>NC_054601.1:20669913-21303246 GCF_004785595.1 Juglans microcarpa x Juglans regia | reverse complement strand
GAGTTTAGCAACAAGATCTCCCCAGAAGATAGCACTCCAATCATCATTGTACAGTAAGGATAAGACACTATAAAACAAACATATTATAGCGGATTTGCCTTCCCAAACGACTTGTGTGTCTCCCTCTCCTTCAACTTTCATGCATTTATTTTTCGTTCACCGCCATAGATGTACGCATCGACGTCGTACGATTATACCAAACTACTGCCGGGACTCCAAACCACACCGATCGAGTCCCGAACAGTCACAGCGGGCCGAAAATGACTCTTTCTTCCGTTTCAGCCTATTGTGTGATTTTTAGGAATTAACAATCCTGTTAGTCTTTTGAGTGTTGGCTATCTTAGTTTTTGTATTATTAGGTTATGCAACTGAGAGTTTGTGTCATGCTCCTTAGTCTAATCATATATAAAGAGTTCATAGCTTGACAATTTGTTGAAATGTATTGCACTGAGCAAATTTAGCCACCCATGATCACAACAATTATTCAATATGAAACTTATCCTTTCAGACTCACCAATATTATGTACACATCAACAAGTACACCCTGTAAATAATTTATCACACTCTTAACAATAATGTCAATAATCACCCAACATTCAAACTGAAAATTATGTAGATTATTATTAACCTCATATAACATATGAGAGATTTAATTTATATGACAGTATAGATAACACCCCTAGTAAAAGTGCATACATGATATAATTTGATTTAAAAGAAAAATTTTAAAATATAAATCTTATAAATCAAATCTTACTATTTAAATGACGTGGATGATGTATTTTACATACCGACTTGAGAATATATCAACTCATAACATGATCAACAGAAGCTCAATATATTTGCGTTGTGCATTATTGTTAAAGAGGCTCTCTTTGAAGATTGTAGTCGATATCAAGCTTGGTATAGTTTATTCCAAATATTAATTAAGATAAGCTAATGGATATTAATCAAAGTTATCCATTCGGCCCTCTATAGCGTAACGTAGGGAAATGTAAATGGTTTTAGCATCATTCGGATTAAAATACTTAATTCTAGGCATTACATTGATAATGGTAGCTATCCCTCGGCCGGATTTGGATCATTTAGAGTCTTTACTAGAATTTTAGAACCTTAAATAGAAAGGAAATAGACATATAAAATAAGAATAACCTTAGAAACAAGCCTCAAATGTAAAGTCTTGCACAAGTCTTTTGTAAAAAAGTAGATCCCACCAATAAATTAGTGAATTTTTTACATTTTTTATGGTGAGGTCTACTTTTTTATAGAACGTCTACATGAATCTTGTACATTTGAAATTTATATATATCATTATTCACAAAATAATTTTCACTATATTTAAAAGGATTGTGATAATTATGTCACATCTTACATAATGAAATAAAAGTGAGATAAAAGTGTAGTGTATAACCAAGGAAGGCTCAATGGTAAGGCCATTGCCTAAAGCCCCCATCCTATGTAAGGCCCCCAAAAATAAAAAATGAGTTTTTTTTTTTTTTTGAAAAAAAAAAACCATTTCATTAAATAAAATCTTAAATATTTTTTATAGTTTTCAATGTGTGCAAGACCCCATAATATTAAATTTAATATTTAATACAATGATTTTTTTATATAAGTAATACAATGAATTATTTATATTTTAAATAATATTTTAAAAATCTTACTAAATTGAGACACAAAATCTGCATTAAAGCCTCATTTTAAATTGTTATTGAAAATATATTCACAAAATATTTAAAGATTTTAAATAAAATCTCATTTTATTGAAAATTTTGAAAATATTTCATATATTAATTTATATTTTATTGTATTATAATTACAAATGACTCACCTAAATTTTACCTTAGACCTCAATTTATATTCAACCACCCCTATGTATAACATTACTCTATTTATAATTACCTATTTGCTTAATAAATATCGTCGGATTTGTTTGATGTTCTAAATCCATGACTGTAGCTTTGTAAGTTTTATTTTAGGGTGGCACTATAGCCACCGATCCATTCTCCCAATAATGTTCCCGAGAAGTGTATTTCAGTGTTTTTTTTAATACTTTTTTGGTACTCTTAAATATTTTAAAAAATAATTTACAATATTATTAAAAAAATATTTTTTTAATCACTTAGTAAAAAATATGAATCGGAAAAATGTCTTGGAATCACCTCTCGGTGGCCCAAACATTTTCCTTTATTTTATTTTAAGAGGATTTTGCATCGACGATTGAGTGTTTAATAATGGATTATGCTACTCATCATTCCACGCCACATATCATACATATTTAAAAAAAAAAATTATTTATTATTTTATTTTATTTTTATCAAATTAATTGAATTATTTTACTTATAGTGTATACATCACATATTTATTATGAAAAAAATATATATATTTATATATATATATATATAGAATAATTTTCCAAGCAACTCGTGTGTTGCTGCTACTCAACTCGCCAATACATTTTCCTCGTCCTTCCACTTCGCCGCTCTCACCTGCAGGTATTTTCTTTCTCATCTTCGTCGACACGACAATGTCCGCCAACCTCGAATTCCTACAAATTTGTTAATGAATACTCTCCCAATCTTTGATATGTCACGGGTTCTTGAAGAGTTCATTGGAGAGTACAATTGGTATTTCCTCGTTGTGCCATGCAAATTCTTGAAGCTTTTTTGCTTCTAAAATTCCGAAGGTGAAAATCTTGATGCATGTGTTCTAGTCGATTCAGAATCCCTCTCTTTTTTGCTGAGGTTTCAGCTAATATATATGTAATTTGATAACTTGTACTTAGTCCAATACTTACAGAGTTTCAATTCTAAGGACCACACACTTCTGAGGCTCTGTATTCTGCACTTCTTTTATTTTTTATTTTTTGTGATCTTGATCTTTTATTTCGACAGGGGATGTTGTAAATTTGAAGCCATGCGACAGCGGCTAGGCATGCGTTCTTTATCTTGGCTATTTATGATCTGTACGGGTAAGTTCCCATCTGATTCATGTTTCTGAAATTTGTTAGCAAAATCTTTAGGTAGGGGTCCTATGAAATATATCCTCACCTAGTTGTTCTTAGGGTAAAAAGATGAGCTGGTTCTTTTGTCTGATCCAAAAATTTCTTTTTTCGTTTTTTTTTTTTTTTTATTTCAGCCGTCGTTTTACAGGCACTTGGGGCTGCTTCGGTTGTGGTACCGAGTTCGAATTGCTACGTTCTTGATAACTCCAGTCGCATTGTTGATTTCGTATCCTACATTATTTTAGATTCTAATTTACACAAATATATCCACAGTTCCTGGTGATGTAGAATACCAATTGCACCTATGAGTAAAGCATGCTTTTACATGTACATAAGTGGGTCTGAATAGGATGATTAAATGCCCGTTTTTATGATTTGTGGGAATTTTTTTCGGAATTGGTGCCATATGTTTTAAGACAAAAATTTATCTAGGCCCATATGGAGCGAGATTTCATTGTTTAACTCGGAGTTTTAATAATCAACTGCAGGTTTCAACTGCCTCTTAATTTTAAGTTCCATTTGAAACAGATACCTTTTTTTATTGGCTGCTATTTATGCTTAAACTTTGATCCTGTCTTTCATATATGATAAAGTTGTTTTCTCTTGAGCTGTTAATTAGAGTAGCTGGGCTGGGAACTTTTTTGAGTATGAAGGGAAGGTAATGTCCTTATATGGAGCCTGTGATTGGCATTGTTTACATGTATTAATGATATCCGAGTGTAAATTTTATAAATTTTCAAAGCCAGAAGGTATTACAGTATAATTTTGCCCTGCTTCAGGACTCCGACTTGGTGGTTCGATTTTGCAAAGATGTGGAGAGTAGATCACAGGCGGTAGTCCATTCTTTTCATTTCTATATTTTTTTTGTTTTAATTACATGCTTTGTTGTTTATTTCATGCATATGCTTATTATTTCAGTCTGAAAATAAATTTACTGCATGTTGTAGTTGAATACTTCTTCGCCTTAAGGCACCTGGACTCACCCATTTATTTTAAGTTCACAACCAATAGTCAGGAAAAATTTATAAATGACAGAAAAAGAATTCCATACACTTTCCACAGTTAATTTCTTTGAAAATTGGATGTCTTGTAAAATATTTATTGTTGTGGCACTTTTCATTCCCATATAATTTTAATAAGCAATTAAAAAAACTCATTAAGCGCAATAGGGGCACATAAGCGTATATGGGATGAACCTTAAGTATGACAATACCATCAATGCGGTGACACGGTACTCTTAACTAAAATAAAATTAGGTGGATATATGATAAATAATTGAAAAAGAGAGATTCAAATTCCACATTGACTTGATTAACTTCAATTTCTTGCATGGATGACAAATGTAGAGGATAGACAATGAGTCAATTATGTGAGTCCAGTGTGTCGAGGCAAGTCATCAAGGAAAGTCATTTTGGTTGTGAGACATGAAACATGTGGCCTTTCTGGGCACTTGACATCGATAAAGATAGAGAAATAGGAGTTTTTTTTGGTCCATGGGTCACTTTGCGCATAATACCTGCAGCATCTGAATCTGATTGTAATGTGTTGTGGAGATTTGTTTAAAGAAAACTGATAAGTTTCAAAACATTCATTCCCCATGAATATTATATTTACTGAGATTATATCAGATTCATCTATGGTTTTGAGCTGCTATAACATGAAAAGGGAAAACAATGTCACCATACATGCATTTTATTCTCTTTGACACGTATGGTTCACATGGTGTATGTGTGCCACACTCATGCAGGGATATGTGGATTTTGGCCGATATGATTTGTTCAACTACTTTGTTGCTGGTTCAGGGCAAGTTGACTTTGTTCAAGTAAGCTTTTTTTCAACCTGAGTGATGTGGGTGGCACTTTATTTTGCCATGCAATTCATGTTTGTACTGTCCGAAAGAAATTTACAAGACTGTCTGTTTTTTGGAGGGAGGGGGGGTGTAAGTAAGATGACTATTAGATTGATGTTAGTTTTAAAAGAAAAAATGACAGAAGTCGCCCCAGTTTTTAGCTGATATGGGACTCTGCTTAGCCCCTGCTCCCGGGGTGCTGGACAGGTCCAGAATCTTCTTAACAAGAGGGCTTTAGTGCCATGAACCACATAGCTATAATATACTATTTTATATAATTTGAATGTTAATGACTGCTTGGCATTTGTTTTGAGACCCTTTTGACCTCTTTCCCCTTCTCTGTTTCTTTAGCATACTGTTCCATCACACTCTTGGTTAAAGAGCAGAAGAGTGTGATGGAAACGAGACATATATCAGATAGTTAC
Organism: Juglans microcarpa x Juglans regia; assembly: GCF_004785595.1. Lineage (NCBI taxonomy): Eukaryota > Viridiplantae > Streptophyta > Magnoliopsida > Fagales > Juglandaceae > Juglans > Juglans microcarpa x Juglans regia. The sequence continues at coordinate 21,297,968 of NC_054601.1, read as the reverse complement.
TAGATTGAACTCCTTTCAAAGTCTCTAGAATGTTCCCTTTATCCTAATGTCTTCATGAGGCCATAGATTGGCAAATTTGTAAACCTGATCTTCTTAATTAACTTCTCTGTTTGTCTAGGGCTTTTTCAATGGTGACCTGATGAATTGTGAGAATAGTTATGACAAAAGGGGACGTACAGCTCAGGTTGGTTACATTATTCTTCTTTTTGGGGGGTGAAATTCATAGGATTCCGTCATTCTACTGCTGTAAGACCCTCCTATTCCTTTTGGTCAAACTACTTGTTTCCAACTTGCTCATTGTAGTTTTTGGTGTGATCCAGGTAAATGTTATATGTGGAAGTTGTTTAAATGGAAAATGTAAAGGTTTGTGAGCTTTTCATTTCTGAATTTCAATGTATGAACCTTGCATACATCAAAATTTTTTAGTTTCTGCTATGTTGATAAGCTTGTATTTGGCTGCGTGGGAGCAGAATTGATGCAAGTTCATGATGTCTAATAGAAAAGTTAAAATATTTTGCATGCCATGCGATGGTATAAGTTGCCAATTAATATTTTTCATTCAATATATCTGCAGTTTTGATCCCAAAAGATATGGGACAAGGCACTTTTATTTTTAATGCATTTGCATTTAGTGCAATGTTTTTATCTTGCTTTCTAAAATGTACTGTTTCTTATATTCTCATACATTTTAAGTTGTGTCCTTATTTCTAAACTTGTTTTTCCTTTTTTAATTATAAAGATCTTTGTATAAATAGTTTAAGGCACATGCAATTCTCTTTTTTTGTCTTATCTCAGGTGGGCTTGGATGCATATGCAATGTTACTTACGAGTCAACTTGCAGGTCTTCTACACTGTTCCTTGAATTCATCTTCTTTCTTATTCCAGTTACATAGTGTTAATTCCTGGTATATAATTTAGTGAACTGCTACCTCTATGATGGAAATGCTACAAATTTGGGCCTAATGTGCTGAAGATGCATACAGTTGGGATCTCAAGGGCCTTTTGAAATGCATGATTGCTAAAGCTTTTGTGGCTCCATTTGGAGCAAAAATTAAATGAACTATTGTATGCATAGTAATAAAGAGCAAGACATATGTTAAGTAAACTTGTTCATGGCCAAGTTCCAAGACATATGAACTATTACAGAAAAGAAAGCTCGAGTTCACCGTGTTGAATTTTTTTTTTTTATGAGTACTGTGTTGAATTTTACAAGCCGCAATTTTGAATTTGATGAATAAGATACAAACATCCATAGAATTTCTCATTTTTAAAGTGAACCAATTGAAGTAATGTTTCATAACCATCAAATGATTGCTTGTTGGAAGTCTACAGAGAAATATCTCAAATTATAATATATCCTATGAGCCATGGATAAGTTGAAAAGAGATCGTAATGAAATGACAATGCCATTGGTTGAGTCACAAAGTTGCACCAATGGTAAATATAATATTTCTTTGAGACACTGGTAGTTCTTTCCATTTTTGTATCTCACTTTCCCAAATTCAATCTGATGTTTTAACATCTCAACAATTGTGGCTGTTTCTGTCCATGTCAGAGTTTTTGTTGAACTTTCTATTCCATGTGAGAGACCAGGTCCACGGGTATTTCAGGGTTTCACCGTTGGTTTTCATCCACGATCATGGGAAGTTGTAAGTCCTTGTGCTATCAACGTATATTATCCTTTTATTATAAAAGGAAAATAAAAGCCTCTACCTGGCAAAATAAAAGTGATAAACAATTGCCTTTGATGAACTTTGTAGGTTTACAATGGCATGACTCAATTAGGTTTTGAAAAGTCTCACCATGATTTCAGGTGAGTTTCTGATGTAGTTTTGCTTTGCCTTCTCATTCTCTTATTGTCAGACTTATTTTTTTTGTAAGTATTTTTTTTTTGTCAAAACTTCTGTCATCCAGGGTTCTTTTTTTTCCCACTATTGTCACCAATAACTATAAGAATAATACATCTTTTTTTCAGCTTTCTAACCGAACAAACTCATGTAGCCCTTTATATGACTGCAATTGCTTCTCTTTCGAATTTGGTGCAGAAGCCTATAATTAAGGTAGTTTACTTGCCATTTTAGTTGTTGGGGAGCCTGTTATCTTTAGTATATCTACCTATCTGATATTTTATGGCTACCTTAAGGTTGTTCCAGAAAATGGCCTGGAGGTTCGTTTATCAGGTTCAGGGGCAACTGGGACACCTCCTACAACTTTGTCGCCCACAGTGGTGATTGTGGATTGGAGATGTATGGATTGTTGTTGCAGTACTACCAATATGATTGTACAAGCTTCAAAACTTCTTGTTTAACTCTTTATTTTTCCTCTCTTCAGGTGAGAAGGCCAGTGATAGTCCGTATGAGGTTAATGTCACCATCCCAGTAGAGGGTTATGATCCCATCCAATTCATTCTTACAAAAATGTGTGGTAAGCACACATTGATTTCATAACAAAAGCCTCCCTCTTCTCCTTCTCTCTCTCTCTCTCTCTCTCTCTCTCTCTCTCTATATATATATATATATATATATAGATATAGATATGCGTGTAAGATTTATCAACAGTTGAATAGTTTCCTTTATTTTTTTTAAACAGCCAATTTATTTACTTTTGCATAATGAAATTATTGGAAAAGAAGCCCAAATCCTTGATTTGGCCAGGAAAGACTGCCTACATGAAAAGAAACAGACATTCATGTCAGAAGAACGTATTTTACTTAAGAGGTTCTGGTGATGAGATATGTTGATTTGTGAATTAATGTGGGTCTGCTGACATTATATGTGATTGTGGAGGATCTAACAAACCACCATATGTAAATGACTCTGTATTGCCGACTACTGTGTTCCCAAGTTTGTTGTGCAATGCCACTTGTGTTGTTGTTAGCAACAAGTGATGGTGAGACAAAGGATAAAAAGTTTGTATCAAAGGGTACATAACATTTGTACCGAGTATTGACTGAACACGCTGTCTTCCTGTTCAGATTTTGTTTTAGTTGATTGTTTCCATGTTTTCAAGCTCAATTCCATAACAAACCAGCCTCTCTTTTTCATTTTTTTCTTTTGCAGAATATCGGCAGGATCAAGGGGGTGATGCAACACGAGGATGGGCTATTTTTGGATTGCTATCCTGCATGTACGTTTAGCCTCATTTTCTTTTTCATTAGATAAGTACGAGTGGTAAAATTAACCAAACATGTGATGGAGGAGGCATCTGCATAATATGCGGTTGTTGTTCAGGAGGCGCTGTTAGCCAACTAATAGGTTGTCTGATACATCATTCATATATACTACTGAAATGTACCTTCCCTCAACTTGTTGCATGTGATGCAGTAGTAGCAATTTCACTCCAATTAATAGTTTCAAAAGTAAGCATTAATATGTATCTTCCCTCTGGTATGATAGAAATCTTTTTGGGTGCCTATTTGCTTTCTGAATATTGATGTGTGGACAACTTGGAATTTGGCCTGGAGCAGATTCATTGTCTTTTCAACACTGTTTTGCGTCGGAGGATTCATTTACAAAACTCGAGTAGAACGCCTGGTAGGCTGTTTAGAGCTTTGGTTTGCCACCATTTGATGGTTCTTTAGTTTGCCACTTTTTTCGTAATCTATTTCTACAATCATCTATTTATGTTTTGTTAACGTGCAGCATGGGATTGATGCACTGCCAGGCATGACGATACTCTCCGCCTGCTTAGAAACGGTAAGTTCGCAGTACTTATTTGGGTGAATGTGGTCAATTTCCATTTCTGTGTTCAGACTTCTATCACTAAGTTGAATTCACGGTATGTACAATTTAGGTGAGCGGAGCAGGGCAAGGTTACTCTCGAGCAGAAGACCTTAACGCTGCATTCGCAAAAGCCTCTTGGGAAAGCCCTTCTGTTTCTGTTCAAGGAGCAAGGACACCAAGTGAGAAAAACTATGGTTCCATCTGAATTTCTGTTATGCTAAACACATTTCAGTTTTAAGTGGGTTTTGTGCTGCAAATTATACATACATGGATCGACCAACGAATTTGCCGGATCATGGAGCTTTTACAACCTGTTGTATCAAAATTTATAGTAAGAGCTTGTATGATCAGTTAGGTACATTCTTTGATTTTGTTATCTATGCTTTCATTATATTGAAAAGAGAAATGTTTTATCTACAAATGAATCTCATAAAAGTAAATTCACAAATTGACATTGTTTGACGTGATTTGTTAGATTGTAAAATATTTTTTATTGTAAAGTAAATTTGACGTATCAGATCAAATTTGACGTGATTACATCCGCCCACCGTGAATGTTTTTTATATGCAAACATGGATTTTAACTGATGGGAAAAGTATATTTTGTATCCTCGGAAACTATAGACTAATATTGTACTTTCGAATTATGAAGATTGATAATAGTACTAGAGTTTTTAATATTATTGAGAAAATATTTTGCAAATTTGGCATGCATTTAAATTATATTATAGAAAATATGCAGATTTGACTTGTCCATTTTACAAAAACTCATTTTCCTGATAGCATGGGTACCTATCCAGCTAGAAACCGCTATTCATTAGCTACAAATTAAGAGAGAAAAGAATGGCATCCAAGACAAATACGTGGTTTCCATGACAAAGATTTTATAAAAGTGAATTTATAAATTGACATTGTTTGATATAAAATGTCATATTGTAAAACTCTTTTTATAATAAAATATATATAATATTTCACATCAAATCACATTAATTTATAAATTTATTTTTATAAAATCTTTATAAGATCTCTATATATACCTCATACTTCTTTTTAACCAAACAGTCAAAAACGCATGATCGTCCTATTACAGGCTTTTCATGGAAAGTCTTTGAAGACCCTTGCAAGAGGTGCTAAAATATTATTATTATTATTATTATTATTATTATTATTATTATTATTATTATTCCTTAAAAGACAGACCTATATATATATGTTTCAAACTCAATAATTAAGTAGGCTGTTGCATACTAGATTTCTGATATTTGAAATTAATTTTCTTTTATTAGTGAGAGCACTCTCTCTGTCTTGCTAGAAAGGATAGCATAAATATTACTACTTTGAGAAATCTGTTAAAGCGTGATCCACATTTCAAACCTGGAAGATGGCTTTTATCTCCAGCTGCCCAAATCTTAAAACTTAACCCACAAGCTAACTAAATACAAACTTTCCAAACAAGAAAAAAAAAAAAAAAAAAAAAAAAAAAAAAGAGAAAACGTTCATATCGATAAGTGTAAGTATGTATATATAATATTATATATATATATATATATATATATATTATATATTTATAAGGTGCTGCTATTCAGTTTCATGAGTTTGCCTTTTTAAATTTATTATTAGTATAAATTATTTTTTTTCTTTCAAATATTTTTTAAACATCTTTAAACATTTTTTTTTAAAATTCACTACTTCACTAATAGTCATTTTCTTAACTATTAAAAAAATAAAATAAAATAAAATACCCGAGCGGTAACTTTGAGCTAGGTTATAACAAACTCACGGGGCCAAGTATCATTTTCTATTTCTCATTACTCCATTTTCAGTGGGACTGATATATGTGAGAAGAAGTAATTTCCAAGAATTCCGTTGTAAATTTGTATTGATGAGTAGGTGTGCTTTTATACACAAATAACATAATCTTTTCTGTTATGCCACAATGTCATAGGAAAATAGAAGGGAAAATATCAACACTATTTTACAGAGTACTATTATGACCCTAGACTATTTATAACGGATTTATCTAAGTTAATATGCCCCCTCGAGTCCATTGGAGTATTTACAACAGTGAGACTCGATCTAAATAAAACAAATTTGTCTGAAACAAGTGGTTTGGTGAGAACATCAGCCACTTGATCTTTTGAACTATAAAAGGCAACTTGCAAGGTCTTGGCAGCCACCCGGTCATGAACAAAGTGATAATCGATGTCCATGTGTTTTGTTCTTAAGTGATAAACCGGATTAGCAAAGAGGTAGGTGGTTCCTATGTTGTCACACCAGAGGATGGGCGGCTTAGATAGAAAAATTCCAAGTTCTCTTCGCATGGTTTGAAGCCAAATCAGTTCAGCAGCTGCGGAAGCAAGGGCTTTGTACTCTACTTCAGTACTCGAGCGGGCCACTGTTTTCTGCTTCTTAGAGCTCCAGGAAATCAGATGATTTCCTAAAAATACACAGAAACCACTAGTGGACCGTCTGTCATCTGGACAATCAGCCAAGTCTGCATCTAAATATAGCTTGCAATGTAAGAGGAAAGAAGTACTTAAAAAAGAGGCCATGATTTATAGTGGACTTAAGATACCGCGGGATCCTCTTAACAGTGGACCAGTGTGGTAATTTGGGGCAATGCATAAACTGGCACACCTTATTTACTGCAAAAGAAATGTCAGTTCGGGTAAAGGAGAGATACTACAACCCCCCCCCCCAACTATACTTTTGAATAGTGTAGTATCATCAAAGGAAGGAGAATCATACTTAGAAAGTTTAAGAGAAGTAGCCATGGGAGATGTTAGAGGCTTAGCACGTAGCATATTACTTCGAGTGAGTAACTCTTTGACATATTTTCTTTGAGATAGAAATAAACTAGATGCATAGTAGTCAACTTCAAGACCCAAAAAGTAGGATAATTTCCCAAGATCCTTGACAGGGAAGGCCAAACCAAGAACATGAATAAATGCATTTATCATATGCGGCTTAGAAGAGTTTACAACCATATCATCAACATATATGAGGACAAACATATGAATATCATCATTGTGTAGAAGAAAGAGAGATGGATCAGATTTTGAATCCATAACCAGTTAACCAGGAGGTTAACTGAGCAAACCAGGCTCTTGGCACCTGTTTGAGGCTGTTTAGGGCTTTGTGCAATTTGCACACATGAGTGGAAAATTTTGGATCAATAAATCCTTGAAGCTATTGAATATAAACATTGTCATGCAATTCTCTATGTAAGAAAGCATTTTGAACATCCAATTGGCGCAGAGGCCACCCATAGGCAACAACAAGAGAAATGATTAAACGAATGGTGGATGGTTTAACAACAGGACTGAAAGTCTCGTTGTAATCCAAGCCATAGAGTTGGTGGTAACCCTTGGCCACCAATCTTGCCTTTCTTCATTCAAATGAACCATCATAATGCAATTTTGTATAGTAAACCCAACAACAACCAAGTACATTAAAAGAAGGGTTAGAGAGTACCAGACTCCATATTTTGTTTTGGATGAGGGCATTGTATTCGGCGCACATGGCAGCAGTCCATTCTGGATATTTGGAAACATCTGAAAAACTTGAAGGCTCATCTAGAACTTCATGTGTTATGAGAAGACAATGTCGTCACGGATATGGTACAGTGCCGTCCAAAGTCACACGAGGTCAAGAAGAGTTGGTAACACCGTGAGTAATGATTGGAGATCGGGGAGGATGAAGGATAGGAGCAGACGAACGAGGTGGAGGAAAAATAGAGGAAGTAGATGAGGAGATGGGAGAAGAAGTTGTTGTAGGATGAGGAGAAGTGGGGTTCGAAGGTTCTGAAGCAGGGGAATTAGGGTTAGGGTTGGATGAGGGTGCAGAAGCAGAGGAGTTAGGGTTTGTAGTCATGAGAGAGGTAGGGCTTGATGGTGGTGTTTGAGATGAATTTATATGAGGATTGAATGAGGATGGACAAGGCCCGAGAATGGATTTGGAGAATAATGGGAGTTGGGCCGTGGAGGATGGTGAGCTTGGTTTTAAGTAGAAAGTGGAAGTGGGTCCTGAGTTGGAGTAAGGAAAGGAATCTTCATTGAACAAGACAGCTCGGAAAATATATAATCTGTGAGATTGGAGATCTAGGCATTTGTAGCCCTTATGGGCTGGGTTGTAACCAAGAAAGAGGCATGAAACTTATCTGGGCTGAAACTTGTTTTTGTTGTAGGGCCTGAGATTGGGCCACCACTCACAGCCAAAAGTTTTGAGAAAATTAAAGTCAGGTTGCCGGTTATGAACAAGGAAATAAGGAGATTTATTATGAAGTGATTTGGATGGAAGGAGATTTATTAAGTATACAGCCGTTTCAAAAGCTTCAACCCAAAAATTAGGAGGAAGAAAGGCATGAGCTAAAAAAGCAAGTCCGATTTCGATAATGTGTTGATGTTTACTTTCAACAATATCGTTTTGTTGATGCATGTGAGGACAAGAAAATATGAGTGATTCCAAGTTTTTGGCATAGATTAGAGAAATGTGTAAATTCGCCACCTCCGTCCGTTTGAAGTTTAATTAATTTTGAATTGAAGAATCATTCAACAAACGATAAAAAGGTAGAGAAAATAGAAATTGTATCAGACTTGAGTTTAAGAGGGTAAATCCAAGAAAAACAAGCATAATGATCTATAAAAGATATATAATATTTGTGACCATTTCAGGACATTATAGGAGCTAGGCCCTAAAGGTATGCACTAATGACTTCTAAGGGTCGAGAATACATGGCCCGACTTGAAGGAAAGGGTAACTGATGGCTCTTGGCCATCGGACAGTGAGAACACATAAAAGGCTCTTTAGTGGAGCAAAAATGCAAACAGTTGTCCTGCAGAATGCGATGAACGACGACTTGAGCTGGGTGGCCAAGGCATCGATGCCAGTGAGGAAGAGTGATCTAATGATTGAGATGAGTTAAAGGTGGTGATTTGGAGGTTGCGAAGGAAGGAAACACATAAAGACTATTACGCATTGGGTTTGTGATGAGTGTTGTCTTGGTCTGATTGTCCTTCACAGAGAAATGGGTAGAGTGGAATTCGAAAAAGCAAGAGTTGTCAGAACAAAATTTGAGCACGGACACAAGATTTTTGGTAATATCAGGAACATGAAGTAAATTTGTAAGCAAAAAAGAAGATGAAGATGAAGATGAAGTAAGAGCAGAGTTACCATGGTGTTGAATCAGAATGCATGTACCATCGCCAACGCGGATCACTTCACTTCCATTATAAGGCTCAGATGAGAGATTCAAGTTATTCAAATCATTGGTTATATGATGGGTGGCAGCCGAGTCTGGGTACCAAGAGGAATCAGTGTAGGGGTTGTTCGAGGTATGATTGGCAGAGAAGGGGTGGGTGTGGTGTAGTTGGCCTGGAATGATGTAGAAGGGTCATTTTGGTAAGAATGGTTGAAACGATGCCTACATTGGATGGCTGTATGGCCAACTTTGTGACATACTTGGCAGGTTGGTCATGGGCCACCAGGTATTTGTTGAAATGCACCAAAGTTAGAGTTGGATCGTCCTATGTTAGAGAAGTTGGATCCTCGGCCTCGCCCTTGTCTTCCACCTCGAAAGGAAGAATGGCCACGCTGATTTCCCCCCCCCCCCTGGGGGAAGCAGTGTAATTGACAGATGGGTCTATAAGTGTTTTGGAGGAATGATTAAGTTTACTTTCGTGGATGAGCAACATTTGACACAGCTCATGAGTAGTCACTGGGTTAGATCTTGCAGTAATTGTAGTGACGAAAGACTCATATAGAGGGCCCAGACCCGTGAGTAGGTAAGACACAATTTCTTTATCGGGAAGAATGGTTCCAGTGGTGGCTAAGGTATCAGCCAGTGATTTGACCTTGCTGAAGTATTCGGAAATATATTGTTCTCTTCTACTAATTTTGGTAAGTTGAAACCTAATTTGGAATTCTTTAGCATGGGACTGAGAATCAAACATAGATGTAATGGATAACTAGAGATCTCGAGCAATGATAGCAGATAATACATGATTGAGGACAGGGTCAGACAGTGAGGAGAAAAGTATACTAAGCACTAATTGATCAGTGCCAGACCAAACGTGATACTCAGGGTTAGGTTTGGAGGAATTTGCAGAGGTTTTTGGTGGTGAAGGAAGGGAACCATCAACATAACTATAGAGATCTTGTCCTTTAAAGCCGTATATTGAGGTTTGAACCTTCCATAGAAGAAAATTATATGTGGATAATTTGGAAATAACAATATGGGAGAAAGAAGAAATAACAGAGGAGTTAGGGGGTATAACAAGGGAAGAAGAAGACGAGGGGGATTCTGTGTTCTCGACCATGGATCAAGGAGACTGCTAGTCGAGCAGCTCTGATACCATATGAGAAGAAGTAATTTTCAAGAATTCCATTTTAAATTTGTATTGATGAGCAGGTGTGCTTTTATACACAAATAACATAATCTTTTCTGTTATGCCACGATGTCACAGGAAAATAAAAGGAAAAATATCAAGACTATTTTACAAAGTACTAATATGACCCTAGACTATTTATAACAGATTTATCTAAGTTAATAATATAAAATATATATATATATATATATATTATATAATCCGTTCTACTCTGTACACTTTTTATTTTTAATGTGTATTTTAGCCCACGTACCCTCCTATATATTATTCTACCTTGGTAAAGAAAAAAGAAAAAGAAAAGGAAAAGAATAGGAGATAAAGCAAGCATAAACCAATCCGAAAGCAATTTAATGAGGTACTAGAGAAATAATGTAGACAGAGGTCTGTAATTATCTATCAACTCGAAGAGAAAACATTTGAACCGACATTAAAAAATTGAAAGGCTTTTAAATAACTCATGTCTAGTCTAGATGATATGAATCTGAAAAAAAGAAAAAAAAAAAAAAAGATAAATATATTATATTATATATCAAAAGAATCCAAAAAAAAAAAAAAAACGTTTACTTCGATCAGTTCATGCACTGCTATTCAGTGTCATTTTCTACCATCTTTGCATGGAGCCGACGTGCAAAAGCAGATGCTGCTTTTGTCCAAAGTTAATTCGAACTTTACGTGTACGGTCAGCTGCTCGTGTCCATATATATAGAAAGAATGACACTCAAGCCAATACAATAACATCATGATCGTTGTCGTATCCCCTGCTATTTGCATGCTAAGGATTGCATGAAAATGATGGCTGTATTGCGATCGAAGAATCAAATGTCTTTTGAGTCTAAAAGGATTAGTTCTCCAAACCCCACCCTATATATATGCAGTCTTTATCATCTTACTGGATGGATCGGATTAACCTAATATTCCCATTATCTTTAGTTCCCCAACGTATAGACCAGACAAACACCTATAATTAATGCCAAATAAAATTTTCAAAACGTCAACATAAAGCAAAAATTTATAAGGAGACATACAACTTTACTCGAAGACCCACAAAAAAAGTTAAAACGTAGAAAGAAAGGAAAGGAAGAATGCTAGATAGACAAAATCAATAGATCATTAGTTCAAGTGATAAGTAGAGTCTTGTTAAACATGACCTCGATCGCATATTTTAGGTCAATAATTCGAATCTCCAATTGCATGTGCATGTCATGGTTCCCTTAGAGCCATCTCTAAGGTCCGACATGGCTCAATTATTATCGGATGTCTCACACTACGTGTGAGAAAGAAGACTAAACATACCTCATGAAGAGAGTAATTATAATTAAGGACAAAGAAGATAGATCGGATACTACTCTTGTTAATTGAAATTAAAAGCTGGTAAAAAAAGGCCATTCGTAGCAACAAATTAAGATGAAATTGATATATATATACATAGGAAAAGTCTTCTTGCAAGCAAGTTCGGGTAGCAAACCGAGCACCAATACTGACATGTAAGGCATTCGTTTAATGAAACGGTATGAATTGAAAACGGAAATGATTGTCGTGAGATAGAGGATATTCTTCTTCTCTCAAAATTTTTCTTTTTTTGTTTTTCTTTTTAATAAAAAAAATCATGTCAATGTGGTGTGAAGTTTAATACACCAAACCGCTTGTACCTAGCAAATCTCATATATATATATATATATATATATATATATATATATAAAAGTTGTAACACGTCCATCTTCTAGAGAAATGGGGTAAATTGTTGCTGTCTGCACGCACTATAAATATATTAATGGATTAAACTTTTATCACCAATAAAAAATGAAAAAAATCAAAAGAAAAGCATAGAAAAAGAAGGCTGTGTAACGTAATAATTAAGGACATGAAAAAATCAAACTTCTCCAACGGCTAATTTTTTAAGATCATCGCGTCCATGCATGTTTTCAACAGAGCAGGTGAGTCTGCATCCATTTTGGCAGTACTATATAAATCTCTTGATCGTAATTAATTCCTTCATTCATGTCTTGATCATTAATTACTACCCCTTTGCTTAGCTCTAGCTATATATATCGATATGACCAGGTTAATTACCAAATCATTCATTTTATCAAATATAATCATCAAGTCAAAAAATAATTAAGATGCGTGATCATTTTCTGGCTAATCTCATATTACTTGTAAATTTCTATAACAAGAAGTACTAAAGCTGATTAGAACAAAATTTTGTAGAGTTTTTATTCACTACAATAAAACTGCTTATTTGCGACCAGTTAATTTCAGCAAAATGATTATTTACAACTAAAATTAATTGCGAATAATCTTTTAATTACAATAAATTGATCACAAAAATCTATTTTTTTTTATAGTGATCAACAAGTATATGATCATATATATATATATATATATATATATATAATGCTAGCGGCAAGGACACTCATGATTTATAATTAGCAACTTCCTTTTCAACAAAGCTAACAAAATTCTTTTAGCTATTCAAATCCTTATTGTTCTACTTTTTTTTTTTTTTTTATTTAATGTTTGGGATAAGTGGTCAAATCCTCCTTTTTAATTTCACCCACTCTCCAGCTTTTAAAACACTAAATCGATCCCGCTAGCTACTTTATTCTATCAATTAGTATTTCTTTATTATTCATTAATTATTTTAAAAATCATCTGTATCATGTAGTAGGAACTTGCACTACAAAAAAAATGATTTTTGTGATCAATTTATTGTAACTAAAAGATTATTCGCAACTAATTTTAGTTGTAAATAGTCATTTCGTTGAAATTAACTGGTCGCAAATAAACAATTTTCTTATAGTGTTGGGATATGAAAGATTAGTTTAAAGTTGCAGTATTTACCGAATATTGTAATTTGAAATCTCATCAACATGATCAAGGGCTAGCTCCAACATATATATATATATATATATATATATATATATATATATATATATTCCAAATTTCCAAGGACGACTCTCAAAACCCTACTCATTTTATAGTAGAAACACGTGAGAATGCTTAGTTCTGTAAAAAATTTAGAAGGCCAATTCAGATTTATAATTAATTAACAACCTAAATTTCATACAACATGTATAATTATAAACACAAGAAATTCAGTACATGCATAAGCAAACACAAAGAAGCTGGTGACAAGGGACCTACAACGTACAGATCATTTTGAGCTGGCCCCAAAGGAGATAATAGGTTTGTTGGGACTTGATAGGATAAGATTGTCGGTGTTGCGTTATAAGTATTTGGCTATGATTTTATAACTGTTTATAGTTCAATGTTTAAGGGTTTTAGTTTTATGATTTCTGGTCTTAGTTCATTTTATACTTTGGTTTTGGTTCTTTTCATGTATAACTTCAAAGGCGTCTAATGGTTCTCAGTACGGTATTCCTCTGTTATAAGTGAGAGCATAAATAAAATTGAACTCTTATCCTCTTCTAGAAAATATATATATATATATATATATGGTTTTGGTTAGCTACGGTGGCTACACTATATATATACAGCAAAGCCAAATTATTTTGCTATTCTTGCCTAATGTTACTGTTTTTCTTTTTCAATTACTTTCTTGCTACAGAGATAGTCAAGTTAGCTTTTTGACTAATTTGGCTACCTGTATGCATGTGAATTATGTAGGGATCCAATGCGATTATAGTTTACCATGTTAAATAACGAGATTTTGTCATGCTAAGTCAAAAGTTTGTTAAAGTTTGTTTCACTGTAATCATCTTAGAGATAGATTTACTATATATATATATATATATATATATATGTGTGTATATTTATGGACTTGTAAGTCTTAGGCTCTTTTGAAAATATAACTGTTCTCATATATTTTTAGATTAATTCACTATTATTTATAAATTATTTGTTATTATTTATAAATTATTTATTTCTATTTCACTATTATGAAGAAATTTATGTGTCAAATTCATCTCATAAAACCAATTCAATAAGAGAGGATTGTTCATTCATTATAAACATGCACAAGACCTTGTCTATAGGTAATGTAAGATTATTCCTCAACACCCTCCTTCACGTGCAGGTCAGTATTTTTTTTATTCTTGTCACGAGATAAGTAGTGCAAACCCCCATTCGTCCTGTGACAAGCTCTGATATCATGAAAAAATTTATCGGCCTAACTCATCTCATAAAATCGATTCAACAAGAAAGAAGTGCTCATTCTTTATAAATATGCAACTTGTTTACAAGTAATGTAAAATTATTCCTCTACGTACTATTCTTACTATTATTTATATATCATTTGAGATACTGTTGATATTCAAACCAGCGGCAAATACATGCAGGCCAGCTACCGACTCCAGTCTCTATTTTCGTTTTTTTGTTTTACTGTTTCCATGACATTGATGGACAGCAAGTCAGCTACCAACTCCAAATGTTTTGCTCCCTACTCTGTTCTTCTCCTCTCTCTGCATCTCTTAAGACTTTGTGATTACATATCTACAAAAGTTTCCCCCTATAAATAACCCCTAAAGCCATTAAGCTTTCATCATAGCAAGTCCTGAAACTTTCTCTGCAAGTGTTTTATTGTTCATCATCTTAATTCGTCTTGAGAGTGTAGGACACAAAGCACAAATGTCTAATCAGTTCACGAGATTTTTCATTTTTCTCTCTCTTTTAGCCTTTGCTCCCAGCTTTTGCTTCTCTAGCAAGAGTAGTTCCACTAATGGCGGTTCTCTCTCCCCACACTTTTACGACCATTGTTGCCCAAAAGCTCAAGAGATCGTAAAGTCCATTGTGGCCAAGGCTGTGGCCAAAGAAGCTCGCATGGCAGCTTCATTGCTTAGGCTTCATTTCCACGATTGCTTTGTCCAGGTAATATCTTGCAATATTAACTAGCAAAATCTCTCGTTTTTAATCATATTTAAGATGTCATAAGGAACAGAAAGCATCGATGGTCCATGCGTGCATGCATGTCTGTCGTCATCTTTGTAAGCAAAACCTTGTAATATTTTTGCAGGGCTGCGACGCATCTCTGCTGTTAGACAGCAGCGGAAGCATAGTCAGTGAGAAGGGGTCGAATCCTAACCGGAACTCGGTACGAGGGTTTGATGTCTTGGACCAGATTAAATCTGCATTGGAGAAAGAGTGCCCTCATACTGTATCTTGTGCTGACATTGTGGCGCTTGCTGCTAGAGACTCCACTGTTCTAGTAAGTTGCCGACACTTTATAATGATTAATGTTACGTATAGTGATGATAAAGTATCGTATAATTATTTTTAAAAAATTAAAATTTATTATTAAAAAATTATTATTTTTTCATATAAATATTATATTTATTTATTTTTTTAAAATAATTATACGATACTTATACATCAAAAAAATGATTTCTTTTTCATAAAAATATCTAATATCAACGTAACATACTAATTCATGAATGGACGTTATTATCTAAAATAAGATAATAATGATTACAATTTTTTTAAATACTTTGTTCAATTATATATTATAAGTAGTGGACTTTTACAGTTTTAAATTACGTTTAGATGTTAAATTAAGTTGAATTGAAATGATAAAATATTGTTAAAATATTATTTTTTAATATTATTATTATTTAAAAATTTAAAAAAATTAAATTATTTATTATATTTAGTATTAAAATCTATCTCTATCGTAAACGTGATCATAATTATTTTGCTGGATGGTGACAAAATAAGACATAATTAGCTATATAGAACTCAATAATTCCAACGTACGGCCTGACCATCTTTTGAATATGCAGGCCGGTGGACCCAGCTGGGTGGTTCCATTAGGAAGAAGGGACTCCAGAAGTGCAAGCTTGAGTGGCTCCAATAACGACATTCCTGCTCCAAACAACACTTTCCAGACTATTCTCACCAAGTTCAGGAGACAAGGGCTTAACGTTGTCGATCTTGTTACTCTATCTGGTAATTAAATATCAGCAGCTTAATTCATGTTCCATTATTGTGATAAACCATATAGTATATCCTAAATATTTTTTTACAATTTAGAAAATTAGAGTAGTATATTTTTATACAAAAGTAATCTTATAAATTAACGTAATTTTATGTAATTTCATGTCAAGTCATCTCAATTTATGAGATTATTTTTATGTAAGAGAAATATTTTAGTCACAAAGGAATTACATATAAGCAATCTCATAAACTGATATAGTTTGATGTGGTTTGTCAGATTGTAAAATTATTTTTATTGTTAAGTAAATCTAACCGATCAGATGAAATCACGTTAGTTTCTTAAAATATTTTATGTAATTTTTTTTTATAGATATTGTAGCAATATTTTGTATATAATCTTTTTGTAATTAGAATATTTCAATTTGAAAAAAATTAAGACTTGTGAGCATCATCTAGTACTACTTAAACTAATAAATTGATCATCATGACAACAATATTGTTGACGAAAGATTGAAAATATATGCAGGGAGTCACACGATCGGAAATTCCCGATGCACCAGCTTCAGACAGAGACTGTACAACCAGTCAGGCAATGGGCAGCCGGACAACACACTTAATCCATCCTATGCTGCCCAATTGAGAAGGAGATGCCCAAGATCCGGTGGTGACCAGAACCTGTTTTTCTTGGATTTTGTTAGCCCCACCAAGTTTGACAACAGCTACTACAAAAACCTGTTGGCTTTCAAAGGCCTGTTGAGCTCTGACCAAATTCTCCTAACAAAGAGCCAAACAACTATGAAACTGGTTAAGCAATACGCAGAGAACAGTAAGCTTTTCATGGAGCAGTTCGCTAAGTCCATGATTAAGATGGGAAATATTTCTCCATTGACAGGCAGTTCAAGGGGAGAGATTAGAAAGAACTGCAGGAAGATTAACTCCTGATTTTTATTTATTAATTATATAATTACTGCATGCATGCACTACTTCCATTGGGAAAAAAACTCAAAATTATTGTGTACCTTGGGCATCGATCCAGTCTGTTGTTCCCCGACTTTTTTTGGTGTGTATTGTTGGACTTTTAGCTAATTAATTTGCGAAATAATATATTACTTACTGTTATAAATGTCAAAACGTATACTTTTTTGTACTAATTGTATGACAGCTTTTTATGTGTTTAGTGTGTTGGTAAGCGGACTTGTAAATAGAGCTTTATTATTTATATGTCATGTATTCAATGCTTGTAATAATAAAAGTATGTATCCTGATTGACATAATTTTCAGTTTTCAAAATAGAGATATGAAGTTCGAAACCTCCTAAAAATGCATCAAAAAAAAAAAAAAAAAGCTTATAAATAAAATGCTTTTAAAAAATGCATGTCATTTTTAAAAAATGCTCATTTTCCAAATAAGAATGTTGAAGCAACATATGTTCTCAAATATCTTAATTTGTGGACATTTTATGTTTTTGTTTGATGAATGAACAAAAAATTAAGAATATACGATAATAAAATAAATATTTTTTTCAAAAACACATATGAATTACCCTGAGCTTACCCAATATCGACTTCACATACGTAGATGATACATAGATTTCGTTCTCTCTCCGCTGACCGTGGTATCTGTTGGGCCTAAAATCAGGCCCAGTGATATGGGCCCAAGGGAGAGAGATACGAAGAATGTTAGGGGCAATTGACAAGGTGGCAAGGAAATGGGAAACTGTGTTGGACAGTAACTTAACATTTTTCAATAAAGTCAGTTTTTTTTTTTTTTTTTTTTTTTTTTACCATTTCAATAAAGTCAGTTGAAACATATTAATTAGCCATTTTGAAGTTGAACAGTAGTGATAAATGCAATCGCTCATTTTTAAAACAAACATTGAAATAATTTGTACCAACTGATTTTTTTATTTTTTTTTTAATTTTTATGAAAACACTCATTTATGAGAACCGAAATTATAACTGTGACTTATCAATACATAAAAAATTAAGACTATAAGTTAAACTACGCATCAACTCTGAAACTTCTTTACACATTAATTTTTTTGTAACGAACATTGTTTTAACTTATAAAAAATTCTCTTCTAACAGAGAAAACACTCTATAAAACAGAATTTAAAAACCCCCTCTGTCCTCCCAATAAAGAAGAGTACGAGACACTATTATAGACACCATGTCTATAACATATTTCCATTTTATTAATAACTAAAATAATGAAAGAAAATAGTAAGATGTCAGTGTCCCGTATAACATTTTTCTTCTAGGTTGTATGAAAACATGATGCAGCAAACCTTTCTAGAAGATGACTAATTCATTGAGATCGAGTCATTAATAATTATTATTATTATTATTATTATTATTATTTTAAATACAGCGACATTTTCAGGTTTCGAAGTGTAATCTTCCAGACAAGTGGGAATCGACCGTTTGGCTATGGAACTCCATTGCTAAAGTCGTCATATTTGACTTTTGACTACAAAACTTACCAACTTCATAATTGAATACAGTTCTTCACGCAGCCCGGCCGCCATTGATAGGATTGAGCACCACTCTCTCCTCCTGCTCTGTGAGATTTCCAAAAAGTGAGAAAGCATGAGTGAGGTGAAAAAAAAGTGAGAAAGCATGAATGAGGTATATCACCAAAGCATCAAAACCAATGGAATATAGATGCACATAGCAGAGCAAGGGGCAGGACCTCTAGTGCTTCTTCTTCATGGGTTCCCAGAAACTTGGTAATCTTGTCGCCACCAAATTACTTTTTTGGCAAACCATGGTTATCATGTGGTTGCACCTGACATGAGAGGCTATGGTGACTCCGACTCCCCGCTGAGTCCCAACTCCTACACCATGATACATCTTGTGGGTGACCTCAAAGGCCTTTTGGACCATTTTGGTGAACAACAGGTATCATTTAGGTTTGAGTAATTACTAGATATTCCTGGGATATGAAACATAGTATTCTTATTTTATCATAAGATTTCGCCCCGGTTTGGATTGAAAATTCCTCTCAACTCATATTATCATTACAACTTTTTCAAATTCCTATACAAAATATAATAAATAATTTAACTTTTTCAAATCTCAAAACAATAATAATATTAAAAAATAATATTCTAACAATATTTTATTCAACTCATCTAAAACGGGACCGAATATCAATTAAAATTATGCTTACATAAATAATTTTAATTACATGACGTGTGATTATAGGATGAAAGTACCACAACATCCGAGTTTACTTAATAATTTTCCTTCACATACATACGTCTTTATGGGACTGTCAACTCTGTATCTTTGTCCTGATTTTGTGTAATGAGAAGGCATTTGTGGTGGGACATGATTGGGGGGCAAATGTTGGGTGGCATCTGAGCTTGCTGAGGCCTGATAGAGTCAAGGGGATAGTAACTCTATCTGCTCCATACTTCAACAGATCTCCAAGTTCTAAAGTAGTCGAATCTTTCAGAACAATGTTTGGTGAGTGGTTTTACATCTGTCAGTACCAGGTACCATGGTTTATGTTTGTGTGTACTTGCATATAAATACTATGCATATATAAGGTATCATATATGTGACTAACTTGTTGATGTTTTGATGTTTGGTTGACTAGGAACCTGGAAGAGCAGAGAGGGCATTTGCAAGGTATGATTATCTAACAGTGATGAAGAAGTTCTTGCTCGTAACCAAGACAGATGCTATGGTAGCTCCTCCAGGTATGGAGATAATTGATTATTTGGAGACCCCATCGGTGTTGCCAAAATGGATTACTGAAGAGGAACTTCAGGCCTACGCAGACAAGTTCCAGGAATCTGGCTTCACAGGTCCTCTCAATTATTATCGTGCCATGGACCTGTAAGTGTAGAAACTTCTGTAACTTTAGTTGGTGTATATATAAACAACTCAATATACTACCTACAATACATTGAAACACCATCTAAATCTTAAAGCCTATGCACAGAATAAAATATCGAGCCTTCAGAATATTGTATCTAGTTGTAAAATTGCATGATGCGCAAAAATAGTTAAAATTATTTTATAAAAAAAGAATATAACTAATAAAGTTAATATATCTTGAGTCATTATGCAATCAACAAAACCTTTAAGAGTGTCACAATGTCAACACTTTGATCTCCAAATTCTATTTGACCACTTGGTCTTCTATTCCATTCCTTCGTTTATATTTGTATGTTAGTGATGAAATGTATCGATTCTCGGGAAGAGAGGAGTCATGGCTCCCCCTGGACAACTGAATCACTCCACCTATCATTTTGAGAAGTTTGGTTTCAAATCTAAATTAGAACTGCAGAGAAGCATACCACACTAATATGCCTTGTATTATAATCTCAGTGTCAAGCATCAATGTGCACATTAAACTATTTACACAGCTGAGAATCCTCACATTCCAAACACAGACAATCATCAAGGGTGCACTCTACCACTAAGCTAATAGTCTACCATGCGGACCTCCTGCTAGAGCCCGCTATGTTAAAAGCAAAAGAACCTCATCCCTTTCTTTCCTTTATTATGTCCTCATGCCTGAATCCCACAAGTGAATAGAATGTTGGATCTATATTGGATCTCACTTAAATCTCCCCATCTATCCTCCTGAGAAGTTTGTCAACTACTGATTCAAAAAGAGTATCCAAGATAATGAGCCTTGGATGATCTACATCTCACAGTTAGGCACTGCTGAGTGCTGAGCACATTGATCTATCTATGTGGTCAGTGCACTTTGTCTATATGTTTTCACATTGAGAATTCTATGCATACCATGAGATGCCAAAGGGGCTGGTTACTTCCCAAAAAGATCTTCCTCATTTCTATATAAATGCTAGTTTAGCAAGAATACACAAGAAAAGTATTTCAGCTTCCCTAACTTTGCTCAAGTTGAGAGAAAGACCAAGAACCCTTTATATAGTGTCAAAGAAACTACACTCCTCAAGAGCCATAATTTAAAGATTCTTTAAATTCTTTTAAAATTCAATAAGCTTTATGAATCCATTGGTTACAACACTAAAAGGCATGAACTAAAAAACACTAAAAAAAAGCTCCATGGTATGCTAATATTAATGAAACGTTGAAAATTTAATTCAATATCATGGGAGGGAAAATGGGAAATGCTAATGTGGGTGAACAAGAGCAAATCCCATAAAATAATGCTTATAAAATTGTATATTGTAACAAGTAGACACTATGATGATTATGTTCAAATGTAAAACTCAACTCTCACACTGTCACACATATACAGATTAAAATCATTGCCCAAACCAATACTCTGTTTTTACTCACTACTTCCTTTCAACATGTGACAGAAACTGGGAGCTTCTGGCACCATGGCAAGGATCAAAAATTACCGTCCCAACAAAATTCATAGTAGGTGACAAGGATGACTTTCGAATCTTTTGGTACAAGGGAATATGTGACAGGATGTTTTCAAGGAACTTGTCCCCAATCTCGAAGTTATATTCCTAGATGGGCACCATTATATCCAACAGGAGAAAGCTGAAGAAGTCTCAGATGAAATTCTCTTCTTCATCAGGAAAATTACCAAGGATCATTAGATTTTCTCGTGTTTAAAAAACCATGGTTAAAAATATTGTTTATAGAATCTTGGAGCATCCATACACTTTGCCATTCATTCAAGTTTTTAGGAACAAACATATTGATTACTAAATGCAAATTAGAAATCTACCTTCACCCTCACGTGTGTGATGGTTTTAAAGGTCTCAGCTGCCAGCACACTGGTAGTCATCAAGAAGGATATTCAGCAAAGGCCATCAAGAAGCATGTTGTATTTCTTGTAATTATTCCCACAATTCTGTACAAGCCACAGTTCTATTTCTTCTTTGCGTCAGATAAACTGCTGTGAAGCACAAGTATCAATAAGCAAGGGAAGTACAAGTCGAACTTTTGAGTCAGCTGTATATTTGATTAAATAAATGCAGCTTCTGTGCAGCCCCTCACGATCTATATTGTGGTTCTCATCGTTGGTCCTACTTTTGTGTGTGTGTGTGTGTGTTGGGGGGTGGGGGGGGGGAAGGGGGAAGGGGGGAAGGCAGGTCATATTGAGAACTTTATCTCCATTTTGACCCACTATGGATGAGATTATGCCATGTAATTGTCACCGGCATCATCACTGACAACAGAAGTCTCAACTAGAGCATAACTATATCACACTTTTAATGTACAAGTGTTGAAATCTCTTCAATTGTATGTGAGCTAATGAAGGGATAATCTGGTTTTCAGCCAAAACAAGTTTTCCACGTGTCATGTTAGTAGTTCAATGAAGGAGTCTTACCTTACAAATAAATGAATAAACGAAAAGAGATAGGCAATTGACAATGGCCTGGAATTTCATGCTTTAGTGGACGTTTTTTTCAGGTAACAAGCTTAATCAACAAAGCTATTAATCACTTTAATAGAATTCAAACCAAACTTGCAGAGTGTGCAGTCAACTAGACACATCACCATTCAGCCTCACAATGATGAGTCCATGATTAATATCCACACAATACAATTCATTAAGCAATAAAGAAAATCTCTAGCCAATTAAACATTCAAAGTGAGGGTAAACAGCAGGGGCAAAAAAGAAATAGAAACCAAAAGATGCACTTAAGATAATTTACTGAGGTTTGTGAGCATTCCAAAACTTTTTCTTACCACACTTTGAGCATCAAAGATGTCAAAGTACACTGTAGCTACAGAGAATTTAAAGGAGACGAGAGCAAACAAAATTTTCACTCCTTCCTTCTTGTCACTTTTAGCAACTTTAGGACATTTTCATACGCAATAAATGTTATTGACGCAGCAGGAACATTTTTCAGGAGGTTTGGTGTAATGCCCTTGTAAAAACCTTTGACACCCTCAAACCTGCAAGCCCCAATAGAATAGAATTAGCTTTGGAGAGAGAAAATACCTGGGATTTAAAAAGGAAGAAAAAGAAAAAAAAAAAAAAACGTCTCAATGGCTTAAACGGCTAAAGTTTGTTCCCAAGTGGAATGGGTCAAAAAATTAACATTAACAACTTGAAATTAATAGCACTTTATTCACTTTTAGTATCTTCGAGAAAATGAATCAGATTGTAGCATTGCCTTACAGAAACATCATCTACTAAAAGAGGGCCTCATCTGGCGTACTTGGAGCAACAAATGTTTAGAGGTTCTCTTTAGCTTCACCAATTTTCTTGGTGAAGGATATGGACTAATAAAAATTCAAGTTAAGACAGTCCCTCGAGATTATAACATAAGCTGTATTACCAACCTGTCAAGTATCACCAATCTATTATTTTTTACCAAAAGACAAAAAGCAATGGGTTTTTACTTCATTTTTGGCTTTCCATCTTTGGAAAAAACTAAATGAGGGCTGACCTTCATACTTACCGCACAGTTTCCTTCACAACATGCCAGCTATCCTTATATCTTGGAATTCCTTCACTACTAGGTCGTTGCTGTAGAGGGAAACAGATATGACCAACTTCCAGTTATTAATAGGGAAGCCAGGTAAACCTAAAGGCCATGCCATATTTCTGGGGGCAAGAAGTTATCTGCCTTACAAAAGTTGAGTATTTTATGACATATATAGAGACAAAAAGGAATAAAAGAATTTAACAATTGTTATACCTGCAATCGAGCTCGTATAACCTGAAATTCAAGCCAACCAACCATATAAGAAGCAATGATCAGATTACAAATGAAATCAGCAAATTTGAGGACTTAACAGTAACCAAGAGAAATGCCTACCTGAAACGGATAAGTCAGAAGAATGGCGGCAATTTTTGACGATGCACCCAGAACAGCATAATCAACTGATTTCTAGCAAAAAATGAAAAAATGAGATACAAATAAAAGCAGTTTGTTAATATCACTAACCAAGAAACTATACTTCGAGACCCAAATGAGATGAATGAGAAAGTAACTAAATTTCAATGCTATTCATGATCTGAGTCGTGCAAGCAGTCCCAAAACCTAGACTTCTCTCAGAATTGTGTCTATGTGAACTTAAAATACTCAAGTAAACAACCCATAAAAGTCTTATTTCCAAATACTTCAGGCAAACTATAATGGAAACTTATTCTTGTAAGTGATGTAATAGTAAAGATATTAAACTACAAATAAAATAATAATATAATTCAGGTCATAAATCGTGCACTGATAAAGGCCATACACTGGCTTAGCAAATATCAACAGAATCAAACTAAAAAATCCCATTCATCTTCTTACCTGGGTGTATGTTCTCTCACCTTTCCAATAAAACCATAAACTCAAACTCATTTGTATTGATGGAAACAAAGACCAGCTCTCTATTAACCTAGAACTCAAATTCTCTCATCTGGTGCAGTAAATTCTAGACCATAACTGGATAACAAATTCCCAGATGACCAAAAGGGACCAATGACAAACTATATTAGCCCGGAGTGTAAATTGATACCTCTAGTACATGCATATTCATATAGTTAAAGGGAACAATATACCAAAAGAATATGGACTGTAGAGACTTACCAACAACTTATCATCAAATTGAGAATTAGTTTTGCTGTCTTTAGACTTGAAATCAACAATAACCTTACGGAGTTCCTCATATGCTGTGAACTGAATAGCACCATGGGAAACCTGCTGAAACAAAATAAACACCTCTAAGTGGGAAAAAAAAGAGCAGACAGGTGTTGAAAAGTAATCTTGGCATGACTAATGCTGATAACATGTACTACTACAGCCTTCACATGCATCCAAATTAATTTCATAAGCTTGATCCTAGAATCATTTTTTATTCTCCGCACAGCAATATCAGCAGCAAGACTAGATGGAATCACATTTCTGCCCAACTTGAAAAAGAAGGTAGGTTCAATCAGAGAGTTGGTATGCAATCCTGGGAAAGATAAAATTATCATAACCTCCCCCACCCCCCACGCCCCCCCCCCCCCCCCCCCCCCCCCCCCCCCTCCCCCCAAAAAAAAAAAAAAAAAACATACTACACACCAAAAGGAAACACCTAGTCATGGACTTTCTTTTACAATGAATTTGATGAGATTATGTATATAACCTTAAAAAGCTAAGGCAAAAGGATAAGAAAACAATATACCAGAAAAAGACCAGGTATGATCCCTTTGTAAAGTGCACTCCACCCTTCTTCTCTAATTATGGTTCTTAAGGTATCTGAAATTTGATGAAACATGTAAACATACTGGACAATCTCGGAGCAACAATCAAGCTAAAAAACAAACAAAATCATCAAAAGAAATGTAAAGTAGTTAACCATTACTGATCAAAAACAGAAATGCAAACTAGTCTTAAAGTCCACGAAGGGGATTAACCATATTAGACATTGACCAGGAAAGTTCCTTGGATGAGCTTAAGAGATTCTTTTTCAGCATGCTATTATCTTGGGCCTCTACTATTGATTGTAATGGGACTTTGCGATTTGCTTCTATCAATGTCTAGTTCTTAGTTGTTGTTAGGTGTTTTCTTTGTATACTCCCTGTGTACTTGGGCTATGCCTATCTTTCTCAATAAAATTTTATTTTAGCCATTAAAAAAATGACACAAAAGTATGATGATGGCTAAGCTCTGAATTCAACACATGTGAACATATCCTTAATTGGCACTTTATTTAAGCAGAAACTTGTCTTAAAAAAAAGCCATTTTGATGACAATTTTGATGATGTATACCATACACTATGAAAAAATTAAACCATCACCTAGATACAACTCAACTCAAAGAAATGTAGATTAAACTGCTAGCTAGAGTGGGATTGGGATAGTCCAAGTTTAAATCTTTCTTGGGAACAAAAAAAAAAAAATTGTAACGCTATGGCACAAGAAGAATAAATCGAGCTTAATGTGATTGCTAGAACCTAAAGCCAAAGTTGATAAGACTCGCAAGGAAAAGGGATATCTCAGTGTGCACGTTATTAGCAAATTTATGTAAGATACAGAGCAGACCATAAAGGCCAAAATATGGTCGAGTTTGATGAAGAGGTGTCTGAAGCTGCAATCTTGTTTTTACAAGCCAAATAGGATTCGTGCACAAACACACCTGACAAAGCCAATAACTTGCAAACATTAGTAGGAAAACCAAGCATGGCTCCAATGTATACCTCATAAAGATGTCATAAGGAAATTGCAAAAAAAAAAAAAAAAAAGAATTATTCCCCTCTTGAATGCTTAGAAACTAAAGCATCCAAGCTTTTGGAATGAATGATGGTTCTACGCAAGCTTGTACCAACCTTCAACTTGGGAGTATGAAAGGACACCTCTAATGATGGCTGTTAACACTTCAAAAATGTCAACTAAATACTTAGGTAACCTAATATCTATTACATATGTTACTCTTTGAAACTCTATTCATGGTGTCATGAGAATTACGAAGTACTCAACAAACTGTGTAACTTGCTTCCATCTCTTTACACGATTTCCAGACACTGAATTTCATTCACCTTATCTTTCAGATTAAGTAATTTTTTTATTAATACGCCCCCTCTTGCCCCAGCCCCAACAAGTGTCAGCATTTCAGAGGTACAAATATTAATTGAACATGCAGAAATGGGTAGTGTACCAGATAAGGAAAAAAATAAGCATGTAATGACAAGAAGACAGTTTTTTATGGGAAACCAGCAAAATGTATCTGATGTTAAAACGAAAAAAAAAAAAATGAGGGTTTGTGTTCTCACCAAAGCTCCTGCTTCTGCAGCAGAAGCAAGATGAAGACCGGGACTCAGCTTCTCCTCCTTGCTTTTTGAATGCCTTTGTTTTGCTCTATCATAACTGCAAATATAACAAACCTTTTAGGTTTATGAACAAAATATAATATGAGATCATTCAACAAAACAAAGCAGACAAACATAAATAACCCGTCAGGTTGATTTTTGATGCATCATTGATTAACTCTCATCTCAGGCAACAAAAAACTTGGTTCGTACAAGAAGAAATATAAGCCCCATGAAACAGTTGACCCAAGAACCGCAGGATGGAAGCCAGCATAAAGCCCTCTCAAACCCTGCAACACAAAGGGATAAAATTTAAAAAATAATTAAAAAAAATTAAAAAAAATTAAAAAAAAAAAAAAAAAAAAAAAAAAAAACCCTCCTCAAAGCCAAAGAAAGCACTAGTGTGATACATGACAATGTAAGCATACGAGTTATAGGAAAGAATGATAAGTTTTAGTTCTAACATGAAGAATACCAAGCTTTAATTCTAACATGCTGCGCAAAGTGAATAGGGTTCGTGCTTTTTGAAGAAAATTTAGCAACCCCAATAATATGTAGCTAGAAAACTTGTATATTTTCATATGACGTAAAATGCAATTTCCATGACAAATAAATAACAAAAACAAGTGGGAAACAGATATATATACATATATATACTTCCTGAGTGTGTTCGTGGATTCTGATTAAAAGGGAAAAAATAAAGAACATAATCATGATAAGTACAAGTTCAAGCCATTTGACTGTATATCATAGACTCGCACACAGGATGAGAACGACAAGAACTTCAATTTTTTTTACTAAAAAATGATGCGTGATTTGCCATTGGAAAATCAAGGTATCCATGATATTCAAATAGCAACAGAGGAGTCAGGCTCAACACGCTACAATTTTTCTCTCCATACACATTTCATTTTCTCTGTACACTGTTATTTTGCAATGGTGATTGTGGGTGTTTGATTTTGTTTTCTCTTGATCATACGGGAAAGAAGATGGGTCCTTCAAAACTGGTTGTCATTGAGTTGAAATCATTTGAGGTGTCAAGGGAGGGCCATGGGGTGCTCATTACGGAAAGAGGATGGAAGTTTGTAAAACACATGCTATTGGGGTTGGCTACAACACGCTGGTTCATCAAAGCCTTAGAGGACTGCCTGAAGATGGAAAGAAAGGAATTTCATACGGGCTATCAGGAAGGGGATAGTGGTTTCATTGCACAGAGGTGTTTAAACTCCCAAGGTGTATTCATGGCTCTAGTGGAGTACAGAGGGGGTGGGCGCCGAAAATGTATCTTTATACCAGAAGATAGAGATGGAAAGGGTTGGAGGAAGCTGGCAGAGATTTTGAGGGAGGCTGGAAATGACGGTGGCGCTGGGAGGTCCGGATTGCCAGAGACGATGGTTGTGTCTTCTACACAGTCGTACATGGAGGCCCTCCAGCAACCAAGGGCCCTGGGCTATCGTGAACAGGCCAGGTTGGGTGTCGTCTCTGACATTTCGATGCGATGGAGAGGAGAGGCAGCACTGCAGAGGTCAGGAAGTGGAGCTGTGTCTGTAGGGGCTCTGAGTATTGAGGGTGGTGGCAGAGCTGTTGTCGGGCCAAATAAGAAGAAGATGATCCGAGTGCTGGCTGAAATGCAAAAGCAAATGAATGAGCTGCAGATTAATATGAATTGGGTGAAATGGTGCGTTGAGGAGGATAGTGTGATGGGGGTGGGCTTGGTTTTGGGTGATGGGCCAAGTGAAGATGAGGCTGGGCTGTACATAGACAGGGGTTTGGGTAGAAAGGAGATACACACGGGCAGTGGGCCTGGGCCTAAGCCCTTGAGCTTGAGTCAGTCCATCTGCGGGAGAGGGGCAAAGCCCGTGAGCCAGCCTGTATGCGGGGGGGTGGCGAAGCCTGTGTGGAAGCCAGTGTCGAAGGAAGGCCTTGGGCCTTCGACCGGCGGGAGTTTGATACCCTCGCCGGTAACTGCTACGCTGCACGTGCGCCTGGCAAAGGTGAGTTCATCGGAGTCACAGATGGCGCAGACGACGGCGGGAGTGGTGACAGAGACCCCTCTCGACTGCCCTTCTGAGCCAGAGGATGCCGATGAGTGCGTTGGTGCTGTTTCTCTGGCTCATCTGAACCAGATAACGCCGGCAAGCAAGGAGAAGGAGGATGCAACCCTTCTATCGATGGCAGCAGCTCCGACGAAGGCTCTGATGCAAGTGGAAGACACGATTGTTCCCAAAGACACTGTTTCAAAAGAAAAAAGGGACGTATGGGCAGATGAGGGGTCGGATATGAGCATTATTCCGATACAAGGACCTCCAGATTGGGAGTATGAGCCGACAGTCTCGCAGTGGACTAACAGGGAGGGGGAACCTTGTCCTTTAAACTGTTTACTTCCAGAATAGTTCAATGCTTCGAATTGGGTCTTACAAATGGTAAAAGAAATTCAACATATTGTTGGGATGGAGTGTGAAGGTTATGAGGAGCAGTTTATGGTACTGCTCACAGCCATTGAAGCTGGTCATCCCAAAAAATCAGTTTCAAAAAAGCAGAGGGAGCTAAACAGGCTCATGTGGTCTCTTAACTATGAGTGTAGTGCAAGCCGGGAGAGATCCAAAGGGAAGGGAAGAGCACTTATTTTATGAAGCCGAAAATTGTTTCTTGGAATGTGCGAGGGCTCAACGAGGCAAATAAACGCTTTCAAATAAAAAACTTACTTCGTGAATGGAGGGCGGATATTGTATGTTTACAAAAGACCAAACTGAAATTTGTTACAAGAAGGATTGTTAGAAGTATTTGGAGTTGCACATATGTGGATTGGGCTTATCTTGCAGCTGATGGGGCGTCGGGGGGTGTGTTAGTGATGTGGGATAGAAGAGTGGTGGAGAGAATGGAAGACTTTATAGGGGAGCACACAGTGGTAGTGTCTTTTAGAGATGTGGAAGATAACTTTATGTGGGCCCTTGCTGGTATTTACGGGCCAAATTTGGACAGTATTAGAAGTAGGTTATGGGAAGAATTAGCTGGAGTAATCAGTTGGTGGGAATTACCATGGTGTATAGGAGGTGATTTCAATATTGTAAGATTTCCAAGACGCTCAGGTGATAGTAGAATGAGACCAGCAATGCGAGAATTTTCAGATTTTATTTTTTATTTGAATTTGGTGGATATCCCTCTCACAGGAAGGGCATTCACGTGGTCTAATAATCATACGTGGTCGAGATTGGATAGATTTTTAGTACTTCGGAGTGGGAAGCTCATTATCCGGAGGTATGTCAAAGGACGCTGTCTCGTTTGGGCTCGGATCATTTTCCAATCTTGCTTGATTGTGGAGGTATCCAAGGTGGGCGGCGGTACTTTAAATTCGAAAATATGTGGTTGAAGATGGAAGGTTTTGTGGATAGGGTTGGGCAATGGTGGTCCTCTTATCATTTTGAAGGAACTCCTAGTTTCATTCTTGCAGGTAAATTGAAAACTTTAAAAAATGACCTGAAGCTTTGGAACACACACTCTTTTGACAATATAGGGTAACGAAAGAAGTCTATTTTGGTAGAGCTTCAAGAGCTAGAGAGGACATAGGAGGGGCGGGCTCTTTCCTTGGAAGAAGTTTCCCGAAAGTCAGAGGTGGCTACTGAATTAGAGAGGGTCATCTTGTTGGAAGAGATTTCGTGGCGGCAAAAATCTAGAGCTTTGTGGTTGAAAGAGGGGGATCGAAGTACAAAATTTTTTCATAAGATGGCAAATTCCCACAGGAGAAACAATACTATAGAGATGTTGAACATAGAGGGTGTAGCATGTACCGAGGCTCCTGTAATCAGAGATCATGTTGTTGGTTTTTTTGAACACTTGCTTACAGAACAAAGGGGGTGGCGTCCTAAGATCGATGGGCTGGCTTTTGACTCTATTGAACCACAGGATGTCTTGAGATTGGAGAGGCCTTTTGGGGAGGTGGAGGTCCTTGATGTGGTGAGGAAGATGGCCAAAGATAAAGCACCTGGGCCGGATGGGTTTTCTATGGGATTTTTCCAAACCTGTTGGGAAGTGGTGAAAGAGGACTTGATGAAGGTGTTTCAGGAATTGTTCATAGCTGGAAAATTTGAAAAAAGCCTTAACACCTCATTCATAGCTTTAATTCCTAAGAAGATAGGTGCATCAGATGTCAAAGATTTTCGGCCTATTAGTGTTGTGAGTGGGGTGTATAAGATTATTTCTAAGGTGCTTGAAAATCGACTAGGGGAGGTGTTGGGGAAGATCATCACAAAACCCCAAAATGCATTTGTACAAGGAAGGCAGATCCTAGATTCAGTCCTTATTGCTAATGAGTGCATAGATAGCAGACAAAAATATGATAATTCTGGAATCCTGTGTAAGTTAGATATGGAGAAAGCTTATGATCATATTAATTGGGATTTCTTAATCTACTTGCTTGGGAGATGTGGGTTTGGGGAGAAATGGTGCTCGTGGATTAGATGGTGCATATCGACAGCAAAATTCTCGGTGTTAGTTAATGGTAACCCAAATGGCTTCTTCCACGATTCTCGGCCTCTGAGACAAAGAGATCCTCTATCCCCGCTCCTCTTTGTCATCGTTATGGAGGCCCTGAGCAGAATGATTTCGGCATTGGTTAGCAATGGCTTCATGACTGGTTTCTCGGTGGGGGACCCCTCTAGGGGTATTATTAACATCTCTCACTTGTTATTTGCAGATGATACACTTATATTTTGTGAGGCAGAACAAAACCAATTGCGGACACTGAGGCACTCTTACTTTGCTTTGAAGCGGCATTGGGGCTGAAAGTAAACCTTGAAAAATCAGAATTGTTACCAGTTGGTAATGTCCGTAATATCAGACAACTGGCTAACACTCTAGGATGCAAGGTGGCTGCCCTACCTTTGAAATACCTGGGCCTACCAATGGGGGCTGCCCCAAGGACTGCAACAATATGGGATGCGGTGATCGAGAGGATTGAACGCAGATTGGCTGGGTGGAAGAGACTGTACTTGTCAAAAGGGGTAAGGATCACTTTAATCAAAAGTACTCTATCTAATCTACCAACTTATTTTCTATCTCTTTTTCCAATTCCATCAAGCGTGGCGACCCAAATTGAGAAACTGTATAGGGAATTCCTTTGGAGTGGCATGGGGACTGAATTTAAATTTCACTTTGTCAATTGGAGTAAGGTATGTTCCCCACTTCCCATGGGAGGGCTGGGTGTTGGAAACTTAAAGATTTTCAATAGGGCATTACTTGGAAAATGATTGTGGCGCTATAATACGTAACCGGAAGCCCTATGGAAATTAGTAATTGACCACAAATATTGAAGCATGTGGAGGGGTTGGTGTAGTAGAGAGGTAAATGGGCCCCACGGATTGGGGACTTGGAAGTACATCAGTAGGGGGTGGGAGGTGTTTGTTTGTCACACTAGAGTAGTGCTAGGAGATGGTTCTAGAATAAAATTCTGGAGTGATGTATGGTGTGGAAACAATAGACTAAAAGATTTATTCCCCTTAGTTTTCAGGATTGCATGTCTGAAAGAAGCTTCAGTGGCGGACTTTATGGTGTTAACTGGAGATCTAGTACAATGGAACATTGTTTTTAGTAGGGCGGTTCAAGACTGGGAAGTTGGTAGCATTGAAGAGTTCTTTCAATTGTTGTATTCCGTGAAACCGAGCATCCAAGGAAATGACAAGTTATGGTGGGTACCGGCTGGTAAAGGCATATTTTCAGTTCACTCGTTCTATAAGTCTCTCACACAGGCCTAGAACATTCAGTTTCCATGGAAAAGGATATGGCGAAATAAGGCGCCTCCCAAAGCAACCTTTTTTGCATGGACAGCTTCATTGGAAAAGATCTTGACAACGGATAATCTGCGAAGACGTGGGGTGATCATATTAGATTGGTGCTGCATGTGTAAGAAGAGTGGTGAAACGGTGGATCATCTTCTATTGCATTGTGATGTTGCTAGAGCGTTATGGGCTGAGGTGTTCAACAGGATAGAGATAGCTTGGGTTATGCCCGCCACAGTGGAGGCACTCCTGGCTTGCTGGACCACTATAGGAGGTTTATCACAAATCAAAGCGGTGTGGAAAATAGTCCCTATTTGTATTCTATGGTGCTTATGGCAAGAACGAAATAACAGGACGTTCGAAGACAAGGAGAGATCTTTTGAGGATCTTAGATCTTTTTTTGTTAGGATGTTATTTGTATGGTCCATAGCTATAGACTTTAATGGCTTAAACTTGGCTGAATTTCTTGTTTCCTCTTCTTCTTCCTAGATAGGTGTTTTCTCTTTGTACACCATCTTGTGTACTTTGGGCTATGCCTATTCTTTAATACAATCATTTACTTATCAAAAAAAAAAATAGCAACAGAGGGAAAGTGAAAATCCTAGTATCAAAAAGCAAAATTTAAGTGCAGAAGGCATAGCAGCAAAACGCTGTGTAAATAGGAAGTGATGCGAAGCAACAAAACCTCCGAGCGAGCAATTGTGAAAATCGCGTGAGGCGTGTTCTTGTAAGTTGGAAGATTGAAAACCCGGCCATCGTTAACTGCAAAACAAAAACCCAGTCAAATTCAAACAAATTTCAATTAGATTAAGTGCGCGCTTTGTGTGAAATTTTTCAGATGACACTCCGTACCTTGAAACCTAGTACGAACAACGTCGAGGGGGTGCATGACAGCGACGGTGGTGAATCCGGCTACTGCACCGGCTATCGCGTTCTCCCATTGCCATTGCGCCGAATTCGACTTCGAATGCGACGCCAACATTTGTTTTTGACAGAAAAGAAATTAGCCGATGTTTTCGTGCATATTCTGAGCGGGGCTTTCAGTGCAAATTACTGTCATGAACGGCAAGGGCAAGCTCGATCTAAGAACTAAGGAAACTGAGTTAAGGGCAATCTGAGAGAGAGAGAGAGAGAGTAGGCGAGAATTTTGTAAATAGGAATATGAGAATTTATGAATAGCGGGCAGATAGTTTAAAGGTTAATTAAGGTAATAGAGTATTCTTATAATACTTTATTATTATTTATTATTAAATAATGTTCTTATGCCTCTTTATTTTTACCTTCTAATTTCTATCGCTCATATATTTATTTATTTTTTAATTTTTTTATTTATTAATTAAGGAAATAATTATTAGTGTACTAATATATTTTTTATTTTTTAAAAATATTTAAATATGTTTAAAAATGTAAAGAAAAATAGAAAATAAAAAATAAAAAGTGAAATTTGTACTAAAGTTGGGCGGCACACTATTACTACTATTTATTATTTTATTATTATTATTTACCTATTTTTTATTACTATTCAAATAATATCTGAAATCACTTCACTACCTAAACGTAACTTGAATTTAATCTTTTATGGGATTTTGGAAAATGAGAAAGAAAAAATTAAATAAAAAATATAATAAAGTTAAAATATTGTTAGAATATAGTTTTTGAATATTATTTTTATTCAGAAATTTGAAAAAATGAATTATTTTTTAATTTTTTGTTTGAAAGTTTAAGAAAGTTGTAATGATTAGTTTGAAAAAATTGTAATAATTAGTTTGAAAGTATTTGTATTTGAATGATGTTTGGAAAGGAGATGAGACAAGATGAATGAAAATTTTGGGATAGAAACTTTTTCCAAACAAGCATTTGTGTGTTTGGATGCTAAGATGATTTGAATTCATTGGTAAATAATAACATCTTATCGATCTTATTGAAATGTGTTTGAATGTAAATAAATTGAGATATGAATTTAAATGAATTAAATAAATTGATATGAGTTTTTTTTTTTAATGAGAAATTGAAAAAATAGTGAATCTCATTAATGATTAGTTTAAGATGAGTTGATGTGAACTTGTATTCCAAACATAGCATAAAGGGATGCTTGGAGAATTATATGAGATGAAAAATCTGTAAATAGTAGTAAAATAGTTTATGAACAGTAATTAAATGGTTTAAGTTATGATATTTTATGGGATTTTAGAAAATAGGAGAAAAAAAGTTAAATAAAAATATTATAAGGTTAAAATATTATTAAAATATCAATTTTTTTTAGGATTAAAAAAATTAATTTTTTTTTTTAAAGAAAAATTTATAATTATTAGGTAATAATTAGATTAAAAAGTTAATTATTAAATGTATGTAATGGGTCTAGGCCAAGTAAATTAAATATTAAATGGACCTCTTTATTTCCCTTATTTATTTCATGTTACTGTTTTAAGCTTGGGCCCACGAGGCCCATTAGAGGAAGAATGTCGTTAGGGGATTCTGACATATGGTGTAGCGGAGCAGACGATTATCCTTTATTTCTTCCTATCTTCTTCTTCTTCTTCTTTGGAGGTTTTCTTTTTTTCTTTTTCTTTTTCCCCTAATCAAGTAAATTTTATTAAAATAAAAGATGATACATGTTAGAGGGGGTAGGATTCCCTAACAAAATACCCTAAAATAACAATCACAGTGCAAATGTGGTGAAAAAAAAAAAAAAAACAGGTTCTGAAACTAATTTCTTAGTCTTTACCCAAGTCTTACTAAGAATGAACCGTCTTAAAAGATGTTTTGAAGGTAAGCACCATTGGAAGCAGTGGAAGCGGATGCACTGTAGTTGAAAGTCTTAAGGTATTTGTTGGTAAGGTTCTTAGTCTCTCTCACAAGATTACTGATTAGAGAAAACAATAATCCAGATAAACTGGTAGGGAAGGGCAAATCTGCAAAGAAACAGTCAAGCATACAGGACAGATCTTCTTTGGAGGTTCTCACCTTAGAAGTGAGATATTACATTTTTATTCATTAATAATCCATACAGGGTATGTTACAACTACAGCCTATGTGCATTTAGTGGCTTCCTCGATGGTCGTTCGCAACGTTTCAGTTTTGAGCCCAAGATAAACGACAATTACAGAAAGGACAGAAAGGGGAGTCGTCAGAATTCGAAATAACTCTGAATAGATGATCGGAATCGGAGTCGGAGTCGGAATTGGAGCTCCCTAGGGCTCCGACTCCAACTCCAATTTTTTTTAAAAACAAAAACCCAGCTGTCGTTTTACAGCTGGGTTTTAAAAAAAAAATTAAACGACGTCATTCCACTTAATGTGGAACGGCGTCGTTTCATCACACTGGGGGGTCCAAAATGCAGGACCCCCCTTCCCGAATCCCCCCCTTCCTTCTTCAGTCTTCCTTCTCCCTTCTCTCTCACGTCTCACGGAGTCTGAACCAGTGAGCAGCTAAAGTGTCTCACGTCGAGGGTCTCTGTTGCCGGCGTGCCGCCGTTTCTCGTTGCTCCTCCGTGCCGCCGTTCCTCGTTGATCCTCTGTTCAGCTTCTGCCTACGGTGAGAGTAAGGGGTTCCGAGCCCTAAATTCCATCACTAGCAATTTAATTTTTTTTTTCATTTCGTCTCTTATGAATTGGATATTTGAGTGATTCTTGTGAATTGATTTTATAAATTTGTAGTAAGGAAATGTGTTTAATGAATTGTATGTTGTGTTTGTAAGTTGTGTTGTATGCATGTAATTTGTTTGATAAAATGTGCAAGAGAATCAAGAGATGTAAATGGGCTATTTGAATCAAGAAATAAGCTCTCTATTGTTAACATAAAATATATACGGAGCTTTTCATTGGGTGTACACAAATCTAACATCATGAAATTAAAATAAATATCATGCACCAATGCCTCTTTTCTTACTCAATGCTGCCTTGCCGTTGTGGGTTTTTGATATTTGGGTTAATAAAAAAAGACAACTAAATTGCTGACCAATGCCATTATGCTTCTATACTTTTTTTCTATTTGGAAGACATGTAGTAGCATTTCAATTTCTAAAGGAACCTGTTGATCAAAGGAGAGGCTTAATATAGACACCTTGTCTATCATAAAAGCTACTAACAAATAACAAAAATTGCCTTCCGGGTAATTTTTTTTTTTTTTTTTTTTTTGTTTCCTGTTTGAAATTGCCAGGGAGAAGAAATGGTTTGGTTTGGTAGGTAGTGCATGCATGTATTCTTTCCAAGAAGGCACTCCGCTGATTTTTCTCCAATGCAAATCCCACTTCCCACCACACCCTCCTCGGTTCTCATGCATTAATTCTACTTAATTATGACTTTACCTAATTAATTATGTGCGCTTTAAATTCTACGTACGTACTACTCCTTTATATACTTTCATCTTAAATTAATTTATGGGAGGATTTAATTAGCTATTATGAATACTTATAATTAGGCTTTAATATTTAGCCTTCAATAATTATATATTTATTTAACATGTTATTTTCTTTTTTGCTATATATTTATGTATCTCCTGTAAATTTAGGATGTTTTCCTTATAAAATTTACAAGGTCGATGTAAGATTCTTCTTGCAGGAGTACTTTTACACAATAATATTAAATCCAGCCAAGAAAAAAAGTACATTAAATCCATATTTTATTGCCTTTTTTAACTCAAAATTCTGCAGCTGGTTGACTTTTTGATTGCACTAGGCCTATGCATAGATATTAATGCATGCAGCACTTAACATGGGAGCATTTCTAAATATAATAGCACAATTGAGATGTGAATTCTAAATCTAAATTGATCGTAAGACGTACGTAATTAGGGTGTTAGCTACATATTTCTTGCTCGATCGGCCTGTCTTTATAATTTTATGCAAGTAAAACTCATAAGGTTTGATAGATGTTTACTCTCAAGTCTCAACTTGTATGTTCTCAAACCGAATAGTTTAGTTGGAGTTGCTCCATTTATTTGTGGTGGTGTTATATGTTTTTATTGAGGATTAAAAAACTAACTAACTAATTAACTAGACGCATTTAAGCTTCATTGATATAGCCTAGTTTATTTTTAAACTAATTTTTTGCCTAGTTTATTTTTAAACTAATTTTTTGCTTCTAATTTATTTTTTCAAGTTCATTAATTGTGATATGGATCCTAGACGTAGTGGAAATGATCGTCCACAAGGGGATGTGGCGGATGCCAATGCTACAACTCCTACACCAGTGGGTACTTCTACCCCTAGACTCACATCTAGGGCAGCTACATCTAGAATAGCTACATCTTGTGCGAGTAGTCGACTCTCACTACCAGTTGATATAGATGATGAAGATATGTTCAACGAATAGGAAGAGATGCCATTGAGCAAGATCAATCACCATGGCCTTCTAAAAAGAGGTTGTGAACATGGGAGCATTTCACCAAAATTCCTGGTGATGTGACAAACCCGATAGCAAAATGCCATTACTGTGGATCACTTTGTGGATGCCATTCAAAGAAGCAAGGTACCAGTGTGTTAATATCACATCTAAATGGTTGCCAACGATATAAAATAGCGAATGGATTGGCGGCCACTAATCAGACCAACCTTAGTTACCAAACTTCTACAGCTACTGATGGTACACAAACTAAGAAATTGGTCATCCGTCAATACAGTGAGAAGATGTTGAGGGACATGCTTGCAGAGATGATAATTACTGATGAGATGCCATTTACCACAGTCGAGAAAAGAGGCTTTCGAAAGTTTCTAAACTTTGTTGAGCCATGATTTCCCATTCCATCATGGTATACGATGATGCGAGATTGTATGAAGAGGCATGCGAAAGACAAGGCGGAGATAAGGAAGATGTTTATTACCACTGGCCTGAGAGTGTCATTTACGACTAACACATGGACGTCCATACAGAACGTCTGCTACATGTATATCACAGTACACTACATTGACAGTGAGTGGATTTTGCATAAAAAAATTAGTGGCTTTAAAGATATTGTGGATCATAAAGGTGCATCCATTGGGGCGAAGATGGATGATTGTTTAAAGGACTGAGGAATTCAAAAAGTGTTGTGTATTACAGTTGACAATGCCAGTGCCAATGAAACAGCAATTGAATGGTTTAAGCGGAACACGACGGTGAGAGATGATGTCATTCGGGCTTACGAGTTTATTCACGTTCGATGTTGTGCTCATATCATTAACCTCATAGTTGTTGAGGGGTTAAAAGAGATTGATAATTTCATAACCCGAGTCCGCAACATTGTACGATATGTGAGGGGTTCCCCTCAAAAGCTTACCAAGTTTAAGGCAATTGCAGAAGATCTTAAGATTGAATGCTCTAGTATGTTGTGCTTGGATGTTCCGACTCGATGAAATTCTATATACATGATGTTGGATGTGGCACAGAAGTACCAAAAAGCATTCGAGCGGATGAAGGTCGAGGATGTGGGCCTGAGGTATGCTTTGTTGAAGCCAACAGGACAGGGGCTTGGTGCGCCGGACGCACATGATTGGACCAGTGTGAGCTACTTTGTTGAATTTTTAAGAATTTTTTATGACATAACCATGCGACTATCTGGATCCAAATATACGACTGCGAACTCATTCTTCAGCGAGCTCTCGGAGCTTCACTTCCAGTTGAAAAATAGTTGTACTGACTCTGATGAATTGTTATCTGCTTTGGCTACGAGGATGAAGATCAAATATGATAAATATTGGGGGAATATTGAGAAGATAAATAGATTGCTATTTGTGGCTGTGATCCTTGACCCCCGAGTTAAGTTGGCCATTCTAGAATTTTGGGTAAATTCCGTCTTCGGGGCAGTGAAGGCTGCAGAGTTTATTACATTGCTAAGAAGTGATATTGATGACTTATATAATCACTACAGTAATAGTTGTCAACCTTCATCCACAGCTGGTAGCTCCTCACATTCGAGGCCGACGGGATCGACAATTTCCTCAGGTGATACTGACCCATCTGTAGGGGTTAGAGGTCATTGTATTATACGGCAGTATCATCAACTCATGTCAATAAGGAATATTATGCATTGTACA
Source organism: Juglans microcarpa x Juglans regia (assembly GCF_004785595.1). NCBI lineage: Eukaryota > Viridiplantae > Streptophyta > Magnoliopsida > Fagales > Juglandaceae > Juglans > Juglans microcarpa x Juglans regia. The sequence goes on along the minus strand of NC_054601.1, from coordinate 21,258,491 downwards.
TCTGAGGTTGAACGATATTTTATGGAAGTTGTCGAGGCATCTAGTGATGTATTTCAGTTATTAACTTGGTGGAAAGTTAATTCCACCAAGTATCCAGTCATTTCCCGTGTAGCCCGAGATGTGCTAGCCATTCTTGTCACTATGGTTGCCTCAGAGTCGGCATTTAGCACTGGAGGTCGCGTGTTGGATGCTTATCGGAGTTCATTGTCACCGTCAACCGTGGAGGCCCTCGTTTGCACACAGAATTGGATAAGTGAAATGCCCATTAGACTAGATACCATTGGCGTTGATGCCGAGAGTTATAGGCTTGAATCGGGTAAGTTTATATGCTTTTAAATAATGATTTAATTATTTTTAATGTTTCTAACTTCTACTTTTTATGATTTTATAGATCTAATTGTGAACCATAACATAATTGCTGATGATTGAGAGTATGGAACGGACACCCCTTGAGAGTCTTGGTAAGAATCAAATTATACTTTTACCGTATTCAATTTTTTATTATCAATTTTTATTTATTTATTGATTGCAACTTTCTATCTTCATTTCAGGCATGACTAATGGAAAAAAAAGTATTTGAGTGAAATCCGTGTTTAATTTTTATGTAGTTATATTTCAAAGCTAAGTCAATGTTGTTATTACGTTATAAATGAGAATGTTATAACTTATTACTACATCATACATGTTATTTACTTTTTAAACTATTGTATTGAAGTTTTTTTTTTTTTATATATCTTTTTAGTATTTTTTTCTTACAGATTTGGACTTTGGTTTTGGTGATCATATTTATGTAGTTATATCCCGAGCAAAGACGTGGGATAAGTAGCCCACCGAGATACTAGCGGAAAGAGCTTTTCCTAAAAATAATATCAAATCAAAATATCTTCTTATATCCTCTCTATTAGATTGCATCCCTGATCATATTCCAGAAATCATCAGCTAGAAAAAAGTATTAAAGGAAATAAAGCATGCATAATTCAAGAATTTATTAACCATGACATGACGTACTCACTCATACAACAATCATGATCAAGCGACATTGTAACTATTTATATGTAATGCAATCCAAAGTTCGTATTTTTTTCATTATTATATTCTAAAACATGATAAATGATGTTCTTTATTTTAGATTTTGTAATTATACATAGTCACGATTATAAATACGACATATTTTAAGCAGATGTTCATTCAAGTAATAGATATATAAAACTACTTAAAATGTTACGCGTTGACATAAATAATTAGAGATGATTAAATTTAAAATAAAGAATGGTATTATTCAAACGTCCAATTAATCGTGATGATTACAAAATGTTCATTAACTATATATTAATGCACGTTAATATTTGGGGCCAAACCAAAACTCGGTATATATGCCTACTCAATCTCGGCGGCCTGTGAAATCTGTTTATTTATGTCAACCAGAACAAGCATGCATTAATGGTAGTAGACATTTGCTTTAATCCGGCTAGCTATAGTATGTACGGAGGTCGGAGCTGCCATTCGGAGGTTGAAGCTCTGACCTCCGATCGGAGTCGGACTCCGACTCCAGTTTGGAGTCGGAGGATCATTTTGGCTCTGACTCTTGTCGGAGTCGGAGGTCGGAAATGAAAACTCCGACTCCGTCGGAGTCAAAGCTCAGCCATATAAGAAAGTACTAAGAAGCGAAAACAAAACGAATGGCTTTTTCTTATTCATATATCTGGTCATCTCTATCTCTCTCTCTCTCTCTCTCTGATTTGTAGGAGTGACAATATATGACACGATCTGTTAATCTCATACGAACACGACACGATAAAAACGAATTAGGGTTTAGTCTTAACGGGTTTAAGTCAAAACGAATTGACCCTTTAAGACACGATTGCTTAATGAATAGATAACGGGTCAACCCGTTTTGACCCGTTAAGAAAGTTAAAGTTACAATTATACCCTTAGACCTAAAAATAAAATTGTTGGAATTTTAATTTCGATATTTTTATTGTTTGGATTGTAATTTTTTACTTGTAGTTAGTTTTATAATTTTTATGGATATTGTGATTTTAAAATTTATATAAAATTATGCTAAACTTAACTAGGTCAAATGAATTAATTTCAAGTCTGTTCAACTCATTTACATAAACAGGTTAAAACGAGTTGACACGACACGACCCGTTTTATTAATGGGTTGTGTTAGGGTTTGAGATTTTGACACGATACGCTTAACAGATCGGGTTAGGGTTGACCGATATAGTATAATATACATGTCTTAACACGATACGAATACGACCCGTTAACACAATTTGACACCTCTAGATGATGGCTTCTGTTGATTTTATTTATTTAATTATTTATTTATAATCACGTGGCAAGCAGTATAAATCCTCGGTAAAATCTAGGGTCCAAGTAGCAACGCTCTTAAAAAAATCTTCAATATGTTGTATGAGAAAAGGTTAAGGACGCTGCTAGGTCCACATATGAACTCAACCAAAGGTGGCCATCGAAAAGAGTAATTTTTTTTTTTTTTTGCCTTTTTTTTATACATTTTTTTATATCTTTAAATTTAAAAATCACAACATTATTTAAAAATATTTTTTTAATCACTAAGTAAAAAAAATAAAAATCGGTGGCTGCTTTTGGTGGCCTTCATTTGTGGATTAAGAAAGGTTAAATGTCAAGGGTTTAAATGGCGTTGATTTAGGCCCCAGATATAGAAACACTCTTAACCTATTTCATTTCATCTCATCATTATAATTTTTTCAAATTCTCATACAAAATATAATAAACAATTCAACTTTTTCAAATCTCAAAACAATAATAATATTGAAAAATAATATTCTAACAATATTTTATTCAACCCATTTAAAACAATTTCATCTCATCAAAACTAGACCGAATAAACACTTTTAAATATTGTTTTTTTCACATATTGTTTTAACGAGTTTTGCTAGGTACAAGCGAGTTCGTGCACCATATCGCACCCCAATATTGATATATAATACATATGTTTAATGAAATGATGTGAATTAAAGATGAAAATAATTTTTATGATATAGGAGATATTTTTTCTTCTCTCAATTTTTTTTTTATTTTTTTCTAAATTAAAAAAATCATCTGTACGTGATATGGTGCACGAACTCGCTTGTAACTAGCAAAACTCTTGTTTTAACACGCTTAAATATATATTTTTTTTAAAATTTACAATATTATTAAACAATACTTTATTAATCACTAAACAAAAAAAACTAAAATAAAAAAAGGGGGCTTCCTATCAGTGTCCTATTAATAATAATAACAAAAGTCCTTTGATTAATTTCAATGGGGCAGGTCTTGAATCTAAAATAAACCTCACTCGTCCAATAAATACATACAAATTTTTAAAAAATTACTTGAGCCTCTTACCTTATAAATATGAAGCCATTTGCTCAATTAAGAATTAGCTATGCTTTAACCAACTTATTGGGCTCAATAAAATCCATAGCCATCCAAAATAAATTATTGAGCCCATGGCTTATTCAATATTGTTCAATAAATCTCAATTGGGCTTCACATAAAACTCGTGGGACCAGGTGTCCAATATTGTAATTTCACGTAAGTTTGGGGGGTGTTTCACATCTAGATGTGTTGATCCCTTTTTTTAGAATGTTTGAAATGCTTGAATTATAGTGATATGGTTAACCATTGAATATATAATTGATTATTTATGAAGTTAATTTCTTAATTTGAAACCTCTTTTGATTAACTAGATAAGCACAACTAACATGAAGATATTGGCTTAGCTATTAATTTAGCTAATATCATTAACAATTGGACCATATTTCGAGCTCGTTTGTTTTTACAAATAAGATGAGTTGAGTTGAGATTAAAGTCAAAAATTTGAATAAAATATTATTAGAATATATTTTTTAATATTATTTTTATTTTGAGAATTACAAAAATTAAATTGTTTATTTTATTTTGTATTGAAAGTTGAAAAAATTGTAATGATTAGATGAGATGAGATGTTTTCTAAAAAGAAACGATGGCTTATGTCAAACCAAAATCATCCATCCCAGGAGCTACAATCAACCCATCCCACGAGCCAAATATAACTTGTAAGAGCACTAGTATTAGCGTAGACAAATGTAAATATAAATAAAAATTTAGCTAACAACTCCACTAAATTGTCTACATTGAAAGAGGTAAATACATTTTTTTTTTTTTACAAGTTACATTAAATCTACATATTTGGAGGGTTACTATTCCCCACTTATTAAATATTTTATGAGTTATTTTTCTCTTATCCAAAATATTATTAAGATAGCTGGTAAACAATAATTAAATTATTAATTAATATATGGTCAATATAATTGTAAACTAAGAAAAAATTTATTATTATTAAATTAATATTATTTTAATTAATAGATGAATAATCTAATATAAAAATATCTGTTAAATGCAATAGACAAAAAATAAAATATGTGATTTTAGTTAAATTTTTTTCTTTAACTATACCAATGGTGATGCCAATAGCAAAGTCGTATGATTTTTTATTATTTCCTCATAAACCCTACGCGCCCGTTCATTCCCACGGCTCCTTGGTTCTCTACTCTTCCACGACAAGCGTTTCTCCTCCCGTGCTTTTCCTCTTTAGCTCGTCCCCGTCGCTAGCTTGGCTCTCTCTCTCTCTCTGCACAAAGGTAAAAGCTTTGCTCTTTTTCTTCTCTTCCATAATTTTCCTTTCACGCGATCGTATCTCTCGCGTTTTGTCTGCCTTCACATCTCTCTGCTTAAGCTGTTTCACCGCGCGTGCACACACACAAACACACACACATATATAGGTTTGTGTATTTTTTTTTAGCTTTGATTTGTGTTTAGGGGGCTTTTGATAAGGTTCTCGGTTCTCTTTCGATTGCGTTTGGTTGTAAATTTCGTAATTATGTAGGATTGATTCTGTTTGGGCTCTGTTTTGTTTGAATTATTTGCTCGGTATTCTGGTAAAGGAGGTTCTGTTCGACTCCTAGGTGCTTGTATTACGAATTGCTGCAATGTTTTGTGTATTTTTAATTATGTTTGTTCTGGCTTCAAGAATTCTTGGTGGCTAGAATGCGTTTTTAATTGTTAGATCTCTACAAGGTTGGATTGGTGTCCCTTCGATATTTTTTTCTGAAAAAATAGTCATAAGTTACATCGCTCAATGCTTTTCTGGAAAGAATGATTTTGTTCATGAAAATAATGGGTTCCTTAGCTTTCATGCTGTTGTCCAATGCTCTTCTATAAAGAATGATAAATTAAGAGCACCTGGAGGAAAATAGTAGTCTGTAACAATGGAGGAATCATTGAAGCTGAATTTTGCTTTGATGTGATCCATTCTTCAATTGAGCAACTATATGCTACTGTTATTTGTGGGCAGAATGTGAAGAATGATAATTTGAGCGTTAATGTCACATGTGGGCAGAATGTTATATGTGGGTGTTATATGTGGGCAAAATGTGTTTTGTGATAATTTTGGGCAGCAAATATATTGTTGGATTGTGAAAATGAAAATGAAAGTAGAACAATTAGGGCTCGTTTGTTTTCAAAGATGAGATGAGATGAGATGAGATTAAAGTTAAAAAGTTGAATAAAATAATGTTAGAATATATTTTTTAATATTATTTTTGTTTTGGGATTTGAAAAAATTGAATTGTTTATTTTATTTTGTGTGGAGATTTGAGAAAGTTGTAATGATGAGATAAGATGAGATGAGATGAGATGAGATGTTTTTCGAAAACAAACAAGGCCTTAGTTGCTCAACTAGAGATGCTAATTGTATAGATTGTTGAATTGTGAAAATAAAAATGAAAATTATTGTTGGAGATTATGAAAATGAAAATAAGAAACTATTTAAACAAATAAAAATTTGCATTAAAAATAGATAAAAAAAATTTTAAAATTTTTATTATTATTATTATAGGGAGTGCAATGGCCAATCCAATGTAGAGTTCAAATTTTGAGTGATTTTAGCCAATAGCCAAAAAGTGACATATTAGCCAAACTTTGACTTTTGTGATAGCTAATCCAATGCTAGTGCAGGTGGATCTCACTTTGAGCTGAGAGAGAGACAGAGAATGGGGAAGACAACTTACAAGAGGCTGAAGGGAAGTCAGAACCTTAGGCATAGGCTTTTGCTGGCCACGCTCTCGTCTAGTCCCGTTCTAATTGAGGATATCCGTGCTGACGATACACTGCCTGGCCTCCGTCAACACGAGGTCTCCCTCCTTCGGTTGTTTGAGAAGGTCTCTGATGATTGTGTCATCGAAATTAATGAAACGGGTAATTTTTTCACAAAGTGATATAATATCTTTTGACAAGGGTATAATAAATACCGAAACTGGTAATTTGTGTTGATATTGATTTGAAATATGTGTGGCAGGGACCAAATTGAAGTACAAGCCTGGCATTGTGATGGGTGGGAGACATCTTGTCCATGATTGTGGTGTCAGTCGGTCCATTGGCTATTTCTTGGAGCCATTGATTTTGCTTGGTTTGTTTGCAAAGAAACCCCTCACTATAAGGCTCAAAGGTACTCATGTTTGTATTTTAATAAAATTTTCAATTACTTAATAAAAGGTACTTTTTTCTGGAGTCATTGATCATCCTTAGCTTATGCAGTTGATTTTTTGTTTGACTTGTTATTGTTCTTATTATTGTTATTGGTTTCTACTTTGAGTTTTTGGTTAATAATTATGTGTTGTAAGCCTGAGGCCTTGAACATTTTAAAGATGTCTCTTTTGGGCATACACAGAGTAATTAATAAAATGGACATATATTTAAAAATAATAATAATAAGATGATATGTGCTGGTTCTTTTCAGGTATTACAAATGATTTTAAGGACCCATCAGTGGATACTTTCCGATCTACTACCTTGCCCTTGTTAAAGCGCTTTGGAGTTCCTTCAGAAGGATTAGATCTAAAAATAGAGTCTCGCGGATCTGCGCCTCATGGAGGTGGAGAAGTTGTTTTGACAATTCCAGTTGTTCAAAGTCTGAATGTGAGTGCTCGTGTACCTGTGTGTTGTTAAATCTATTTAGCAGCTGTCTTATATGATTTGCTTTGCAGGCAGTCACCTGGACCGATGTTGGAATGGTCAAAAGGATCAGAGGAGTTACTTTCTCCACCAGGGTGTCTTCCCAGTTTGAAAACACCATGATACATGCTGCTCGTGGAATTTTTAATCGCTTTATTCCTGATGTTCACATCTTTACTGATCATAAGGCAGGCACACAAGCTGGAAAGTATGTCTTTTAAGTAGATAGGATTAGTTGTTTATTTTGAAAATATATTTTAATGCCATTGTGGTGTTTTTTGCATGTTAATGAAGCAAGTAGTTTGGCTCATCTAGATAACAATGATTTGATTGCAGCTCACCTGGTTATGGAATTTCACTTGTTGCGGAAACTAATGCTGGTTGCTTCATCTCGGCTGATACGGCTATTGCTTATGCACGGGAAGAAGAAACGGGTGATATTGAAGATGAGAAGAAAGACTTGATGCCTCCCGAAGATGTTGGTGAGCAAATTGCTTCTATTCTACTTGGGGAAATCGAACAAGGCGGCGTGGTAGATTCGACACATCAGGTTTGCATACCATCATAGTTGCTGTTTTTCATCTTCTTAACACCCCCCCCCCCTCTCTCTTCTCTTTATGCTTCTAGTTCATTGGACTAAATTCGTCTTCACGTTTTACTAGAGGAGTCAGGACTAGATTCGTCTTCAAGTAAATGCTTGGTTAAGATATCTCTTTTTCGATATGTTTGGCACTAGATTGGCCTTTCGCTTGTTTTGGATGCTAGAAATCCATATAGTGCTATTGATGCTTATATGATATATGGTAGTTGTTTGTATCAGTTACACTACTGACACATCCTTATAACTAACATAACATAGGCAAAGCCTCAAAGGTAGATGAAGATATATGCCTTTTTCCTGTTGTGAAAAGTTTTAACTTGTAATTTCATAACTGTTTTTTTTTTTTTTTGTAATTACCTATCAAAAAAATTTCATAACAATTTTGGCCATGGATTATTGTCTTCTAATTCAACTGAAAGGTTTAAAATAATTTTTGTTTTCATTTGTTATGTATGCATGCAACCAATTGGTCTTGAATCACTTTCATGGACACCCCATTTATCTGGGGAGTAGTTGTGCTTTGAGCTGGAGCTCATGGTCAATTAATGGTCTAAGATCCTTAACCAACTACTTGTATTGGGTTTTTGACCTTGTAATTAATTAGGTCTTTCTTTTTATATTACTCATAAAATCTAATTAGGTCCTTGTTAATCTGCTGTCCTATTCAAATTGCGAATGTGAAAAGTGTAATTTATTAAATAGATGCATTGACTTTAATGCAAATCTGAAAGTTACCCTTTCTAGTTCTAATCTTCAGGATTTGATTATTAGGTGGATTTGAGGTATACATCTTGTGTACTGGAGTTTCTTCCTCTTTAATCATTGATAGAATCAATCTTTTAAAAAAATATATATATATCATTAGAACTGTGATTTGGCTGTGCGCATTATTATGTTTTGGTGCTTGATTTGACAAAGTTCAATCCTCTTGCCCTCTACTAGTCCATTTCTTTCATCTTTCTTCTCAATATGAATGACTAAGAACAGGGAAAAAAAGGGTGAACCCAACAAATACGCTCTATCCTGATTGGTATAAACAGCTGCAAGAAAATATTTATTCATGTCGTTCTCTGCATCATTCTTAATGTAATCTGGCAGGTTGATTTCCGTAAATACAATGGTGGCTTTCAAACTCAATGGTATGGATTTTACTGAATCAGCACTTGAAGCTTTAAATTTTGATTTGGCAAAATCCATACGATTGAGTTTGAAAGCAACGATTGTGATTTCCAAGAAATCCACATGGTATATTACTCTGGGAACTGTAGAGGATCTTAATAGGTGGCGACACTTATAAAAAAAAAAAAAGAGGATCTTAATATGTGGCGATTATGTTGTTGTTTCTAAGGCCTTTAGCATGCCTTTTGGTTTTTACTTGTAAATTCTTTTCAGGACCTTCTTAAAGGCAGCTTTCAGAAAGCACATGTAAATCAGTTAATCCACTTGTCAAAATCCTTTTTGTTTATGGATACAACTCATTAAAACCTAGTAAATATTCCAACCTAGGAACTAATTGTACCTCACCTGGTGAAATTAGCTAAAGGGCTTCAAGAAGCATGCATAAATTTAATACAAACTTTATGAAAATAGTTCAATCCCTTTCAGTGGATTGTGAAATGACTGAAAACGGTAAACTTTCCTTTTGCTCAGAAAAACTGTAAATTTCTTAAAGGCAGATTTAGTGAGAACTGTTGAACTTCCCTCTGCTTGCCCTCTTCTTACGATAGTTTTTAGGAGTTATAAATGGACCTTTTATTTGAAGAATGATATAAAGGTCTTTAGGTAATGCCAATCATTCTACCATTGTGGTTGAAATTCCTCTAATTTGGTGTCATACAGAAACTTTTTGTTGAGAATCCCTGATACCAAAATTCGGGTTTCTTTATTTGAGAAGAGATTCATCCAAATGTTGTTTTCAAAGTAGGAATCAAAAACAATTCCCCATCTATTACCTTAGTTTTTTTTTTTTTTTTTTGGGTGTATATGACATGTTAATTGCAAAACGAAGCTGAAATATCTCAGCAGCCAATATTTGGAAATGGTTGTCGGATGGACTTTTGATCCCAAAACTAATTCCGATGCCGTAATCCTTGAAGAATGGTTGATACTGAATGCTTTTGCACAAGAGAATCTGGGTTCCAGTATGAATTTTAATGCTGATAAGAATTAAAAAAAGGAAAAAAGAACTCAAATGCATATGCTGTTAATGATCGATTCTGTTTCTATTTTTTTGTTTCCATTATGCCCTCTAATTATCTTTGCTGTTATGACTGTTTTGTAGGGATTGTTATTTCTTCTTTGTGCATTATGTCCACAAGATGTTTCAAAGATTCGCTCCGCAAAGCTTTCACCGTATGGAATAGAAATGCTTAGACACATAAGAGATTTCCTTGGTGTTAAATTTGTTATAAAGCCAGATCCATCCACAGGGACTGTTATACTTAAATGTCTTGGTTGTGGATTGAAGAACCTAAATCGAAAGGTCTCATGATGACAGCTTGTTCGAGTTAAGGATTATTATAAGTTGATGTGTCTCAAGTATATCGAGCTGCTATTAAAGGGCTCTCTCCATGGATCGACATGGAAACAGTTTTGTACTTGTGCTTAGTGTCTTTATGAGTAGATAAATTTGATGTTATCCTCTTAACAAATGTGTGGGAACAGGTTAGCATAAATAGATAAGTTTTGTTCAATATTCACTTGGAATGACTAGCCGAGACATGTTATGGTGTAATTTATTGGAACCTATAGGAACAATCATAACATTTTTGGTGTCTACTTTGAGATGCACGTTGTTTTTTGGTTTTGCCAGAAATTATCTGCATGTAGGTATTACGTAGTCTCGAAAGTTCTGATAGGGTACGACTTTGACATTATCTATAGTTCTAGACTACCTAAACATAAATCGAAATAGAGTCCATTTTTTTTTTTTGGGTATGTTTTCTAAGCAATCAAGAAGCTTCATTCACCACCTCAAAAAAAAAAAAAAAAAAAAAAAAGAGGCTTCATTCAAAGTCAATCTATTTGGGTATGTTTTCTAAGCAATAAAGTTCTTAGGCTTCATTTGTTTTCGCAAATAAAATGAATTGAGTTGAGATTAAAGTTAAAAGTTAAATAAAAATTGTTAGAATATATATTTTTTAATATTATTTTTATTTTAAAATTTGAAAAATTTAAATTGTTTCTTTTATTTTGCGTGAGAATTTGAGAAAGTTGTAATGATTAGATAAGATGAGTTGAGATGAGTTGTGAAAATAAACAAGTTCTTAACGTCAAAATTCAGGATTCACACAAGAAAGATAGGGTGGAAATAAAGGTATGTGAAGACTTTCTTCTAGGGTGGTCTTTTTTTTTTTTTTTTTTTTAAGGTTAATTGGGAGCCCTTACAGGCCGAACGTGTGGGAGGGTGACATGTGGCAGGTACAACAAGTTTACAATAGATGCAGAACACATAAACCTTTCATGAATGCAATCCCGCCCCACGACTCACTCTCTCTCTTCACTCTCCCTCCCTTCCAGAAACCACATCTACAATCCATGACTCACTCTCTCTAGAAATGCAATCCCCCCTCTTTCCACGACTCACTCTCTCTCTTCACTCTCCCTCCCTTTCAGAAACTATATCCACAATCTCTCTTCACTCTCTCTTTAGCAATGCAATCCCCCGTTTTCCACGACTCACTCACTCTCTCTTCACTCTCCCTCCCTTTCAGGCCTTATTTAGATATTGACCTGAGTTGAGACGAGTTGAGTTCTTTATGAATAGTAGTGAGTTCAGATGATGCATTGAGTTTTGTAGGGCCCACCTAAGATGAGTTTAGATGTGTTTGGATGTTAAGATGAGTTTAAATGTATTTATAGGAAGTTGAAAAAGGTTGTGAGCCCCGCGTGTAAAGAGATGTTGAGTTGAAAAAGGTTGTGGGTCCCGCATGTAAAGATGTTTTGAGTTGAGATGAATTTAGTGATTTGAGAGTTGGGTGTATGGATGTTAGACTTAACTTAAAATTAGATTGAGTCAAAGTTCCAAACGAGGCCTTAGAAACCACATCTAGATTCTACAATCTCTCTTCACTCTCTCTCTCTAGAAATGCAATCCCCCTCTTTCTACGACTCTCTCTCTCTCTCCAGTCTCCCTCCCTTTCAGAAACCACATCTACAATCTATCTTCACTCTCTCTATAGAAATGCAATCCCCCTCTTTCCACGACTCTCTCTCTCTCCTCAAACTCTTTCACCGAACCCATCTCTCTTATTGACCTTTCTCTCCTCAAGCTCTCTCTCATCGAACCCCCTCTCTCTCTCATCAAGCTCTCTCTCTCTCTCTCTCTCTCTCTCTCTCCACAATCTCAATTTTGGGTTGGTTTGATTTTCACTTTATTGTTTTTCATCAAATTTTTTACACACAAGGCATTGAGGGGGAGATGAAGAGGAGGGTTTCGTGAGGGGGATGAAAGGGTTAGGGTAGAACCGGTTCACTTGTTAGTGAACTTGGTTTGCTACGTAGGGTGTGGGGTGTGGGCTGATAAACAAGATGATGGGTAGATTATTTCTAAAGAGAAATAACGTCTGAGTGAACCCACAGTAAGTTGACGAATTTATGATGTGGTACTCTTTCATTGGATAGTGTAAAATACCCGAAGTCACCTAATTGTGTTTTAAGATAAACTCGAGATTAATTTCCTCTCAAAAAATGTAATATTATATTATAAGAAACAATATATAGAGCTAGCATGGGTGAAGTCAGAAAGGGATAACTTGGTGTCGTGATGTTCAAGGTGAAAGATGTTCTCCTTACTCATACCTTTAAGCTTTGTTCTCACATCTAGTTCACTGATATTCACGAAAAACATAAAAAGTGAAAAGAATTTAGAAAAAATAGAAAATAATAATTTTTTGGGATTTTATTTAGTCCTCGATTCGATCTCGAATTACTTCACATTTTATTTAGTGAAATTACCATTTTTTTGCAATGGACCTGTTAATGCCAAAAATTACACAACAAACTGAAAATAGGATAAAGAATCATTCCTGACCCACGGTGATGATTCAGGCCTCAATCTGTGTGGTTTAGAATCCCTGGTGGTTGTCGAAAGCTGTTGTACAGTGTCTGTACATACATCTATGATAATGAATAGAAAATAAATACAAGAAATATAAAAAAGAGATCGAGACACACAGATTTACGTGGTTCGACACAGTGCCTACGACCACTGATCGTTTTGAGGGAAAATCTACTATAATATTAGCATTTTACAATTTCTCATGATCTCTTATTTCTTACTGTACAACAGAGATCGAAGACCCATTTTCTGGAGAAGATCCTCTCTCTAGAGCTCTCTTCGTGAGGTTGAAGAAGCTGAATGAGTCCCTTTCTCATCCGTTCTGATCCCCTTTTTATCCTGGCTCTGGGAATAGTGAGGAATGGCTGCTTTATCCCTCTTACGTGTCTAATTTGCTTTCCCCCCTTTCTCCTATTTCTCTCTTTGCCCTGACACCTACGTTCCCCTCTTGTCTTTTCATCTAACATTTGTTTTTCCTTGTCCCCTCCTTATCTCTTCCTACTTGCTTCCTGGTGGTGACCCTTTGATGGGTAGGGCTTGATTTATGTGGGCCAAAGGGATTTTACCCCTAACAGATGCCCGTCATTCTTAAGACCGACTTGCTCAGTAAGGAGGTCTTGAGAATCTTCAAATTAAATTGCGACATAGATAGTTTGTAGAAATATGTAGAAAAATAAATTCCGGGAGCAAGGCCTCGGTTTTTGTTTTGCTTGCGTTAAGTGATAAAGATTTTCGAGCACTAAGCTAGGCAAGAGATGTACTCAACCTCGCTAAGTGCGAGTGTGAGTGCGGAGCTTGACTTGGAGAGCTAGGTGCGAATGCGGAGCTCAACTTGGGCATGAGATGTGATCGACCACTTTAGGTGCCAGCGCAGAGCTTGGTTTAGGCGGGAGATGTACTCGACCACACTAGGTGCGAGCGCAAAGCTCCACTTAGGCGCAAGGGTCAGGTAGTCAAGGGACTGTCACCACCCGTAGATCATAGCGAGTCTATGGACCCGACTTTGTTGAACCTATGCGTGATGGTCGAAGCCGTCAAGGGAGTGTCATTGTCATTGTTTGCCATGAGTTAAGAAACTCGACTTTGCTGAACTTGTGGGTGAAGGTCAAAGTATTCAAGGGATTGTCATCACCTTTTTTCACCGTGAGTGGAGAGACTCGGCTTTGAGTTAGCTTGTATGAACGTTTGCTTGATAGGTTGCATGAGACTGTTTTATCGTTTAGCAAAGAGTGCATATTTTACCGATTTTTGTTTTTGATGGCGTTAGCAGATTTTTGCACCATGATGTGAATTGTTGTTGGTGTTTCCATTTAGTTGTTTAGATTTTGTTTGTAATAACCCGCACTAAGTGCTCAGGGAGCTCGTCGACCCCCTAGGTCCAACTTAGACAGTTTCTAAGCCCGTCGACTCGTTCCAGAAAGATAGCCCACGTGAGACGGTTGTGGAGCTCAGAGGCTCATTCTTGGAGGTAAACCAGCTAGCAGCGGTTGTGGCACGAGTGTAAACACTAAGCATTTGCAGGAGAAGATGTTGTGCTAATATTGTTGTCCAAGAGAGAGAGGTCAGGCAATCAGGTGACTTGTCCCGCATGTTGACTCGTCACGAGGGAGGTCGTGCAGTCAAGTGACTTTTCCCACCTGTTGACTCGTCACAATGGAGGTTAGGCAGTCAAGTGACTTGTCCCGCCTATTGACTCTTTGCAATCAAGTATCTTTATAAAAGTCAAACCAGTTAGCATAGATAATCCAAATTATAAGTGTGAGATTTGCAAAGTTGAATGTTTTGCTCAAGCGTGGTGAGGGTTTGAGGTGTGACAACGAGGCTTGCGAGCAACCATGCTTTGGTGAAGGTCTCGGATGCCCGTGATACCGAGCAAATTATTTTGATGAAGACAAATTTAAGATGTCTGAATGGTGCCAGTGTGGGGCTGAGTAGGCAGTATTTCGTGTCACAAGAACCAATTTTGTTAATAAAAATGAAACTCACACAAATCTTGAGAGAGACGAACCAAGGTGATTTAGCCTCTGTAGCCGATTTTGTTTGATTGAAATTGTCTGTTGGTGGTTGCTGTTTCTTCTTTCTTTTTTCTTTGTTATTTTTAGATTGTTTACTGATGGGGAACTTGTCCGTCTTCAAGTATCTTCAAAGCGATGTGGACTTAATTGCCTCTAGAAAATTTTTTGCTCGTTTTCTCGGGGCATGTACTTTGAGAGGATAAAACACAATTGCATGGGAGGTCCTTGAACGTTCCATGGGGGCATGCAATGTGTGCCCAAGGACATGCAACACTATGGCTTCCTCGTGATGGAGGAGCTCGATTGGTCGAGCCATTTTCTGTACGCGGCCAAAAGACCTATGTTGGTTGATCAAGTTGTGGAGGACATTTCTCTATTGGTCTAGCAACTTTGAGTTGTGTTCTGGTGCACCGTGCACCAAGTTTCCTCTTAGTGGCCAAGGAAATATGGTGGTCGAGCATGCTCTAATCAGGCAACCTATGGCCAAGGAGTTCAGGCCATGCAACTCATGGTTGAGGAACACTTGGCTGAGAAGCTTTGACAGTGGCCGCAAAACTTGGGCAAGGAACTAACGGTGGATGAGGGACTTGTGTTGGCTAAGAAACTGAGTGGCTGGGAAACTTCATGGTCAAGGGACCTAAGGCTAAGTAACCCATTTTGGCTGTGCAAAGTGGTGGTCGAGTAAACACAGGCCAGGTGAGCTTTGGCCTTGCAAGCCCTGGCAGGGCAAGGGGTTGCCCGCCGTGTACGTTGCTTGATGGCTACTCATGTGCATGGCTGAGGAACACCCCACTAGCGACAGACTACGCTGGCGGGTTAAACAATGATCGCTGTCAACTTGGTGGTGGTTGCTGGTGGTTCCATGAGCTCACAGTTGGGCAGAGCTTCGTGGCTGTCCCGTGGTACGATGTGGTGGTTGGAGTTTTGCGGTGGAGGAGCCCCTTGCAGTCAAGGACCATTGTCCTACAAACAGAAAACTCCGACGGCCTTGGTGGTGGCCGCCAATGGTTCCTTGCACTCGCAGTTTGGCTGTCATCAGCCTCTAACCGTGCACTTGTTGTTCCTTCATGCATGGCATGCACCTCCTTGTCACTAGAGATCGCCTTGGGGGGAGGGGGATGAAAACCATCGACAAAGGCTCAATGGGTTCATGGTTGGCTGTCATGAGCCTTTTGGGTCCACGACAACATGCACCCGTTATGCGCACTGTGCACGAACCTTGTGGACAGGGTTTGGTGTAACGCAGACAGAAACCACCGGAGGCCCACGTGGTGGCCGCTGGTGGGTTAATTGGGCTCGCGGTGGGCCGCCGCTAGCCTCCCAGGTGCACGGTTGTCATGCTCCCGTTATGCACTATGCATGGCAATCAATTGGGACATGCATGGCACTGTGTGGCACTTTTTACTGAAGTGCATAGTGTTTGCCCACTTGTGTATGTGTATGTGCACAATGCATTTAAGTGCACAATTCTTACCCGTGTTCTCACCTCTATTTTTGCAAAGTGTACTCAAAGTGCACAGAGGACTTACAACTTAAGTGGTTGGGTAACTCATCTTCCCGATCCGTGTGGTATGTGTTTTATGCACAGTACACTTAAGTGCATAGTATCTTTAACTACATGGTCGAGGAAAAGTTTATTCGCCCAATTTTTGTAATAGTATTGTTAATAAAAATAAGAGTAGAAAAGTTGAGCATACTTGTTTGGAAAAACAATTTATCTGCTCAATCTAATATTATTTCGCACACTGTAAAATCGTCTTTCTCCCACTTTCGGTGTAGAAAATAAATCAATTCCACAGACGACACCAAATATAAATGTCAAAAATCGTACAACAGGCTGGAAATAGGAGAAAGAATCATTCACGGCCCACGGTGACGATTCAGGCCTCTATCGTTGTGGTTTGGAACCCTTGGTGGTAGTTTGGAGTGGTTGTATAGTGTTAGTATATCCATCTATAGCAGTGAATAGAAAATAAATACAAGAAATATAATAAGAGATCGAGACATACAAATATATGTGGTTCGATATAGTGCCTACGTCCATGGGTCGTTTTGAGGGCACATCTACTATAATATGAGCATTTTACAGTTTCTCATGATCTCTTATTTCTCATTGTACAAAGGAGATCGGAGACTCATTTTCTAGAGAAGATCCTCTCTTTGAAGCTCTCGTCGTGAGGTTGAAGATTGAAGGAGTCTCTTTCTCATCCATTCTAATCCCATTTTATGCTGGCTTTGAGAGTGGTGAGGAATGACCGCTCTATCCCTCTTGCGTGTTTGACCTCCCCCCTTCTTATTTTTCTCTCTTTCCCCTTACACCTGCCTTCCCTCTTGTCTTATCATCTTACTTTTTCTTGTCCCCTCTTTGTCTCTTCCCACTTGCTTCTTGGTGGTGATCCTTCGATGGGTTGGACTTGATTTATCTAGGCCAATAGACTTTTACCCCTAACAAGACCAGTAAACTAATTAATGGTTTCTAGATTTTGAAAGAGGCTAAATGTTAAGATAACATAAGGTAACTTTTTGGTAATCAGGATTGCATTAAACCAAAATAAGAGTAAAAGAGGGGTAGAAGACCCCAACAAAAATCTCATTATAGGAGATGCAATGCAAAAAGATAATAATTAAAAACAATCAATAAGTTGGATCTAGGCCTATGTTCCCTAGACTTAGCCAAGGAGTGGAATGCTGAAATAATTATAAATTGATTATCTATGTTTATTGAGTTTGGTATCAGAAGGCTAGAATGCCATAAATTGATTTTAAGTTTAGTGTGTGTGTGTGTGTGTTATATATGAAGTAATTTTCCTAGAAATTATATGTGAAAAGGAAGACTTTGGCTACTAAAAGAAAGGATCAAGTTTCCATCCTTACTTCCATTACTCTTATGTTGATTTTATGGGAGTTATGGCTACTTAGGAATGACGATTGAAACAGAGATTGGTTTATTGCTTGCAAATGAGAAAAGTGATTTTTTAATCAGATCCAACAGTCTTAGTTCATTGGCTTCAGAACTTGTTCTCAAAAGATTAATATCATTGTAAAACTTGCAAATAATCCTTATGTGCAACAGCAAAAGGAGTTACATATGAAAGGAATTACAATGAATAACTAAGACACATGGTGATTTTCTATATATCAAATGAAGGGTTTCAATATACAAGAAAGCAAGAATAGGGGCATGCAAAACTCTGGCATTGGCTCCGCACCGACTTTGCACCAACAGAGTTGGAGTTGCAGCAAAATAGAGGTGGGGTCGGATTCTTTCACAAAATCTCATCAGAGTTGGAGGAGGAGGCAGTGGTTTTTTCTGACTGACTCCAACTTACCAACTTTGCCTTCGATCCACTGACTCCAACCAATTTAGGGTTGCTACCCGCTCTATATGGGCAAATCGAAACACTTTCCGCCCCCCAGTCTCGCTTGGGCTGGATGGCCATATGCCATACTGCCACCCGCCTCTCCCTACAAAAACTCCATCCATCCTTGTCATATAGGCGGGTGGATGTGGGGCGGCGTGTGTATGAATTTAGTCACCACAAAGTAGTAACTCAAATTGGAGACGAGCTACAGAAAGTAAAACCAAAAAAAAAAGTTTTAAAAACTTATAAACATGAAAAGGGGGAAGTGGAAGAGGGAGCTCCTCCCTCCTTTCCGGCTAGGAAAATGGGTAAAATGAGAGAGTTTTAACCAAGAGATGATTTTGAGAAGAGAGATAGAGGAAAGGTGCAAAAATAAACTTCCTATAAAGAGAAATGCTATGTGTCCCTTCTCCCGATGGTGAGTCCCGATGGCCCTTTTTTTTTTTTTTTTTTACTTAATGATTAAGGAATTATTTTTTTAATGTTGTTGTGACTTTTTTTAAAATATATATGTTAAAAAATTTAAAAAAAATACACTAGTGGAAGAACCCAGCGGGAGGCTATAGAAATGGCTGTAGAAGAACTCTTCTATAAATTGGTTTCCTCTTTCTTTTACAGGTTTCCTCTATCTTACAGTGAGAAGTGAGAACGCTATTATCTTCCTTTCAGCAAGACTTCTACTTGCCTTTGATGTTCTACTTTTGGTCTTTTTTACTTCTTTTCTTTTAGCAGAGCAATATTACAATTTTATAAAAATAAAATTACAATGTTTTTATAATTATAATATTTTAGCAGAACAATAATTAAAATCTTTTTATGATTATTTTATAATTTTGTTTTAAATGAAGAACAATATTATTATTTAATAAAAATGCATTCCATTCCAAATAAAATTATAAAAAAATTATAAAAATGATTATTATCACATTTTTGTTAAGGGCCGGCAGATCACATCACTTCCATATTGATCGCTATTAAAATTAATAGAAATGCTAGTATGTCGTCTGAATTTATTCTCCCATTTTGACTGCTATGTATTTTATTTTATTTTTTTAATTTTTTTTACTTAATGATTAAAGAATTGACTTTTAGTGTATTGATGTATTTTTTTATTTTTTAAAAATATTTAAATATGTTAAAAAAAAAATAAAAAGACTAAAATGTGCTAGGCGGCACACCTAACGGTCATTGCTGGCCGGCAACCTAGCACTACTCTAAAATTAAACCACCTTTGCAATATGCATTCATAAGAAATGACTCATTTAACATGGAATTATCATCACAACAGAAGCGTCTTAAGTCACAATAAACCTAAAGAAAAACCATCTAATTAATCCGCTAAAAATTTGCGTAGGAAGGACAGAATTTCATGGCAGACTTGTTGAGCTTTCTCTTCATAAAGAAAATGATGACCATCTAGAATAACAACTTCCAGGTCAGGGACAAGGCTCTTGAAAACATCTCCTTCCACATATTCCTTCGTGCCCATAGTTTCAAAACCAATTTCTTTGTCACCGACAACAAACTTTGTAGGAACTTTTATTTTTGATCCTTGCCATGGTGCAAGATACTCCCAATTCCTGTTGTCATTTCATAAGTAACATAGTAAAGAAAATGAAAAGAAATAAAAACTTTGGCCTAATTTTGTACGTAGACCCAACCAATGCCAATTTTACTAGTGCCTTTTTTTTTTTTTTATACAATGGAGGAGGGGGGTTTCGAACCCAGTTTCGAACCCATGTTCTCCAAATATTTGGAGAATGACCGTATGCCATCAGGTCATCAGACTCTTGGCTTACGAGCAGCTTCAATCAGTCATATGTCTGACGTTAGTGATATGTCAATAATCTAAAAATTCTTGTAATAAGATTAGCATTTTCATAAAGTACTTTTCCAGCTGTTTCTCCCAATAGTCTTGGGTAACACTATTTTAATGGTGGATGTGATTTGATCAAGCTCTTGGGTTTGAATATTGAGAAACTTGCAAAAAAGTATTTCAGTCAAAGATGAGTTTGAAAACACACACACATACACATTTTGCAGGGTGTGTGCATCTGGGTTTTGTGAGAGTCAACACAACTCAAAACCAATGTGCTCGTCAGACAGTACATTGATCCAGGCCAATATCTTCCCCTAGTGACAGAAAAACTTATCCCAAAAAAAAAAAAAAAAAATTTAAATTTGGAGATTAGGTTTGATGTATCTTTCACAGCAGATGTGTAAAAGAGTTTTGTGTATATCCTTGTCCCTTTCTGGGATTAATTAATTCTAATTTGGACAGCAACGTTTTATGCAGGAAGCTCCCTATCAATGACCGAAGGCTTTTGAAGATTAAAATTGGACCCAAGAGAAACAAAAAACGAGGACAGAAAAATCATGGCTAAACTTACAAATCCATGGCACGGTAGTAATTGAGAGGACCAGTAAAACCAGATTCAAGAAATGTGTCTGCATAGACCTGGAGTTCCTCCTCTGTAATCCATGGCGGCAGCAATGAAGGAGTCTCCAGGTAATCAATGATCTCCATGCCCGGAGGAGCTACCAAATTATCTGAGTTGACTATAAGCAAGAACTTCTTCATCACCGTCAAATAATCGTACCTTGCAAATGTTTTCTCTGCTCTTCCTGGTTCCTTATCAACCAACCAACAAAAAGCTCCAGTTAAATAGTCAATATGGACAAGCAAGTAGTTTTGGTCACAGATGGACTTTTACATTAATAGAGAGCAGTGAGGGAAAACCTGGAACTGGAAGAGATAGCTTCCTTCTCCTAACAATCTTCTGATCGAATCAACTAGTTTAGAATTTGGAGATCTTTGGAAGTATGGGACATTTAAAGTGACTAGTCCCTTGACTCTGTCAAGTCTGAAAAGGCTTAGATCCCATCCAGCAATGGCTCCCCAGTCAGCTCCCACCACAAACGCCTTTCTCACATCCCAAAAGCATAACAGTCAGAAATCAGAATCCACATGACTAAACATTCAAACAAAAGTTATGAAAAAAGTACCTGTTGTTCACCAAAATGGTCAAGAAGGCCGATGAGATCTCCAACAACGTGTAGAACAGTGTAGGAGTTGGGGCTGAGAGGAGAGTCGGAATCTCCATAGCCTCTCAAATCAGGAGCAACCGCATGGTAACCATGGTTAGCCAAGTGGGTTATCTGGTGGCGCCAAGAATACCAGATTTCTGGAAAGCCATGAAGCCGCAGAACAAGGGGTCCTGTCCCTTGCTCTGCTATGTGAATCCATATCCCGTTGGTTTTGATCCTTTGGTGGTTCACCTCGCTCATGATCACCCCGCTCATGGTTCCCCAACTCTTCTCGAAGTTCACAAAAACAGAGAGAGAGAGAGTGAGAGTGCAATGGTTTTCACAGGTGTGTATATAAATTCTTTGCGAATTGCATCATTATACGGGAAATGAAACATAATTGTCAGGTACGACAAAAATGTGAAGAGGAGAGATTTGACTTTAAACCCTCGGCATACGTTTGAATTCAAATAAGCCCAGCATTAGCAAGTCATCTCAATTTATTTTAATTAATTTTAATTTATCTTATTATTATTTATTATTATTCATCAATTTTAACTCATAAATTTTATTATTATTTACAATTTATCTCATTATTATTCACAACTTATCTCAACTCATATCCGAATTCAAACAATACCTAAATGTTAAAAATGATATAAAATATTATTAAAATATATTTTTTTAATATTATTTTTATTTTAAAGTTTAAAAAAATAAATTTTTTATTTTATTTTATGTAAAAATTTTAAAAAAATTTAATAATTAGATGAAATGAGTTAAAAATTTTTATAAAAGTAAACCAGACCTTAAGGAAAGTTATTATTTGCTAATTTAGATTTTGCTCTCTTAAGACCCAATTTGGATAATGAGATGAGATGAGATGATTTTAGATAAAAGTTAAAAATTGAATAATATTTTTTAATATTATTATTATTTTGGATTTGAAAAAATTGAATTATTTATTATATTTTGTGTGAAATTTAAAAAAATTATAATAATGAGATGAGATGAAATCATTTTTATATCCAAAAGGTGCCTAAATGTTGCTAGTTAATAATATGGTTTAGTAAATGGGTATTACGTATGTAGTGTTTACATTGATGAGAAAGTTACACTTAGTTAATTAAACCTAATGCCAAAACAACATCATTCTTTTTTAAAAAAAAATAATAAAACATATGATAAAACAACGTTGTTTTATCAACAAATTATATATATGTATATTTATAATTATAATTTTGGATTGGACTGGTATGAGTGGGCCGGGGGTTGTGGTGGGTTGTGGGCTTGGACCCAGACAGCCCCACATGATGCAGGCTAGCCCAGATGGGGCTGGGGCAGTGGACAGCGGGGTGGCACGAGACGGTGCCCACCTAATCCTAGTCGTGTACACTTCAATCACAGTAAGGGAGGTGCTGCCTAATGAATGAAACCTTTCGTGCTTTAAAAATTCGAGCTAAAATTCAATCTATAAGTAGACGTCCTTGTAGTTTTTCATCATTAGACAAGTTCGTAAACCCACTTCAAGTGAATCCAATCATTATTTGGATTTTTCGAAAAAAAAAATCATAGTTTGGAAAACGAGGCAGAGTTTGCCGAGTATAGTGATAAGAGTCAAAGATGAGAAAAGGAAATAAGCTATAAAATGAACTTGTTTTTTTTTTTTTTTTTTTTTTTATTTTTTATGCAAGGACTTTTTTCAATTGTATAAAAGTGAACTTTGCATTTGGGGGCTCAAGCAGGTGGCTAAGTCGTTTGCAGGATATAAAATAAATAATTAAATTTATATTTTTTCATCACTCTAAAATTTTAAAATAAATAGTGATTTCGCGTAATATCATAATAGAAATTTTAACTTCGAATTCTGACTCTACACTCTACTCTATTGAAATAACTACTCCATTGAATTGAAATAAGTATTCCACGTATTAAGTCCATTCATCGAAAAAGAGTCTAATCCACATATAAACTAAAGAAGATAGATTGGGTATATGAGAAAAATGTTGGGAATTTGGACTTCCCAAATTCACCCCCCACGATCCATCATTTACAGGAATATCAAGAAAAATAGAGAAATAATAACAACACAAGAATTTACATGAAAAACTCCCTAATTGGAAAAAAACTACCAGACTCGGAGAAGAAAATACATTATGTAAAAAATTGTTACAATCACACAATTTTTCTCCTCACCCAAATGACACCTAACCTTGCTGAAAAATTATGGTGCAACTTCCATATTTAGCTTTCCTGGAAGTTCATCAGCTATCGATATGAATTTTCACCACAAACATGCATCGATGCCAAACCAATGCATGTGTGCAAACTTGTGGACCAGCTAACATTAACACATCTTCTATCATGGCAACTTTGGGATTTCATGCCATGAAGATGTACATGTCCCTTTTGAAATCGTTTTCCATGGAAAGAGAGAGAGGCACACACAACGTTAGCTTCACTACCAGTAGCTCCATTTATTGACTTGGACCCACTTGCCGAACCTGCTCCTTGTACTAGTTGTTTCACCAGTCGCTAGTATCACTGCTGACTTGGGTTGGTCTGCCCTTCAATGCCTTGTGTACAAATTTCTCCATCTCAAATCTGATAGAATTTGAAGCCCTATCTCCTGGCATTGCTTTGATGAATTTTCTCGTAGAAATGAATAGTATTCACTAAGTAAGTTCCTAAGAAATATCTCATTTCTTAGACAGAACTTCAAGGTTCTCAGGAAAGATTGAAGGGTCACAATGAGCCACTTTAAATTTTCAATCTCCTAGACAAAATCTCTTTAGACATTACATATCCATACCAAAGCTCCACCCCCACCAAAAGAACCTAGGCTCTGATACCACTTGTTGAGAATTTAGACCTCCCAAATTCACCCCTCACGATCTACATTTTGTAGGAATATCAAGAAAAATAGAGAAATAATAATAACACAATAATTTACATGAAAAATTCTCCTATTGGAGAAAAACCACCAGACCCAGAGAAGAAAATACACTGTGAAAAATTATTACAATCACACAATTTTTCTTCACATCCCAAAGGACACCCACAAAGCTTCCCCACTAGCAAAACTTTAACTCTCACAACTTCCCTTTTTACAAAAAAAAAAAAAAAAGTCAACAGAGGATTTTTCATCTTAAACTTCCATCCCTAATTTGTGTGCATGTTTGTTTCCTTGGGCACAAATGAAAATGCCATTGGAAGTTCATTTTAAACTTCATTGCCTATTAGAGCATTGGCATTCTTCAAAATTTGATGAATTTGATTTTAAAATTACTGCATTGGATTTACCATACTTCAAAATCTGAAACTATGAGCTACTGTGTATCTCATTTCATCTTCAAATTTGAAGACCTACAATTCATCACTCTCGGTATTATTTTATTAGCAAAATCATATATTTCGCTCGCATTCTCGTTGCTTTCTCCCCTTTTCTCTTCCTCTCCCAACAACCCGAAACCTCAAAATCCCCTTTTCTCTTCCTCTCCATTTCTTCCTCTCCCTTTCGTCCCGATTCCCAGGTTCCCTTTCTTCCTCTCCATTTCTTCCCTCCATTTCCTTTCTAATTTTTTTTTTTTTTTGCCAAGCTATCCATTCCCTTTGCCGTGAGTTACCAATTCATCTTCGTCTGACGAAATTAAACCTCCATTAATTGTTGAAGATTCAAATCTCTGGTACGTATGGTCCTAGCGTTGTTATGCCCCATGGAATAAATTGAGAAATTTGAGAGAAGAATCATCACGTACACCATCAGAGTGTGAGTATGAGAAAAGACTTGCTGAAATAGCCACACAAATGAAGCGTGCATCTCTTTCTGAACCCGAGCGAGAATCCCCTGTAGGTTTTCGTTTTCCTGCCTGATGTTTCAGGTCCTGTAGGTCTTTGTTTCATTTGTTATGATGTTTCTCATTTTCACTTTGCCTTGGGTCGTGCTTGCTAGAATCAGTCAGTGACAATGTGTCTGATACCTGCTTTACTAATATTTATTTTGGTTACAATGTTTCTAGCTATATGGTAAAAGCTGTCTCAAAAGAACAAAAAAATGAATAGATTATCCCCTCTTCTAGAGAAAACTTAACATCACAAATGCATGTTTTTCTCTACCTGTTAGTAAAATATTATTGTGGTTTGCTTTAGATTTATAAACATACATCTGAAACTTTATGGGACTTATTTCTTATGTTTTGTACAGTATTCCTGGCTGTTACAAGGCATTCTGAAAGGAAGTTGATTATGTGGAGCATCTATAGAAGAACAGGTGGGAGTTGAAGGTTGAAGATGCTAGTATTGCAGCTTTATTTGGGCTGAAATACTTTGCATGGTTTTGTGCTAGGGAGATTGTGGGAAGGGGTTTTACTATCATTGGTTACCATGTCTAAGAATGACAACTGTTTTTAGGGGTTTGAATGTGTAAGCTTCTCTTTTCATTTGAGTCGCGGGAACCCTGCATCAAATTTTTGTTCTAAAAAACTTTTGAAACTAGGAAATCCGTGGGAATCTCTTTGGAACCCTTAATAATCCATGCATTTGAAGTAACTATTTCATGTATACCTTTTTGTTTCATTTGTTATCTATGTTGGAAGCAACTATTGCTCATGAATGAATAAACGGAAATACTGCAAGTTTGTATTGATTTACTGATTTACTACTCCAACATCAGTAACTAATATTTATATGTTCGAGTGTCTTCTATAATTGATACACACGAAAGTAGAATCCAGTTTGGTGTGATGAGACAATTTGACTACTGCAATCCACTCATTTTTTAAGTAGGCAATTTGGAGAAACTTTTACTTTAATTTATATACAATATCACAACATTTTTTCCAAATTTTTGTGTCTGGCATTTTGCAAATATTTACTTGTTATATTCCCGCAATGACTATAGTTACTTTAATTAACATATGGTTAGTGTAATTGTAAAATATGAAAAAAAAATTTAAAAATTATTATTAAAAAAATTATATTATATTATTATTTTGATGAATTCAATGGTTAATTTAATGTGGGGTTATGGATAGGAGGTTTTGGATTTATGAAAAAAGTGTACTTTTCATCAAACTTTGAAGATGGTTTGATGAAACCAATATCAATGCTCTTAATGCTCTTTTTTCAATTCTATACACCATATTATCATTCCACTTTCATCTAAGATGTGATACATTTATCACTATTAAATAATTATTTTTTATATACTTCTTTATTATCTAATAATGATAAATGTGTTACATACTAATTAGTATGATCAAAACAAGATGAGAGTATAATGTATATCATTACTCATTGTATGATTAAAAAAAAAAAAAATCATTACTCGATTGCAAAATAAATGGATGTGACCCTTGTGCCGGGGTCCAGCATAAAAACCAGAAAGGCCTTGTCCCAGTTCGGCCCATCTCCGCCCACGATCAGATCGATTCCCTATCCAATTCCTAGTTAGCCGACTGGCTTGCACGTTTCTCTCCTCTTCAATGGCGTCGTCGCTCACGTCGTTCTCCTCGGTCTTTGGCCACCCTCACTGCGGTCTCCGCCTCAATAAGCTCCACAGTCGATGCCGCTTTGGCCTCAGGGTTCTGCCCCCACCGAAGCCCCAGGCTTCCGTTTCCCGCTGCTTCTGCCACCGCACGTCACGGCCGCTTAGACAGACCTTTCCTCTCGCTCCCTCCTCCAGAAGCTTCTCGCAATCACATATCTCTGCTCATGAGGGCCCAAGCCTCCGCCACTTCATTGCTCAAGCTGCTCTCACTGCTTCCTCCGAAGCCCGACCCGAGTTAGTTATCCCAAACACACGTATTATTACTGAGCATTTCATATATATATATATATATTTGAATTTATTGAGCTTTTTGACATTATTAGGACTATTAATTCTAGTTCTTTGCAATTGGAATTTGATTGTATAGTTATGAATTTCGTTTTGCGAAGCATTTATTCAGTGGCTGCTTTGCTTTCATGTCAATTTTTTAAACGAAGCCCGACCCTAAGGTGCAAAGTATGTTAGAATTACCACCTGAGTGAATAAATAAACACAGAGAGAGAGAGAGAGAGAGAGAGAGAGAGAGAGAGCAAAGCAGTGCTTCGTGCACATAATATGGCCTACAATTACAGTGTTTGTACCTTTGCTGTCTGCTATGGTTATTGATTATTTATTTGCACCTAGTGTGTTTCTTTGGAGCGGCTTTCTGCATCACCCATATGGACTTCTCAGGGACATTAGCGTGCAGAGCTTCTAATGTTCTTTCTGCACAATTGAAAGTTATGCAAACTTATATCTCATACCTCTATGTTTTCTTCTTTACTTATGTTTCTAGCCAATTACCTACTTCAGAAGTTAGTTCAAGAGGGCGTATCTATCATGAGACTTACGGATGTCAGATGAATATCAATGATATGGAAGTTGTCCTATCTATCATGAAGAATGCTGGATATAGCGAAGTAGTGGGTGTTCCAGAGAGCGCAGAGATTATTTTTATCAACACTTGTGCTATTAGGGACAATGCAGAACAAAGGGTGTGGCAGAGGCTTAACTACTTTTGGTTTCTTAAGAGACACTGGAAGAGCAATGTCGCTATTGGAAGGTCGAGTTCCCAGCGCCCTCCAAAGGTAGTGGTTTTGGGATGTATGGCTGAAAGGTTAAAGGACAAGATCCTTGATGCAGACAAGATGGTCGATGTGGTCTGTGGACCTGATGCTTACAGAGACTTGCCAAGATTGTTAGAAGAGGTAGACTATGGTCAGAAGGGGATCAACACTCTTCTTTCACTTGAGGAGACCTATGCAGATATTAGTCCAGTTCGAATCTCAAACAATTCAGTTACTGCTTTTGTTTCAGTGATGAGAGGTTGCAATAATATGTGCTCCTTTTGCATTGTTCCTTTTACAAGAGGCAGGGAGCGGTCGCGTCCAGTGGACTCGATAGTGAGGGAGGTGGGGAGCTTTGGAATGGAGGAGTTAAAGAGGTAACACTTCTCGGCCAGAATGTAAACAGCTATAATGATGCATCTATTGATGAAAATGAAGTTGAACCCGGGACTAATTGGAGACTTAGTGAAGGATTTTCCAGCATGTCCAAGGTCAGAAAAATGGGTTTACGTTTTTCTGATCTCTTGGATCGACTATCCTCAGAATACCCTGAAATTCGGTTCCGATTCACATCCCCACATCCTAAAGATTTCCCTGATGACTTACTCTATTTAATGCGAGACAGACCTAATATTTGCAAATGTATCCATTTACCTGCACAAACTGGGAATACCAACGTACTTGAAAGAATGCGTCGGGGATATACGCGAGATGCATACTTAGATCTTGTGCAAAAGATACGGAGAATTATTCCAGATGTAGGAATTACTAGTGATTTCATATGTGGTAAGTCTTGTTAGATTCTATTTTACATGTGAAAATCACTTGGTTGAACTTGTTTACAAAGAGTGTTAGTAAGTATATGCTTTCAAGGAAATAACACCTTACCATCTCAAACTCTTATTTCTTTTGCAATCTGGTGATTAAACTACCGAGGTTGTCACATAGCAGGCTAATTTGAAACATAAGTTACAATTTACCTGTTATTAAAATCTCACAATTAAGACGGGCAGAAAAGGGAAATGCCTGATCCACCGGAAAAAAATTAGCACCAACTACCGTACCAACTGTCTTAATGTGGTACATTAGATTATAAAACTTTATTTTATTATAAAGTAGATTTGACGTACTACATCAAGCCACGTTACTTTGTAGATAGTTTTTTATAATTCTCTTTATAGAGTTAGCACTTTTTAGGCAGAAAATAGGTACCATGACACGATCTTGACTGTTGAATCTTAAAGGAGGGGCTGTAAAACTATCATATCTTCTTAGTGAAGTCAAACTTTACCATCTCAAACTATCATTTCTTTTGCAATATGACTATTAAACTATCAAAGTTGTCATTTAGCATCCTCATTTGAAACATTAGTTACATTTTACCCTTCAATAAGATCTGACTCTTAAGATGGACAGAGGTAACATGACATAATCTAGAAATTTGAATCTTAAAGAAATGGCACATTGTAAAAAGAGTGGTAGTTTGGGAGAGTAAAGTAATAACTGAGTAAATAAGTGATCATGTTGCAAAAAGAGTTGTAGTATAGAGTGGTAAAGTATAATTCCCTTTTTGTAGATGTGATTGAGGTTTCAAAATTTTACACCTAAAATACCTTGGATAGACCACATTGTGTGCCTGATCCAGTTATTTAGGATAAAATATAGTAGATGAAGTGATCTCTGCCATCTTGGAATTGAAGCTTGTTCTGTGGACTTCGTATTTATCTTTACTGCAGAGCAATGCAAGAGGTCGGATCACCAATCACATGACAAGTTGCTTTTTTGTTTAATGCTTCCATAGTTAATCTATTGAACATCAACCAACAATTGTAAATACTGTAATATTCCCATTCTACTGATTGAATGTGATTTTGCTGTTTTTTGTGCTTGAGTAATTGCATGATAAGTGCCTCTAAATATAATTATAAAAAGATATCCAGTTATATTAGATGGTCCATTGACATTCCGCAGCCAGAAATTAGAACCCACAATTATTTGCTACCATTCACGTTGTGAACAGTTAGTCACATACTTAACTATCCTCTTGATGAATTTATTCCTTTTTGCAGGTTTCTGTGGGGAAACAGAGGGGGAACATGCAGACACGCTAAGCCTTATTAAGGCTGTTGGTTATGATATGGCATACATGTTTGCATATAGCATGAGGGAGAAAACCCATGCCCATAGGAATTACATTGATGATGTTCCTGAGGAAGTCAAGCAGAGGCGACTGGCTGAACTGATCGAGGCTTTCCGTGAGAGCACAGGTCAGTGTTATGAGTCCCAGATCGGAACAGTCCAACTAGTGTTGGTTGAAGGACCCAATAAGAGAGCTCCAGATACAGAGCTTATTGGCAAGAGTGATAGAGGTCATAGAGTTTCATTTGTTAATCAATCAGTACCATCATGTTCGGATGATAATGTTAACGAGAGACGGAACCCAGTAGTCGGAGATTATGTGGAAGTTCATATATTGAAATCAACACGAGCGTCACTCTTTGGGGAGGCACTTGCTGTAACCAAATTGAGTTCATTCTACAACAATGTGGCTGAAGAAGCTATTGCTTGTGAAAGCCGAAGTTGACAATTCCCCGGATCTGTTTTTGGATGTGCAATTCTGTCTTCCCCCTGAAAGAAATTTACAAGATTATTCTTTCCAACATTAATAGTGAAGAGGATCAACATCTTTTTTAATAATTTTCATGTTTAGTTACAGGTCGATAGCGCTGTGATGGAAAGCATGTGTAGATTGACAATTGCAATCTGCATTCCATAAAACCTTATTTTTGCTCTTAGGCTTTCGGTTTTTGTATCTTCAATGTAATTGCTTATACAGGGAACTATTATTGTAATCTGAGATCAAAGAACTGAAGAAGCAACCCAAGAAATATGCAAGTGTGCGTATGTTGTACTGTAAATGTGAGGGTGGATGCGTTCGTGCGCATATTTCAAGATGCTAATACAAGATACAAGGGGAGAGTCCACGTTATCCATTGCCGACCTGGGCTTTCCAGTTCTAGCTATTCAACTATATTTCAAATTTCCCTCATCACAGATTTCAGGGATTTAGAGGATGAAGATGTCCACATCTCCTTCGACAACATCATAATAGTTGACTATAGTGTTCATTCCCCAAATTGCATTTGAAGAGTTTACCAATTGGACTATGAAATCGCTTCTTAGCAGTCTCCTTGGCTCTGTCAAAGAATATTAAGTCTCATTTGGATTCAGAAAGTATTTAATTTCATCTCATCATTATAACTTTTTTAAATTCTCACACAAAATATAATAAAAAATTCAACTTTTTCAAATCTCAAATAATAATAATATTAAAAAATAATATTTTAACAATATTTTTTTAACTTTCATCTTTCATCTACAATCATCTCATTTCATCTCCAAATTCAAACCAGTCCTAAGTTTGGGTCAAATTCATTTGGACTCGTGCATTTTTATTTGTTTTATATTGTTGCATTTCTGTAATGAAATTTTTGTTGAAGCCTCCACCCCTTCCACTTACAGTCTCGTTTGGTTACGCGGTTCAAATAAGATGTTTTATTGAAAGTTGAATAAAATATTGTTATAATATAAATTTTTAAAATTATTTTTGTTTTGAGATTTGAAAAAATTTAATTTTTTATTATAATTTGTGTGAAAATTTGAGAAAATTGTAATGATTATATGAGATGAGATGAGATAAGCTGGTTTGATTTTGTGTAACCAAACCAGCCCTAAGTTTCTGTGCTTAATTTAATGAAGGAATTGTTAAGTAGTAAGTTAGAACTGCTAAAGACACAGAGATCCCACAAACTGACTTGTCAATACTATGTTCAGTTAAGTTTTTTTTTTTTCCCTCCCCAGCCCCAATCCCCCTTTCCCCTCCCCCTCCCCGTCACAAACCCACGCTGTTGTCCCCAACAAAGAGCCAGCGTGTTTGTCAGAGCCAGCCCCAAAAAACAACCGACGCCGAGATCACTGCCGCTATTCCCATCCCTCAACATCAACAAACAAGAGACCTCTCT
This sequence comes from Juglans microcarpa x Juglans regia, assembly GCF_004785595.1. Lineage (NCBI taxonomy): Eukaryota > Viridiplantae > Streptophyta > Magnoliopsida > Fagales > Juglandaceae > Juglans > Juglans microcarpa x Juglans regia. Next base: position 21,226,785 of record NC_054601.1, on the reverse strand, counting down.
CTCTCTCAGTCTCTCTCTCTCATATTCATTCTATTTTCCTTTGCAATTTTCTCAACAAACAAACATATTAGGATTTTCCCTCTCACCAACCAAACACAGAATAAATTTTATTTTCCATTCATTTTCTCAACAACCCAACAAGAATAAGCTGCGATTTTCCCTCTCAATAACTAAATAGAGAACAAATATGATTTTTTTTTTCATTTTCTCAATAACCAAACAAAATTTTCCCTTTTATTTTCTCAACAACCAAACATAGAGAAGCATCCAGCAACATAGGGATGGGCAACGGGGGAAGAGAGTGGGTTGTCGGTGACGAGGTTGTGGGCGATAGTGGTACTAGGTTGATGCCAGAAAGACATCAGTAGTGGCACTGGATAGAGAATCTCATTGGAGGCACTAAAAAAAAAAAAAAAACATTGATCGGTACAGAATGTCAGTACACTTTGTTGGAGAGAATATCATTTTCTTTTCTTTTCTTTTGTTTTTAATATTTAGAAAAAGGACAAAAAATACACAAAAAACACAAATGAACCAGTGGCAACTTTGAGGGCCCAAGTAGCATCACCCTTTTAACAAAATCTTGCCTGGAAGAGGGAAAAAGAATGCGGAGAGGGAGTTGGGGAGCACGGCCAATAGAGTTGCCCAATGCCCATGCCAAAGTATAAACTCCAAATGAGTCCAATTCTACAATTGAAAAATGTGCATAACAGACCACTGTATATGTTAAGGCGGCTAAATACTGAGAAATTGAGCATAGGCTCACCTATCTAACAGATAGGAGAGAACAACATGGGAGCTGAAAGAAACTAATATGACAAATGCAGTCGAGAATGGGTAAAAAGCTAGAAAGCAAGAAACATCATCTGCATTTGAGGTCCTGCGGATGAATTTTAAGCCATGGATTTTTTCTTCTCTTCCTCGAGCTGCTGCAGCTCTGCCAGTCTTTGAGCCCATGCTCTTTCCCTTGCCACGGCAGCCATTTTACGCTCTACCCTCTTTATAATTTTCTTCCTATTAGCCTCTTGCAACTGAGCTTTTCGTTTCTTTTTTTCTGACTGCACATGCCCAAATTCAAGATGCCATTCAAATAAAAAAAAAAAAATCAACTATACAATGAAGTAATTTACATCTAATGTTAGCACACAAAATTGTACATTCAAGAGACTTCTGCAATTGGACCAGGGGAAAAAATGTCAAAGTATCAAAAAAATTTGTTGTTCAAAAGTAAAGAGAATATATCCATCTCATGGTCCAGCAAATTATAGGTCCAACAGCGATTGCTTGTATAATGTAAGTTTTACCTGACAGAAAAACAGGTTATAAGGGACCATTAAAAACCACCTTTGGACTTCCCGAATTATTTTATATTTTTATTGGGACCGGGTGTCCAAGTACAAAGTCCCGACTAATCCCACGGTGCACATGCCCTCGATATGGAGTTTCCAACAAATGTACCGCGAGTAATTCAAGGGGAAATTATTCTCGTCTGATTGCCTCTAAAAATTGTTTAAAACCTAAGAGGATTCAAACCTTAGACCTAGAGGGAGTATACCACCAAGACCAAGGTCTTTACCACTTGAGCCAACCCCTAAGGATTCCTAAATTATTTCATCTTTCCCAAATGAGTTAATATTTTCAAGAGTCAACAACATTAAAGAACACAGCCCCGTTTGGTTGAAACTCATCTAAGTTCAATTTAGTTCAATCTAATTTTAAGTTAAGTCTAACATCCAAATACTCAACTCTCAAATTACTAAACTCATCTAAACTCAAAACCTCTTTACACGTGAAACCCACAACCTTTTGCAATTCAACACTTCTTTACACGTGGGACTTACAACCTTTTTTAACTTTTCATAAATAATCTAAACTCATCTTAACATCCAAACACATTTAAAATTCATTTTAAGTGAACCCCACAAAACTCACTCTACCATCTCAACTCACTATTATTCATAAAAAACCCAACTTAACTTAGCTTAGTTCAAGATCCAAACACAGCTTACTAAAAGACATTTACAGAACAAGAAATCTGATATCTTTCATTTTCATTTTTGATAAATATATCTGATACATTTTATTTTGCATATTTATATCATGATAAAGGCTCTGAATGGGTGGGCATGACTATTACGGAATACTTATCAGCACACTATTATGGGAAAATCAATTGAGTTAACTGAGAGAAGCTAAGCATTCATGGAGTCAAAAAGTCCACATTTATCATATATTTCAAACATTCATACTCCCCATGATATATGTTAAATTGATTCCGTGATTGTATACTGTCCCCATAGTACAAATACTGGTAAAAATGTTGAGGAGTTAAGCAAGAGAAGTCAAGCATACACACATCTATTGCATCAACATGATTGGCAAGAGCATGACTGATGAATTGAAAATCCAATACGATCACTGGAGCATTCATAGTCTGTAATGTTTGCTAATCCTGATAAGTGAATCTTCATTTCAAGCTTCGGTTGCGTTACTGCTTAATGATTATGGGGGGGATTATATCGATAATATAGTACGTTAGAGCACAATAGATTCCTAATTGTCTTCTCCAATCAAATCAATTATTTGCTTTATCTAGCTAAAAACCGAACCTATCCAAGGTGATACTTCCAGAGTTAAATCAAACCCAATTGAATAACGAACAAAAACAAAAACAACAAGGAGAAATTCCCATTGTATTTAGAAGGAACCAGATATTCCTTCAGGATTTTCACAAAATACGCACCAGTATAAACGCGCGGTGCTGCTTTATGCGCTTTTTCTCGTTCCTTCTTTTTACACTGCCTTCATTGGGACTACTCGGAGGTATCCGTTCGCCCGGTGTGTACTGAACCCAAGCATACGGCCCTGCATTCTTCAACTAATTATAAGCCATTCAGGCTGTCAATTCTGAATATTCACATCCACCAAATGCAACTAAATCGCGAAACTCATTTTCCGAAAACACTAATCTCACAAAACCGCAAAGTTCGTGAAAACACACGCTTTTCCGAGTTTGGTTGCCGAGAAAGATGCGAAGAAAAATAAACTGTAAAAGAATCGCTAGTATTGGAGAGATAAGGAGGAACCTGGAGGTTTCAAGCTGGCTCTTTTGCGACGAGACCTATCGCTGGGCCGTCTCTTTGGAAACCTAGCGTCCGTCAAGCTGTGAAGATGGTTCGAGATCGGAAACCACGGGGCTAGGCGGTGAAGGGGCCAATGAAAACAGACCTGGGGGATGTGAAAGTGGCAGGAAACGGCGTCGTAGTGACGCGAGTGGAGGTACGAGATATCACAGTTCTCGATAGCGGTCGAATTAGGGTTCTCAAAGATCCAAATCCCATCTCTCCCTTGCTTTGTTCCGGTTCTAATGGCTGCGGAAGTAGCTCTACTTTTACCGAGTAATACGTCGAAGAAGATAGGCGGAATTCTCTCCTGAGTCACACTGTATGGGCCCTCAAAATCGGGCTTACATTGAAAGCCCAAAACACATAATATTTGTACTGTTCTTATGCTCTTGGGCTCACTTGCCCAATTACAAGTTCTCAAATAATGTGCAACCAAAGCAAAAGCCCAAAATTATAGGCTAGCAAGAGTGACCCTTCAATTTAGTGAATTCGTTGCTATAAAAAGAAGAAACGGTAGATCTATAAAAAAGATCTACCGTGATTTTTACATATTTTTTACACACTATTGATATGATTGGTTGTATTACTTTTTTTTTTTAATATAAAATAATTATTTTGGTCAATCACATTAGTAAAGTATGTAAGGAGGAAAAATTTAATTGTAAGCGATTTTACGTACTAATACGCGCACCCATTCAATACGATTGGTCAGAAAGTAGATTTTATTAAAAACAGTGTTTATTTGAATTTAGAATATGAAGGGAACAATATTAGTACGTAGATTAGTATGCAAACTTGCTTGTAGATAGCAAAATTCGTGCAAATAATATGTAAAAGTAACTGTAAATAGTAGAACTAAAAGAAAAATATTATAAAAATTTATTTTACACGTAAGGTAATATTTACATCAAAATCATATCAAGTCAGTCATGTGTAAAATAATTTTTTATAACTTTTTTATAGACCAAAATGAATATAAAATATTTTATCAAATTACGTCAAATTATAAATTTTTTATTTTTTACTTATCTGTATAGATATTTTATATTAAAGGAGAAAGAGGGCATAGCTCAGTTATTACATCCAAAACTAAAGTATGAAAAAGCAGAGAATGGCCTGTGGGGGCACCTCAAATTGTCAGACCGACCAACTAAAGAGCATCATCCTCCAAAACATGAAACAACAAAAGGAAATGTGCAGCACCTGCACTACTCATTATTAAAGTATCTTATGAAAGGAAAATAGAAAATGGTGTCCCAAAATGACCGATCTTGCTTTTTTTTTTTTTTTTTTTAATAACTTCACGGTTAAGAAAATGATTTTTAAAAATATTTAATAAAAAAATATAATTAGACTTGTAAATACAATGCAGGATCAGCTTTCTCGATTTTCTAGCATTGTTCCTTGTGAAAATGGGGTTGGAATCTTAGAAAATCTTTAGGCTTTTTGTACTGTGAACGAAACGAACACGTTCTGGGCCTCTCTGTGTATGCATTAATTAACTGTGTTTGGGATGGACCAGGTTGCCTCATCTTTGATCTCACGCAATTTTTAATGCAGAAAAACCTACTCTTTTGAGTGGGCACCGACAGAATGTAGCATGACATTATTGCTATGCCAAATTACAATCTATTTATGCAAAAAAAAATATATATATATATATATTTTGGGGGATATTTTTTTATTTTTTCCTTTTTATTTTAAAAAAAAAGATATATTAATGTATGCGGGTGTTATATATATGTGTGTATATATATATATATATACACTTTTTTAGATATAATTACTTGCTTGCTTTTGGGTGTTAACATAATTATAAACTGTACACGGAGGCCATTACTTGTTGGCCTCTTTTTATTGGGGGGCGTGTTATCCTTTTTAATGATAAAACTAAAATAAGTTCAACATGTCCAATACTCCATTCATTGCCTTGGACTGCGTTTTAATATTGAGTTGAATTAAATTCTTTATAAATAGTAATGAGTTAAAATGGTATAATGAGTTATGTAGAGTTTATTTAAAATTTATTTAGATGTGTTTAGATATATTTATTGAAAGTTAAAAAAGATTGTAAATCTCACTTGTAAAAATGTGTTGAGTTAAAAAAGATTATGTGTCTCACGTATAAAGAGTTTTTAAGTTGATACGAGCTTAATGATTTAAGACTTTGATGTTTAGATATTAGAAGAGGTCTAAATTTAAACCGAACTACAGTCAAGAAAGTGAACGAGCTCTCAATCAATGTTGCAAAATGGATTTACATACTTATTCTTTACACTTGTATTTGTCAGTGTTTCATGCTCTTCTCTTTTGTTTCTTTAGGCTAATTGCAGAGTGGGAAAGATTGCAAATTTGAAGTTGTTGGGTCTAAATTTGGCCTTTCAATGAAACACAGTTGTTGAACAAAATTAGAAGAATTTTTTCATATAAACCCAAAAGCAGAGAGAGGTGAGATATTCATTATTCAATCACTTGTATTACAAGTGTGAAGGAATCGTTGACGGTTCTAGAGAAGGGTAGATAAGAGAGAGAGAGAGAGAGAGAGAGAGAGAGAGGACAAGCATCTCAGGCTCCCCAAAAAGTGTGAGAAAAAGTTGTCACGAAAACGATGATGGGGGAGGGAGAGCTCAAAAGGTTCACCATTTGAGTAAATCGTGTCAATGAAGTATTGGGGCTTCCAAGGGAGTATCCAAGTCCTAAAAGTGAATCAAATTCACCCCTTTTTGCAGGAGTTGATTTTCCTTTTACCAGTGATTAGAGAGCATATTTATCCAAAAAGTCCATGTGCTAATTAATCATTGCTTTAACAAGTCTTACCTAGTAAACCCCCCTTTTTCCCCCTTTTTGGCTGAGGCACATGGCACCAAGAACTAAGAAGATTTATGGTGGGACATCTCACATATATTGCTATATATTTCCTCATAAAACAAATATATATATATATATATAATTTATTTATTTTATTAGGTGTGTAACTAATAGTCATGCCTACCTATGTATATAAGGAGTTCCTCTATTGTTTTTTTTTTTCTCAAAGATATATTTATAAGCCTCATTTTTTATAAACCCGACATATGATTGATGTGGAAATCTTCCGTATCAATTAGATTAAAAAATGATTGATATTTTGACTTTATCTTAAAGTTGTAATGGGCTCCAAAACAAGTAACGTGTTAACATGTCAGTTTGTATGTAGCAAAACTTAAGTGAAAATGGATCGGTAAGTACATGTTCGGTAAATAGTGAATTTTCTTCTTCCTTTTTTTAAGCCACATTGTTAAAACAATGTAGGGGTGAGTGACATGGGTAAAAGGGCATCACTGATTATATTTGAACGTGATTGGTGAACATCCTCGACTACCCTTTTAATGTAATGAATATCAAAATCACTACATTATTAAACAACTATAACATGTATGTGGGTGGTATATGTACTTTTTATAGCATGGGTCCTAAAATGGTATAAAAATCTTTCTTAATCATGCTGATGTATGCTGATCAAGCTCTTAATAATCTCTCTTATTCGACCTTGTCACCCTTTTGAATGACAAAATTACCGGAAACAAAATTATAAGAGCCTGCGATTGCATGCATGCATGCCCAATCTCTTTGTCATGAATAATATAATGTTTTATATTGACACTACAAGAAAATTATTTATTTGTGACCAGTTATTTCATGTAAAAATGACTATTTCTTATTAAAATGAGTCTATTTTTATTGCAAATAGTCATTATCATCATAAATAATCCATCATAAATGCTCGTTTTTCTTGTAATGTGGCTTCATAAGTTAAGCATTGTGATTAAGCAGCATAATATATATTCTGATCTCCCAAACCTAAACAAAAGCTTTTAGTAATGGTGGCAAACAAAGGGTTTTGTCAAGTCCTGATCTTGTTGATTATGGCCTGCCAAAATTAGGTTAAAAAAAAAAGAAAAGAAAGGAAAGGAATCCAATCCATTCCACTTTACAAGAGTGGTGTTGTTGAAGGAACATAAAGAAATCATATATACCAAAAAGAAAAGGGAAAAAAAAAAAAAAGCAATAAAGGGCCACAATCTCAGGACCCGAAGTGTGAAGGCTGTCAAACAAAGTAATTATGGGGCTGAAAACGTGTAACCTTTGAGTAAGTCGTGTAAGTGAAGGAATGCATTGCATTGCATGCCCTCCGCAACTCCAGCCTCGGGGCAGCATCTAGTGAATCAATTCCGCTTGCCTGTTACCAAAATTTAGCAAACAAGTTTGGTAACATCAAGTCATGAGCTTGAGGTGGTTGATATGAGGAATACTAAAGTTCCGTTTGGATGTTGAGTTAAGTTGAATTGAATTTTTTATAAATAGTAATGAGTTGAGATGGTAGAGTGAATTTAGTGAGGCCTACTTAAGATGAATTTAGATATATTTAGATGTTAAGATGAGTTTAGATGTATTTATGAAAAGTTAAAAAAAGTTATGAGTCCAACATGGAAAGAGATATTAAGTTGAAAAAAGTTATGGATTCTACGTATAAATAAGTTTTAAGTTGATATGAATTTACTAATTTGAGAGTTAGGTATTTAAATGTTAGACTCAGTTTAAAATTAGACTGAACAGAATTGATCTGAATTATGTCCAACTTCCAAATGGGATATAAGGAGATGAGATTTGTGTCTATTATTTTTAAAAAAATACTTTAATCATAAAAATTATATAAAAATAAATACACAAAGTGACGTGATAATGCTCGACTTTGCCTATGGCTCAAGATTATCTCGAAGGAATCAATCGTATTGATATGTACTTTCATACCAAAATAATTATAATTTATCTGTAACCTATATAATTTCTAAAGGCAAAAGATTTCCTAACATTCTAATATCATTTTTCGAATAAAGAAAAAAAAAATAGTCACCATCTTATTAATTGAAGCTATTGAATACTTTTTATATCCCATAATTTTTTGGTATTTGTAGTATTACCTTTTTGCCCTTCTGTAATATTTATTGTACTCTGTTAAATGTTTTACCACTTTCACTTTCTTTCTTGTTAAATTATGATAATGTGTTGAAATATACATCTGATTTCGGTTTTATTTTTGGATCATCTTTTTTTTTAAAACCTTTTTTAGATTAATACATATTGTAATTTTAATAAAATATATATTCGCACACAATAGCGTATAAACGGATTTTATAAAAAAAAATGAGAATTGCATTAACTTATGTTGTAAATTTGAAATTAAGTAATAATTTTAATAGTTTGATGGTTATATTATAATATGAAGAGTAATTAATTTAAGAGGTAAAGTATTATTTATTTTAAGTGCAATATTAGTTGCCACAAACTAATAATTTTTTTTTTTTTTTAAATGCAATATGTCATTCAACAAAATATATATGCACACTTTCAATTTCAAAAAGGCCGTACCCAACCCGTAGGTTCTAACCGTTCTATACATGATGGGCTTGACGGGAAACTTCCTTCAAATGACGTTTTAACTTTTAAGAGGAAAGAGGATGGAAATCACGTTTTAACGGGAAATCTTTACAAAAAATAAAACCATCATTTTTATTTTTCACCTTGAAATGGATATATAGTCAATAATTTGAATACCGTATCGGATGTTGTATCTATCAAAATATTAAAATGAAATATTTTGATAATGGTACCGTTTTGGGATAGTCGATATATGAATAAATTATATATAAATTATAAATAGCCTAATCTGAATTAGAGGTAAAAAAATAACTTGTAGTGTGAAAAAATGAAAAAAAAAATTAAGACCGAAATATCGCCCGATACAGACCGAAATATTGACCGGTATGACCGGTATTTGAGCCGGTACGAAATATATATAGTACTTGTACCGGCCCAGTGGCCAGTATGGCAAATACCGGCTGTATCAGCCGGTACAGTACGATATTAATAATAGTGCTTATAGCACTCCAAAGAGACACAAGTTATATACCTACTTTTTTAAATTTTAAAATAATAATAATATTAAAAAATAATATTTTAATCAATTTTCAATTCTCATCTTAACTCATCTCGTCTCAACTCACTATCCAAACCTAATTTAAAACAACGTCAAGAGTTCAAAGATGAGAGATTATAATACCTAATACTAAGTGATAATATTAAGTAACGTATGAAATCTCACATTATTTAAGAATAAAAATTTCTTACTTTTTATAATAATTTTAATTATATCATTGATTAGTTTTTTGAAATATAAATCTAAATATTCCTTGGAACTTTCCTTAAAGCGTTACGTACCTCTGTGAAACTAGACAGAGACAAATGGAAGGCAGGGAGGGACATGGTTCCCAAACAAACTTGGAAACTTCCCCTTCCCCTACCAATTTTAGGAGAAGTGCTACTTAAATAAAATAAAAAATAAAAAAACAAAGAATTCATCTTTTAGATTTTAAATAAATTAAAAAATATCTCTATTAATTAACTTGCCCAAAAGATAAAAGAGAAAAATTGAATCTTCTCAAAACAAATTTGAAAACTGGAAGTCTTCCAAAAAAAAAGAGTTTTCTTTTCTTTTGTTTTTATTTTTATTTTTTTATGGTACAAAATTCATTTGATATGAGAGACTTCATTACTAAAATGATTATTATAAAAACTCACTGTCTGTTAATAGAATATGGTCCTGGCTTGTAAAAAATACCTGACTTTAATCCCATTCAGACTAATATAATCAAATAATATCACTTAAAATAATATTATAATTAGACAGTTAAACTATCATGAGTAAATTTTTATATACGAGGAGAAATATTACAATTATAAAAAAATTTATAAAAATAAATTTATAAATTGACGTAATTTTATGTGATATGTTACATTTATATTATAATAAATTAATTTTATAATTTGATATAATACGTCAAGAAATGTTAATTTGTATATTTATAAATTTATTTTTACTTCAAAAGTTCTATAAAATGACAAGGGATTTTTCATTTTTATAAGAATAAGAATTTCATGTTTTTGTTTTTTACGCTGACGTGGGACGAGTTGGATTCTCAGTTGGCCAACGAGAATTAAATTAACGGTATATGTTGTATCCACCGTACCACCGACGTTCGCGACAGGAGGATCTCGAGCGGTGGGAAAAGGCAATCATGCACGCCACGTGCACCGTCGCTTTTATTTTCTTTTTTGTAGGTCCCCCCATTCAACTACCACACATGTGGTGCCCACCTTCTGTCACGTGGACCATCCCACATCCCAGCCAATCAGATCACGCGGTGGCAGCACTCGTGGCTCTCGATACCTTCTGATAATCTTGTCAATCCCCCAGCCCACAACTTCTACTGCCTTTCTCAATGTCTTGTTTGATATGTCTGTATGTTGTTTGATGTGTCTATAAGTCGTTTGATGAATATTAAAAAAAAAAAAAATGTGATAATTATAATTGTGACTAAGTAAGTATCGTATAATTATTTTTAAAAAATAAATAAATATGAAATTTATATAAAAAAATTTATTTATTTTAATAGTTGATATCACTCTTTTTTAAAATGATTGCATATCACTTATACACTCCACAACTGTATGTAGTATTATTCTAAAAAAAATAGTAATAAACTATAATTGATAAATAATTTTAAATATAAAAGTTCAAATAAAATCTAAAATAATATTATTTTATTTATTCAAGTTGTTATTTAGTAGCAACTTTATTATTTTCATTTAATAAAAAATGAATTTTTACTTTTATAAAAAAATCTTAAAGTAGCACGTCAAATTGTAAAACCTGACATATCACATTAAAATATGTTAATTTTAAATTTACTTTTATGAGATTCTTTTACAAATTTAGCACTTCTGAATTAATTATACAATAAAGTGTTAAATTTATAAAAAAAAAAAATTATTACAAAAAACTTTATAAATTGATATTACTTAATATGATACTTCAAATCAATTTTATAAAATAAAAATCTTTACAATATAACAAAACACATCAAATTGTGGACTTGAATAATCACTACAAGAAAAATAGATTTTTGTGACCAGTTAATTCCAGCGAAATGACTATTTGTAACTAAAATTAGTTGTAAATAATCTTTTGGTTGCAATAAATTAATCATAAAAATCTATTTTTCTTGTAGTAAATATATGAAAATAACTTAAGATACGTATTAAAAATCATATGCATAACTATTTGAAATATTTTAAGGATGTACAAAATGTTTAGTTATGTCTGATCTTTACTTTTTCTCATATGTTTCTCCACAATACCCGATCCACTCCGGGTGCTGTCGATTGCCTGCCCCTTGTTCTTGCAAAATACTCGACCGAATCCTCTCAATCAGCCCGACCAAACCATAAAGACAGCGAAATAATAAATACTAGAGTCCACCAATCTTATCTTATTTATTAACTTATAGAAGATGGTGCTACACTTCTTCTTTAATGAATTGATGGGGGCATTTATGTTCTTCAATGGAGCCAATTTATATCTCCTCTAATCATTCTAGAGAAGTACGTGTGTAGAGCATACTATCACATTATTTAAATAATAATATTTGATTTGTTCAGATTTCAAAATTTATCTTTTAAATTTAATTATGTCATATAAGCATTTTATTAAATGGGATCTACACATTGACCTGATAATAAAACTTTTCATTATTTTAAAATTGAATTATGCATTAAAATAAATAAAAAACAAAATTTAATAGTACTTATTCGGAAGTTTCATAAAACCCTAATCCCACGCCTCTAATTTAGAGGAATATGAAAAAAGATACCAAATCATGGGGATACACTAAATGTTATGACATTATGTTCTGTTGTCTGCAAATAGTGAAACCTATGCGTGTGTATGAGTTTTCCTACTTATCATCTCTACACACCATACACCATATATTTGATAGGAGAAAAAATAAAATAAGTGTAATATGTGGTATGTATGTGGATGATAAATAGAGTTTTTTATATGTATATATATATGATGACGATGATGATGATGATGAATGTGGTAGAGTTATTCTACTGAGCAGGCCTACACCACACATCTGTTGAGAAAAAAATAAAAAAATAAAAAATAAAAACAAGTGTGCATGTGAGTAGTGTTGGTTTGTTAAGTAGAATTTTTCGAATGTGGCATTATTGTGTGGATGAGGAGTAGACAAAAATGACATAACACAAGGGGGTCACTTTCAGATTGCAATGAGAAAATGCGGTGGAATTTTCCAATAAATAAAGATACAGCACACACAAGGTGTCATTTGATTTCACACACATAAGGTGCCATGATACAACACACGAGGTTCCGGAATTGTAAGACAGTTCATGAATGTCTATTATATGCTGTGCAAAACCTCTAGAAAAGAGTACTTCTGCACCCACTTGCACCCATTTCAACATCTCCACCTTCCAAAAAAATTGATGTCTGTCATCTATTTGTTCTTCCTCCTCGAGGAAGAAAACATGAGGTGACAGAACAACATGCATCACTTAGGGATTAAAAAAAAGAATATAACAGACAGTATAAAAACTAAAGGCGTTAAGGTAATGGTTTAAGTTAAAAGAAGCTATTATTTTAAGAAAAATTATCCAGTAACAAAGTGATTATATAAAAAAAATCATACAAACTGACATGATTTGATATGATTCATCAGATTATAAAGTTATTTTTATTATAAAATAAATCTAACGAATCAGAAAAAGTCACATCAGTTTGTAAGATTATTTTTGTATAATTCTTTTATAGATGTAGCAGTATTCTTATTTTAATCCTTTGTAACACTTCACTATACATTATATTATTATTTTTTTATGAAGAGTAATCTTAAAAATGGTATAAATACAATATATGATCTATACGAAAAAAATTTATTTTTAACAATATATCTTAATATTTTTTTAAAATAAACACACGACACTCGTACAATTTATAACTATATCTAATATTATTATAATTCTTGATCCAGTAATTATCTTTAATTAATTAGTGGGTGAGATTTATGATGACTGCGTGACCTAATTGTACACCTATAGAAACCGAAATCTGCGCAAAGAAAATAGTGGTCGGATTAGGCGGAGTGGAGTGGGACCACTGTCGTAGGGTTCCCCGTTCCTTAATTTCCGTCATTCTCGCCGCTGGACCCTATACAAAAGAGAAGACAAGGTAAAAGGAACGTTGCTTGAGTTTGGCTCTTTAGCCCACATAACATGCCCATGGGGGGGCATACATAGATATATATATATATATCTCTATTTTATTATAATAAATAGCTATCTAATTGTAAATAATAAATTTTATTATTTGTTTGTTAACTTTTCTTATTTTTTCGTTAAGTCCTGTTTTATCAAAAAGTTCTTAAAAGTTTTGACCATTTGACGTGTAGTTTCCCTGTAAAATTTAATGAAGTATCTTGTTTTACCAAAAGGTTCTTAAGACCTTTGACTATTTGACATGTAACTCCCTTATAGAATTTAATGAAGAATCATGTCTTACTAAAAGGTCCTTAATAGCCTCACGATTAGATACTTTGCTGAAGTTTAAATTTTTTTTTAATCTTAATTTTTTAATCTTTTTTTAACTTTGTATTTTCTTTTTTCAGACAAATAAGTTACTATTTTTTTATTTTTTTTATTTAAATCATTATGTCATGTGCATCCTGAGACTAACGCACCAAGAGCCATTTTCGTGTGTGTGTATATATATATATGTATGTATGTATGTGACACCAATTAAAGATGATGACTATCTTTGTTATTGGCCCCAGTTGACTCTATTCAGTAGAGCATATTAATTAGGATTAATGCATGATTATTTTAATAAGGCAGCTAGGGGAGATGCTGGTCTTCCAACTTCCCCCATGAGATGAGAACAAATATTCCAACAACCATTTTCTTTTTCCTTTTCAATTAGGTATTCTCGTAATGCGCGGTTACTTAATTTGTGGCCATGGCCTACCAAAAAAATTTGACTACATCCTCACATTCTTTTTAAGAATAAAATATTTAAATAGAAGAGAGATAGACACATAAAATAAATCTTATAATATTTATTAATCATTTAAATGTTTCGAGAACTTAAAAGTTCTATTTTTACCGTTAAAATTATTGTAGTAATTGAGAGCTTGATGCATGTTACTTTGGTGGAAAATATTCTAATAAACCAGATTCCTATAAATAAAGTTGGGATCTTTAAAGTAATATGGGTTGGTCTTTAGTAGCTGCTTGCTTTATACTTTTGGTCCAGTTGCTTTAAACCACAACGATGGTACAAATAATTAGTTAAAGTGTTCATTTCTAATATGATAATTAGCAATTTTGACCGAAAATTTAAACTCTTTTGTTAAAGATGCCCAATTCGTATAAATTCGACTCAGCTCTATAAGCTCTTATTTAAATGGTTAGACAGATCATATGTATACATATACATCAATGTACACACACAAAAGATTGATTTATACAAGAAAAATTATTCTCATCAGCTATTATTCACAACTCTATATCTTATGAAAAAATTATAAGTGTGGAGTGTGAGAATGAATAGTAGTTAATGCATAACATTTATCTTTATATAAATTTGAGATTGATTTTTCTATATTCATAGACAAGAACATAAGATGTAATGTATATAATTAACTTGAATGATATAATTTTAAAAATAACCAAACAACAAGTAGTTAGAATGGGTTAATGGAAATATATAAAACTTTAATTATGATATTTAGTTTATATATATAAAAATTTTATTTATATGTCGGTGTGAATAACATACTTAGCAAAGTGTTTATGTGACATAATTTAATTTAGATGAGAGATTTTAAAATTTGAATCTTACAAATTAATTATTACTATTAAGTAATTGGGATGGTATGCAATATACATAGGCTTGATAATAGAATAATTTTTATATAAAATATAAATAACCCAATCAAACAAATTCAGAAAAATTCAAATAATCGAGTTTAGCTGAATAGGAATAAATAAACAAAGTTTAAACTCTCAATTATACTTATCTTAACCTGATTATATTACAGCCTTGAAATGCTATTTTGTTTTTATAAATTCAAATGGTGGGTTTCATCAATTTAATGTCGTTTTTTCTATTTTGTTTCTCATGTGTAAACAAACCTAGATTTCTTTTTAAACGACTTTAGAATTCTTCAACTTTAAAATGGAAGACAGAATGAAGTCAAAGGTTGGGACTGACTACTGTAATGCTATGAGAAATTGCCAGTTGTCCTTAAAAAATTATAATAAACAATGATAAATTTTCTCATCAAATTACTATCCTTTACATTAAACCATTTAATTACAAACTAATTATATAAAAATAAATTTATAAACTATCGTGACTTGACGTGGTGTTTCATGAAGTCACGTCAATTTGTAGATTTATTTTTATTTAATATTTTTGTGTCTATAACAATACTCTTAATATTATATTTATCTTTATGTTGGACATCCAATTCGGTTAAAAAATTAGAGAAAATATCATTGGCTAAAAACAGAAGAAGCATGAGACTATTAATATTTATTGATTTGTATTTACTATATATGAGTGATAATTGTGATATCCCATATGATATGGATAAAAGTATGTGGTGATCCCATATTACTTGGAAATGAGAAGTTCTTACTTTTTATAAGATTTCAATGTAGTTCTAATTGTATCATTAACTAGTCCTTTAGGAATATATGTCATGTGGTTTGAACCTTTCATTAGAGCGTTACAAATAGTATCAGAGACTATCCTAACTATAAATGTGGGATTTGAGCCATGTCACTTACAATAGACAGGCCTGACCAGGACATCGAGAATTTAAGAAGGGTAGATTGTGATACCCTATATACTATGGATAATAGTAAGTGGTGTATGTGATTCCACGTTGTTTGGAAAGGTGAAGTGCTTACTCTTTATAAGGTTTTAATGAGATTTCAATTGTATCATTGACTATTCATTTTAGAATATAAGTCATGTAATTTAGACCTTCTGTTCCGACATTACAATAATTTGGCTCCTTGTGGCCTTCGACGCATGCAGTTACCCGTGATATACTGAGATGTACAAATTTAAGAGGGTTGAGACATAAAAGGTGATGATATTGGTAGGGTATGTGTGATGTAGAAATAATAATAAGAAGAAGAAGAAGAAGAAGGTGGCATGGGAGGGCTGCAAGTGAAGGGAGTTTCGGGTTCACATGGAAATAATGGTACGGATGGGGTCCATGTCAAAGTACAAAGCCCCGAGACAAAAGGGCAGCAAACGAGGCATATCCCCATATGCCAATGTTTAATTCTTTAAGCTTTCATTACCCTCTAATGTCCCTCCTCATAATGACTTGGACAAGTCAAACCCCACACTTCAAAATTCCTATCAAATGCACATAAAATAAAAATAATAATGTGTAATTAACTAATTATGGTATTTCTATAACTAGCATAATGCAAAAAGCAATTTTATGGTAAAATAAGGAAGTTTTAAAACATTTTTCAAGCAATTCTATTAAAAAAATATAAAAATATTTTAGAATTTTTATCCAAATTCTAAATCTAGAGCGTAAGAGAAAACTAGATTATTATTATTTTTTTTTTTATAAATGAGGTGAAGGGTTTCGAACCTAGATTTTTTATTTAGAGAACTGAATCATATGTCGTCAAGCTATTAAGGTCTTGCTACTATTATTACTATAATTATTGCTAATATTGTTAAGTAAATCCTACAATATTATTGCTACTATTTCGAGTATCTTGGACATTATCATAAATAAGATAAATATTATATGATTCACTCTAGTCTCTATGTATTTACTTGTCTCATATTTTAAATTAATTCGGACAGCAACTCTAAGAGATATTAATCCTTTTCTTTATCAATAACTCACTGAAAGTTGTTGGTTCATGATTGTCCTCTTGTAAACTCTTCTTTGCTTTATTGAGCTCTTAAAAGAATCTCCAAAAAACTAATCAAGAAATTCAAAAAATAAAAGGGAAAAAAAAAGAAAGCAACAAATCCAACAACTAAATATGTATGAGTTTTTTTATACATCAATCACTATTCAATACCCTACACTCTTCTTAGAGACTAGATTTTAAGATTTAAATGATTGATAAATAGACACCTCAAGAAAGTTTCATAATATTTTATAATTATTCATGGAATTCCCTCCACTTATTTTATGTATAATGTATAATATATATTTTATGTCTGTTTTTTAATTTTAAATCATAAAATTTAAGATGAGATATTTAAAAAAAAAATTTAATTATAAGTGATTATGCATATTAATACATACATATATTTAATATGATCAATCAGAAAGTAAATTTTATTAAAAATAATATTAATTTAAATTTAAAATTTTAAAAAATAATATTAATATACAAATTGATACGTAAAACATATCAAAACTCATTTAAAAATGGATGCATCTGATATTAGTCAACAACCGTATAAAGGTCCCTAAATTTGCTGCTAGTAGTTACGCTTCGCTTCATCCTTAGCTTGTAGCCACGCACTGCTAGTAGTGCTATGGTAGTCGCCACGACGCCACTTGTGAATGCGCGTGAAAGAAAAAGGCAAGCTGTCGTGCTTCTAATATATTACTTATAAATTGCCCTGCTCGGAGTCCCAGAGACCTCTGAGCATTGAGTCCAAATCATAGAATGGACCCAGTTGGTTTTGCTGCGTCACTACACTGTTAACTACACGAAAGCCCCGTAAACCCTTTCTCTTTCTCTGCATTCCACGTATCATAACCCGCGCAATTGATTTTCCCTCCGCCCCAAAGAACCCAGCTTTGTGTGCAGACAGCAATGGAAATTAACTCGATTTCCAAGTTGGTCTTCTTCTTTGGTTTGGTCTGGTTTCTGGGTTTGGGTTTCCAGACGGTCCAGTGTAGCGTGACCTACGATAGGAAGGCCATGGTCATCAATGGGCAAAGGAGAATTCTCTTCTCTGGCTCTATACATTATCCCAGAAGTACTCCCGAGGTACACTAATCGTTTCCATTTTCTCTGTCTCTGTGTGTTTTGGGTGAAATATGTTTGGGGTTGTTTTTGACTTTCTTGGTGAATGAGCTGCATGTAGATGTGGGAGGACCTGATACAGAAGGCAAAAGATGGAGGTCTGGATGTCATTGAAACCTATGTTTTCTGGAATGTTCATGAGCCTTCTCCTGGCAATGTACTTTACTTTCTCTCCTTACTTGTTTCCTGAACTGCTCGTACTCTGTTATTCTCTGTTTTTTCTTTAGCATTTTATCTGAAAGTGTGCTTTGTTTTCTGTTTCCTATGTGGGTTTCAGTATAATTTCGAAGGGAGATATGATTTGGTGAGATTCATGAAGACCATACAAAAAGCAGGGCTCTATGCCCATCTCCGCATTGGACCTTATGTTTGTGCGGAGTGGAATTTTGGGTATGCACCGATTTTCTTTTTCTAGATCTAAAACCAGTTTTACCAGTGGGGCGTTTCTTACTTTTTCTACTCCGGTTTTGCTTTTTGTATTTACAGTTCGTACGTTTGTTTGCCTGAGGGTTTAACCTGATTATTGCACATTTTTCTGCTCTTAATTTTGTGTTGTGTTAAGAGGATTTCCCGTTTGGCTCAAGTATATCCCGGGCATCAGTTTCAGAACAGACAATGAACCTTTTAAGGTCTCATTTCCTAAACCTTTGTTCCCAGCTTTATATTGTATAAATAGTAAAAAGAAAAATCAATGAAGCATGTAGAAATTCCATGATTCTCCATTACTTAGTGTAATATTAGCATATTAAGCACACACTTACGGGGTCTTTCAGAGGGCAATGCAAGGGTTCACTGAGAAGATTGTGGGACTGATGAAGACGGAAAACCTGTTTGAGTCCCAGGGTGGCCCCATCATACTCTCTCAGGTAAAAGTTTTAGGTCTTTGGATTTTCCATCTGTCCCTTTTTCCTCCATTTGCGGCTGCAAAATTTATGCGACAATGTCTTGGCTTTGTGTCAAAACGCTAAATATATGTGAACAATATGGAAGTTTTTAGATTATCTCTTATGGAAGTGAATTTAAATAATCAATATATAGAGTTACTATAATGAATTCTGCAAATTATGCTTGTGTAGATTGAGAATGAGTATGGGGCACAGAGCAAGTTACTCGGGGCTGCTGGTCACAATTACATGACTTGGGCAGCAAATATGGCTCTTGAATTGGGAACTGGGGTCCCCTGGGTGATGTGCAAGGAAGAAGATGCCCCAGATCCAGTGGTAATCACTCTCAACCTTTTTTTTTTCCAACCTATCTAATTTACTTCACTGTTGTTTGCCCTTCAATTAGCAATCCTAAGTATGATTTGGATTCTTTGGCATTTAAATTAATTAACAGAAGCCATTGTTGGTTGTCTGAAAACACCTTTTTCTCTCCATTGATGACAGATAAACACATGCAATGGTTTTTACTGTGATGCATTCTCTCCCAACAAACCGTACAAGCCCACAATGTGGACAGAGGCTTGGAGTGGCTGGTATTTTATAAATAAGTTCATTTTGTGTTCTAACCAGAGATTTGCAAGTTTAACCCTTTCACTCATTTGTTATTGGTCTTAAGGTTTTCGGAATTTGGTGGTCCACTCCACCAGCGACCAGTCCAGGATTTGGCTTTTGCAGTTGCTCGATTCATACAGAAAGGAGGATCTTTGGTTAACTACTACATGGTTGGCTTTATTTGGCATTTACTTTGAGGACACAGGCAATTTATAATGTTGAACCAGTAGAGTAAAACCGAGTTCTGTGTTCTTTTGAAACAGTACCATGGAGGAACCAATTTTGGACGTACAGCTGGGGGTCCTTTCATCACTACAAGCTATGACTATGATGCTCCAATAGATGAATACGGTGAGCATGAAAAAAAATTATTTTCCATTTTTTTTCCCAAGTAGTTCATATTGTTGAATAATTCTTCTTGAAGAACTGTTGAAACCAAAACAAAAGAGTACTAGGGAGCCATTCTTGTGGATGCATTTTCACACTTTTAGGCCTTTACCACCCATCACCCAAACTTAGATGAATTGAACTGAAAAAAAGAACTCTATTTCTGAGTTGCTTCTCCACACATACACCCACACACAGACACATTTACACTCCTTGTATATCACCCCAGGCACATCGACTTCAATATAAATGATTTCCTGCAAAAACATGGTAGGTTTGATTAGGCAACCAAAGTATGGCCATCTGAAGGAGCTTCATAGGGCAATTAAGATGTCTGAGCAAGCTTTGGTTTCAG
This sequence comes from Juglans microcarpa x Juglans regia, assembly GCF_004785595.1. Classification (NCBI taxonomy): domain Eukaryota; kingdom Viridiplantae; phylum Streptophyta; class Magnoliopsida; order Fagales; family Juglandaceae; genus Juglans; species Juglans microcarpa x Juglans regia. Next base: position 21,206,431 of record NC_054601.1, on the reverse strand, counting down.
CCGATCCTATTGTGACATCGTTGGGGAGCTTTCAACAGGTTTTGACTTCTATTCTCAATCTCTCCCACATCTGGCAATGCATTGTTTAGCCAACTTCACCGATGCCATTCGAATTTTGTTATTTTCCAGGCTCATGTATACTCATCAGAATCAGGAGATTGTGCAGCTTTTCTTTCAAATTATGACACAAAGTCAACCGCAAGAGTGATGTTCAATAACATGCACTATAATTTGCCCCCCTGGTCCATCAGCATCCTTCCTGATTGCAGAAATGTAGTCTTCAATACAGCAAAGGTATGATATTTTATCTAATGAATTTGATATAGTCTTTGGAGTGTAATTGATTGGTGAGAATTTTTCTCGAATCATCTTGTTTCATTCTACAATTTATAAAATTACTACTAGAACTTTCTGAGTTATTGACTGGTTCTCATTGTTCCCCATTAGGTTGGAGTTCAAACATCACAAATGGAAATGTTGCCAACAAATGCTGAGATGTTCTCATGGGAAAGCTATGATGAAGATATTTATTCTCTGGATGATAGCTCAACAATCACTGCCCCTGGTCTCTTGGAGCAGATAAATGTCACAAGGGATACTAGTGATTATCTCTGGTACATAACTAGGTGAGGATGCATCCATCGTGTGATTTTGTCTACCTGTTCTTTGGGAACTTTATTTATTTATTTATTTTTTTCACGTGGAAGAAATTGTGTTTGCAACACGACTGTTTACTTTGATATTTCGTTTCTTTCAACACCCACCGGCTCAGCAGAACTCCTCGATGCTGTATATTGTCACTATTATTCTTATTTTCTCACTAGAGAACCCACCATTGGTGGAGTTTGATACTAGTGAAGATGAAAAGCTAGGAGAAAAATGTTTTTGCGCAACGTACTAGTTCCCATGATATAACCTCATGACTTAATATCACATTTATTGTTGGGGTGCTCTAGACATGTGCCCAATTTTTTCATTGACACAATTCAAAGTGTGGTCTAGAAGGATCTTACAATGATTTCCTATTACAAAATCTTCCTTTTCAATTGCCTGCAGTGTTGAAATTGGCCAATCTGAATCCTTCCTTCATGGAGGTGAACTCCCCACTCTAATTGTTCAATCAACTGGCCATGCTGTCCATGTCTTTGTTAACGGACAGCTTTCAGGTACAGATTTAATTTAGTTTCCCATGGATTGCTTTTTTAACTGATTGGCAAGGAGACCTTAACATCTATTATATTATATCAGGCTCTGCGTTTGGGACAAGGGACATTAGGAGATTCACTTATACTGGCAAGGTTAATCTACGTGCTGGAACAAACAGAATTGCACTGCTGAGTGTTGCCGTTGGTTTGCCGGTTAGTTCCCTTTCCCCACCTGTATTGTTTCCTACCCCGGTAATATTGTAACCTACTAGACAAGGAACAAATCGATATGGTGCAATCATCAAAACATCAGAAGATGGTGTCTCCTACTTCCATCCTAATGGGCTATAGTTAACTATACCTAAGATAACTTGCCATCAGACTTCTCTATTCTGGGGAAACTTATCGAATTAATCAAGGCAGGATAAGAAAAGGATCCGGAACCCTGCGTAGACTAATCATCTTGAAATAAAAATTAAGCTTTGGGTGCTTTATTGATGAAATCATATCCTCAAGTAGAACGTAATATTTAGGTGGTTTTTTGATCAAATCAGGCAAATCACAACTGGTAGATTTAGTGCTTTTTAGTTTTGATGGCTACACACAAAGCCTAGTCTAAACAATATTGCACAGGCATTTTGACTTTTGGTAGCAACTTTTTTTTTTTGGAAAAAAACTCCCAAAAAAAAAAAAAAAAGATGACATTACTTCAGAATTTTGACTTTTGGTTACATGGATAATCATTTTCTTATATGGACTTAACTTTTCTTTTTCCTACTGAAGAACGTGGGTGGCCACTTTGAGTCATATAACACGGGAATCCTTGGTCCAGTGGCACTGCATGGACTTGACCAGGGCAAGTGGGACTTATCCTGGCAGAAATGGACCTACCAGGTAGCCATGTCTTGCCTCCCCAATTTTTAGTAATTTAGTTTTGATGCATATAATTTTTCCTCACAGTGGCCTCCCCTAAACAGGTAGGACTAAAAGGAGAAGCCATGGACCTAGTTTCTCCAAATGCCATTTCCTCTGTTGAATGGATGCGGGGATCATTAGCTGCACAGAAACAACAGCCATTGACTTGGCATAAGGTATGAAACAAATCAAATGCTATGTCATAGTGGAAAAATGTATTGGTATTGAAAATTTAAATTCTCTCTTTACTTGGCAGACATATTTCAATGCACCAGAAGGAGATGAACCACTGGCCTTGGACATGGAGGGTATGGGCAAAGGTCAAATATGGATTAATGGGCAGAGCATTGGGAGATATTGGACTGCATATGCTAGCGGTAATTGCAATGGTTGCAGTTATGCTGGAACATTTAGACCTCCAAAGTGTCAGCTGGGTTGTGGCAAGCCCACTCAACGATGGTAACGACTGAAATGGAAATCTATAATAAATGTTCTAGTGCTGGAGAACGAAAGAGCATTGAATATCTTACTGGGCCAAAGAATTTCTTCATTAACCCCCAACAATATTTCCCCTTTCAGGTACCACTTGCCTCGGTCTTGGTTGAAGCCAACACAAAATCTGTTGGTGATCTTTGAGGAACTTGGAGGAAATCCCTCAAGCATTTCTCTTGTGAAGAGATCAATGGCCAGTGTTTGTGCTGAGGTCACGGAGTACCATCCTACCTTTAAGAATTGGCACATTGAAAGCTATGGAAAATCAGAAGAGCTACACAGACCCAAGGTTCACCTGCGGTGTAGTCAGGGGCAGAGCATATCTTCCATTAAGTTTGCCAGCTTTGGAACTCCTCTAGGAACTTGTGGGAGTTACCAGCAAGGAGCATGCCATGCCCCAACCTCATATGCTATCTTAGAGAAGGTACCCAAACAGCGATGTCCTTTCCTTTTAAACAATCTCGTACAATGCATTCATTATTTTGATGATGCTTAATCCTTTATAATTTCACTTTTTACAGAAGTGCATAGGGAAGCAGAGATGCACGGTGACAATATCCAACAGTAACTTTGGGCAAGACCCATGTCCAAATGTGTTGAAGAGGTTATCAGTTGAAGCTGTTTGTGCTCCTATGACTACCACAAATTGGGGTGATTAAACAGGTGAAAAAGACGCTAGAACTACTCATAAATGTTCCATCTGACTTTAACTACATATATAGAGGCAAGAGAAGCAAGGAAAGAAGAATAAAAAGAAGAAGAATAGGAGAAAGGTTTCTAGTTTGTTAGGTGTGAGTGAGAATCTTCATGTCAGATGGATAGTAGCTCTGGCCAAGTGTTTGCTGCTGAAAGCAATTAGTTTTTAATTTAAGTAGGGCCAATGGACTTTGTGTAAAATAGTGATTGTTAGGTAGGCGAGTTTGTAAATACCCGGGGTCCTACAATTTGGAACCTGTGGTAAATTCAGAGCCCCAGTCCTCGACCTTTTAACCGGAAATGGGCACTGGGAAAAAGGTGGTTTGATGTTTATGCTAGTGTGATTTATAGTTGCCTGTATTGCTTGGGGAAAATCAAAACCCAATTAGGTTCATGTTGGGAGCGGATCCTAATATGGTCACTGTTTTCTGTGCAAGCAGTTTTCTTAATTTAAAGTCAATTCCATGACCATCCTACTTCATGGTGGTACCTTTTGGTGACTTTTTGCATTCACTTTGTCCAGTTCTATTGGTTATTTATCAACAACACCATCCGGTGACTATTAAGAATCCATTCTCTTATACGATTTGAACTCAATAATGAATTTGTTGCGGCTTGTGAATTCAACACGTCACATTTAGAGTTGATAGTATTTGTTACAAATTGCAAAATTGATAAGAACACAACACAAAAGGATCTGACTTGTTTAATTAAATGGATTGGGTTAAATTTTACTTGTGATGAACTCGACTTGACATGATTTGAACTCACATGACAACATAAATTACTATGAAAAATTCTTCTCATCAGTCACTATTCACTGTACACACCCCACGCATTTTGAAAAAATAAAGAAAAAGTTGTCAGATGTGGGATGTGTGGGTAAATAGTAGTTGATGCATTGCAAAATCCAATTACTATCTATTCGAGTTTCAACATATGTGAAAAAGGGTAAGTAGGAACGATAATATCTCGGATTGAGTATAGAAAGGTGGTGAATGAGATTTCACATTATTTGTGAGGAAAAAGCTCTTTACCCTACTATAATGAATCCAATGAACTCTAATGATAATATTAACTAGTCGTCTTAAAATACAGGGACAAGATGCAACTTGGACTGACTTGTACTCGCATGTCCAGGAATGACTGAAGAAACGAATTAAGAAGATAGAGTAGACCATTGGTGAAGTGTTGGACAATGGAGCCCATGGCGTTGGAGATAGATTTCAACCCGGTCTAAGGGTACAGGGTGAAAGTTGTTTGAGGGTCGAAGGTTATCGTTGACAGTAGGTGTGGCTCTAATTTAAACATGGAAAGAGTCTTTTTATGTTCCGCTTCAATGGTGGGCTGCTCGGACAGGCTAGAAAGACATGCATGCCCCCCTATCCCATGAGGATGTAGATTTAGGGCTCGTTTGGATGATAAAATCATCTGAGCTGAGTTTATTTTTGAACTGCCCTCAACATCCAAACAAACGTTTTATGCAGACTGAATGCACCAATTTTAAACTCATCTGAGAGCCCCACAATTGACAAACCTGGTTTCAAGGATTTGAAAGAGACATTTCACTATTCTCATTGTGCATTTTGTCTCATTTTTAAATAAAAAAAGTTATAATTAAAAAGGATATATGTATAAAACAAGTGGTCAGCAAGCATCTATTTCGGCTTATAACTTCTCATAGATATATCTAGACTCATCTTAACACCCAAACACATTTAAATTCATCTTAGGTAGATACCACAAAACTTACTCCAACATCTCAATTCACATTATTATTCATAAAAAACTCAATTCAATTCAACTCAACATCTAAACGCAACCTTAGACAAGGAGGACACACAAATTGACAACCCTATTAAAGAGGGGTTGGGGCCTTATAGGGCTCAGACGTGTATCCCAGGTGCTAAACTTCTCAGATTAATCTTGGACTGCTATCAGCTTTTTAGGGAGGAGGTGAGTGGAATAAGCCCACAACGAACCGAAAAAGACATGACAATTTGACAAAGAAACTTGATCCTAAAAATTAACAAATAGAAACTTCAAAGAAATAGAAACTTGATCCTAATAATTAAACCACGAAACCAGCTTTAAGTGCGTTTTTTTTTATTGCAAGTAATAAAAAGGCCCTCCTCAAGTGTGATATTCAGGACTACTAGTAGTAACAAGATAAAGTAACAGTAAAAGAGAGAAGAAAGAGACCCAGATTAAATAGCATAAGGTAAGGTCTAATAAACACTCTCTTCAGACAGATTGAAGAGGATTATTAGGAGGCTTGTGCTGTAGCCACGTGCTTTGCAATAGTCTGCTGCAGTTCTTCTTTCTTTGCTCCCACCACCTTGTCCACAATCTTCCCCTCTTTCAGAAACATGAAAGTTGGCATTGCCTCCACAGCCCAGTCTTGGGCTACAGACTGCAAAGAACAGAAAGTATTATTGTCTCTTTTAAGAGAGAGAACTTTTCTTACCAGTTCTACATTTTGAGAGTTTTTTTTAATTCATGGAGAGAAAATTTTCCTTCACATTACCTTCAGTTCATCCACATCCACTTTGAGAAATGTGACATCCGGCAATTTCTTGGCAAGCTCTGCCAGGAACGGTGCAATGAAGCGGCATGGTCCGCACCAGGACGCGGTGAAATCAACCACTATCTGCATCAAATCAGAGAGTTGAGTACATGCTAAGAAAGAAATAAGATGGCAAAAGATGTAACATCAATGGGGAATATGTGGTCCACGCCATTGCATCAAATAAGCATACAATGAATGCAACCCAAAAATCGAAAGGGAACCTTTCCACGTGATCCAAATGCACCAATTAACAATATAACATACAAACAACAGTAGCATCACTCTCTGAACGTGACTAAATTGACTCAAAGGAAGCGAGGTTTTTAACTTTTATTTTATTTTCCTAGAAACTTGAGAACACTACTAGTGCTACTACCACCACCACCAGACCTTCTCTTTCCCTCTTTTGTTAGGTACAGACTTCCCTTTAAAGAAACTGTAGCAGCCATGTCAATTAAGAGGCTAAAGAAATTTATAATGATCGCGTGATATATTATCAATAAGATTGAACAAATTATTTGTTACTGATTTAGTCGAAAACCGATCATGACAACTCGAAAAAAGAAACCCCCACTAAAAGATTTTTTTTTTTTTTTTTGATACGGGGGTGGGGGCTTCGAACCCAAGTTTTCCATTTGGAGAACCGGGTTACATGCCATCAGGCCATTAGGCTCTTGGCATCCCACTAAAAGAATTTTAATATCACTGAAAAAATGTCCCTTTAAGTCCATATCTAACGCAACTAATTCACAACCATTAAATTTCTGTTGTATCACAATTCTATGGCTCAAAACCATACCTTCATCGTTTGGTTGCTACTACAACGATCTAAACACTCAAACCCCAATATCATATTTTATGCCAAAATCCAAACTTTGTTTGTTTTACTGCAGATAGATCCACGGAGGAAAAAACTCTGCAAGCTCTCAGAAAATGTGGGAAAAATTTAACAAAAAAGCTCTTTAACAAAATTATTTATAATCGTCTTATCTTTCCTTCCACTCCGATTTTCCGAGAACCAAACAGAACCAGAGATTTGTGAACTTTTCCGAGCATCACAGAACATGTTGAGACAAATATAGAGATTTAACCTAAACGAATACTCGTAGATACAAAAAATTCAAACAAACAAATTAATCCAAAACGCAAACAAACAGGGCCTGAGGCGGAACGTATTCAGAATGACAACACCGATTCAAAGATGAAAAAATGAAGCCAAGGTCCAAAACTTTATCAGAAAAGTGTACCCATTAAACACTAATAAAAAAAAATTGTCAGCCATCAAAACATCAAGATGAATCTTATAGAAACCACAAACGCATTAACCATCAAAATATTTCAATGTACCCGCCAACTCAAAATCCATGTAACAGACGTAAAATCCAGTTGGATCTAAACAAATCGTATAAGAATGTATGTTTTTTTATAAGAAGAATTAAAAAAAAAAAAGATCCAATACTTGGAATCCATAATACATATAAACCCAATTACCCAAAACTCAAGACGAAAATCAAATCCATAAAATAAACAAATCAAGAAAAGATTAAATATTGAAAGAAATTAGGACTAATAATAAATGAAAAAGGAAAGATACCAGTTTGTTGGAGTCATTGCCCTTCTGGAGCTGCTCGCTCCAGGCCTCCACAGTGTGCACACCAATCACTTGTCCCTCTTCTGCTGCCATTTCGAAAGGATCACGCTGTCGGGCCGCCCAGCGTTTCTATAAAAGGATCAGCCTTCTTTCGCACTTTAAAAACGTTACTCAGGAAATAAAAAGACTCGCACAAGGAAGCTACCCTTCTCGTTGTATAAAAACGCAAGAGTCCAGGCTCTATGCAACAAATATGGACGTTAAATTGTGATTCTAAATAAGTTGTGTTGGTAAAATATTATTAAAATATTATTTTTTAATATTATTATTATTTTAAAATTTTAAAAAATTAAATTATTTATTATATTTTATATTAAAATTTAAAAAAATTATAATAATAAATTAAGATGGATTAATTTGTTTTAATTTTCAAACATCCTAATTGCAAGGCTGCCACAAAGACAATGGCCCTTTCGTCGTATTTTAACTGCATGCATACAGCATGCGACGTGAAAGGCCGAAAGTTCAGCCGTTGGATTTGTCAACTGTATATACGAATCCTCGATATGATTAGATTTTGTTCAGAGTAACGTTAAATATAGCCGTAGAGTGTATAAACGTCGTGTAATTATTTTAAAAAAGAATAAAATTTATTATTATAAAATTTATTTTTTTTACGACTGTAAATATTATTTTTCTTTTATTTAAATTTAAAATCATAAATATTTTAATAATTAATTAAATATTTCATATCAATATTAAGGATACATTTGCATATTGAGATGAGTTAAGTTAAGTCGTAAATAATAGTATTTTTTTAGATTCCATTGAGATAATTCAACTTTTTTAAGTTGAAGTGAGTTTAATTTTTTAGATTCAAATGTATAAAGTAGGTTAAGATGAGTTTAACTTTCTTTTGAGAAATTAAAAAAGTAATAAGTTTTATCAATGATTGATTTGAGATGAATTAAGTTTGGTTCAACAACTAAAAAGAACCTCAGCCGATGCTAATAAAATAGATAGGGGAGTCAAGATCGTTGTAATTGTATCATCTATGATTCTACATGCTTATTTTTCTCATTACTTTAAAGATCCAGCTTTTTTTTTTTTTTTTTTTTTTTTTAAATCAAGGCAGAGAGGTATTATTCATCAAAGTCAAGAGTTGTTACAGTGTCTTTAATAAGAGATAGAATTATGAATAAAATCAGGACCATCCTTTAGCAATATTCTCTCTTCCTTGAACAGGGAGCCAATTTTGCAAGCTTGTGAGCAATTACATTTGTTTCTCTAGAGGTGAATTGTACTTTCCATCAGGGGTGAAGGAAAGTAATTTTTTTATGTCCTCAATTACCTGTCCATTCTAAGCCCAACACTCTTTCTTTGGCATGAATTGCTCTAACAACATTCTGTGCATCTCCTTCAAAAGTCACATTTGAGAAGCCAAGGTCAATAGCTACCTCCATGGCCCTCCTTAGCACCATAGCTTCAACAATGCATGGTTGTAACTAGGCTTGCACATCGAACCGCCCTAGCCAAATTTGGACCCGACCCGATCCGTAGAAATAGCTGCATAAGATTGACCCGATCCGACCTGTAAACTTCGGATCGAGTCGAACCTGTTCTTCTTCTCCTCTTTCGTTCTGCCATACACATTGGAAATTTGGAGGGCAAAAACTAAAAAGACCCATTATAGATCTCATGCCTCTATCTTATTCATGGATCACCAAGCCTTGCTATGTTTTAAACAAACTGGTCAACAAGCCGTGTTTGACAGAATTTAATTGAACGATTGTGACGAGAGAACAAGTGTTTGAATTCTTCAGCAGAGAGACAGAGAGAAGGAAAATAAAGGGGAAATTGATGAGAAAATAATAATAACATGAGAAAAAGAAACAAATCCAATTAGTACCGATCTGTTAGTTTTGATTAACTCAAAAAAAAAGTAAGGAAGAAAAGAAAACAAGTCACCCGTGGAGAGGAAGAAAACCCATTAGAATGATCCTTGCCATCTATTCTGCTCAAATCCCGCACATATACGAATAGAGATATGAAGGAAAAATTAATACTGAAGATAGAGATGAGGACTCCACGACCGTCGTATTCTGGGTGAGCCTCGATGAAGCGGTCGGTGGAAATCTCTTTCTCGGGCATGAGGGAGACCAGGAAAGTGGACTCAGTCAGCTTGAAACTACGCAGACGACCATTGTCGTCACTGCCAATCCAACTCTACTCTACCTTTCTTAGTCTTCTTCTACCTCTACTGACTCTCCTAACAATGATAGACAGAAATGGTGGGGGAGGAGAGCGAACGAGGTGAGGGCTTGACTTGGTCCATTCACAGACCCAATGTCACATTCGGGTGATCGGTTTCGACCAATGTTGGGTGTATTAAACCCGTGAACCAATGAACCCGATTTTAGTCGGGTGGGCTCATGTCGGGTCTTTCGGATTAATTGGGTCTGGGCCTTTTATGTACAGCCCTAGTCGTAACCATATCTCTAGCTTTGCACATATGAACATTAGAATTTTCCCTACTTCCTTAAATTATTCTAATGCTTGTTCTGCAGCTGAGTATAGACATTGGGCTTCTTCAAATATGCTTTCAAACACAAACTTATTTCTTTTATACCAGATTCTCTTCATGACAACTTTGAGCTCAGATTTTAGCTTTGTACGTAGTGCCTTCCACAACTCGAGGAAATCCATCCATGGCCCTGAACATTTTTGCACTGGGATGCTGTTTGAAGACCACACATCAGCTGCTGTTAGATAACTCCACAAAGCATGACATATTGTCTCTTCCTCAATATTACAAATTAGACATAAAGGAGAATCAAGTAACTGTTTATTTACCAAATTTTTCTTTATTGATAGAATTTCATGACAAGCTTTCCATATAAAATGCTTTGTACTTCATAGGACTTGTAAATTCCAAATCTAGTGCCAGTCAGCATCCTCGTCAAAGTACCTTGATGGTTTGCCTTTCATGGCTCTTTTTTTAAAGTGTGCCAAGTGGTAGACACTTTTCACGAAGAATATACCATTCTTTGAAAAACCCCATGAGATAATATTTAGTTCCTTGGGGATAAATGTTTCATTTATCCTTTGTTTATTCCAACATCCAGTATCCTCTTGAATTAAATGCTCAACTGTAGCTTCACTAGATTTAACCTAGTTATTGAGCCTAATTAAAAATCCTAATCAATTTCAATAATTTATCACTCGAGCTTATCCAATATGGCTCATTAAATATAATTTAGACCTAATAAAAATTATCAATATTCCGACCTAAGAATTATTGAGTTGGGTCATTACAAATCCCCTTCTTAAAAAAATTTCATTCTCGGAATTTGCTCGACGGAATTTGCTAGACTTCAAATAACTTACATACTTATTAGACACATGATTTTTATGTCTCTTTACTCCTCAATCATGTAGTCGAACCTAATATTCAAAAAAAATTCCGATCATCTCCTATTTTGGTCCAATGCCTCACTAATGCTTTAGTTGTATACGTTAGCACGCTACATGTCAACCATCATACACTCCAAATTCAATTCAAGCCTAAACAAATATCAACCTTAACAATGAGATTGATAAACTTACCCAACAATAATCTTAACTCCACATACAATAGTAACAAACAATCTCCACATAAATAAAACTCTCAAATGAAATAATAATAATAACAAAATTCTCCACTTAAAATAATAACCTCAATAAATAATAACCTAAGACTCTCCAAAGTTCGGATCCTAAATCTTACAATTCGTACTTAGTGATAGAATCACATTACCTATAGAACATAAGAGTACCACCAATCATCATGAAATACCATATAACATACATAAATCTATGTCATAACTTCAAAACCTACTAAATTAATTCTTAATCTCTTCACATAAAACTCTACAAAATATAAGACTATTTTCTCATGAACATATGCACCATTAGTCTTAAAAGCAAAACTTCCTAATCCCACCTTTAGAAACTTCAATAGCTCATGCTCTACAACTCTTTTACGTAGTAGGTGCATGCATCTAAAAATATTTTTGAAACTTAATTATAACAACAAAACAATAATAGTTCAAGATACTTACTACAGAGATGGATATGCATTTAGGGGACTTTGGCCTAGATTTTTTTTTTCAAAAAATATCATTATTTGAAAAGTCTACAAAAGCTTCGACCTAGGCTCTGATACCAAATGTAACACCCTGCTCCCTAAGTTTAAGAATAAAATTACTTTTAGAAATTCTAGGGTAAGCCGAAGTCCTACTACTGACCTTAACTTAAAAATATTTTCTTTTATTCTAAAGGAAGCGCGATGTACAAAAATTCTTTATAATACAATCATTTTTTATTAAAAATGTTGAAATCATAAAAGAGAGTGTGTGGAAGTATTTATTAAAATTTCTTAAAATTCGTGCCATAAAAATTATAACTTAAAATTTATGTACATGATCTAAGCCTCTGTCACATCTCATTGGACTAAGTCTCGTCCTGCATCTCTACATTCATAAATATTCTGACCTGAAGTGGTTTAAAAATATAAAACAAACTAAAATGAGTCGATAAGTCATTACAAACCTATCATAACGTAAACCTAATTAACATAAGGTTTTTTTTTTTTTAATAAATATTTCATGTTGAAAACCTAAAATTATGAATGTTCATACGTATGATATGTCATGTCTGTCTTATCTTGGCCTATTTTATTTATCATACTAGCCCACACACTTAACATTGTGTGCAAGATTGTGCACTGGCCTCACATCCCACAACCGCAAGGGGAGCCACTAATAGTATTTTAGCATACTATGGTAGACCACATTTAAGTCTGTGGTTTACATGTCCACCCTTAAATTTGCATTGGCACCATACATATGAATGACCATCTGATCTATGAAAGCTTACGTGTCTTATGCAACGTGAGATACATGAGATGCATAATACATACATAAATATAATATGTAGAATGAAACATGATGAATGACGTGCTTGCAAATATCGTAACATGTGTGGTTCGTAAATACTGACTTCCAAAGAATTGGCTTTAATAATAATATATATGTCTAGCAAACGTATGCTAATCCTAATTTATGATCAAGCTACTTATCTTGTCGTGTTGCTTCCTAAAACTTCCAACACAAAATTGATCATGATGCTGGACTGGGAGGTTTATGGTTTTTTTCAAATAGCACGCGGAATGGAGATATTTATAAAGAAATATGGGAGAGGGTGACGACCAGTTTGAGTTAGACTCGGTTAATACATGTAGTGACACTAATCTGTTGAACATCCAGTCGTGATCATCTAAGAAGAGAGTCTGAATTTAAAAAACGTAATCTAGTAGTTCATTTAATATAGGATTGGTAATGATTGAAATTGCATAGGGGACTTCAATCAGTGATAATTTTAAATTAAAATAAATTTCTAATGGCCGATCTTTAAATTCTAAAATGAGTCTAAGAGCACTAGTATTGGTTTTTCTATATGCATATGTAAAATCACATCTTTTGGAGATTGATTTTGCATATGAAAAAAAACTCCTATATTGGATTATGCATATTTGAGCTAAATAATAATAAAATATTATTATTTATTTTTTCCTAACATTATTATTTTTATATATTTTGCAATTAGCACTCATTGCATATTATTTGAAATGAACATGATCCACCGGACAACCATATCCATTTGTTTCATAAGGCACAACCAAAAATAAAACACAATTGGGAATCAAAAGAGAAACTAATGACTAAAGAAATCGGTTGATTATTATGACAATATATCAATCCAACACTGTTGAAGGTAATAAATGAATAAAATTAAGCTATGTATTGACATGACATCAGTTTACAACATCTCCGAACATAAGAGGAGAAATGGTGAAATCAAAAACTCCCTGAAAATTGAAATCGGGAACTATCAAACAGAAAGACCTAGAAACGAAATCGGAAAATCTTTGGTGCCGTTGATCTCTGACTCGTTGATGAGCAACCAGCAAAGAGAAAGGCCCATAAATGTTTTCGTTGGTGTCAAGATGTGGGGTTCTTTCTGATTCATTTCGTTGGTGCCGAGAGAGAGAGGAGAGAGAGAAATAATTAGTAAAATAAGGTTTGGGGAGTGAATAGTACATCTCCAAATTTGGAGAATTATTGTTTATAGCTATGTAAATATTTGACGATGCATAATCCAATGCAACCCAATTTAGGGTCATATTATGGAAATATGTAGATGCATAATCCAATGCTAATGCTCTAACTCGTTCAATAAATAATAAATGAGATTTAATCTAGGTATTGAGTTTAATTAAAACTCCTAATCAATCTCAATAAGTTATTGCTCGTGGGTTTATCCAATATGGCCCATTAAATCTAATTTAGACCCAATAAAAATTATCAATATTCCAACCTTAGAATTATTGGGTTGAATCATTACAAAGAATGAGTGTTTTGGCTTGTTGTGAAGTCCCACGAGACAAATGAAATATTTGGTTCGACCACAAGAAGGCAACCGTGCATAACCTTGTTTGGCATGATTTTTCTAGGGTTTATTTTCCAAAGAACCCGAGCTTGATGCCGAGATGGGAAAAAATGAGTGGAGATGTTAGATCATTAGGGCTTTGTCGTGTGAAACCACCCTTAACTTACACTCACAACACACACTTGTGTTCTTCAAACCGTATAGATATAAGTTATAAGAGTCACAAGAAGAGCTTATAGCCGATTAGGGTTAAGAGGATAAAACCCTAGTACACGCCACCCCAAGTTTGGTTTAATGTTTGACTCCAAATTCTAATGGTTTGAAAACATACACTTTCAGCTTGCTTGATCATTGGCACTTTCTTTACAACAAGATATTTGTAAGTTAGCATCTAACTTACTCTTGGATAATATAGTTATGTTTATGTGTAAACTCTGCATCTTGATTGTTCAAATTGGATTATGGAATTGCTACTTATTATATGCTATGATTCATATCTATTATGTGCATACTATGCTCAAATGTTGTATGCTAAATGGTTGGCTCAATTCCATGTTCGGAATTGGAGAATTGGTATATGATTTGTTGAACTCTCGTATGTTGTATACAACTATATGTTTCGGTGTGTTATAATTTTTTCAAGTTGTGGACATGATGCACTCTTTGCATATGGTATAAGTATATGACATTGTTGCATGAAAGTTGCAGTCACATGGTAGTTTCTACTACCATTCTTCCCGGAATGATAGAAGTTGTGATAGGAATAGACGATATTAATGAGAAAATGCAAACGTGAGGATCACCCAAAGGTTAAGGAGGCCTTGAGCGCTTTACGGAACCAACACTAGTAGAACAGCTTGAGTCAGCCGAGAACTTTATATGTGAAGTACTGAAGCTTTTTTAGAACCTACAAAAGATTTTGAACAAGGACAATATAGACTTCTTTTGGATAGTTGATATCAAGGGTTGTGGTTTAAACCCTCTATTTTGTATTGGGAGATATTTTGAATAAGTATTTTCAGATTAATAGTTACTTTTATTTGGTACCATATTTTAATTGCTCAAAACTTACTTAGAAATGAAATTTTTCTGCTGCAGTTATTGCATACTTCTAGAAACATGCTAAGTGCATTGTATGTTAACTGTCATAAACGAGGAATGTTCAACTTTGAGTCGCATGTCCTGACGCTTCAGTCTCCATCCAATCCCAAGCGGGATCTAGGGGAGTCACACACACACACACAACCAATACTACTTTTTTAAATTTTAAAATAAAAATTATATTCAAACAATTTTTTAACTTTATAATATTTTTATTCAACTTTTTCTCTCTTATTTTCCAAAATCCAATAAAACATTTTAACTCAAACTATAATACTATTTTTCATAGATATATTGAGATATTTTAAGTATTCAAATGGGCCTAAGAGTATAAACATCTTTGAACGTGTTAAAAATTGAATAGAAAACAATTAAATCTATCATTTCTTATTAGCTTAAACTGAATACAATTTGGGGAGGAAAGGACACCCTTCAATACATATCAGAAAATATTTTCATTTCAAACATCAACTAAGAAAGCTTTGATGATAGAATTATTTCTGAAAGTCATATACCTTGAAATAGAACCAGTATCAGAAGATCTTGCTTAATTTTCACATTCTTCAGTGAATGCATCAGCTAAAACTGCCTTAAGCAAGTGAATATTCATAAATTCTTTTTGCCAAATGCTGATGCTTCACATGATTAATTGTATAAGATCAGAACTAGAAATGCATGCACTGCCAGTATTTGAAGCTGGACTGATGCTTTTCAGTTTACCAACACTCTACCATGGCACAATAAATCATTACGGCCACCTCCTAAGTTTAGTTGCCACCATTGGGTGTCATTGTCATGGTATGAATGAATGATCATGATCTGCATAAGACAGATCACCAACAAATAACAACAGCTTGCCCATTGGGGTTCGAAAAATAATGCTATGCTAGCCCAAGCATCTGATTAGAATCATGAAATGTTTGTCCTAGATCATGACCTGCAGATCGAGCAGCCCCACGAAAGGAACTACTCAACCAATTCTTAGCACCTCACGTATAATGCCAAATGTCTGGCTCTACTTTTGGTGGAGTTCTGAAAGAAATTCGATCGGCGGATCGCATACATTTGACTGTGGCTAACATGAATAGCCGTATACTCACTGTTACTGTTGTCTAATAATATCAATTAGACTTCAAATAACATATTAAACCTTTGATGGCATCCAAAATCATTGATTAGAATGTGTTTGGATGTTGAGCTAAACTTAACTGAATTGAGTTCTTTATGAATAGTAATGAGTTGAGTAGTGGAAGAAGTTATGTGAGGCTCATCTAAACTAAGTTTGAATTATGTTTGAATGTTAAGATATACTTTTTTATGAGAAATTGAAAAAAGTTGTGGGTCAAATGTATAAAGATGTTTTAAATTAAAAAAGATTGTGGGTTTTACATATAAGAAGATTTTGAGTTAGGATGGGTTTAGTAATTTTCGAATTGGGTATTTGGATGTTAGACTCAACTTAAAATTAGATTGAACTCAATTGATTTTGGAAATCAAATGCAGCCTAAACCTCAACGGGCCTTAGATAAACTCTTGGACCTATGAGCCCAACAATTTTTTTTTTAATAAATTTCAATAAATTTATAACTATTAGGCTTATTCAATCTAAGCCCGTTGGACATAATTTGGGCTTCCTATAAAATTTGTTTAAATGTTGTCCAATTCTGGCATAAAGTTTAAACTTCAAACAATGAGTCTAAATTAAAAAGAGACTATGGTACTGTATAGATAGTGAGTTGAGATAAAAATTAAAAGTTGAATAAAATATTATTATAATATTATTTTTTAATATTATTATTATTTTGAGATTTAAAAAAAGTAAATTATTTATTATATTTTATATGAAAATTTAGAAAAATTATAATGATGATATGAGATAAAATGAAATACTTCTTATATCCAATGAGACCTAATAATAACTTCGCTCTAATTTCTAACTTAAGGTAAATGAATAACTTTAAATAATAGCAAAATGATCTCTTTACAAAGATTGAGGTGTTGCGAAACTAATGGTAATGAAGTTTGTGAATAAAAGCTGTATACAATAAAGGGCTGCAAGAGATTTTGCAAATAAAAGCGAGTAGAATGAAGTTGTATACAATAATATAGTTGTATAAAAGTTCTATATTTAACATGCACTATTCATTTAGGTAAATATTTTTTTTATTTTTTTATCCTTATGATCTTCTTTTATTTCTCACATTTACACTTTTATCTACAAACCATGAAAAAGTTATGATATTATTAGAATATTTTATTTTAATAGAAAGGAAATTATTCATGATAGAAAAAAAAACCTTGTAAAATATGAAAAAGATAAAAGGTTCACAAAAAATAGGATGAATGAGTTTTTTCATTTTCATTTTCTTTTTTATTTCTTATTGGGTTATTGACGTTATTTTAGAAATGAAGAGATACTGCAGTCACATTAGTATATGAGAAAGATAGAAAGATTTGGGAATATAACAAACTTGCAAGTAGCATAATTTGAGAAAGAAATAATAGCTCATCTTATGTATGCTGTTTGTTACCTAAACTATAAAAAAGAATTAAATTTTAATTAGTTATTTTAAACAAAAATTTAGATAACCACCTGTTTCACACCAACGACCGTACGGATGACCTGTAACAACGAAGATGCGGCACTAGTTACCATAGATAGACTCTAATATTTAAGTTAGTAACACAGTGTGAGAATAAATATATATAAAAATGAAGATCTATTTGTTACCTCTCATTGATTTTTTATAGAAGGACATGGACGTGACGTGATGGTGATTAACTCTAACCTATCATTCTCGTGTTATATCCTTTATGATCCTTTACTAATTGAGGAGGAGATAACTTCTGTTTTATAGGGATTATCTTTCTCAAGATAATAGTTTGTAACTATAAATTAATACTTCGATCTTGTAGTAGTCATTTGCGTAGTTATAGTTGCAGGACAGCTGGGAGTGGGCCTCCTTCTTAGTAGTGGGCCTAGAGAGCTAAGGGATCCAAATATCCCCTCCATCGTTCGAAAAATAGCTCATCCTATTATTTTTTTAATTAGCAATTCAAATTCAACCATCTCCGTATTCGTGATAGCAAAATTTACGAATACAAATTGAGATTGATGAATATTCTTTGCATAACTTTACAACAAAAAAAGAAAAAGAGAGAAAGAACAGCAGTTTCCATCAATCACCGAGACGTTGAAAACAATCTTGTGGTTTTGGTGGATTATAATACTTCCCTCACCGCACAGAGCCCGTAACTATTGGACCGGAGCAGAGGCTTGTATTTGACCAACGTCGAGCCCTCCCCACTTCAACGACCAACGGAGAAATCTCAACTGGTAAGCCTAGACCGATTTATTCTCTGCTCTCTCCTCTTCCTCTCTTACTTCTTGTTTGTATTTCTCTCTTTACATGCATCTATGCGTTCGCATTTTACAGGATTTAGGACATCTGATTGAAAGAAACCCAAATGGGTATCCAAATTAGGCCAAAGGCTAGGTTTCCTTTCTTCTTTTGATTTCTTTTGGGGTTCCGATTAGACACAGTGACTTTTTTTTTTTTTTTGGGACTGTTAATTTGTTGATTAGATTTGTTTCTTGTATTTATAGTTTGGTATCATGGGTCAGCTTAAGATTGTGTCTTTGATCCGATTTAGAAAGGATTTGTTAACTTAATCCTTAATCTTCTTCCATACAGATATGTGGGTACTTGGATACCCGTGACCTTTATCTTTAATCAACTTCTATACGTAGAGGTTTACCTATGTACGTAAAATTCTAGTTGCAATCCAAGGGAATTTTGGGATTGGGAAATTTTTGAGCACTTTCCCTTGAGGATTCTTTTTCAAGTGAGGAGGGCGGAGGACGGTTGGTTTATTGGATCTGGGCTTTAGTTGAGACTTGAGAATGGTCAAAATGTGTCAATTTGAATATTGTTAAGGCGATACGTGGAAGAACCAAATTTAATAGCTTTATTACCAAATGTCACGAGCAAGCTGTGAGGTCATGCAAAATGGATGCGATTGTTCATAGTCCTGATGATAAATGCAACTGAAACAATTCTTTGCTGTATTTTATATTTGCTAGGAACATGTATGAGATTATGTAAAGTCAAAGAAATGTGTAAAATACAGAGAAGAATTCCTGGACAGTACTGGGCACTGACTTTGAATTTCTTTGGTCTTCAGAAATCTTGGTTCGGCTAGTGATATTTTTTTTTATCTTTTCTTTCATCTTTATGGACGAATCAGTTAATTCTGCTGACAGACACGCCTGGTTGGGGCAGTAAGGATTCTTTTTCTTAATGGTTGAAAATATTTTAGGAGGTTGCAACCTCGTTTTGCCATGTTTTGAAGAACTGAAGGTCCATAAAGCATTTACAGATATATATGGTTGAGGAAGCATTTTGAAATATCTTATCTTTTTACTTCCCCCTTTTTTATTCGTAAGTTACACTAGCATCCAATAGGTCTTGAAATCTGCGATCTGACCCAATTTGGAGGAAGAAGCATCATTTAGCTTGAGTTCATGGGCCGTTGTAGAAACTTTAGGTGTGGCAAAACCTAAGTTTTAATATTATTTTTTTCTCTTCACCTAAGTTTGTTGTTGTCTATACATTGCTAGTATTTGTAGTGTTAAGGCAATTCAGATTGTGCAACTCTGGCAATGGAAGCAAATACAGACACTGAGCACGTGATGACAATTGAGGGAAGGGTTTCACCAACTATGCACATTGATCCAAGAAGAGCTCGGTTTCCATGCTGCATTGTGTGGACGCCCCTTCCTATAATTTCATGGTTGGTTCCTTTCATTGGCCACATTGGCATATGCAGAGAGGATGGAGTGATCTTGGACTTTGCAGGGCCCAATTTCGTTTGTGTGGACAACTTTGCATTTGGAGCAGTGACCCGCTACCTCCAAATTAGCAAAGAAAAGGTGTGTATTGGTTTTCCTATCTTAATTAATGGTCTGTCTTCTTTGTCATCATCTTTTCTATAACAGCTGCTACCACCAGTTTTTTTTTGTTTTGTTTATTATTATTTTTTTTTTTGAAGGAGGGGGGGGGGGGGGGGGGGGGGATTTTCATTGCACCAAAATCATGACCCTGCTTTTCTATCTGAAATTACTGGAAGACCCCTTTTTACCTTGATTTGTGCATTTTGTGCTGGAAATTATATAAGCTGGCAGTTTGTGACAATCCTAGAAAGTAGTGAGGATGCTTTATTGGTCAATTCCTGTTCATTGATCTCTCTTTAAAATGCTTGCAATCAGTGTTGCATCTCTCCCGATCCATCCTCATTCAATAGTGAGGATGGATACAAGCAGGATACACCTGGACAAGATGGATTGACATGGGATGATGCGCTACAAAAGAGCACTCAGGAATTCCAACATCGATCTTACAATCTCTTTACATGTAATTGCCACTCTTTTGTAGCAAACAACCTAAACAGGTTGGGCTTTCATTCGGGTGGGTGGAATGTGGTAAACCTTGCCACTCTCATTTTCCTCAAGGGTCACTGGGTGAGTACAGCCTCCATGGTGCGATCTATTTTACCATTTGCTATAGTATTCACCCTCGGGCTCGCATTCGGAGGATCAACCTTCCTAACTTACTTGGCCTTTTTCACCTGCATTCTTGTTGGTTGGTTTCTGCTTGGTACTTACTGTTTTAAGAATTTGATTCAGTTGTAGAATTTCTGTCGTTGGAATATTTGATGTGTACAAACTGCAGTTCAACTGTTGTATATGCAAAATTGCAAGAGAATACTTCCGACAGCTTGGACATCTTAGATGAGTAGCATTAATATTTTTTTAATATTTCTTTGAGGACAACTTTACTTTTCCTTGATCACGAAGCATAGGGCTAACATGTTTAGCTGCTTATTGTCCTATGGTTTTACATGACAAATCAAAAGCTATAAATTCTCTGATGTGTTACAAGAGAATGATGGTAGTATCAGTACCATTCATTGAATTAAGATTTGAAGATAGGGTTGAAGATTATCTGAAAACTTACTTGATGGTTCCAACACTAGCTTACAAGATATTTGGATCGAAAGACAATTTTCCACAAAGCGGAAAATGTTTGTCATTTGTCATGCAAGCATGCCATTAGCCTTCAAATCTAAAAGGTGAAGAAGTCTGTTGTGCTATCATGCGAAGAGATATCAGTAACCCAGCTTTTCTATTATCTTTGAAATCTCTGTATCTGCAGTAAGCATAGTTACCTTAATAAACTACAAGAGTCCTAGAAAAGTGTCTATTAAGACAGACTGTTTTCACCTTAATTCGCCGCTACAAACACCTGATAAAGCTAACATGTTTATTCTTCTCACTCTCTCAAAGATCTACCAAAAACTTTTAAAATCTTTAAAGATGAGACAACCAATCAATAACATCTGTAACTGTTTGAAATGTGCGGATCACTACTGTTCTCTTTCTCTTGGTTCGAAGCACAGGTTCTCTTGCTGTTTTAGGTCTATGCTGAAAAGTGGAAACAAAGTTGTCACCATTTTCACTCTGAAAAGGAAGTAATTAATGGTTGGATGAGAGGAGATCTACTAGGGCATTTTCTCTTTTTATTCTCAGGCATAGAGGGAATTGAAGCCTTTTGCATTGCAAACTTGCTCTCTTCACTTTTGCCCCACACAACAAGGTATAGTCCAGCCACAATCAACACTGCTCCAATGACTCTGAACAGTAAAACAAAGAACATTAAGGACTGATTTGGTTACACAAAATTAAATTATCTCATCCCATCTAATCTCATGTAATCATTACAACTTTTTCAAATTCTAACTTGAAATATAATAAATAATTCAATTTTTTTAAATTTTAAAAATAAAAATAATATTAGAAAATAATATTATAATAATATTTTATTCAATTTTTAACAAACCATCTCATCTCATTTCATTTGAACTGCGTAACCAAAACATTTAGCAAATTGTAAATGGCAAGTCACATAACTTTCCAGTCTGATAATATTATAATGATAATAATCCCACATGACAGCCATCAAGGGAATATTACAATCAATATGACTGAGTCACCGAATATTTTTCTGAAAATTGTTCACGAGAGACCATATGTCTCAATAATGTTTATTAATATATTTTCTGATGGAGGTGATAATATATTTTTTTTTTTTGCAGAAAAAGTTTCAAGTATTAAAAAAAAAAAGAATGATTTGATAGGGCAATGAGACACACCCTCCCAAGTAGAATTCTTCTCCTAAAACAACAGAGGCCATTACAGCTACAAGCAAGGTTTGTACAGGTAGATAGACTGAAACAAATACTGGTCCTGCCCTGTCAACGACCCAAGTTTGTACTGCAAATCCCATTGCTGAAGCCACCAATCCCTGCAACCAAAAATCTGCTTTGTCATTCCCTTAGGAACTTATTAGGAGAAGAGAAAAAAGAAAAGCTCAACCGAAAGTCCGATGATCCTGAATTGATTTAGATCATAAGCTTCAAAAACTAAGGAATATGAGGTTCTGTGTTTAAATTACTGACCGTATAGAAAATACTGAAAAGTTCAGCACTGGAATGAACTTGCCAGGCTTGAGAGTCTTTCTCAAAGTATGCTGCAATTGCCAGAAACTGCAAAACACTGAAGAAGCAAGAATATGAGGTGGCCGAAAGCCGAGCTGGATATTTCTTCAAGAGGGGTGCTTGTAAAACAATCCAACTTGACCAACATAGGCAGTGAACAATGAGATAGATGCAACCCAAGGTCCAATTCTCCCCCTCGTCATCTCCTAAAGAAAGTAAAACTCGTGATTGGTGGTGTAAATGTGAATTTGGTGTATATATGGCTGGCCCCTTGTAAAGGGTAATGAGTGAAGCTCCAGCAACAGAAGCAGCAGTTCCAAGCACCTTAGCTCTACCATCTTTCCTGTTCAAATGCACTTGCTCTATTCTGCAACACAATCTCAAACGTAAAAACCAATCACCAATAGTTTTATATTGGTGGATGATAACGCTTATAACTAGATAATTGCTTGCCTGAGTAGCGCAGCTATGAGAAAGGTTACAGCAGGAACAATGTTCTCTGTAGCAGAAGCAAAGGTAGGAGAAGTTTTGTCCAAACCCAGAAGATAGGATCCGTGATTGCATGTTATCCTGTGGGTACCAAAAAGCAAGATTATAAGGCAAACTTCTCCATTCATATATATAGAGGATTTCTCCCTTAAAAGATCATACCCAATAAATCCGAGGAGGAAAAATTCTATCAAAATTGAAGTGGTTAATGGTGGCCTGTCATTCCTACATGTGCAAAGAAGAACAGACAATCCAATTAAACAAAAAAGTATTTAAACATCTGTTCTATAAACCTTGGCTGCTTACTTCTCTGAAAAATATGCAGAGGGAGCCAGAACAAACAGTGCGATAGCATTCCGATAAAGAGGGAAAACTATCTTGCTTATTCCCATATTAAGTGCAGATCTCAAGATGATATGGTTCCCAGCATAACCAGACTGCCAGAGAGTCATGACCAAGTGCAGCTTCGCACGTTCAGGCACCATAGGCATTCTTTTCAGGGCAGAGCTCCTGCCTCCTGTAACTTTGCTGCGTTTGCCCCTTGGAGTTCAAAGCGACCACAAAGGTTGCTTTTGGAGGTTTCTCACAAACAGGATAACAAAAGAGTCGTTTTCATTCGTGAGTGTGTAAGTGTCACACAATCACTTTAAAAAAATTGAATAAATACGGGATCCACATGAAAATAAAATTAATTTTTTAATAGTAGACTTCACTCTTTTTCAAAATGACTGCACGACGCTTACTCACTCTACGACTGTATATAACATTACTCATCCACCAATGGTTTATGGCAGAGCACAGAGTAGGAGCTCAAAGATCTATGATACAAATATAAATATAAAAAACAACAAGACAAAAAGATTCCTGATGTAATCACTGTAGTCCGTCTTTGATCCCTTGTGCTGTGTGTATAACTTACCAAATTTGATTTACAAAATTTGAGTCAGCAAATGAAGTACAATCATCTCCTTCAATTATACCTGTACTGGTTTCATCCTTGTATATTCCAACTTCTTCTGTTCATTGAACTTACCAGCATTAAAGTAAATTACTAGTTTTTTAAGTTAACAAACAAAGAAAATTGAACCAAAACTGAATATTATAAAGAAAAATTCTAGACATAAGCCTCACACTCTGGACACCTATTTAAAAATATGTCATTGTACTTTTTTACCTACGTAATAAAAATGATTCCAGACATGTTTGTAAATAAAATAGGATAAAAATGTAAATGACAAATTTTTAAATAGAAATGTAAGGTGTGAAGCTTATGAGTAGCACTACTATATTATAAAACATAATTGCTTTGGATGACATTTACATTTAGATATCTGCTATTAAGTTTGAGACCTGGTGCCAAAACCAGTAGGAGTAAGAAGGAAGAGCATGTTTAACAGAGGCAATTTCCCCATTTAAGGTGTCAGTAGCAAGTTAGATGTACTTTCAAAACTGAAATGCTGGAAAGAAAAAGGAAAAAAAAAAAAAAGCTATTGATGAATCCCCACCGGGAAAGACATCTTCTACTCATGGTGGGTGGAGTGGCTCTTCCTTTAATTCCTTTGGTATATTCCTTGTGCAAACTATGAAGCAAAGAGAGAAAAAAATAGATGATCAGCAAAGAAACATGACCATCATAACACGTTATAGCCAGCAAACAAAAGGGAAATAAAAAATCCCTAGTCTCTTTTGGAATTTTCCACTTAATCATCAATCAATGGAGAATTTTAAAAGAGAAACAACAAAGAGTGAACTCTGAGTGTAGCAAGTATCGAAGACGAGGAGGATGCAGCAATTTTAAAAAGTACTAACCATGTGAGTCAGTAGTGACCAAGTACTGATTCAGTAGCTATCAAACATTAACTGGCAACCACGTTGAATTAAATTATTGATTTGTTTGAGTTGTGGAAGATGACAATGGCAGGAAAAGGAAGGCAACTTCCATTGCTAATTTAGATTATAAAAGACATCTTGTGAAGTTATGTTAATAAGGCAAGAATCATGATAAATCAGTTAGATGTGGCAAAGCGAGTGCATCTGTTGAATATTATAAGCCTATATGTTGAGATCTCGGATAGAGTTAGATGCATCAACTCGTTTATTCATAGGCTTTCTTTTAATCATAAAAAGATTTCATAAGGATAAACTCATAAACTGATGTAATTTAATGTAATATGTCAGATTATAAAATTACTTTTATTATAAAGTATATCTGACGTATCATGTGAAGCCACATGATTAATTTGTAAATTTACTTTTGTGAAATCCTTTTATGATTGTAGCATTTCCTTTTTTTAATCCACTTTGGAAGTATATCATAGTATATAGATCTCAGAAAGTTAACAAGCAGTTGGAAAAGAAAATCCTCGAAGTGAATAGCGTTGCAAAAAGTTACTCTTTTATTATTTTGAACTTTTTAAGACGAGCTTTATTTGCCTCTACAACTTACAACTCATGCAATGTGGTACAAAGCTTTCTCTAGCAGTTGGGGTAATTGAAGAAGTCTATTGCTGTACCAATTCCTGTTCATTGATCTCTCTTTAAAATGCTTGCAATCAGTGTTGCATCTCTCCCGATCCATCCTCATTCAATAGTGAGGATGGATACAAGCAGGATACACCTGGACAAGATGGATTGACATGGGATGATGCGCTACAAAAGAGCACTCAGGAATTCCAACATCGATCTTACAATCTCTTTACATGTAATTGCCACTCTTTTGTAGCAAACAACCTAAACAGGTTGGGCTTTCATTCGGGTGGGTGGAATGTGGTAAACCTTGCCACTCTCATTTTCCTCAAGGGTCACTGGGTGAGTACAGCCTCCATGGTGCGATCTATTTTACCATTTGCTATAGTATTCACCCTCGGGCTCGCATTCGGAGGATCAACCTTCCTAACTTACTTGGCCTTTTTCACCTGCATTCTTGTTGGTTGGTTTCTGCTTGGTACTTACTGTTTTAAGAATTTGATTCAGTTGTAGAATTTCTGTCGTTGGAATATTTGATGTGTACAAACTGCAGTTCAACTGTTGTATATGCAAAATTGCAAGAGAATACTTCCGACAGCTTGGACATCTTAGATGAGTAGCATTAATATTTTTTTAATATTTCTTTGAGGACAACTTTACTTTTCCTTGATCACGAAGCATAGGGCTAACATGTTTAACTGCTTATTGTCCTATGGTTTTACATGACAAATCAAAAGCTATAAATTCTCTGATGTGTTACAAGAGAATGATGGTAGTATCAGTACCATTCATTGAATTAAGATTTGAAGATAGGGTTGAAGATTATCTGAAAACTTACTTGATGGTTCCAACACTAGCTTACAAGATATTTGAATCGAAAGACAATTTTCCACAAAGCGGAAAATGTTTGTCATTTGTCATGCAAGCATGCCATTAGCCTTCAAATCTAAAAGGTGAAGAAGTCTGTTGTGCTATCATGGGAAGAGATATCAGTAACCCAGCTTTTCTATTATCTTTGAAATCTCTGTATCTGCAGTAAGCATAGTTACCTTAATAAACTACAAGAGTCCTAGAAAAGTGTCTATTACGACAGACTGTTTTCACCTTAATTCGCCGCTACAAACACCTGATAAAGCTAACATGTTTATTCTTCTCACTCTCTCAAAGATCTACCAAAAACTTTTAAAATCTTTAAAGATGAGACAACCAATCAATAACATCTGTAACTGTTTGAAATGTGCGGATCACTACTGTTCTCTTTCTCTTGGTTCGAAGCACAGGTTCTCTTGCTGTTTTAGGTCTATGCTGAAAAGTGGAAACAAAGTTGTCACCATTTTCACTCTGAAAAGGAAGTAATTAATGGTTGGATGAGAGGAGATCTACTAGGGCATTTTCTCTTTTTATTCTCAGGCATAGAGGGAATTGAAGCCTTTTGCATTGCAAACTTGCTCTCTTCACTTTTGCCCCACACAACAAGGTATAGTCCAGCCACAATCAACACTGCTCCAATGACTCTGAACAGTAAAACAAAGAACATTAAGGACTGATTTGGTTACACAAAATTAAATTATCTCATCTCATCTAATCTCATGTAATCATTACAACTTTTTCAAATTCTAACTCGAAATATAATAAACGATTCAATTTTTTTAAATTTTAAAAATAAAAATAATATTAGAAAATAATATTATAATAATATTTTATTCAATTTTTAATAAACCATCTCATCTCATTTCATTTGAACTGCGTAACCAAAACATTTAGCAAATTGTAAATGGCAAGTCACATAACTTTCCAGTCTGATAATATTATAATGATAATAATCCCACATGACAGCCATCAAGGGAATATTACAATCAATATGCCTGAGTCACCGAATATTTTTCTGAAAATTGTTCACGAGAGACCATATGTCTCAATAATGTTCATTAATATATTTTCTGAAGGAGGTGATAATATATTTTTTTTTTTGCAGAAAAAGTTTCAAGTATTAGAAAAAAAAGAATGATTTGATAGGGCAATGAGACACACCCTCCCAAGTAGAATTCTTCTCCTAAAACAACAGAGGCCATTACAGCTACAAGCAAGGTTTGTACAGGTAGATAGACTGAAACAAATACTGGTCCTGCCCTGTCAACGACCCAAGTTTGTACTGCAAATCCCATTGCTGAAGCCACCAATCCCTGCAACCAAAAATCTGCTTTGTCATTCCCTTAGGAACTTATTAGGAGAAGAGAAAAAAGAAAAGCTCAACCGAAAGTCCGATGATCCTGAATTGATTTAGATCATAAGCTTCAAAAACTAAGGAATATGAGGTTCTGTGTTTAAATTACTGACCGTATAGAAAATACTGAAAAGTTCAGCACTGGAATGAACTTGCCAGGCTTGAGAGTCTTTCTCAAAGTATGCTGCAATTGCCAGAAACTGCAAAACACTGAAGAAGCAAGAATATGAGGTGGCCGAAAGCCGAGCTGGATATTTCTTCAAGAGGGGTGCTTGTAAAACAATCCAACTTGACCAACATAGGCAGTGAACAATGAGATAGATGCAACCCAAGGTCCAATTCTCCCCCTCGTCATCTCCTAACGAAAGTAAAACTCGTGATTGGTGGTGTAAATGTGAATTTGGTGTATATATGGCTGGCCCCTTGTAAAGGGTAATGAGTGAAGCTCCAGCAACAGAAGCAGCAGTTCCAAGCACCTTAGCTCTACCATCTTTCCTGTTCAAATGCACTTGCTCTATTCTGCAACACAATCTCAAACGTAAAAACCAATCACCAATAGTTTTATATTGGTGGATGATAACGCTTATAACTAGATAATTGCTTGCCTGAGTAGCGCAGCTATGAGAAAGGTTACAGCAGGAACAATGTTCTCTGTAGCAGAAGCAAAGGTAGGAGAAGTTTTGTCCAAACCCAGAAGATAGGATCCGTGATTGCATGTTATCCTGTGGGTACCAAAAAGCAAGATTATAAGGCAAACTTCTCCATTCATATATATAGAGGATTTCTCCCTTAAAAGATCATACCCAATAAATCCGAGGAGGAAAAATTCTATCAAAATTGAAGTGGTTAATGGTGGCCTGTCATTCCTACATGTGCAAAGAAGAACAGACAATCCAATTAAACAAAAAAGTATTTAAACATCTGTTATATAAACCTTGGCTGCTTACTTCTCTGAAAAATATGCAGAGGGAGCCAGAACAAACAGTGCGATAGCATTCCGATAAAGAGGGAAAACTATCTTGCTTATTCCCATATTAAGTGCAGATCTCAAGATGATATGGTTCCCAGCATAACCAAACTGCCAGAGAGTCATGACCAAGTGCAGCTTCGCACGTTCAGGCACCATAGGCATTCTTTTCAGGGCAGAGCTCCTGCCTCCTGTAACTTTGCTGCGTTTGCCCCTTGGAGTTCAAAGCGACCACAAAGGTTGCTTTTGGAGGTTTCTCACAAACATGATAACAAAAGA
The DNA here is from genome assembly GCF_004785595.1 of Juglans microcarpa x Juglans regia. NCBI lineage: Eukaryota > Viridiplantae > Streptophyta > Magnoliopsida > Fagales > Juglandaceae > Juglans > Juglans microcarpa x Juglans regia. The sequence goes on along the minus strand of NC_054601.1, from coordinate 21,177,451 downwards.
GTCGTTTTCATTCGTGAGTGTGTAAGTGTCACACAATCATTTTAAAAAAATTGAATAAATACGGGATCCACATGAAAATAAATTAATTTTTTAATAGTAAACTTCACTCTTTTTCAAAACGACTGCACGACGCTTACTCACTCTACGACTGTATATAACATTACTCATCCACCAATGGTTTATGGCAGAGCACAGACTAGGAGCTCAAAGATCTATGATACAAATATAAATATAAAAAACAACAAGACAAAAAGATTCCTGATGTAATCACTGTAGTCCGTCTTTGATCCCTTGTGCTGTGTGTAGAACTTACCAAATTTGATTTACAAAATTTGAGTCAGCAAATGAAGTACAATCATCTCCTTCAATTATACCTGTACTGGTTTCATCCTTGTATATTCCAACTTCTTCTGTTCATTGAACTTACCAGCATTAAAGTAAATTACTAGTTTTTTAAGTTAACAAACAAAGAAAATTGAACCAAAACTGAATATTATAAAGAAAAATTCTAGACATAAGCCTCACACTCTGGACACCTATTTAAAAATATGTCATTGTACTTTTTTACCTACGTAATAAAAATGATTCCAGACATGTTTGTAAATAAAATAGGATAAAAATGTAAATGACAAATTTTTAAGTAGAAATGTAAGGTGTGAAGCTTATGAGTAGCACTACTATATTATAAAACATAATTGCTTTGGATGACATTTACATTTAGATATCTGCTATTAAGTTTGAGACCTGGTGCCAAAACCAGTAGGAGTAAGAAGGAAGAGCATGTTTAACAGAGGCAATTTCCCCATTTAAGGTGTCAGTAGCAAGTTAGATATACTTTCAAAACTGAAATGCTGGAAAGAAAAAGGAAAAAAAAAAAAGAAGCTATTAATGAATCCCCACCGGGAAAGACATCTTCTACTCATGGTGGGTGGAGTGGCTCTTCCTTTAATTCCTTTGGTATATTCCTTGTGCAAACTATGAAGCAAAGAGAGAAAAAAATAGATGATCAGCAAAGAAACATGACCATCATAACACGTTATAGCCAGCAAACAAAAGGGAAATAAAAAATCCCTAGTCTCTTTTGGAATTTTCCACTTAATCATCAATCAATGGAGAATTTTAAAAGAGAAACAACAAAGAGTGAACTCTGAGTGTAGCAAGTATCAAAGACGAGGATGCAGCAATTTTAAAAAGTACTAACCATGTGAGTCAGTAGTGACCAAGTACTGATTCAGTAGCTATCAAACATTAACTGGCAACCACGTTGAATTAAATTATTGATTTGTTTGAGTTGTGGAAGATGACAATGGCAGGAAAAGGAAGGCAACTTCCATTGCTAATTTAGATTATAAAAGACATCTTGTGAAGTTATGTTAATAAGGCAAGAATCATGATAAATCAGTTAGATGTGGCAAAGCGAGTGCATCTGTTGAATATTATAAGCCTATATGTTGAGATCTCGGATAGAGTTAGATGCATCAACTCGTTTATTCATAGGCTTTCTTTTAATCATAAAAAGATTTTACAAGGATAAACTCATAAACTGATGTAATTTAATGTAATATGTCAGATTATAAAATTACTTTTATTGTAAAGTATATATGACGTATCATGTGAAGCCACATGATTAATTTGTAAATTTACTTTTGTGAAATCCTTTTATGATTGTAGCATTTCCTTTTTTTAATCCACTTTGGAAGTATATCATAGTATATAGATCTCAGAAAGTTAACAAGCAGTTGGAAAAGAAAATCCTCGAAGTGAATCGCGTTGCAAAAAGTTACTCTTTTATTATTTTGAACTTTTTAAGACGAGCTTTATTTGCCTCTACAACTTACAACTCATGCAATGTGGTACAAAGCTTTCTCTAGCAGTTGGGGTAATTGAAGAAGTCTATTGCTGTACCAAATAAGGAATCCCGGATCAAATTTCTAACTACAATTCATGATATAATTGATGACTTGGACTAAGTTTGCCACCAAATCGGATTTGCGAGCAGATCTTATGAAATTAGGTAAGTGTTGTAACACCTTCCATAGAGCTAGGGATGTCATGTACTTACATAAATAAAGTCAGACAAGAGATTTCATAATTTAATAACATAAATCTTTATTTCATAAAAATAATTATTAAATAAACATGTCTTGAAAAAAAAATATATAATCAAAGTTTTCAAATAACTAAATTGAAAAATGCCTGTCATAACTAATTAAAAAATTTGGAACTAAATCTTATCAGTCTGCTTCATCTAAGTCTGGCCCACCTGCTTGTGCGCATCATCATCCTCACATAAATGGTTAAAATCAAAAAGTAAAACTAAAATGAATAAAAAACTCAATAAGTAGCCCATCACAACGTAAAATAATATACATAAGATCTTTCATAAAATATTTCATGTTAGGGTTAAATCATGACTTTTAACACTATGATTATGGCATGTATGACTTGTCTTGAATTATCTAACTTATATAATCGACCAACATTCTTAACCCTGTGTGCAAAATTATGCACTCACCCCACATCCCGTGGCCACAAAGAGAATCGCTAATAGTATCCTGTTATATTATGGTGGATTACGCTTGAGTTCGTGTCTTGCACATTTACCCATGAATAGGGCTGCACAGAGACCTGGCCCGATCAAATTTGGGCCCGACCTGCAGGAAAGACGGTTTCAGTCCGACTTGACCCGACCCGTAAATGTTGGATCGGGTCAAACCCGTTCATCTTGCTTTTTATCGTTTTCGATCTTTCACGGTTTCACTCGTTCACCTTCATTTGCAGACCCATGCCCCTTTCTTCCTCCTATGCAAACCCAGCCTCTCCCACATCGTCCATTCCTCCTCTTCCTCTTTCTCTCTTTTGCAGCTCAGCCTTTCCCCTCCCAAACACACCCTCCTTCTGCAGGTACACCTTGAGGGCTCCACGTAGTCCTCGAAGCCGAGGGTGGTCAGGGCCAACCGCAGATCGTCGCTGTTGATCGTCGCTTCTACCTCTGGAACTTGTCGGATGCCTCACCGATGATGAAGCTTATGATGTATTTCATTTTCTTTGTGATGTATTTCATTTTCTTTGAGATCTATTTCAAGATTTATTTAATTTTCTTTGAAATCATGGACAACCTTCATCTCGGGAGGAAGCAGAGGCTTTGGATGGAACCTCGTACCGGTCTTTGAGACCTTAAAGGATATATTCAACAGAATAAGAAAATTAAGTGTAAAACAATAGCTTGCTTGATTTATTGTCAGAGAAAAATGTAAAACTTTGTTGATTTCTTGGTGGGTCTGATTAGCAGTGGAGAATCCGTCGAAGATCGATGGGTTTTTGCGAGTAGCTCTTTCAAAATCAGCCGAAGATTGACGCAAGATCGAATCTGTCGGTGATCGGTTTCAACCGACATGAGAATTATCAAACCCGTTAGATTATTTGGACCCGATGAACCCGACTATTGTCGGGTGAATCCAATAGGGTCATGCGGGTTGATCGGCCCATCGAGCTTCTTGCACAGGCCTACCCATGAATCACATTGATACCATGCATCTTAATGGTCATTTGGTTAATCTTATCTTTATCTTACATTTGATCTTATGAAAACTTACGTGTCTTATATAACGTGAGACACATGAAATATATAATATATACATAACTATTATATGCATAATTAAACATGATAATGTATTATGATAAATGACGTGCTTACAAATATCATGACATGCATGGTGTATAAACATTGGCTTCTAAAGAACTAACATTAATAATAATATATCTAACTATCTAACGTGTGATAATCCTAATTTTATGATCAATCTACTTATCTCGTTGGACTATGTCCGAAATTTCACTATGTAACTCGTCACCTATACAAGTATTGTACGTCACTAAATATTCTAGAAAAATGTGTTATAATATTCTATTTAATTAATTCCATACTATATTATAGAAAGTAATTTAATTTTCTTATAATTAACATAATTATTCAATTTTACAAGAAATCTAATAAATACTAATATTACTTAAATACTCATAACATATTTTATCTTCAATTTATAACTTAGTAAAATAGTTATATCAAAATCTATCAAAGTAAACCGTAAAAATTCGTTTCACAAAATAAACTTAATCATATTTTAAGTGTTCAAAATAAGAATATATTCTTATGATTTAATATTGTAATCAAATTGTAAAAATTAATACTGAATAATATAGATTGACCCATAATAACGTAATTAAGCCCTCGAAGTCTTCATTTTTATTTGATAGAGGCTATGCGATAACTTGTGAAAGGAAGAGCAGTTATGCTAGCATGCGACAGAGGTCCGAGACTCATTGAGAGAAGAACGTGCGAAGGAACTGGTGCTGGATAGAGGCTACGGTGGTGAATATACGACCTCCTTTGTGTGTGGTGGCGAAGCTATGAGAGAGAGATGGATATTTGGTGATACGGTGAGCGACCTCCGTGGCCTGACCGTGTAATGAACTGGGAGGTGCGCTGCGAGTTTCGTTGCTGCCAGCAATGATGTCTCGTGGCTTGGAGTACTCTGCTTTGAGTTGGTTAAAGTATAGGCTATTTGGATGTACGACAATGGCTTGTGTCACAATAGGTGTTCCTGGTTTCGGTTGCTCTGGACTGCCCATGGTAAGGGAGTTTCACGATGACGCAAGCGAGTGTAATGTCGTGAACATGAGGGAGGGGCTTAGATTTGTCATGGGAGATGTTGGTGTAGGCTTACGGTGCTGAGAATGATTTGTGTGCGTATGTGATGCAGGTGTGAGGTGTTAAAAATAGATAAATGCCATTGTGAGATGCACAAGAATTGTATGGAGACTTTTGTGTATTCTATGAAGAAGACTTTTCGTGTGACTTTTCTCAAAGTTGTCTTTTACTTCCTCAAGAATGTTTTTTTTTTCAAGAGTAATTTTATGGTGATCAAGTACGATGAATCTTATGTGCCAATATGTAAGCTGATGCATTGTAATCTATTTTCAAGAGAGTGATAAACAAAAATTTCCGTAGACAAATATGTATCTATCTCATTTCATATACCAACATAGTGATATCAAGAGCAAGGTTTGAATCAAAAAATGGTTGGACGTGAAGATTTGTAGCGGAAAAAAAAGTCCCGAAGAAGACAACAACAATGAAAATTATAAACAATCAAAATATGGGAGCCCAACATCCATCATTTCCTATTTTTAATGGAGAAAATTATGATTTTTGGTATGTGAAGATGAGAACTATTTTTCTTTCATACGATTTTTGGGAATATGTAGAAGATGAGTATAAAGAACCGATAAATGTCACAACTTTAACGGAGGCTCAAAAGCAACAATTGATGGGGCATAGAAAGAAAGATGCAAAACCTTAACCTCGATTCAACAAGGTGTTGCTGAGACAATCTTCCCAAGAATTATCAATGCAATCAAAGCAAAGGAGGTTTGAGAGATTATTCAAAAGGAAAATAGAGGCACATTGAAGGTAAGAACTATAAAACCTCAATCTTTGAGAAGAGATTTTGACAATATGAAGATGAAAGAAATTGAGTTGTTGAAAGATTGTTTTTTTAGACTTATGGAAGTTGTGAATCAAATGAAGACATATGGAGAAAATATTTCGAATAAAAAAATTGTTGAGAAAATATTAATTAATCTGCCGAAGAAGTTTGATCTCATTGTTGCTGTTATTGAAGAAACTAAAAAAATTGACAAATTGAGTTTTAAAGAGTTGATGGGTTCAGTGAGTAAAGGTTGAGTACATTTTTTTTTTTTAAATAAATGCAGGTCAACTGTCCATGAGTGACCCGGTCCTAAGTTTATTAAAAAACTCTCGATTATGGCAGAGAAAGACCTTGATAACAAACCCAAAGACACTGTAGAGTTTTCAAAAGATAACAATAAAAAGTAAACTCAAGTGCCAAAAAACCAAGCCAAATATCAAAAGACCAAAACCAACCCACCCACCAAACACAAAATCACCGTCTAAGATAGGGCATAACAATTTTATCTAAATGAATTAATCCCCGGATACGACCTTGAATGGAAAATACGTCACAAAAATTTGAATTTATCCCTTGAGTCCCCTTCTTTGCCAAAAAATCTGCCACCATATTAGCTTCTCTATAAATATGACGAAATCGAACATTACGCTCACTTACCAAGTTTTTACTTCCTCCCAAAAATTCTAAAGGAACCAATATTTGCATACCTCAGATGCTAACCAACCAACTATGATTGCAGAATCCGATTCTACCAAAATGTCCGGCAAGCACAATTTTTTGCATAATCGAAGTCCAGCAAGAAGAGCTGTATATTCAACAATGGTATTCGTAGCATGACCATATGCATGTGCAAAAGCCACTAATAACGTCCCCATTTTCATCCCGAATAATACCCCCTCCCCCGGGTTGCCGCAAGCTCCTCCATCCACATTCAGCTTTATCCCTTCTCTTTCTGGTGGAGTCCAGACAATTAACTTCACTTGCTTGGAAGAAATAGGAATAATCGAGCATGCGAGCGTCTCCATAACCTCCCTATCCTCTCTCCCCATGTGCTGAAAGTTTTTAAGTTTACAAGCAGTATCTCTAATCCATACTTTAACAGATCTAATAACATTTTCAGCCATGAATTTAGTATCTTCCATTTTTGCCGCACATTATGCTCTCCATAGTGCCCAAGAAATGACTATAAGGAGGGACCCCTGAAGCCAACCAACCTACGAACACATTGAAGCTCTATGCCACCAACTCCTCATCATCCCTTCCCAACTCTAGATCTGCAGGATTCGAACTCAGCATGCATCTGCAAAAAACCTCCAAACTGTTTTAGCTCCCACCCCCTCACATAATGTATGATGCAAAGTCTCCACCTGAGGTTGAGCACAACACTCACACTTAGAAACTAAAGGAATTCCTAAGTTCCGAATAACAACGTTAACTGGAATAGCTAGTCTCTTAACTCTCCAAACAAAAAAATACATCTTCTTTGGTTGTGAATCCTGCCAAAGCCATTTCTTCCATGTGCACACTTCACCTCTATGCCAAATAAATTGCCATGCGGACTTAGTAGAGAATTCCCCATCAACCGAGCTCTTCCAAACAGATATATGGTTCCCCCACCTTAGCTGAACGCCAGTCTGGTTAATTTTCGTGAGAATTCCAGCTGTCACTAGTTCACGAATGCGACTCAAATTGGGCCCTGTTTCATCAACAACTTCCTTCACTTTTAGGTTCACACTCCCAATCATTGGAATGAGCTCAATCAATGGTCCATCGCCTAGCCAATTATCCAACCAAAAATTCACATCCCCTCCTCGAATAATCCACTTCAAGTTATTTAGTACTTTTGGCATGAGGGCCATCATTCCCCTCCAGAAGCGTGACCCTCTGTGTCCCTACGTAACTGAGTAGATATGGTTATTACGACCATAGTGTACCACCTTTAATTAATTTCCAAGCAAGCTTCATAATCAAGAATTCTTGAGCCTCATAAAACGCCCGAATCTCGAGTCCCCCCTCCTCCACCGGTAAATAAATTTGCTTCCAAGAAATCCACTTCTTTTTTTTATTTTCTACCGAAGACCCCCAAAGAAAGTTTGAAAAAATCTTCTGCAGTCCCGAGATCACTCCTTTGGGAATATTTAAAACCAAGAGCATATGACTTGGCATACTATTAAGAACATGTTTGATTAACACAATTTTACCCCCAAAGGATAAGAGTTTGCTTTTCCAACCAGTCACTTTCTTTGAACTCTAGCCAAGAACAGATCAAACATAAGGATTGTCATGCGCCCCACAAATAATGTAAAGCCCAAGTAAATACATGGCCAGTTGCCCTCCACGAAACCGGAAATCACCTTCAATCCCATTTTTCTCTCAATCGAAATAGATGAAGAAAAGAACATTGAAGACTTACTTGAATTAATCAATTGACCCGACATCGATTCATGCCTATGTAATACCTCCATAAGATGATGCATAGATGACTTCCCACCGTTAGTAAAAATTAGCACATCATCCGCATAGAGCAAATGGGAAATCAAAACTCCTCCACTAGAATGAAAAAGGTTTGATCCGACCCAAACTAAATTCTTTGTTTATCATCTGCGAAAGAATTTCTTCAGATAAAATGAATAAATATGAGGAAAGAGGATCATCTTGCCATAAGCCACGCAAGGCCTTGAAAAAACCTTTAGTGCAACCCTTTAGCATCACCGAGTAGTAAGGGGTGGAATAGCATTTAAAACAATACTACACCAATTTTCGGAGAACCCCAACAGACGAAGGATCTCGAAAAGAAAACTCCAATTAACACGGTCATAAGCTTTGGCCATATCAATTTTCAATATCACATTTCCACCTCTCACTTTCCTATTAATGCCTTGAACCAACTCTTGAGCTATCGACATATTATCAAAAATACTTTTTCTCCTAATAAACACGGCCTACTCAGGAGAAATGATTTTATCCAGAATCGGAGCCATTCGAAAGACCATAATCTTTGACATAATTTTATACACTACCGAATAAAGACTAATTGGGTGAAATTGGCCAAAGCCCAAAAGTTCATCCACCTTCGGAATCAAGACCAAATTTATAGCCTCAAAGAAAGTGGAATACGGTTGCCCCGCAAATACATCTGTAGCCATCTCTAACAAATCATTTTAACAACATCCCAGGTCATCATGAAGAAACTGGCAGCAAAACCATCTGGACCAGGACTACTATCAGCTGGAATAGACCATAGCGCCTGCTTCACCTGCTCCAAAGAAGGTACAACCCACAAGTAACTCATTCTCATCCATAGAAACAATCTGCTCAAGCAAATCCAAATCATTCGAGTCCCTCACAACCTACGACGTTGAAAGTAAGTTATGGAAAAATAATATAGCTCCATCGTGTACTGCATCTGAAAACTCGAGCATATTACCGTCTTCCAACCTCATCCTTTCAATCCTTTTATTTTTTGCTTAATCTGCATGGCTGCTTGGAAGAACTTGGTGTTAGAATCTCCTTTTGCTATCCACTTAATTTGAGATTTTTGGCATGCCAAAGTTTCCTCACGATGGACCCATTGAAGGTGCTTATGCTTACATAGCAGCAAGTCATTCTCCACAGCATTCGAATAGCTTCTGGTCACTTCAAGTTCCAACTTAATCATACGTTCTTCTAAACGTTTAAGTTCCTCCTCTACACGGCCAAAAGTGATTTTATTCCAGTTACACAACGCACCTTTAAGCAATTTTAATTTCCTACTAATCTGCACTATAGCAGACCAATCAATTCTAGAATTCCAAATCTCCTACACTAAAGGAATAAACCTCTCATGCGAACCCCACATTAGGAGAAATTTGAATGGCCGAGTGATATACTCTAACTCTCTAATAATCTGAACAAGCATCGGAGCGTGGTCGGATGATGATCAAGGCAAATAAGACACCTGAATATAACCAAACCAATTCGAAAATGGTAGATTTACAAGCACTCTATCCAATCGAGCCTATATTCGTTTACCTCCTAAATGTCAATTACACCATGATAATTGATTCCACTTACAAGGGAGATCTACCAATGCACAATCATGAATACATTCATTAAACTCTCTTTTAGCACGAGACACCAGTAAAAGCCCACCCACCTTTTCACAATCACTCTGAATAATATTAAAATCCCTCCCAATAAACAAGGTTGAGTACATGCTCCAAAAAATCAATTGAAAGTGTCTTTTAATCTAAACTCAATGTTAATTCAAAAAGTCAAGAAAGAGACTCATTTAAAAGTGAGTCATCTAGAGGTAGAAGACATGGAAGAGGAAGAGGAAGAGGAAGGAGTAATTGTGAGAGAAATGGAAATGTGGAGTCCACTCAACAAAAATGTGAAATTTTTAAAAGTAGTCACGTTGATAGAGATTATTGGTTCTTGGGAAAACCTCAATGCCACAATTGTAAAAAGTTTGGGCATATTAAAAAAGATTGTCGTTTAAAAAATAATGAGCAAGCAAATTTTTTTTTCTGAAGAATAAGAAAGTGAAGCAAACTTGTTTTATGCTTGTGAAGCGGCATTGGAGTAAAAGAATGATGTGTGATTTCTTGATAGTAGGTGTAGCAATCACATGACCATAGATGAAAATATTTTTGTAGAGATTGATACTTTTTCAAATTCCCAAGTCACGATGGAAAATGGTTCCCTAGTTCAAGGAGAACGAAAATGTACAATTGCTATAGAGACAAAGAAAGACACAAAGTACATTCGGGACGTATTGTTAGTTTCAAATTTGAAGCAAAACTTATAAAGTATTGGGCAACTTGTAGAGCATGGGTACTCTCTTCACTTTGAAGTAGGTTTTTGCAAGATTTATGACAAAAGGGGGGAGAAGACAAGTTGTAGCAACAATCAAGATGGAGAATAATAGAAACTTTCATTTCACTTTTCCTTATTAAAAAAATATGGCCTTAAAGATGGATGTGGTTGATGAGTCATGGCTTTGGCATAGAAGACTTGGACACTTGAATTTTCAAAATTTGACGACTCTCCAACAAAAAAACAAGGTCTATGGGTTGCCAACTATACAAGAAATGCAAGAGGTTTGTGAAGGTTGTGCACTTGGCAAGCATCACCGAGAGTTATTTTCCAAGGATAAAGTATGGAGAGCTAAAACACCATTGGAGCTTGTCCATACCAATGTGTGTGGGCCTATGTCAATATTAACTCATGTAGGTAACAAATATTTTATAATTTTCATTAATGATTTTACAAGAAGGATGTAGGTGCAGTTTTTGAAGCAAAAGATGGATTTTTTTTACATTTTCAAAAAATTCTAAAAACTTATTGAAAGGGAAAGTGGACACTTTATAAGTGTTGAGAAGTGATAAAGGTGGTGAGTACAACTCCCATGAATTTGAGAAATTTTGTGAAGATGTTGGCATGAAAGACAATTAATGATTGGATACACCCTACAACAAAATAGAGTGGCGGAAAGAAAGAACATAACCATTATTGAGATGGCGAAGTCTATGCTTCGTGAGGAGGGGTTACCCAAGTCCTTTTGGGTTAAAGCGGTATATACAATGGTTTATTTGATTAATAGAAGTCCAACAAAAGTGGTAGAAAATAAAACTCCATTTGAAGCTTGGTGTAGAAGAAAACCATCTTCAAATCACTTGAAGGTATTTGGTTATATTTGCTTTGCTCATATTCCAAAAGAAGTAAGGTACAAGCTTGATGAAGATAGTGAAAAATGCATCTCTGTGAGTTATAGCTCAAAATCAAAGGCCTATAGACTCTCTAGTTTGAAGAAAAATAAGTTGATTATACATAGATATGTACTTTTTAATGAGAATGCCTCTCTAAACAAACATGGCCTCAATTCTCCCATTTATAATTTTGGATTATTTATACTTTATCCTCTCGAACTTTCACTCAATTCATAATATATTTCTGAAATTAATAATTGCGTCAAAGTGGGCTCTCGAACTTTCAAAACTTCCCAATTCTCCCATTTCGTCTACCAGCAGTTTCAAATTTAACTGAAATTTACTGCAAATATATAATTTTTATCTAATTTATTATCATTGACTATATAAAATATAAAATAATATATGCCATCAATTAAAAATAAATCATTAATCATTAACTATATATAAAATTATTTTATACCAAAGTTGCAAAAAAGTATAAATAATTTATGTACACAATGGAATTATTTGATATTCATTAACTATATATAAATTAATAAAGAAATTATGTAATGATTTATATTTTATTACTAATTAATAGCATATATTATTTTATATTTTATATGGTTAATAATAATAAATTAGATAAAAATTATATCTTTATAGTAAATATTATATAAATGAGCAGTAGGTATAGTAAATTTTTGTTAGATTTAATGCTATTGATAGATAGAATGGGGGATTAGGAAGCTTTAAAAATTTGAGTATTTACTTTGATATAAATATTAGTTTCAAAAATATATTATGAATTAGATAAAAGATTGATGGAGTAAAGTGTAATTAACTCCATAATTTTTTTAACATTTTTCTACGAGGAAGTACCTAGGGCTGAAAAACTGACCGGTCGGTTCGGTTTTGGGCCCAAACCGAGACCGACCGGTCGGTTTGTTAGAGCCTCAAAACCGGCCGAAACCGACCGAATGAGGGTATGAAAACCGACCGGTTCGGTTACCGGCCGGTTCACGGTCGGTTTGTCGGGTTTGGGCCGGTTTGGGCCACTGTGTTTGGGCCGGTTTTGGCACTGTTTGGGCCATTTTAAGACCCAATTCAACCTCTTTTTCAGCTCATTTTGTTATTCAAAATCATCTACTACAAAGACTTTTTTTTTCCCAGAATTTTTAAAATTAATTAATTAAATCAATTTCTTTTTAATTTTAATCATGCCATGCATATATTATTAGTAACTAATAACTATTAACTAGTAACTACTACATATATACTACTTATATTTTATAGTCTTATTATCTTATATACTAAATTATTAATTACTAGATAAATAAAAAAAACTCCACTAGATGTTTAATACACATTACAAACAAAATTAAATTGTCTTAAGCAACAAATAACAATTGTTTTTGAATAAAACTCAAAAAATCTTCATTCTTCAGTCTGCAGTTTTCGACTCTTCAATCATCAATAGTTGTGATGTATGATGCTCCTAACTCTATAAGAAAACACCAAATAATCAAATTATCAATATTAATAAATTAGGATAATGAAAACAAATTAAATTAAATAATAAAAATAAATGAATATGGAATTGAATGAGAAAAAGTTAAAAACACATTACCAGATTCTACTACAAAGCTCTCAACATTATCCATGGAGTCTCGAATATCAATTGGCGTTTACGGATGTCGCAACCAATTCTGAGTACAAATAAGTGCCTCAACAGTTCTTGGAGCCAAGGAACTCCGAAAAGGATCAAGTACCCGACCTCCCGTACTAAATGCGGACTCTGATGCAACCGTGGAAACAGGCATGGCTAACACGTCTCGTGCAATTCTCGCAAGTATAGGATAGTTAGGCTCATTCACTTTCCACCAATTCAACAAATCAAAAGATTGACTGAATGCTTCACAACCATTTGATAAATACCGATCAATCTCTGTTTTGGTAGATGTAGATCCAGAGGCAGTCGATGCTTGTAACCACTCATAAAAAAGTTGTGACTCAAGATTGTCTTCAACATCATCTGGAGGTGCAGATGACGGAGGGGAAACATGTTCTCTGCTACTCGAGGAAGAACCGAACGTAGCATTATACTCCTCATACATGTCTGATAATAATTGTCTCACCCTCGACAATAAATCTTCAGCCCAATTATGATCATAAATTTTTTTCAAGTGAAAAGTAAGAAGCCCCAACTTACTACGTGGATCAAGGAGAACTGCAATCAACAACAACAAATTCAGTCTATCCAATGAACCCCAATACTTATCAAATTTCATTCTCATGCTTATGGCCATGCTCATCAAACAAGTATTCTGACTCTCACACAGTCTAACCAACTCTTTTTGGAGCCTACAAATCTCCAAAAAACTTGTGTTTGCCGTGACATGTAAAGAACCAGAAAATCGACAAGTGGCATCATAAAACATTTTCAAAAATTTTACAAAAACCCGCACTGTCTCCCGCTCGTCAGCTCTAGGAGGCCCAATGTTTCCATCCTTACAGTAAGAAAGAAAATTGTAGTCCTCACTCTCCATTCGCCTAAAAGCCTTTTCAAATTTCTCAGCAACCTCCAACATCATGTAAGTTGAATTCCATCGGGTTTGTACATCAAGGCACAACATCTTTTTACAATCAATTTTTTCCTTTTCTGCACATCTCTTAAACTTGTCTAATCTTGCAGGGGAGGAGCGCACATATCTAACAGCATTTCTAACCATTGTAATGGCATCATCACACTCCTTAAGACCCTCATTCACGATAAGATTTAGAATATGAGCACAACATCTCATGTGCATATACTTCCCTTCCAACATATTCTCCGTCAAAAAATGTCTCAAATATGCAATTGCAGTATCATTTGAACTAGCATTATCAACAGTAACAGTAAATATCTTATCAATGCCCCAAGGAAGGAGGCACGATTCAACATATTTTCCAATGGTATCCCCTCGATGATTAGGGATTAAACAAAAATTTATAATTTTCTTTTGTAATTTCCAATCACTATCAATGAAATGGGCAGTTAAACACATATAATTAAGATTTTGTACCGATGTCCACGTATCGGTAGTTAATGAAATCCTCATTCCCCCATCTTTGAATAACTTTTTAAGTTTGGCTTTTTCAGATGCAAATAGTTTCATACAATCTCTTGCAACCTTCACTCGACATGGCACTTTAAATCTAGGTTCAAGCAACCAAACCATCTTCTTAAATCATTGCCCTTCAACAATTCTAAATGGTAATTCATCGAGAATTACCATCTCCGCAAGCGCCATCCTCACAGCCTTCTCACTATATTTATGAGTTACAAGATTTCTTAAAGAATTATCACTCTCTCCAAACCCCTTCGAGGATACCTCACCTGCCAATGTTGTTTGGTATTTATTTAAAGGCCCACGCTTATGAGGATTTTTGAGACATGAAGGTAGATGGTTTTGCATAGTTGAAGTTCCGTTCCTCTTCGAGTGGCAAGTGTATATCTTGCCACAATAATTGCACTTGGCCTTAGGATCATCTACGGAACAATCCTCAACTTTTGTAAAATGATCCCAAACAATTGACGGATCCTTCCCCTTCCGTTTCTTAGGAAGTGGACAATTACTACTATTAGGGGCACTTGAAGTCGAGAGTTTTGGTATTTGGGAGTTTGAATCAAGATCAATTGGACTTGACGAAGAATCCATCTAACATGTAAAAACAAGAAAGAACAAAAAATCACCCCAATTGTTAATTACACAGCAGCTAGTTTGCAACGTGGCAAACATCACAAATCTAAGATTCTAATCTACATTTTAGATCGCTCATAAATCTCACAAATTATTTTACTTTCAATAAACATCACCAATTATTTATAACATAAAATTCATAAATTTTACTTTCAATAAACATCACAAATTATTTATAACATAAACATTCATAAATTTTACTTTCAATAAACATCACAAATTATTTTTTTTCAACAAAATTACATCCAAATTCCAATCCGTGAATGGCAATGCACACTGTGAAAATCAATCAAAATTCTTCATCAAAATGATATTCACTATTTCAATCATCTCAAACAAAGCAAACACAATCCCTAACCCTAGATTGAAATACCAAATCAGAAAACAAAAACCCTAATCCAAAAATTGATCCTCGGATTCTAAATAAAAAAATAAAAAATACTTATAAATAAATAAATCTGAAAATCATACCTAAAAACAACAATGGAGAGTCGGTCTCGGGTTCCCTATGGTTTGCCAGAGGAAGTCTCGCCGCTGCTGGACGGTGGATTGCTGGGCGTCGGTGAGCCGTGAGTGGCTGGAGTCGTGGATGGCATCGTGGCGATGCGGCGTCACGGCTCGAAGTCGTTGAAACCAAAGGTCCGAAACGGCGAAGCCGCGAAATTGTTAGCTGAGAGAGAGAGAGAGAGAGAGATAGAGAGAGAGAGAGAGAGAGAGAGAGAGAGAGAGAGAGGGAGGCGGAAAGAGAGTGAGAGTGAGTCTGTGAGAGTCTGGGGGTTGGGGCGACGGGGACAAAATATGCCCTAGGGCTGAACGGCGCCGTTCCGTTTAATTTTTTTTTCTAACTTTAAGAATTAAACGACGTCGTTTCACTTATTTAAGTAAAACGGCATCGTTTAATAAATTAATATATTTAAAAAAATATATATATATATATATATATATATATATATACGGCGTCGGCCGGTTTTTCGATTTTTGGTTGGTTCAAACCGCAACCGAACTGGCCGACGCCGGTTTTGATGATTTATCACCGACGGCCGACCGGTTCCCTACCAGTTTCGGCTGGTTCCGAGCTCCGGCGGTCGGTCTGAGTCGGTCTCGGCCGGTTTTACAATTTTCTGTACAGCTCTAGAAGTACCCGCTTAAAAACGCCTACTTCCGACTTCGTGAGCGACTCCGTTTCGGTACTCAAACGCGCCGTTCGGCAAAACCACCATTTTTCGGAGCTCCGCCACTCACAATCTTGTTCTCTCTCGCAGGCGCGCGCTCGATTTTGTATTCGTCTCCGTCTTTCATCCAAGCCGTAATACGCAACCAAATTCCACAAATTGTTGTGCTTTTTGCATGGCGATTTCTTTAATTGTTAGTAAATTTTGAGAAGTGTTGCTGCAAATCCTAGTTCTAGCGTTTCAGTGAATGTAAAAAAGAAAATGCCCCCTAAGGCGGAAAAAGGAACGGTCAAATCCGTTGAAATTATCGACCGTAGCGACGAGGAAGGAGGTGCGGTGGTGGGAAAGACAACAACCAGCAATAAAACGGCGTCCCACCCTAGCCCCCAAGTGCAGCAAACCCTCGACTCCCGCAGTTTCTGGAAAGCCGGGGCCTACGATGTGGGTCCCACCACGAAACGCCCACCTGACCACGGTTCACCTCTAACATCTGACTTCTTCTTCTTCTTTTTAAGCTTTCTAAATTTATCATTGATATCATACTCACGCTTATTCGGTTGTGGCTGTTTCTTTTTTGCCCTAAAATTTTATATACAGGTCAGTTGGAGCACGCTCGGGTTCACCCAAAGTTTCTTCATTCTAATGCCACTTCGCATAGATGGGCTTTTGGAGGTGAGCCTTTTTTCCAAAGCAAAAGAGAAAGCGCCAAGTAGCTGAACTCTCAATGTCTTGTTCTATCGTGCGTTCCTATTCAAACACTTAGGTGTTTTACAATGCCTTTTTGGCTACGTGTTTACTGTTTAGTGTAAAAAGTAATACATTTCAAAGCTTGTATGTCAATGAAAATGTCGTCCAACTTAGTGACCTGCATGAAATTGTATAGAGAACACAAAGCTGTGCGAGGAAATATGGCAATTTTGTAGTTGCTTTAGTTTAGGCACTGGCAAAGATACGGCCTGGAAATGTTGTTTTCAAGTTTGAGCGCACCTGGTTTCTGAAATGATAGATATTGGAGTTGCTTATGACCGACAAAAACAGTTTATAGGCTTTTTACACTCCGAAGAAAAAAATGAAATTTGTATAATATGTTATGTTTGTGCGATACACTTATGAAGTGCTTTTGCTTCCAATGCAATATCAGTTGTAATTCTGAGACCTTGATTTGACCAGTAGAGCATAGATCGGACCATTTGTGTTAAAAGTCTCTAAAGTGTGAGTCGAAAGTCTGAATGTTTGTATGTAATTAAATGTGCCCATATTAGTCATGTGAATGCTTGAGAAATTAGAATATATGTTCCTTTTTGTGAACTAATACAATTAATTACTTTTTGGGGCAGCAATTGCTGAGCTCTTGGATAATGCTGTTGACGAGGTATGATTTAACTTGGTTATTCATGATGCTATACTGTTTATTAAAGCAACATATCTGTGTTATTGATGTCACATGGTTGGTTGCGTTTTTGTTGCTTTTAAATTCTGACACCAGAGTTAAATTTCTTTTGCTCAAAAAGTTAGTTGCAAAAAGAGTGGGTAATAATTTTATACCAATAAATCATTTCACTAGCATGTGGTGCACTGGCAGTTGCAATATGTAATCTCTATGGAATGAAAATCTAATTAGAGAGGTCAGCTTTGGAACTGGTATTGACATACAAGGAGAGAACATCAGGCCTACCATGAATGAGCATTGCTCCAGAATTTTGGTTGGGTGTCACATGGTTGGGTGTATGTTAGTTGCTTTTAAATTCTGCACCAGGGCTACATTTCAATTGCTCAAAAAGTTAGTTGTGCAAAGAGTCTGTAATCTTTTATAAAAGTTGACATTCCAATGGAACACACCAACAAGTCAGCCACCACAGCCTCTTTGTCACTAGAAGTCCGGTAAAGAGTGGGGAAAACATACTTAAGAGCCCCTGCACCACACCAAACATCATGCCAATAATAAACACCATGACCTCTTCCAACCGCAAATCCGAAAAAGTTGGAGAACCTCTCCCATCCGGAATGAATATTTTTCCACAACCTTACACCATATGTCCCCTGACTTCATTAGAACACCAACCTCCCCTAATACTCCAGATTGTGAATCTATAACTACTCTCCACAAGCCTCCCCTTCTCGGTGATGTCTTCACAACCACTTCCCCATGAGTACTTTATTGAAGATCCTTAAGTTACGCACCCCTAAACCGCCACAAGGCACTCGAGACCAAACTTTATCCCAACAAACAAGATGAAACTTGGCTTCCTCTGCAATACCTCCCCAAAGAAAATTGTTGAAGGTTTTCTCAATACAAGAAGCCACACCTGCAGGTAATAGAAATAAAGAAAGAAAGTATGTAGGGAGGTTAGATAAAGTACTTTAGATTAGAGTAATTCTACCTCCCCTTGACAAATAAATTCTTTTCCAACCTGTTAACCTTTTATCAATTTTTTCTAACACACCCTCAAATAGATTTTGCCTTGAAAGCAGGCCCCAACGGAAGACCAAGATATTTCAAAAGAAGCGAAGAAGCCTTACAGCCCAAAATGTTTGCCAAGCACTGAGCATTATTAACTGAACCCACAAGAACCATTTCAAACTTCGATAGATTCACCTTTAGGCCCGAAATAGCTTCAAAGCATAGCAAAAGAGCTCTCAAATATTGAATATGACCACTATCAGGCTCAAAAAAAAGCAAAGGCATCATGATTTATCAGCAAAGGGAAGATGAGAAATATTTTTTTTGATAAGTAAGAGAAGGTGAGAAATATTAAACACCCCCTACTGAAAAGTCAGAAAGGAAACCTCCATTAATAGTAGCACCCAACATATGAATTCGAGCATCCATAACAATGACAAAAAGGAAAGGGGAAAGCAGGTCCACTAGTCTTAATACCCCAGCATTGTTAAAAAACACCATCGAAGCTTTGTTCACCAATACCAAGAAGCGGACAGTAGAAATACAATGCCTAATCCACGAAATCCATCTTACCCCAAAACTACACCTCCCAATACAAAAATCCCAATTAACATGATCAATTTTTTTTTTTTTTATAATTAATAAGAATTTTATTATCACGAACAGACATAGACCAAGTACACAAGAAGTATATAAAGGAAATACCTATTACACTCTAAAAAATAGGAAAACTAAAACAAAAACAGATTCAATACATTCTCATCATTCTTTTCAAAGATCTTAGCCCACAAACTCAAAGTAGAAAAGAAAAAGTTTTGAAGATCTTCAAAAGAGCGCTCCTTGTCTTCAAAACATCTCCCATTTCTTTCCAGTCAAAGACACCACATTAAACACAAAGGAATCATTCTCTACCTGGCAGCAACATCTTTCCTCACCTCACAACCCCGCCAACATGCAAGAAGCTCCACAACTTCCTTAGGCATCACCCAAAATAAACCTGTCCGACCTATTACCTCATACTAGGGCTGAGCACCGACAATGTCGGAGTTAGAGTGCCCTACTTCCGACTTCGACTTCGATTCGCATAGCCTCCGAACCGACTCCGACTCTGACTTCGACTTGTTGGAGCGGAGTCGAATTTGAGGTTTTTTTCTTAGCCCATTTGAAATTTCAATTTGACAATCTTGGACTCTCACTAATCAGATTTGGGCTTCTAGATTTCAGTTTTTTTAAAATATTTTTTCAATTTCAATTTCAATTTTATTAAAACATAACTAAAATTGAAAAAATAAATCAATGTGCAAATTAATGTTATTATACATTAGTATTATATGTTATTATATGTTAATGTTTATATATTAGTATTACATGTTAGTATGCATTGAATATTATACATTACTAGTATATGTTATTATATTTTAGTTATTATATATTAGTATTACATGTTATTATAAATTTATATATTTGTGTTTATACATAATACATTAGTATTAAATGTTACTATGCATTAGTTATTATATAATTAATATTACATGTTATTATACATTAGTGTTTAGACATTAGTTGTTATTATTCATTAGTGTTATATGGTAGTAATAGTTAATAGTATGGTGTTTACATATACTAAATTATTATTAGTCAATTTATATCATATTATAAGCATATTATTTTATAATAATTTGCTCATACTAGTATATTATTGAATTTAATTAACAATATAAGTTATAGTTATATAAAATATATATGATTAATATATAAAAAATACATATTTTTTTTATAAAATATGTACAATATCAGAGTTGGAGTCGGAGTCGGTGCAGAGTCTGAGGTGACGTCGAATTTTTTGAATTTTTGCTCAACCCTATCTCATACCACAGAGTTTGCCACCTCACAATGTAAAAACAGATGATTTACAGATTCTCCATCCTTCTTGCACATGACACACCAATCTGCTATATACAAACCACGTTTTCTAAGATTATCCGTAGTCAATACTTTCCCTAGAGCAACCATCCAATTGAAGAACACCACCTTAGTAGGTACCTTAACATGATCATATGCCTTCTCCATATCTAATTTGCATAGGATACTAGGTATTCCTGCCTTGATTATACTATTCAGGCATTCATTAGCAATTAGAACCGAATCCAAGATTTGTCTTCCTATAGAAGCATTATGGGGTTTTGATATAGTACTACTCAGAACGGCACTTGCGGTTAGCGAGAACTTTAGAAAGTATCTGGTACACCCCGGTAATAAGACTAATGGGTTGAAAATCCTTCACCTCCACAACCCCAACTCTTGTAGTAACCCCAAGAATGAAGACTAATAAAAAAAGTTGCATTACGCCTTTTTTCAAACTTCCCAAAAGAATGAAGTTTGTGAAAAACCATCATGGTATCCTCACTAACAACCTCCCAACAATCATGGTAGAAAGCCATAGAAAACCTATGTGGACCTGGAACTGTATCTTTAGCTATCCCATGAATTACCTGAAAAACCTCATCCGCCTCAAAGGTCTCTCCAACCAAATAGAGCTCGACTAATCTATAGCCTTGAAGAACAAGCCATCAAGTTTATGTTGCCAAGGGAATTGTTCTGTAAGAAATTTCATAAAAATTGATAATATGGCTCTTAATAGCTTCATGATCCGAACAAACCTGTCCATCAAGCTTAAGCATCTCGATAGATTATTCCTATGATGAGAAATAGCCACCCAATGGAAGAATTTAGTACATTTATCCCCTTCTTTCAACCAAAGGGCTTACGATTTTTGTCTCCACAAAATTTCTTCCATTAAAAGCTCCTTCTCTAGCTTCGTGGTGATAGATAATTTCCTATAAGACTCCTCCACAGAAAGATGAGCACTCACCTCCCTTCCTTCCAAAACCTGTAAATCCTCAACTTTTGACTATCGATATGTTCGAAGACATCTGCATTCCACATCTTCAAATCCCTCTTCAATGCTTTGAGTTTCAAGGCCAAAATAAAACTTGGTGAGCCCCCTAAGAGATATGAGGACCACCACAACCTCAACTTCTCCACAAAACCCTCAACTTTCGGCCACATATTTTCAAATTTAAAATATCTATTACCCTCATGAATGCCCTCACAATCCAGTACGATAGGAAAATGGTCCGACCAAACCCTAGGTTATCTCTTATGGAGCAATGTAGAGTAGTGAGCCTCCTAGAAGGGAGACACCAAGAATTTGTCCAAGTGGGACTAGGCCCGATTGTTGGACCCCTTGTGCATACCACCAACAAGAGGTAGATCACGAAGTCTATATCAAAGATAAATTTAGAAAATTCATTCATAGAAAGACTTTGCCGAGCATCACCCGATCTTTCACTAGGGAACCAAGTGATATTAAAGTCACCACAAATACACTAAGGTGAGTTCCACCAACTGCCCAAACCAAAAATTTTATCCCATAATTCCTTCCTATTGCTGTCGACATTTGGCCCGTATACTCCAACAAAAGTCCAACTAAAACCATCCTCCACATTCTTAAAAGAACAAGCCACTGCATAATTTCCAATACACTCCTCAATAGACCCAACCACCCTCGTATCCCACATAAGAAGAATACCCCTGGACCCTCCATTGGAAGCAAGGTACATGCAACCTACAAACGGACAGCCCCGTAAACTAGTAATGATGCTTCGATCAATGAACTCAAGCTTAGTTTCCTGCAGACAAATAATATCCAATTTCCAATGACGGAAAAGATTCTTAACTTGAAGTCGCTTATTGGGATCATTAAGGGCTCGTTTGGATAGTGAGATGAGATGAGATGAGATAATTTTAGATGAGTTGAATAAAATATTGTTAGAATATTATTTTTAATATTATTATTATTTTGGGATTTGAAAAAGTTGAATTGTTTATTATATTTTGTGTGAAAAATTAAAAAATTTGAAAAAGTTGTAATAATGAGATGAGATGAGATCGTTTCTCTATCCAAACAAGCCCTTAGACCCCGAACATTCCAAGAAAGGATTTTAGGCTCCATGGGAAGTTACTACCCTTTCCTTTGACCTTCCTTTACTGGTATCATAATTAATTGAACAAGTGAGATGCTTCAACTATCTATCTTTTCTTGAAGCGGATTTAGGGGAGACAAAACGACCCACCTCTAAAGCAATGAGTAATGACCTGAATTCCTCCTCAAACCCCTCACAAGATATCCCCTCATAGTCTTGAATTTCCTTCACTTTCTGAATCACCTAGTCTGACGGTAATCCACCCGTTGCAGGCAAAGGTGACAAGGGGCATAACGGCATTGGATCCACCTCTTCCTCCCTAGTCACCAATTGAAAATTGCAACCATGTTCCTCAGACTCAGACAAAGTGCACAAAGGCACTCACTCTTTCTCACAAACCCCTAGACCACTCTCGACACCAACTTCAACACCTTGAACTAGCTGAAAGTCCATTGAGTCAGCACTGTTGGCCGTCATAACTTTAGGAAAGATAGAACAAAAAACACCCTACCACCCGATATAGCAATATCCCCCATCCCCCAAAGGAACAGCCACCGAATAATCACCAAGAGAATAAGGCAAAGAAAGAGTAGGACCTACAGGGGAAGGTCAATTTTGACGCCCATGGAATCGAGAGAAATCGGAGGCACAATAGTAGTCTCCTCCATCCTTGGTTAAGTCGAAAGCCCAAGACTTAAGGAATATCCCCTCGATGCATGTTATTGCCATCCTCTCACTATACCGGTGGGATAACGACGAGAAAATGGTCGAAAGCACCTATTGGCTGTATCTATGTCGGACCCAGAGACGGAGGGCCACCCTTTGACGAACTGGGCTCAGGAGAAGAAGAAGACCCTTAATCGAGCGAAGATAAACTAGGAGAAGTTTTAACCCGCCATACAGGTTGTGTATTTTTCTTTGGGCCAACCCCCAACAAAGTCTTTTCTTTTCCACCACCATACGGTCCCTTGATAGCAGGCCCTAAAGGAAGGCCCAATGAAATTGACCCAGAAGAAACCAAAAGACTTGGGGCAGGAATGGCTGAGCCCAATGGTAATCCCAAGTCTGAACCCACTTTGGAAAGGAGACGGTTGATCTCCTCCTTCACCTCGCGCAATTCAGTTTTCATAGCCAATAGACACTTCTCATGATTTTTAGAAGCAGCACCCTTAGGAAGGAGAACGCCACCATTAGTTACCAGAGAATGTGCAACCTGAGTGATTGGAAAACTAGACCCAAAACAAGATGACTCACCACACCTCCTTGAACCACCTTGGCTGACAATCACCATGAGAAGCTGGTAAAGACATTGGCTTAACCAAAGCAGCCTTATACGACACCGCGGGGCCCAAGGAAGAGCCAGATGACGGTCTCCTAACTGGGGTTTCTCCCAACTGTCCTATTGGCTAACCCTCTGATAGAGGATTCTACTCCTTTGTTTCCATTCATTTGAACAGGAGAAGGTAGGCGAACAAAAATCTCTTAGCATTCTTGCAAAATAGACCCACCCTCTGCTTTGATTTCCTTGGTAGAACTATAACACTACGTCTTGCAACTCCTCCATACACCTCAAGCGACAAGAGCAGACCAAAAGGGCTCGCATGACGTTGGACTAAAAAAAATACGGTTACCTTCTCAAATGGTTTTGAGTAATTCCTTTTGATCTCCCATCTAAACACAAGCCTCTACTGTATTGACCAACCAAGCCGCAACCCCATTTCTAAAAAGAAATGGCCTTTGCCAATCACTTGCCCTTGTCAATGACTCTAAAAAATGCCTTGTCCTCAGCAAAACATACAAACACCTTGGCATCCACCCATAAGCTCCTCATCATACCCCCACGCCACACAGAAGATAAAATTGATAATAAAAAGATCAAAATAGACAAAGAAAAGAAAGTTTTTGAAAAATCTTTTAAAAAAAATTAGAGAAGGTGGTTACTTCCGGTGAGAAGCGTCGAAAATATGATGATAGGACTCCGACCCCGTCCCAGAGTTACAGCCCGCGAACTCCCCTAGCCCATCACCTTATCAAGCCTCGATAGAAGACTGTTGATCGTCTCTTTAATTTCAATCAGTTCCAGCTTCAATTCCAACATCGACTCTTCCTCCCTCCCTCGGAAACACCAATGCCACCCGTTGAAACAATAGTTTGATTGGGAATGTCACCAATCTTCACGGCTCCGCCACCTACCTCAATCACTACAATGGCTTGAGAGCCCCTATTTTGATCCATCGAGAGTTGATTGACTGGAAAATACATAGATTTCAACAATGCCGCCTTATAAGACCCTTCACCACCCAATCTAACCCTCGACAAAGTCGACTTATAAGGAGCTCGACCCCTGCTGCGAGCTTGAGCTTTAATTGCACATTCAAATCTTCCTCTGTTAGTGGTGATCGAAGAAGAGGAGTTCACATAACTCAAAACCTTAATCGTTTTGGCAAAACTCCTTCATCACTTCCCATCCATACCCTCGGGTATGACAATGAGGCTTTTCCAACTGCCATCACCATACTCTGCAATAACCAAATCACGCCCATAACAATTTACACACTGCTGTGCTAGGAAAGCTCAGTTCCCTTCGCACAAGTTCTTATAGAAATCACTATCCCCTAATTCAACAGAAGCAACAACCGTCTTCTCCAACCATCTCGCCGTCCTCTTGCCAATGCTAACAATTTTTTTAACTTTCCCGCTTCTTTCAATGATACACAACAACCCTTCCTTCCCAACTGAAAACATGAATATCTTTGAGTCGACCAAAACACTTTTCTCAGGCGCCATCCTAGCAAGACAGAAAATGACCAGGCTGAAAAGAAAACCCGAAACAATAGGAAAGAAATAAAATAAAAATGTAGGGAGAAAAGAAACAAAAAAGGAGAAAAAATAGAGATGCAAATAACGGGAAGATTTAGGAATATTTTTGACAAGAAGTGCCGGAAATAAGACGACGACAAGAATTCAGGAGAGAGTCCGCTTGCACTAGACGCCAAGAAATCTTATCTGCATCTCCTCCCTCCCCCCCAAAAAAAAAAGAAAAAAAGAAAAAAGAAAATCTAGTTGAGTACAAAAGATCATAGAACTTTGAGAAGGTATCAACTTCCCCTCTTGAGCATCTCTAAAGAAGGTGACATTCCATTGGGGAATGCCATTGGACATGTCTGAAAGATCCTCAATCGAGGCTTCTTGCATCTGCTCTATGTCGAATATTTCAGGATTAGCTTCCTTGAAGGCTCTATTGCCACACAATATGTCATGCTAGAATTTAATTTTGGGCCCATTGCCCAACTCAAAGTGGCTATATCTAAAAAAAGTATCTCATCCTCTTCTTATATGCTTCCAAAGCCCTAGCCCATGTGACCCATTCACTTCATTCAAACAGAATCCTCCCCACGCTCCACCATACTTTGATTCTATGACAGTCCTCCGCAAAGCCCCATTTCTTGTTGGTATCTCCATAACCACTTACCCAATAAGACCTTGTTACAATCACAGCAGCTCGAGTTTCTTATGTGGCTGCATTGGTTTGTTTCCTAGGTTTATTGATAAGCTTATAGTTTGAAGTTGAATTATCTTACCTTTCAAGTTGCCTGATTATTTCCCATAAATGCTTCAGAGATCTTGCATGGACTGATGATGCCTTAAGACTCACAATAAGGTTTTTCAAGATATCTTAAATAGAGAACCGATTCATTTTGCACATATTGGGGCTAGTCTTTTACATGGTGTTTTACTTGGGTGATCTAATATTTTTATTGGCACCGGGTGTCTAGGAACGACATCTCAACTAATCCCGGGGGTCATAGGCCCTCGGCAAGAAGTTTCTTGCACCTCGGGTAATTCAAGAGAAAAATTCCTTAGTCCGATGGCCCCTAGAGATTGTTTGCACCCAATGGGATTTGAATGCGATTTCTTCGGAATGTAACGGTGCCTATATTTGGTTGGATCTTGAATCTAATAAAATTTGAAGATATGTGAGATTCCCGCATTTGGTTTGTTTTTTAAGAATCTTACTAGAATTTTTATATTTTCGAATATGTATCTATATGGTGGGGACATGAGAGTGGTTGACAAGATAGGAAACTGGTGACGTTTTGTTAGTCAAATGGTATAAATGAGGTTTACTTTTTCACTTGAAAGTAGAATTTTTCAAACATGGAACATGAATATCCTCATGTTTTCACGGGAATCCATATTATTACAAAATGAGATTTTGTGGGAGATTGTATCTTTGGGTGTTTGGGTTCACATTTGTAACCAAATGAGAGGGAACACCCAATAATCCTCTGTGAAGAATTTTGAGAATCTCAATAGAGTTGTGATGTAATATTCTAGATTGTGTAGAGGAAGGTGGTGAATGAGATCTCATATTGTTTGAGAAGGAGAAATACTTGCCTTTATAATGATTCCAAAGAGCTTCAATTGTAACATTGACTAGTCTTCTTTGAGTATAGGCCTAGATATGGCTGAGGATCTTTCTGGGGTCGTTACAAATTATCTGTAATGACACTAGGAAGGCTCAAGCTGCACACTTCTGGTTGGGGTTGACTCTTATACCATTTGTAACGATTTAAGGAAGATCCAAGTCACATCTAGGCTCCTATTCCAAAAAGGCTAGTTAATGTTACAGTTGGAGTCCCTTGGAATCATTATAAAGGGTAGGGGTTTCTCTTTTCCAAGTTATGTGGGATCTCATTCACCTTCACGGTAATAATCTAGGATATTACGTGTGGACCAAACACCATGTCAAGGTGAAAATAATGAAGATAAAATCCAATGAAAAATCAAGGTAAAGGAGATCCTGGTTTTATCCTTCTTGACTGGATAATGTTTTTTCTCATGGTTGCCTCATCTGCTAGCCTCACAAAAGTATTCATAATTCATTATGCTATAGAATACTAATTATTTTTTTTAAATGTGATTCTTCTTACTTGATTTATTCAGCTGCTTGAAATTGTATCATTTATTTTTTAGGGCGCTAGCTCCGTTTTTCATATTTGTCTGTCTTTTCAGATTCACAATGGTGCAACTTTTGTGAAGGTTGATAAAATAGATGTTATGAAGGACAACTCTCCGGCCTTACTGTTCCATGGTATGGTATCTGTAATTTTCACTATTATAATGTTCTTCTTTTGTTTGCATAATAAAACTGAAATGACACCTGTGTTCTTTGCAGATGATGGTGGTGGAATGCATCCTGAACGTATTCGGAATTGCATGAGCTTGGGTTTTTCTTCGAAGAAATCTAATACGACTATTGGACAATGTAATGATTTTGATCTTGTTCCATAGCTCCCTATCTTAAAGAAAATTTCAAAATTACATCCTCATAGCTCCCTATCTTAAAGAATTTTTCAAAATTACGTCCTCTAATATGTTTATATTCAACTTTGATGAAATTTCGTTTTGGCTTCTTCAGTGTGTCAGTTTTCAAAAACTGCTGTCAATTGATTAAACACTAAGGAACTTTGGATTCTTTTGAGGCCTTTTA
This sequence comes from Juglans microcarpa x Juglans regia, assembly GCF_004785595.1. Classification (NCBI taxonomy): domain Eukaryota; kingdom Viridiplantae; phylum Streptophyta; class Magnoliopsida; order Fagales; family Juglandaceae; genus Juglans; species Juglans microcarpa x Juglans regia. The sequence continues at coordinate 21,149,491 of NC_054601.1, read as the reverse complement.
GTTCTGAGGGTCTTGAAAGGATCTGAGGTTGTTAGAAAGACCATCCTATGTGGCAAAGTTGTCGTCTAACATTGTTGAGCAACTTGGAATCCTGTCTTTTACGGGCAAGTGGCTTGGGAGTGTTGGAGAGGAAGGGGGAGGTGGGAAAGAGGTGGTGTCAGATAAGTATGGCTAGAGTACTTGGAGATGGGCGACTCTTCTAAACTCTAAATATATCTTGGACTCAGTAGTGGGGACTCTTCTTAAATACTAAATATTCTGGCCTTTGGATGGGTAGTTTCTCTCTTTATCTTTCTTGTAAGGTCAAAGATCATTATAGAGTTTTGTCATCTACATCTGGTATGATGGTATGTGTGCATAAAAAGCTGTTCTCATAGCATTTCAACATGAAGTGGTGTTGGCAGACCTGCTACTATATTCCTATAAAATTGTGTTAATTGATGATTGTTAGTAATAAGTGTGATAGGTGGCCCTTTATTTCTTGTGGGTACTATCGTAAAGGATCATTGTGGGTACTTCTTGTCTTTGTTTCCACTTCCAACTAAGGTGGCCCATTGGACAGAGAAGCTACGAGATGGTTTTTTTTTTTTTTTTGGGGGGGGGGGGGGGGGGGGGGGGGGGGGGGGGGGGGGGGTGGATGGATGATGACGAGTTTGAATTTCACTTTATGAAATGGTCCACTGTATGCACCCCGATTTCAGGAAAAGAGGGCTGGGAGTTTGAAATCTGCTGGTCTTTAACTGAGCTCTATTGGAAAAGTGGTTGAGATACCAACTAGGAAGAGGGCTCGATGAAGGAATAATTTTAAAAGCTTAAGAACTCTTCCCATTTGTTTAGCAAACGAATCCTTCAATCCTCCTCCACCTTGGAAGCGCATCTTTTGCATAAAATGACGTCCTAGTGAAGGATAGTAACAGAGCATTTGCATTAACATTGTTGTGGGTGTAGCAGAAAAAGAAGCTGTACATGTATTATATAAAATAAATAAGATATATTCGATCTATTGGAGGAATAATAAAAAAAGCTTAAGATCTTAGAAATATTAGTTCACTGAATTTCACCATGCCCTAGCAGATCTTTGGAAGGAGAGTAAAAAGGTTCCAAATTTTTGTTTCATAGATGCCTATTTTGTTGTGTTGTTTTATTCTTACCTATAAAAAAAAAAAAATTGTTGTGCTATTTCTGTTTGATCTTGTTTACTCCAAGATGTTTGTATGTTTTTCATCTCTTGAACTGAAGGGCAAGTGTGTTTTCAGATGGTAATGGATTCAAGACTAGTACAATGCGGCTAGGTGCTGATGTTATCGTTTTCAGTCGTGCAACTAGTGCAAGGTATTTATGTTTCTTTTTTCTGTCTTTGTTCTTGCATCATACAGTATTTTCCTTGAACTTTGTTGCTTATTGTAAGCAAAAGAATTGTCTTTAATTGCATTTGATTACATCTTGACTAGACATTTTACGTGGTTTTGCCCATGTGCGTTGCATGTGCATGCAAATGTGTATGTGCTACTTCTGCTACTGAGAGGATAGCCACATTATTTATCCAACCTTAAATAGAAAGAATGAGGCTTTATTGACTTATATAATGCAAAAAAAATTTTGATTTCATTTATATTGCTGGGAGTTGGACTAGTTTGACGTAGGATTTTGTTTGTGGTTTGAATTTTAGAAGTTTATTGGTGACTTTATTGGTCACAACATGCAGTGACCCCTACATCAGTAGGGTCTATGCTAGAATTCAATTATGCCATGTGAGATGCATTTGATGTTCTGGTTTTATGATTGTGAAAGTTTTCTTATGTTGAATCTTTGTATGCTAAGGTGTTGTGTGTATGGATTTATGCTCTCTCAAATGTGTGTGGTGCTGCCTGGCTTTTTTATTTTCATTTTATTTCTGTTAAATAGAAGTTTACTGAAGAAGTGTCTGCTGCCTTCCTGCCTATATGATCAGATCTAGATGTAGTAATTGTTAGTGATTCAACCTTTTTTTTTTTTTTGCCATTGCAAATTATCTGGTGCTTTCCAGAATTAGACATTTTTTTTCTTTTCTGTATTCTGTGACATTTTTCATGTCTTGTTTTTTAGCCAAGCAACCCAGAGTATTGGTTTATTATCCTATACCTTTTTGCGAAGGACTGGGCAGGATGACGTAATTGTTCCAATGGTGGTTCTTTCTATCTTTGACATTTAGGTCTTTAAGCCTTAGCAATTACCTCCCGTCTCTAAACTTCATTTCTTTGGGCTCACTATAACTGCAGATAGATTTTGATGTTTCTGGCCATTGGGCAGAACCAATTATTTATAGCTCGCAGGATGATTGGTCTTCTAACTTGAAAGTCATCCTCGAATGGTCTCCCTTTCCATCAAAGGAAGAGCTCATGCTTCAGGTTCATTTACTAACTCAATTGAGTTAAGTTTAGTGTGTATTGATTGTTTAAGTGGAATTATTCCCAGGGTAACTTAAGTTTCGGTCTCATCATGGTGGATTTGGATTCCCTTGAGTTCTTGCTTGAACTCTAGGGTCTAGAGTGGGAGAGGGATTGACACATAAAGTGGGTCCCACAACATTATTGACATTTAATGCTGACGAAGGAATTCACTTGGGCAACTATAAATGCTTTGGAACCCACTCAATGGTCTCTCTCTCCTATTCTAGGTCCTAGTGTTCGGGCTAGAACTCAAGGGAATCTAAATCCCAACATGCTTGATTTTTTATGTCACATCCGTAATTACTTTCTGTTGAAGGAACTTCTTTTGGAAAATGGTTGGTACCGCTTTGGTGGTGGAAGTTGAAGTAGTCATTTGACTCATTTTAGATACTTACGCAGAATTATTGTGTTGGAGATGATGTGTGCTAGTGCACAATAGACTTCAGCTTATAAACTTTTAAGTTTCTTGAAAGATTGGTTTGTTTTCACAAACCATCTCAACTCATCTCATCTCATCTAATTATTATAACTTTTCCAAACTCCCACACAAAATACAATAAACAATTCAACTTTTTCAAATCCCAAAACAAAAATAATATTACAAAATAATATTATAATAAGATTTTATTCAACTTTCAACTCTCATCTTATCCCATTTCATCTGTGTAAACAAATGAGACCAATATGCCTTAATACTGATTAGACATGAAGTTTGTTGTTCTGTCTTGAGTTACCATCTTTTCTTTTCCACTCCTAATTTTAAATAAAATTATTTTCCCATTTTTAAAATTTAGTTAGGAGGTCTTGTTCTAAAATCTGTCACTTTTACATTAGAAATACAATGCAATAACATTACTGGCTCCACAACTATTTTTGTATCACCCTGATACCATCACATCCAACACCACTTCCCTAGAACACAAATAGTTGTACTTTAACGATCAAGGGAACCGCATATGTATAACCCCAAAAAGGCTTGTCAATTTGAAGTTTGCCTAGATCTTATCACCTCTATGTCGGTTATTCATATTCCCAATGTAGGATTGGGGTGTTACAGACTTCCCCTGTTAAATTTCTGACATCTTTGTTATACAGTGTTTCAACAGCACATGGTTGTCTTTATGGGGTGACTCCAATACGAAAAGCAATCACCTGATGAAAGTGCTAGCCAAATTTGGGCTATAGCCCCCCAACCTCCCCCCCGCCCCCCAAAAAAAAAAGCTAGTCAACTGCTTCCTTAGAATCACATATAAAGCTTAATTTCACTTAATAAGTAGCCAATGAGGGAGCACTCATGACTACCTTTATAATTTATCCATTCCATGTTGGTTGTTGATATTCCCAATATAGGATTGGGGTGTTATAGAGACCATCACCTCCAACCCTCCTACCCAGGACACAAGTTGCGGTACTATCATTGTGCCAGCTAATGCTTTTAGTGAAGTTTTCATAGAGAATCTTAGGAGCTATTAAATGTCACATATTCCTACTTATTATATGTTTGCTATGCCCTTTCTTCCTTAACTAATTTGTTTTTTATTTTTCAGTTTGAGGATATTGGACCACATGGAACAAAAGTAATAATATACAATTTGTGGCTGAATGATGAAGGCATCTATGAATTGAGTTTTGACGATGATGATGAGGTATATAAGACCTTCCATATGGTCCTGTATTGGCTGTGTTGAGATGTCATGCATACAGCATTAAATATTTAGAAAAACTATATTATGTAATTATATATTGAAGTTACAGAAACTCACACTTTACCCCCTTAAACTACCACTAATTTTTCTCTATGACTATCAAACTATCAAAGTTGTAATTTGAACCCTCAATTTGAAAAAACATGTTGCAATTTAGCTCCATGTTGAGATATATGATCATTAAGATGAACCAAAAAAGGTGACATGGCATGATCTTAATTGTTGAATCGTAAAGGTTTAGGTAATTTGAAAAACGAGTGATAGTTTAGTAGTTTGGTGCTTATATTGCAATAGAAGTGGTTTGAGGTGGTGACCTGTCATATCCCTTGATGTTAATTCTAGATGCCACTCTTGGAGGGTGTTAATATCATGCCGAACTAACAATGCCTGCTATTTTTATTGAAGTTATGAAGCACTGGGTATTCATCAATTGAAGTTGATGAACATATTTAACATGATACTTAGCCCTTACCAATTTATCAATTGAAATTTCAATTAAATTTGATGCAACATATTTACAAATGATCTCAATCTGTGCTAAAGTGTAAAATATATGCATTTGATTCTGATGATCACGTGGATAAAATTTTTTCACTAAAAAAACTGGATATTAACTGTCTCCTGGGATTTAGTTATTGAGCTGTTTTGGGTAATTGGCACCTTTTGCTTTACATTTCCATTTATTTGTTACCATAACTGGACGCCACTGAAATCTGTGAAAATATTGGATTTGGCTGTTTTAAAAGAACTATGGAGCCGAATTAAGTTTTGAATTCAATTAGGACTGGGCAAATTGTGTGGTTAAACCCCCCCCCCACCCAACTCTGGTTTTCTAATGCCCAGCATGCAATTTTCATAAGATGTGTGTTGGTTTGTTATAATTAGGCGTTACTATTGTATACATCTTGTGTACTTGGGCATGTTGTTTGCATTTTTTAATAGGTAATTCACTTACTAATTTAAAAAAATTCGTTTCTATGGAAACTAGTGTATCAATTCAATAGTTCTAGTGTAATTGTTTTGTTTTGATAAATAGTTCTAGTGGAATAGCAGATAAGAAAAATTTTACGTAAATTTCTTTTCAAAGCTGCAAAGATCAGTTGATGCCATCTATCAATTTTGTTGGATGCTGGCATTGCATCTCACTCATGGCTATGCACAAACACAAAAGCTTTTGCAGCTTGAGCCTTGTACCTATGGGCTGGGAATTGGGATTCTGCCAGTGGCAACAAGGATTTTTTCAGGCGTGTAAACTCATGAAATCCTGTGATCTGAATTGTAATTTGACTGACAATGCTCATTCTTGTTAAAAACAAAAAATTGACTGACAATGGTTGTGGTTAGGCATATACACATGTTTATATATGTTTGTTTTGTAAAAGGTGTTTTGTTGTTGTCTATTTGTTGGGGGTAATGATGTTTCTGTTCTGATTTTAATATATCAAATAAACTTAATTACAAAAGCAACCACGATTCTTCTATGTTCTTTGATGTAGGATATTAGGTTGCGAGATGAAGCCAATCAGGGAGGTTTGACAAATTTACGCAGAAAAACAGTTGAGCTCCAATCCCATATATCTTACCGTATTCGTTATTCCTTGAGGGTAAATTTTCACATCTATTCATTGTGTTTGGCCTTTTTTTTTAAAAAAAAAAAAATCACTTGTTAGATTCATTTAGTTTTCTAGATGGTTTCTGTGCTTTTATCATTTCTATCACTTGTTTGATTCACAAAACATTCTATATTTTTTTTTATTAATTATATAAAAACTTCTTACTCATGTATTTTACTTTTCTGGCACAGGCATATGTATCCATCTTGTATCTTAGAAAATTCTCAAACTTCAGTATTATATTAAGAGGGAAACCTGTGCAGCAGCTCCGTATTGCAGATGAGTTGAAATACTCTAAAGTGATTGCTTATAAGCCCCGTCTAGGTGGGGGGCAATCAGAGGTAAGAGTCTTATTTGAAAAATAGAAGGAGGAGAACATCAATTCAATTTTTACCCACAAACTAGTAACTGCTAGTACTCATCACATATGCATGATAAATGAATGCTAAGATTGGAACCCGCTCGCCCACCCTATTCCAAAAGTAAGGAAAGAATGATTATGGTGGTGATGCATACATATACATTGTTATTACAGTTTTGTGATCCATTGGCGTAGAATCTCAACATTTCCTTCCTACAGTACCTTATTTGTCATGTAATGCCTGTTTCTATATCAGAATGCCTTGGAAAGTGGATGTCATAATTTGTTGGTTTAAGCAGTCAGCCATTGCCATGGAGCAGTATGCTAGTCAAATTTTCAGCCGATTAAGGAGGAAATAATAGCTTCATCAATTATTCCTATTGGGACATTGTATTTATATTCTTTTTTCCCTCTTTCTGGTGTTATGATGCTTTAGCATGAATGGATATTTACTTCTCCAATTTACGAATGAGCTTTCACTAGAAACTAGTACTTACATTAGCTGGAAAAAAGGGAGGATAAATGACAGTTCATGCTCATCATATTCTTACTTATATGCACTTCTTATGTTGAGTACTACTTCCATCTCACAATGTTTGTATATGTAACTTGTCTCGTCTGATAAGGTATGTCCTGGTCCAAAGATCAAAACATAAAATTTCTCTGTTTTCCACAATTCCTCTTTTCTTACTTTATTCAACTTTAGGTCTATTTTTTACAACTTGAAAGATACTTCTGGTTTTGTAGAAGTAAGTTCACAGAAGCTTATGTACTGGGAAATAATTTTGCTGATGCTGAAAAGATGACTGGTCTTTTGGTGTAGGTTACAGTGGAAACAACCTTTGGATTTGTTAAGGAGGCTCCTTCCATTTGGGTTAGTGGATTAAACGTGTACCATAAAAATCGCTTGATTAGGGTAAGCTTTGCAGATTAAACTGTATCAAGCATTGACTTTAAAATACTTGTTGAATAAGGAAGTCAAATAAATTTGTGGAACTTCTTGGAAACATATGCTGCTTACATGATAAGGGGGATCTGGTGCTTCATGTAATAGTGTAGATCATTGACATGAGTGTTACTGATGCGGTTAGTTTGTTCTCTTTTTTGTAGCCCTTTTGGAAAGTCACCGCTGATGGTTCTTCAAAAGGGAATGGTGTTGTTGGTATCCTCCCTTTTCTCTCAAAACTCCTGTGCCATACACTTCTGTCAAACTTTCTATTATTTATTGATTTTGTCTCTGATCTTGTAGGAATTATTGAAGCAAATTTTATAGAACCAGCACATGATAAGCAGGATTTTGAGAGATCGTCTGTGTTTGTCCGGCTAGAAGCGAGGCTGAAACAAATATTACTGGATTACTGGTTCGTTAATGTGTCATACTTATGAATTCCACTAAGCACTATTGTGGAAAAGCAATGTTCTTTCTATTTTGGAGGGATTGGTTTTGTACCATTTCTTGCCATGATAATTCGGTGGAGTAAAATCTTTACAATCCAAAATTGCTTTCAGATTCAATTTCAAGTTTCTAAAGTCATTGAGTCAAAATATGTGGCTCACATTTAGCTTGGTTCTGTATAGACAAAACCTGTATCTGGTATCTCACATAATATTTTTTTTACGTGGGTTAAAGCGGAGTGGATGATACATTTAAGCGAATTAAACCATGAGAACCACATTCTTGAAGTGGAACATGAAGTGATAAATTCATGATTATCTTTGGGTACCAAGCTGTTGTGAGTGGTCTATTGCTTAAAATACTATCTTATAAACAAAGGAAAGAAAGTAATTAGTGTTCATCTATGATCCCACAACCCCCAACCCCCAACCCCCCCCCCCCCAAAAAAAAAAAGGCTATTTTGAATGAAGAATATATTGGAGTCAGTATCACCTGCAAAATGCAAGGGGGTAACCCTCTAACCCAAACAACTTCTTCCAATGGTTGAACCCTGGAAAAGGGAATAGGTATCAATTGCTTAGCAAGAGAGGCCAGTGCTGGAATGGGTATGCTATTTGTGCAAATTGCAAAGGCACTTGTACTTTTCCTTTTAAGTATCATTTTGATTTCTTACCAAGCAATTTTGCCTCTTTAGGCATTACATCAGGGACTTGATTTGGAAGTTTAGTTACTATAGTTACTAATATTGGGACTTTGCAGCACCCCTTTTTTCTGTACATGTTTGTATGCAAGAAACATGTATGAAGCTTGACTGTTTTGCAGTGGTGGTGATGTACTATTTCTTTTATTTAAGTCAATATTCTTAGTTTTACTACGATTTTAGATTGTTTTCTTAAATAAAGTTTTTATCAATTTTAGAATGTTGAATTTTGGCACTGTGTATGACTTGGTTATTTGTTTTGGGCAAGACAGGAAAGACCATTGTCATTTGATGGGATTTCAGCCTCCCAGTGCCAGAGCACATCGTGAACAAAAGCAATCCCCCGTTCAACTTTCTGTTGGACTTGCAGCTAATGTGGAGCAGGAGGTTGTGCAGCCTATGGATGGTCTTCCAGCTAATATAGGGCAGGATGTGAGTAATGGGTACCCTGTAAGTCACTACAGAAATCATTTCCAAAAAGACTTGCCTTCTGTACAGCCTATGGTTGAGCTCCCAATTTAGATTATAATTTTCTTCTTGAGACTGCATCATTTAACCGTAAGGGGTGGAGAGTGGGATTTGTGTTCACTCTTTCTAAATCTGATACTATATACTGGTGCTTAGATTTGTGTTCACTCTTTCTAAAACTTGAATGATGTTTTGTACATGGCTATGTGCTCTGTTGATTTACGAACTCCAAGCATGTCTTCGAAATTTGATTCATCTTTATCTATATATCATATTATGTATTGACTCTTATCCGCTTATTACCTAGCTCAATCCCTTGCTTGTTGCTTTACTAATATGTGATTGGCTTCTATCCTACTTCCAGGATTCCCATAAAAAAAATATTTTGACTCTTATCTGTACATTGTTACATATATGTATATATTTTTATGCAGATTGATGGGCAATAACGTACCTCAATTCTTCTATCCAAAATCATTTTTCCTGTTGCATGCTTTATGGTATGTAAAATAATTTCTGAGATTATGATTCCTTGCCGAATGCTACTTTATTGCAGGGCTCCCACGAAAAAGTAACAACTAGAGATGGTCCAGGGTCCATTTCGATTGATCAGATATGTGAAGAGAACATACAACTTTTTGTGAGGTACTTATTTTAGATCCAGTGTATCATTCTGTATCTTAACCTTTAAATCTGTAACATACATATTGCATATAGTGGATAGTTTTGGTCTTTTTACTTATTATAAAAAATCTATATTTTTAAAATAACAAAATAAATGAATAAGAAAGGGTAAGGCAGACAGAAAAATAAAAATAAAGAAAAGAAAGAAAAGGAAAAGTGAAAGCAGCACTTGCCTTTGAGGCCTTACCTGTTTGAAAGTTCCCTACTTGCACCAATGGACAATAAGGCTTTCATCCCACATACTCTATGGTTTTTGGTCTTTTTAATATTTTCCAGTTGTTAGAAATAAACTAACCCATGATAACTTATGTATTAGAATTCTTTTGTACTGGTGTTGAATGCTAATTGGTTTGTTGAACTGAAACCTGGACTCTTTTATTTAGGTGTGAGGAACACATGCAGAAGGAGGAGGAGTTGAAACAGACGGTAAGTTGGAAGTTACATCCACAGCATGCTCTGGTAGTTCATGAGTTGGAGGGAGTGATTACTTTTTTTCAACCTTATAGTCGTGAATTTTGTATGATCTTTTGTTGAAATGGAACAGGCCGAGTGCTTGGAGAAGGAATTGGAGGAAGCCAAAAAGAAATTAGCACAAATTTCTTCGTACCTGGAGACTAGGAGGAAGCAAAAGATAATGGGACTACAAATTGGAAAATTTGAGTAATCTTCTGAAGCACTCAGCAGACTATAGAAATGCATGACAAGTCTCTCCTGAATACATGGGTTTGTAGTTAAGAAGATCTAAATCTTATATAATAGGCTTTTTCCAAGTGTAAATGCCCATGTTTCTTGTCTATGAATTATGAACTATTTGTATAATGTGGCTAGCTCATTTGAAGGTGGTTTCCTTGATCCATTTCTAAAGCTTATAGTGTCTGCTCTTTCTGATTGCCTCAAGATTTGTAATTATTTTAATAGGTGACTTGAGCTTATGTCAATTAAAAATCCATACTGAACATATGTTAAATATAATATAGCATATACTAAATCAAGCTTAAAGCATGTATTATAATAGAGGGTTTTGCTATACATCTGTTACTATTCATCTCTACATCTGACCTTTTTTTTTTTTTTTTTTTTTTATCATAGGATGTGGGATAGTGAATAGTGGCTGATAAGAATAATTATTCTAATAGATAACGCATAACAAGATGTATATAATTCATATAAGTATAGTCAATATATATATATATATATATATAACAAATATATACTTGTTATTTTGTTTGCGAGAAATGTAAGTGTTAGGAGCTTTCAACAAGTTCAATAGAGTTGAACCAAAATTATTGTTTGAGAGCTTAAACTGAGTTGAGTTGAGTTTATAGTTGAAGAAGCTGCTAAAATTAGAGTTAAATTAACAATTCATTTACTAAATGAAGTTGAGCTGTTCATAACAATTAACAATTCTATTAATTGTGTTCATTTTTCTTTAGAGCCATTCTGGATTGACAATACCATTCTAACTAAAATGATTGATGCTGGACCTTCAAGCTCAAGGAATATATATAGGACATCATAGAAAATATTTAGATTAGAGTGATATTGGTTGTCGCCAAGTAGTGATTGTTGGGTGTGCTGTCTAGGCAAAAACTTATTTTTTAATTTTTAATTTTTTAACATCTTTAAATATTTTTAAATAAAAAAATATCAATACATTAGTTACTTCTTTAATCAGTAAGTAAAAAAAAATAAAAATTAAATTAAATATAAAAAGTCAAAATATTAATGAGACAAAATGAGATGATATACTAGTATTATTCTTTAGATTATGTAGCCCAAAAACTAAAATAGGCCATAAAAAATATTCATTTTCCTTGAAAGTTTGAACATAAAAAATAAAAATAATTTTCTACCTACCAAAAATCATGGACCACAACTTCACAGTAACAAAAATATCATACATGCATACACCCTGTTGCTGAGATGATATATATTCTGAGAAAATTGGCATATTGTTTTAGGTGAGCCCATGATCTTGTTTTCCTTTTGGGTAAAGTAAAGTGAATAGGTGCCCATTTTATTGTGTATTATTTGATAAAATTCCAAGTGACAATGCATGCATTCAAAATTCTTGATGATATTGATGTGGCTCGTGACTTTCTTTATCTATCCTATGTGTCTTTCACTTTCATGTTATTTCAATACGTCACATCCAATTTATATTCACTTGATGGTAAATCTCTTGGAGGAAAGAGTGGCTTTTGCAGTTGACCGACCTCAATGATGACCAGCCCTAGCCCCCACACTTCCAGCATTTTTATAAGCTGTTTTTATTTTTATTTTTTTGTTTTTATTAATATTAATAATAATATTAATCCTATGTTTTTCCTTAATTACTAGAATAATCTTTTTGATTTGTTTAATAGATTGCTTAGTCTTCGAGTTTTAAATTGATATTTTGTTTTTTAGTTGTTTACTTCCTCTATAATTTCATTAATAAAAGTAGTAAACCTGTACTTGTCAGTATATGTTAATAACATTCTAACACGAATACTTTGGTAGATCATACTTGAAAAGAGAAGCATGATCAGTTGCATGCATGCCCCTTCCATGGCATATTAATCAGTACCCTTTCATGAGTACCTTCAAAAATTTGCAGTACTGGTCGTGGATCGATGATAGTACTACTTCGTAGGAGGGAGTGAGACCTCCATAAACAGGTTGCAACGTCAAGAGGGGAAGGGATCCTCCTCTAAACAAGATTACGTAGTATTTAATCCCATATTTACATGAGATCTGTTCTTGCAGGTATAAAAATAATATATAAAAGCAAATTTACAGATTGATGTAGATTTATTATATGATTTTTTAAATGAATTTTACTTTTGTGTAATGTAATGCATTCCTGAATAATATATATATATATATATATATATATATATATATATATATATAAAAGGGCTAGTTTCGTAAGCCAAACAAGATGATGTATAGACAGCCCTCATGAAATACTGTAAGTACAGGTCGATTGAGAAGTGTTAACAGTAGAGCTGGTGCAACCAACAGAAGTGGAAGTGACAATTCAGTAACAACTTGGTCCTTGAAATATCTCAAAGTCATATATATACACACCCATATATATATATATAGCTCAATTTATAAAACACATCAAGTATTTGCAGCCTTGATGATCTTGTGCTCAACGTCACAATACAGCTTGAAATTTCCCAGAACCTAAAAATAAAAAATAAAAACTTGGAAAACCATTTTGCAGCACATGAGTTGCAAACACAGGCTGTCTCCTACTTTCTACTTTCTCAGTAACCAAATAGGAATACAGAAAGTTGAGGAAAGCAAACCCTTTTAGAGAGAGAGAGAGAGAGATTATAGGGCTTGTTGCATGCATGGGGACCACAACAATAATTCCCATAAACAGAAACAACAACATTGTAGTCTATCAGACTCCTATATTTCTGTCCTCACCCTATCTACCACTACTACTGTACTACTACTATAAAGCCCTAATACCATAAAAACCCTATTCTTCTTTCAATGCCTTTGCTTTTGCCATTTCTTCCTAGCTAATCCTTTTGACATGCATGCTTAATTATTGCCCTGAATCTCTCTCTCTCTCTCTCTCTCTCTCTCAGACACACTCAAAAGCTAGGCTAACTCAATCATGTGCATCCATCTTCATGATCATGTATATATATTTTGGATAGATTACGTACCGTACTACAGTCCTGGGGTAGTATATGGTCACCAAAAACTCTCTGGTTAACATTAATCGTGCCAAACGTTACGGCATGCACCATATATATATATATATATATATCGCAGTAGTACTACTTCTTCTGGATAGAGTATTTATATATATGGTAAACCAAAAACTTTCTCATGCGCAGCCTGCGCCCCACGGAGGCGGAGCCTCATAGCTAATGTCTGGTGTGTAGTGTCGAGCATGACTTGAGCCTTCTGCATGTATATATATCGGTCTCAGCTGCACGACAGTCCGTGCGTGATGTTATATATGCTAATGAGAGGCTCCGTACATTGGGTTATGGGCTGATCTCTAATAACAAGGTGGGCACATTTCCAATGGTGGATTATTAAGTTATTAACATCAAAGTTGGTAACAGTTAGCTAGCTAGAAGCTTGCATTAATTTGTACCCTCTATTATTGAAGAGCTCCTCTTGTGAAATAATTATAAATTATAAGATAATTAATGAATTCCCAAAAACCGGAGATATTCAGATGATTATCTCAATTCATTTGATGATTTGAGTGTAATTCGCTAGAGAGATCTAGTTAATTTTCAGAAAATTAATGGGGTAATTAAGTAGTTACTATATACTTTTGTGTATATAATAGTGGGGTTTTAATTTATTTGTGGGTCCACTAGCAAGTTTATAGCTCTCTCTGAGACTTTCCCAATAGTACTTACCCCCGATTCCTATTACCAACGTCTCTTCCAGCTAGCTGATTAAGCTTTGAAATCTTGCGTGCTTTCAATTGATCAGGTACGTACGTAGCTTCTATCTTCTATCTCCCAAGCTTGTGGCTCCATATATACTGTCGTATCATTATCCATAACCAAGCTGATGTCTTGAGGCAAGTCATCGATAATCAGCTTATGATGGTACATCCTTTTCTGCATGCAGCATAGATCAGTTTCACCTGTCCCAAAAATAATTGTTGCTTATTATTTCCAGTAGAGATCGATCTTAATTCCTTGACCTGATCACTCATCACTTCCGAGCTTATTTCCGATATTAGAGATTTTTTTGTCTCTCTCGTGATGTTTGATCCAAACAAGGTCTTTTACACCATATATATATCAGGAGCTACGATCTGATGAGCAAGATCTTTGGTGCCTTAGCAGCTTGTTGAGTATTAGGGTTAAGGATTTTTTTTTTTTGTTGTTGTTGTCTTATCAGGGATTAATCCAAGAAAACTTTGATATATACGTACGTAGCTTGTTGGGGTTAGTCGGAGCAAGGTCTTGGTTTCATTGCTTTAATTTGTCGGAGATTAGTCCCGATGTATTGAACAATACCCTTTTTTTTATCTTGTCAGGAATAGTTCAAGCAAGACCTGTCGAGCAACTATTTATATGATTGGACGGATGAAGTGCTTCTCTTTTTAAAAAAGAAAATGATCAATAATATTGATGTCATTCGAGTCCGGTCTCATTTTATTATTATAATTTTTTTAAATTTTTACATAAAATATAATAAATAATTTAACTTTTTCAAACTTTAAAACAATAATAATATTAAAAAATACTATTCTAATAATATTTTATTCAACTTTCATATGAACACACTATCCAAACAAATTGATGATTTTAATTCACAGCTTTGTTCACAAGGAAGAATTAGTCTCGTTTGGATTGCAAAATGGTCTCATCTAGTTTTAATATTCAAACATTATAAACACAAATATTTTTCAATTTCAAAATTTTAACTTTTTCATCTAATAATTTTCTAATAATTACAAATTTTTCAAATTTCCAAACAAAAAATAAAAAATAATTCAACTTTTTCAAACTAAAAAAAAAATAATATTAAAAAATAATATTATAACAATTTTTTAATTTTATAATACTTTTATTCAACTTTTTCTCCTTTCTTTCCCAAAACCTCATAAAACATCTTAACTCAAATAATTTTATTACTATTTACATATAATTTCACTACTATTTACAAATTTCTCATCTCACAAATTTAGCCTTGTTTATTTTTACAACTTCTCTCAACTCATATTATCTCATCTAATTATTATAATTTTCTCAAATTCCCACACAAAATAGAATCAACAATTCAATTTTTTCAAATTCTAAAATAAAAATAATATTAAAAAAATATATTCTAATAATATTTTATTTAACTTTTAACTTTAGTTTCAACTTTATGAAAACAAACGAGACTGTAAAAAGTAGTGTAGAAGGGAATAGTTCATTGTTACGTCTCCTTTTTCATGAGATCCTGAGGATTATGTTACTTAAGAATGATAGCTACATGGCGGACTTATAAGAGCCATTTGTTCATTAGAGTAGTTGTTCTCTATATATAAGCTGTAAATAGCTCCGACAGTTATTGAAAGATAATTTTAATCCAAAACATCTATATATATATATATATATATATTTCTGCTATCAATTAGTACTGATCATAATTAAGCACTAGAGACATGATTAATGTTGATTCGAAAATGAAAACCAATTAAGTACCAATATTTCGCATGGAATATTGCTAATTACACCACGTATTTATAAATTAGCTGCCAGAGGGGTTGAGAATTAACAAATCATCATTTTAATTAGGGTTTGAGGAGGAATTAATTAATATATATTTTCTTGGATTTTAATCGTACAAGCATTACTCTATATGCATCGTGTTACGTATGGAAATAACAAAAAAATATTATTCTTTCCTTTAAGAAACTTTTAACTGTTAACTATCAGGAGGTTCTTCCGATCCCAGTACACCATAAATATATGGAGAATTTCATGATTTACTGGTGGGTTAGGTATCAGTTTATGATTACTGTACAAGTACTGGTTATATATAAGCAAGCAAGGAATATTTATCCTCTCTGTGCTGCTCAGAAATACACGAGAATCTAAGAAAAAAAGTGCAAGCTTTTTGAGGGAGCAGGAAAAGACGGGGGAGTCTTCATTCACATCGTCATATATATATATATATATATATATATATATATATATATCTGTAAAGTGTATTTGTATCGGAAGATGGATGTAATGTTATCATCAGAATCGTCTATATTTTGATAGGGCATCATTTGTTGCAATGCAAGTGTGTAGCAGAAAAATAGAAGATAATAAAGCAGCTCGCTGCATGCATCACATGGATCTCATGTACTACGTACAGCTTTCTTCTAATTTATTATAAGCGTAGTGTGTATATATATACATACATATATATATATATATATATATAATATATGCATGTACTAGTGGGAATTATGATATATATATGTGTCCGATAAAGCAAGCCTGCCTTTTGGTGCAGTCAGAGTATTGCATATTCTCCAAACATTGAGTTCACCAAATGTCTAATGATCATCAAACTTAAT
This sequence comes from Juglans microcarpa x Juglans regia, assembly GCF_004785595.1. Classification (NCBI taxonomy): domain Eukaryota; kingdom Viridiplantae; phylum Streptophyta; class Magnoliopsida; order Fagales; family Juglandaceae; genus Juglans; species Juglans microcarpa x Juglans regia. Next base: position 21,133,095 of record NC_054601.1, on the reverse strand, counting down.
TGTTCCCTGCTTTATGTCAGGAATTAACTATATCTAGACTTAGAATAAACTAAGAGAAGCGCATGATGGCGAAGTAGCTAAAGACAAAAAAAAAAAAAAAAAAAGAGAAGTGACATAGATCAGATCACAGTACTGGATCTGTTGCTGAATTATGCATATATGGCAAGGTTATTGACAATAAGGATCGCACAAACTATATACCAAGTCCACACATACATTAAAATCGAGTCTTTATCCAGATCAATATGCAAGTGCTACTGCATGCATGCAAGGACTTGGTCCAGTTGATCTCTTCTGCAAAGAGATTTCCTCATAGGGCATTAAGGGGCTGACTACTAGATAAGCACATAGCTAGAGTAGTACTGTACATCGTGGCAAACATAGGCCAGGTGGATATATAATGTCAGTAATTTCCGGTTAGAAAAAACTCACAGATAAACCACCTAGCTCAGACGTCCTATTTGCTCTATAACTGTTTTCAAAGTATATATATAATGTAAGTTGTTCTGAAAAGGAAAATTATATATATATATATATATCTCACACTAATAATTTATGATTATTGAATTCCAAGGAGGTCAATCCACAGTAGTTGAAATTGAAGCCCTTCAATACTAGATAAGTGTAATTTAGAGAATTATGCATGCCATCTATTTAACTAACTCTGGAAAATTCATAATCTCGGGTATCGCTTTCGAGACTGCCCTGATCGATGAATAAATATGGTTTAGATAGGCAAAATGAATTCCTGTTGTCATGCTTAATAAGTAACATTTGCTTCAAATAGGTCTTTAAAAATAAAAAATGTAGTAGTACTGCCTGAACTATTCACAAGCAAGAAAGTCAGATCGATGATGCATGGTCATGATGAACTAAGGGCAGACATGCAAGGAATTATATATCTAGCACCAAAGGGAATAGCTTATGGTAATGGTTAGATATACATATACATATACATATATATAGATATATGTTTTATATCTATATATAGGTAATACAGATTCTTGAGATCAGAAAAGATCATTTGATTTGTTCTTGTACAAGCAGCTAGTGATCGCTATTCTTAGTATAATAAGGTAATAAACCCATGTGTGTATATTGGTAACAATATGGGATAAACATTTTACTAAGGAAAAATCTAATTGTAAGCAATTCTGCGCACTAATACGCACACTTATTCAATATGATTGGTCAGAAAATAGATTTTATTGAAAACAGTGCTAATTTGAATTTAGAATATGAAGGCAACAACATTAGTACGCAGATTGATACGCAAACTTGCTTGTACATAGCAAAACTCTTTTACTAAACTTGCAGAATTTACTAACATAAATTAAAGGAAAGAATCTTTGACATTCTCATGCATGTTTGTACATGTGAGGAGATGGGGACAATGTAATTTTGCTTATATCTTCAACAATCAAACATTACTCGATCCTTAATTTGGAATATAAGTTCTTACAGGCACACAGAATTAATATTTTTAACCATTCAGCTTTGTTTGAGCTAGCTATATGCTTCGCTAGATGTATCAACTCCCACAAGTAGAAAGGAAAAAAACATCTCATTCTCAGATCATCATATTTTATATTCACCTTATTCCTCTCAATTGCTAGAAAAAGGTTAATATTGGCTATCACCAAAGATCTCTAGCATGTAGAGTCATATGTCCCAAAAATATCTAAGAAAAAGTAAAAAGGATTCTTAGAAGCTGGCTCAAATGAAATGTTTCAAAGAATCTATATATATATATATATATATCTGTGTGTGCAGATGAAATTTTAGTACTGAACCAGTTTTTGATATCTTATTTCACTTAAAACTGGTTGTATGAATGCATGTATATCAGATATTAATAAGAAATCAGACACAGGATCTATATATATATATATATATATATCGCACCTGGAGGTATATATTCCATTATCAAGGAGGTCATGTGTAGAGCACACGGTCATCCATATGATTACTTAAATTATAAGATTTGATTTGTAAAATTCAAATTTTAAAATTGATATTTCAAATCAAATTATGTCATGTAAGCACTTTATGAAGTGTGGTCTACACACAGGCTTGAGAATATAATTTTTTATTGCACTTGATCAAGGTTATTCCTAAGCCCAATTAACATGACAACACTGTAAGTATCTGCTTGGGATCATGTCTTGTTAGGGTACTTATTCTGGATGTACAATGCAATTTCAGTAGTAATATTCCATTTTCAGTTGGAAAATGCAACACAAAAATTATTCGAAGAGCGCCCTTTTTCTTAATTAAGCTTAATTAATTCAGAGTGACGATTTTAGGCCTAATTAATCATCATATTAAAAGAAATGATAAGATATTGAGAAATTAACATTGAAAAGTGTAAAAAAATGAACTACTCATGTTATATATCCATCCAAGAACCTAAATGTGATTTGAATGAATGATTCTAGTGGTTCTCAATCATATTCCTATATATTTAGTTAACTTTTAGTTTATATATTTTCATGGAGACCTCTTAAATTCAATCCCAACAGCATAGACACTAAAAGAAAAAACGGGCTTTTATGATCAATTTATTACAACCAAAAGATTATTTGCAACTAATGCAAATAGTCTTTTTGCTAGAATTAACTGGTAGCAAATAAACAGTTTTCTTGTAGTGAGATCAACTTATATATCTACGAGGATCATGTCTTGAATTAATCTCAGATATTATAAGGTGCGTGAAAAGAGAATATATATCAGTCTCATATATAATGTGTCAACATGACTGATTAAAACATACCTAAATGTGCTGGGAAGTGAGAAAATCTATTGATCATCTTGTTGAGGACATTAATGACCATGAAAATGAAATATCATTTTGGATGCAGTCAGATGGTTTCCAAACGCGGGGTAAAGTTTCTCCATCTTTCTATCTGGATCGTTTAAATGCTTATAAGGCTTAATTCCAGGAGAAACAGACTCATAGTTATGTACGGTATGCTCAGCAGACAGCATATTTATGTATGTTGCTCTCTAGCTATACATGTGCATTAAACCAGAGAAGATCATGACAAGGAATATTATTACTCATCTCACCATCCAATCCACATCATGCATGCATGTTTATATATGTATGTATGTATGAAAAAATCTATTCATCATCCCAACTCCCATCATCCCATGATGTGGCATTAGATGATCATAGGTTCACAAGTGAAATGTAATAAATAATTTCTAATCACCTAATGTCACATCATAGGATAATGAAAGAATGATAAAAGTTGGGATGACGAGTGACATTACTCTATATATATATAAATATATGTGTGTGTGTATCCTTCACCTTTTGAAGTAGAATGTTCATGCATGGGTGGAGTACCGCCGATACCGAAATAGATAAAAGCTGGTTTCTTTGTATATTTCGTCCCCATTTCAAACCGGCAAACATACGGGTAAACAGGAAAAAAAGCAGCTTCAAAGTTCGAAACCAACCGGAAAAGGGTAATGAAATATAACTCAAGCTAGCTGAAGAAAATAAATGAAAAAGAAATACAGAAAAGAAACAACAGACGGCCGGGGGGGACAGACTGCACTACGCTGGATTGCACACCGTCCGTCTCATACAGAAACCAAATCTCATTTTAAGGAAATGATCAATTACAATCTTAGCAATAACTTAGCTTGCATTCATGACAACTTTGAGATTCGCAATATTAAAACAAACAGCTTTCCGCGTTTCCTCTCGCTCTTTTTCTTTTTCATTAATAGCTCCTACTTGAATGGTTATCAAATTTACTACTACAACATTATCAAATATTGCTGAGAAAGTGAAGATTAACTAAGTTGGTCACAGAGAGAGAGAGAGAGAGAGAGAAATGGAAGAATGTGGGACTGTTTTTCAAGATCTAGGTGGTGGGAAAAATTGCGTACCAGCCATGAAAGTGTTAAGCGGAGCTCCAGGGTATAGAGAAGAAGGATCGAGAAGTGTCATGGCAGAAGAACCCACGTCTGCACCGCCACCACCACCACTAGCAGTGGTTGCGCTGGTATTGGTGACACCAGCAATGAGGTTAAGAGGTTGAACTCCACCACCTCCCCCGGAGGAGCTCTCCCCAGCATTTGAGTAATTAGTTTCGGGGCCTTGGTCATAGAGGGTTCCCTTGAAAACATGGCCTCCAATGTTCACAGCCGCCTGATACGCGTACTGATCGTCTGCTTCATCAATGGAGCTCACTCGTATGCAACGGAAAACGGCGGGAGAATTCACTTCTGCCGGAAAATGGCCGACTTCTAACCCTACAACATGATCCCAAAAGCAATGGGAATGTTAATTATAAGTTTAGACATTTCGAATTGGAAAGGAGAAATGGGATACAATATATATAAATGTTTGAAAAGCAAGCGCACACGCTCATACACAGATATCCACATGTAGACAGAGGCACAGACACACACAAAGAGGAAAGAGAATTTCTTCCGTGTCAATCCATTCGTCAGGATTACTGAATAATAGTGTTTTGGGTAAAGAAGTGGAAAAGAAGGAAAAGTTGATGGAGTTTACTATGGAGGTCGATTTCCATTACACGCAATCGATATCTAGCTGTATTATTTGGGCATACTTCCAAAATTCTCTCTCTCTCTCTCTCTCTCTCTCTCTCTCTTCCATCCATTCTCTCTTTTCAGAATTTCTTTGATGCGTCTAAGGAATTCTTGCGAAGAGTCAATCAGTAGAACTTTGAGTGAGTGTCTGCGAGATAAATTATATTAATTCAGGAAAAAAGAGAAGAAAATTAAACGAAGCTTAATTACCTGACGCGCTGGTGGGCAAACGAGTGCAGGCAAGAGAGGAAGAGCCAGGATTCTCTCTCTGTCTTTTGGGATTCACTCCGCGGAGCTGAAGTTGTTGATGTTGCTGCTGCTGCTGCATAGCAGCGAGTTGTTGTTGGCGCTCGCGGCGTCTGGAAGCTGGGACCCAAGTACTTTTGACATGGGTTTGGCACTCGAAGCCTCGGCTTTTACAACAAGTCCTGCACCGCATGTGAACGCAGTCCTTTTTGGCTTGGTTCCCGCAGTCCTGGCAGCTCACCCCTCCTCCTCCTCCCCCTGCGGACCTGATCATCATGAACGCCGATCTCGACGGCGACTCATCGGAGACGTTGATCGAGCTCCGGCTGGGCCCCACGCCTAACCCAGCCGCTGAAGCATAGAGATCTTGCTGGAGCTGTTGGTGGTGCCGTTGCTGTTGTTGTTGCTGCTGTTGAAGAAGCACCTGTTCCTGCTGTTGCCATAGTTCGAAACCCTTATACCCTGGGTCATCATTTTTGTACCAAAACAAGCTCTCCGGGGGAATTTCCGTTGGAGGATTGTTGCTGCTTTGCCGATGACGATCTTCTTGGCTGCTGCTCGTGGTACCCCTTCCTCCACCTAATGAGAAAAAACCAGCCATTGCTCCTCCTCTAAATCCGACCCGCACTTCAATTGTGACAGACAATCCATATCAGAAGCTCCACTCCCACCGCAAAATCAGAACCCAACTACGAAATGGTTCTGTGCCTGCCTTGAACGATGGGGGTGGGTGTCGTACTGTTACCCAGTAACTTCTCGGCTTTCTTTGAGAATTCTCGTTCTGCGTGTGTCGTATATGAGCGTACATGTATTTCTCTTAATCTGTACCTAATCTTTCTTTCTTTCTCAAAGAGTATGTTCGTGTGAGTTTGTGTAGTGTGGTGGAGGTGGTGTTTGCTTCTTGTTGGGGGGAGGGTTTAATTTGCAGCCCTAGTTGGTTAGAGAGAGACAGAGACAGAATTCAGTCAGTGTTTCTCAGCGTTAATGGCTGCCTGTGTTGAACAATTCCCTTTCTTTCCTTCCTGCTTCAGAGTGAATTTAGGAAGCATTTAAAGAACGCCGCGGAATCAACGGCTACTCTCTTTCTCTCTCTCCCTTCTCTGCAACGCCGCCATATATGCTCTTTCTGCACCGCTCTGCTGCCTCAATTTAAAGTCTCCCAACCCATCTCTTTGCGCTCTCTCTCTCTCTCTCTCTGATTTCTTTGCAGGAGATGAGCTTTTCAGCTCTGAGCAGAGCGTCTTGTGTCCATAAAACAAAACAACGCTCTAAAATCTCTCTCTCTCCCTCTCTCTGGCCTTAAGCATTTTATGATCTAATCTTATATTAAAACCCGCTGAATCAGCCACTGATAAATTCGCATGCTCCATCCAACGTCCACTAAAACGCCACGTATCGCCGCTCCAGCTTTTCCTTATTCGTCCTTTTGCACCGGAAAACCCGCTGCTTTTTCGTGACTCCACCCCTTTAATGAACCTATTTTGTTTTGGGTTATTGTTTGTTGAGCAATGATATATGTAAAATTCTTTTAATAATTTTTTATATAATTATATTTTAAAATGAGAATAATTATGTAAAATAATGTTATTTTTATAAGTTAATTTATAAAAAGAAAAATATTAAATAGATTTAAGAAAAACTTATAAAAAAATTTACTTTGTATCAATTATTGATATATTGAAAATTATAAAATTTAAAATTTAAATTTTAAATTTTAAAAAAAAACTAATAAAATAAGTCTTGTAAGTAAAACTGTAAATACATATATATAATACTACTCTTATAAAAATATCTTTCGTTTAAAACGTAATTGTATAAAGATTGTAAAAAGTATTATTATTGTTATTATTGTTATTATTATTATTTCCTGTTTTTCTTCTTTTTCGTTTATTTCCACCAATTATCCAACATTTTCCATTTATTTATCATTTCAATATATATATATATATATAATTAATGATGTGTATCATGTTCATATGAAAATGATTTGTTAGAAAAAGTAAGCAAATTTAAAACTCACATCAAAAAATATATTTTAGTAATATATTATATTTATTAAAAAGTGCTTGAGATTTGAATATTTTAGAATAGAACTAATAAAAAAAATTCTATAAGTGATACAAAACACTTATAAGCCAACAAGTCCACGAAAATGACCTAAATAAAAGTTCATGCAGCATTGATAAGATAACCTCATAATGGAAGGGATATATAGTGACAGACATTTTAGTGGTACGTACGAAGATATATTAATGGTGTATATATAAATGATGTGCATATATATGCTTGAACATATAAGTTAAGTAGTTTATTAATTAATACAACATATTAAAATTTAATTACGATGGATCCACTGATCTTATCCTATATATAATTATGTTTATGTTACATTCATTACATATTAATTGTTTTTAATTTATTATTTTAGAAATAAGATGAAACTGATAAGAGGATATATATATATATATATATATATATAATCCTGCAGAACTAAAACAAAATAAAAAAAATCAAGGCAGTTATATATATCATATAAGAAAATATATTTACATCCGTGAATTGTATAACTATCGTATAATCGTTTTGAAAAAAATAAATAAAATATAAAATTTATATAAAAAAAATTAATTTTTTAATAATACACTCTTCCATAACAAATAAATAATTTAAAATTATATGTAAAATTACTCTAAAACATTGTTAACGGTCGACGTTGCTTGAGGGTAGAGAATTGGGCAGTGAAAAAGAGGCAGAAGTTATCGAGTTTCTAGAAGATAATTATATCTGCTTTGCATGTTGTGCAGTAAGAGGGGGACACAGCGCCACTTCCACCTCTTACTTTTTTCTCTAATAATTTCCCTTCAATTAATATATATTAATTTGAATAATTTGAAGCATCTTCAAACTTAATTTGGTTATTTCTGAGATTATATTACGTGCACGTATTAATTAATTTTCAGTTATTTTTCCCCCTCTAATCATTTAATAAAAATTAATTAGGTTTCGAATATATCAGTAGAGTGGTACTACAACAACATATATATACAATTACATACTTCCATTATATCACTAAAAGAAAATCGAGTATTTGTGACGAATTATTTATGATAAGAATAATTATTTACGATGAAAACAGACTCATTTTAATAAAAATTGTCATTTTTACAGGTAATAATTGACCATAATTAAGCAGTTTTCTTATAATGGATTATCTGTAAATTTCTAAATTTATTTTTTTAAAATATAAGGACTGATGTAATAATTGATGGGCAATGCTAGATCAACTCGAAAATGTAATATATAGAATTGAAATGATTAAAAACTATGTCAATTATTAATACAATTAATGTGATAAGGGTAAGAAAAGAAATGAAGGCGAAAAAAGAGTACTAGATCATGATTATTTTATTGTAGGAATGATATTATTATCTGTGCTGCTGCTGACGTGGTATAATTTAGAAATTATAAAAAAAAATGAATTATTGTTCAAAAAAGAAAAAGATTGAAAAATTATCAAACTTTAGAAGTCAACTGAGTGGGACAATATTAATAAATTACATTGATGAACGTAATTTTGTATCATTATCTTACCATAAATTCAATAGATATATAAAACAAATGGAAACAGGGCATGGTTACTGTTTTCATCCTCGTGGTCTTTTTTCTTGCATCATCATGCATGAACCGTTGCTGATAAATGTGGCTGCGCGAGGACTCCGCCGGCCTGTAATACCGGTGGAAAAGAGGACCTATAACTGGGATTAATGGCCCTACGGTACTACGTGTATACAATATAATATATATATATATATATAGAGAGAGAGAGAGAGAGAGAGAGTGTATGTACAGATGTGGGTGATGGTACGTAGCTTGCTGTCTTTTGGGGAGTATATGCTGATAACTGGTTAGAAATAGTGCGCATATGAGAATTTTAACCCATAGGGCAGCCAACAAATTTCTTTCGGTCCTCCTAATAAATAATCTTAGGCGATTAAAAAGATCTTGGAATTATTTAAAATTTTGAGTTTTGATACATATAAGTTGGTGTGTTAAATTAACACTATGTTTCAAAAATAGTCCAGATTAGTCTGAATCAGTGGAACCGGTCCAGAACCCATTCTCTAATAGGCCGGTTATGCTTTTTAAGACCGGATTGGCGGTTTACTATATTATATATTTTAAATTAATTTTTTAATATTAAATATAATATGTTTTATATTATATATATTTTTATATTATATATATTTTTAAAATATAAATTATAATTATATATAAGATAATGTTATTATAATTTATAATATAAAATTTTAATCTTAAACATAAAAATTTATTTCATCATATGTTTTAAATATAATATATATATTAATAACATTTTATGGCCTAATAAATTTTCAATATATTCCTTTTGATAAATACATAATACATTAGTAATACTAATATATATTAGTAATATTAATTACATTTGATCACTTTAATTAATTAGTATATATTAGTATACTAATATATATTAGTATATTAATTACATTAATTTATGACCTAATACTAATATTATTAAAACTGAAAAATCGGATCGAACTGGACCGGAACCAGTAAAATCGGAAGTACCGGTTTATGAGGGTTACCAGTGTGTAATCGGTTTTCGAAAATGCAAAACTGGTGCATACCGACTCGGTCCTAAATTTTGTCCAAAACCGAATCACCGAACCGGACCCGTTACACTCTTACATTATATATTAATATCAAAGGAATAAGTAATTAACATATATATTTATATTTATATATGTCGATGCGATTTTGGCCCGATGGTCAAGAGTTGATTGGATGAGGTCATGAGACGACAACGGTGGTACTATAATTGAAGGAGAAGTGTAAAAATAGATGTGAAAAAAAAAAGAAAAAAAAAAAGAAGAAGATGGCAAAAAACAAATGAGAATGAGATGCTTGCATATTATAAGCTCTGATCTGCAGCAATGCATACGTCTTCCTCTTAGCTACAAGATGAAGGGGGGAGATCATGAGAAAAAGATCATGCATGAAGGGGAAGTACTCCAATGAATTAGAAGACACGTACCCTTTTGCAGATCGATCATGTCGAAAATCACCCTTCTAGCTAGCTAGCAGCTTATAATCCTCCAATATTATATTATAAGCCCCGGCTTTCAGTAGTAGTACTAGTCCTTCATTTGCTTGTCATAATTAAGCTTTAGTTTATCCTTCATTAATGGTTTGATTATGTGCTTAAATTCATGCCTTCTTCTATATATTTTACAACCTACGCTAGCTCGCTCGCTCGATCGGCTAGCTAGCTAGCTGCTAGAGTGTGCTAGCTGTTAATTAGGATATAAAACTGTATGTGATCAGTACTCCTCGATCAACCTTTTGCGCTATACTTACTCGTGTGTAGCCATTCATGACCAGATTATATATATAATGTCAACATGCACATGTCAATGGGTTGAATGACATTAATTCGTATATATATTTTTCAGAGACCATGCATGCATGGGGTCCAATCGGCCTTGCATGTATGTGCTTCGATAAGTACGTACGTGCGTAGTAACGTACGCCAAGCTGGATCGATCGAGCACTTGATCCTTTATGAATTCTAGTTATAGTACTTAGGTGTATATTTATAAGCTAACTGGCACTCAAATCTAATCCAAGAGAAGTGGAGGGTGGGGAATGCGATGGTACTGGCCGAGCGAAGATATTCTAGTTAATTTGTGTGTTTAATTCGAAACAGTCATGACCACGCATGCACCAATACGAGCAAGTGTATATATATTTATATATCAAGTGGTTTGATCAATATAAAACCATGATATTGATCAGATCATCTCATTAATTAATTCACTACAAGAAAAATGACTTTTTGTGACCAGTTATTTATAACAAAATGACAATTTTCAGTTAAAATAAATCTATTTTTTTTTATCGTAAATAGTCATTTTCGTCATAAAATAATAGTCACAAATATCAGTTTTTCTTGTAGCGCACATGCAGTGAACCAGCACATGATTTCATGTTATTGTAACATCTTTATATATGCTAATTAATTAAGAGAAAGAAAACATTAATTCAATGCTAATTAATAATATTTATGTAGTCAGACCAATGCATATATGCAACATTAAATATTAATTATTTATGCTGGCCCCTGAAAAAAATTGAAATGATCATAACCTTTTTGATCTGAAGAGAAATTAATGTTGTTTTTCATATAATGATTCTATCATTTCCAATAATATATATACACCATGTTTATATATATGTAAGTAATTACATATATATTTCAAGTGGATGCTATATATAATATTTTAAGTGGTTGATACATGAAATCACTTAAAATGAATGACTAATTGATCTAATTATAGCTAGAAATATTATTATTTTCTTTACGAATTAATCTACTACTACTACCCGAAAAATTATAATTAATACATGGATAAATATTAATTAAGTAAACAGTTCTTCGAAGCAGGATTTTAAAGTTTTTTTTTTTCTTTTATCCATGAGTAGTCATGCATTAATCACGAGAAAAAGCAGCATACTTATACGTGCTATCATGCGGATCAGTGCAACGCATGAAAGTCAGATATATTATATATTCACGTTTTATCTTATCTCGATCGATCAACAAGTTACAAGATCATGAATTAATTCTTAGAAGAAGATTTTGTAGTAGCTAGCTATATATATATATATATATATATATAATAGGATGGTCCTACTGAACTTTCATGAGTTTCATGAGAAGGAAAAATAAAAACACTACTTCGAGGACCGATAATTAATTAACTGAATCAATCTATCCTTCTCAATATATATATATATATATATATATATATATATATAAATATATATATATATATAGGCACACGAGCGCTAGCATTGGACTCATCAAATTCATCTTCAAATTTTGATGAAAAGTACATATTTTCTATATATCTAAAACCTCTTTATCTATAACTTCACATTAGATTAGTCATTGAATTAATTAAAATAATAATATAATATTTTTTTAATAATAATATTTTTATTTTTTTTCATATTTTATAATTACACTAATCATATGTTAATTAATAATTAAATTTATTCTTACATTATTATTACAAGACGGTTAGAGATTAAATGTGAATAAAAAAGATCATTGGAGATTAAAACTGAATAAAAAATAAATTTGATAGGTGAATAATAACCCTTCAAATTTAAAGAAACATATCTATTTACTGTAACTCAAAACTTTACATTTATCTCTTCGGCTAATCCAATAGAACTCTTTTTTTATGAAGCCATTGCCAGCCAATGCTTTAGTAATTCACAGCTTCAACACAGAACAAAATGAGTTAAAAATTAAGGTCCTGGATCCCACAGTACGGTAAAGAACAATATTTCAATAATTATATTAATTCAGCTAGCTAGCTAGTTATGAGAAGTAGTACTACTGTTAGTGTTACGATCCTGGTGATCAGCTAGCTACATGAATATTATAAATTTCTTCATTAAATCATAGTTAATGTTTTGAAGTTGCATGAAATGAACTTTGAACAGTACATATATATATATTGCAAGCATTTATTATTTGTAGCAGGCTGCCAACATTTATCTCAGTATTTATATAAATTATATTTAATATATATTTTAAAAGTAATAAGTGCTGATCATATCGTGATATGGAAAAAAGTGTAATAGAAAAGGTGATAAAGGACCATCGATCATAATCAACCAAAGCAATAATCTAAGTCTCTTTATTATATATATTAGTGATTAAACATATATCTAGCGGGATTATTAATATTATTTTAGCTAATTACTGTAAAATGAAGATAAAATAGAAAATCCATTCGAGCTTATTTTTACACAAATGTTGAGTTATTCTATTAGATATATATATATATATATATATATATATATATCTATCTATCTATCTATCTATCTATGGGTGTGTGTTTTACATAATCTATTGAGAGTGTTCTTAGAATTTTAATAAGAGCACTCCCAATAGATCGATGATGTTGTATTATAAAGTTATTACTTAAAATAGAGAAAGTATGTTTTACATAATAAATAAGTTGATGTATGATATATTGTAAAATTTATTAATTAAAATAGAAAAAATGAATTTTGGTGATATATTATAAAGAAAATATATACCAACCATTGAGAGTGCACTAAAGAGATATAGTCCCAGGGTATTGTACAAGTCTCGTGCATTCTATTTGTAAAAAAGTGAAGTCCATAATTAAAAAAATAATTTTTTAATGTGGGTTTCAAATTTACCTATATTTTTAAAAAAAATGCACGAGACTTGCACACTTCAGGACTGCAAATATCACTTCTCTACATTAATATTGAAGGCTGGATTTTACCATCATGCTATAAGTACTACACCATATATATTGTCGTGATTATTTGGGTTTTTCTTGTGCGACAGATAATTAGGAGTGTAAAATCTATTTTCTCTATGTTGTTTAAGTTTTAAGACTATGAAAGAATCAAGAGCGAGTTCTTGGAAATTAATATATAAGCTCTCTCATGGACTGAAATAATCTTTCTAGTCGAATCACGAATATGAGAACTTTGATTTAAAAAAAATATATATACTTGGGCATCAACATGCAGCTGGCTGTAATCCACATATTATATTATATGTGTATATATGTATATATATATATATATATATATATATAATATTTGAAATTAGCCACTTTCTGAAAAAGATATTCGAGAAAATAAATAAGAGTAATGCTATATATAACAGTCGTGGAGTGTGTAAACACCACACAATTCAGTTAAAAAAGAGTATCATGGTCCACTTTGAAAAAAATTAAATTTTTTTCATGTGAATTCTGTATTTATTATTTTTTCTTCAAAAAGATTGCGTAGCGGTATTTACGCACTCCACGACTTCAAATATCTTTTTTCAGAAAGGATAACATGATTTTGAAATAGAAAGGAGGAAAAAAAAAAATCTCCGAATCCGAAAATGCAAAATTAGAATCTTGATCTTCTTGTGGACTTTTTTTTAGCATGTGTGAAAGCTGTTATACATTTCACTTTGATTAATGAATCTACTACTTTATCCAAAAAAGAAAACATATAAAAGATAATATTTTCATGATCTTACATTATTTTCATTGCCTTTTTTTAAAAAAAAAAAATCTATTTTTAAAAATATATATACATGCAGGAAACATTAATAATATGTTATCTTCATTTTGTAAACTACTGTAGTACAGTTCTAATTTGACAAGAAAATATAAAAATTAAAAATATCATATATAATTAATACATATATAATTAATATGACTTTGAGAAAGGTTCAAATGAATAAAATATTTTCAGGTTTTTATCGATTATTTTCCCTTTTCAATTAGTGATCGGTTTTTCTTTCTTAATTTCCTTTTATGTTTCGAGTTTTCTTTTTTGGGCTTATTATTTATATATAAGTACTAGTTAGCTAGCTAACTAGATTAATGTAATGATGATCATGAGTTTGAACCATGAAGCATCCAGACAGACTTAGAACCTAACTAGCTATATATAATCCGGTGAAATATATGGATGTGTACTTTTCATTGAGACTTTTAAGTTGTAGTACTTAGACTAAGGTTAAGGCGTCATTATCAACTTTTTTATAGTTACAGCTAGCGGGTTTGTTCAATCACCTTTTGTTTTGTTCCAAAGTCAAAGAGCCAAATTAGGTATCACATTAAGGTGCATGTCCTTGTAGGCTTATTATCTTAATTTAATTTATTTTTAAGGAGAGACTGTGAGCGCATGCTAGAGTTAAGTACTGATCTAAGATAAGTGTTATAATTATAAAGAGACTCCAAAAAAATAAGCTCACAAACTGACATTACTTCATATGATATATTAAGGCCTTGTTTGGTTGTTAGATCAACTGAGATAAACTCAGTTTAATTTAATTTTAAGTTGAGTTTAACATCTAAATACTCAACTTTCAAATTACTAAACTTATTTCAACTCAAAACCTCTTTACACTTGTGACCCACAAACTTTTTCAATTTAATTTTAAGTTGAGTCTAACATCTAAATACTCAACTTTCAAATTACTAAACTTATCTCAACTCAAAAACTCTTTACACTTGGGACTCACAAACTTTTTTAATTCAACACTTATTTAAACACTGGACTCACAACCTTTTCAACTTCCCATAAATACATCTAAACTAATCTTAACATCTAAATATATTTAAACTCATTTTAGATGGACCACACAAAACTCATTTCATAAGCTCAACTCACTACTATTCATAAAAAACTCAACTCAGCTTAACTCAACATTTAAACACACCCTAAATATACTTTAGAATAAAATTAGTTTTACAATTTAATGTACCATATCAAGTTACGTAAGTTTGTAAATTTACTTTTATAGAATTTTTTTGTAATTACATCTAAGAAAATAATTAACCATGCAATTATATGGTAAAATAGAAGTAGTACTTAAGCTACCTTTCTTTTTTCCTTTCTCATAATTAAGACCTGACTAATTAGGTTTTAAAATTAGATATATTGTTGAATGAAGAAATATTAGATGCGTCCCACCTCGTACGTGCATGTCTTTTTATAGGATACCTCGATCCCACATGATCTTACGTATAAAATTCTAGTAATAACCAGACCCAATTATCGGCCTATCAAATCGACTTAGCTATCTAGCTTGTAAAGGTAACAACTAGAAAATCCACCCATTACAATCATGTTTTTGTCACTTATAATTTTTATGGAAAATTGACTATATTTATACACTGGAACTAATTGGGATAACACATGATGATGACTTCTTGCACGGCCTATTAATGAATCTCTAACCTTAACCTAAATCATTTGATTTCGTCTAAACTCCTCGATTATATATAATTCGTTATTTCCACTTCTCATCACCTAAGCGACACCACGTCGCCATAGTTGAAACACTCGCGCCTCCCGCAGTCTTCATATATTAGTTCATCATCACTCTTCTCCTTCAATCTCGATTAATTAATTATTTTCTTATGCTACTATTTTTTTTCATATATCTAGGATTTGAGTTTCTTTTTGGGGTTTATTTGGTTTTCATATTGATTTGGTTGATTTTGGAGTTGATTTTCTTCATCTGCTCATTTATGTTGTTCGATCTATAAGAAATCAATTTGTTTTGACATTTTGTGTTGAATGAAGAATAAATCTGAGTTAATTTTCTTCATCTGCTCATTTATGTTGTTCGATCTATAAGAAATCAATTTGTTTTGACATTTTATGTTGAATGAAGAATAAATCTCTTTCATTGATTTGTGAATGGACGTGTACATGTGTTTAAATAAAAGGTAGAGGCTACAATTGTACGTGCTCTATGATCTGCACTATACATGGAAAGTAAATCTGTACATTAACTAAGAAAAGAAGGAAAGAGATCTGTGATTTATTCGAATATAGCTGCTGTAATACTCACATTCAAGTTGGTGCATGAAGATCCATAATGCCCAACTTATGAACAAAATGATGAAATAAGTCACAACCAAGTGCTTTAGTAAAAATGTCAACTAGTTGACTGGTGGCTGGAACATGAGTCGGAGAAATGAGACATTCACAAAACTTGTCACAGACCAAGTGACAATCAATCCAATGTGTTTGGTACGAACGTTCATGGAAAACAGGGTTGCGAGTGATATGAAGAGCAGCTTTATTATCACAATGGAGAAGTATAGGTTGAGGACCAAATCAAGAAGTAAGAGCTTTAACTAGACTAACTCACATGTGGTATTGGCCATGACACGGTATTCAACCTGAGCAGAAGAGTGAGAGACAACAGATTGTTTCTTTGTACGCCAAGAGATAGGAATTTCACCAAGCATGATAAAGAAGCCTGTGGTAGAGCGGCAAGTGATGGGACAACTGGCCCAATCAGAATCCGAGTAGGCAAATATATGAAAACTACATGTGGAAGAAAAAATAGACCATGACCTGGAGAAGCCTTGAGATAGCAAACAACCTGAAGAGCAACTTGATAATGAGGTTGTCGAGACTGTTCCATGAATTGATTGAGAATATTGACTGAAAAGCAATATCAGGCCTAGTGATGATTAAGTATATAAGGCAACCAACAAGGCAGCAATAGATACTTGGATCTAGGAGAAGTTCACCATCCTCAGGAGTTCATTTCAAATTTTGCTCCATAGGAAAGAGAGCAAGTCATGATCCCAAAGTGCTAGTGTCTGAGAGGATGTGCAAAGTGTACTTTCATTGATTTAGAAAAATACCAAATGGGGACTGAGTCACTTCTAAGCCAAGAAAATATTTAAGATTACCAAGGTCTTTGATCTTGAAGCGAGTGGCTAAGAAAATTTTGACATCAGTGAGGTACTAAGATCATTGCCTGCAAACAAAATGTCATCAAGTATATAAGAATAGCAGTGAAAGACTTGCATAGATAGAAGAAAGAGTGATCAACCTGTGATTGGGTGAAACTAGTAGAAATATGAACAAAAGAAAGCTTAGAATACCAATTGCGAGAAGCTTGTTTCAACCCATATATAGACATGCTTATGAAGATGACAAACTCGTGTCTCCCCTTTACAACCAAAACCTGGTGGAAGATTCATGTAAACATTCTCATCAAGATTACTATGGAGAAATGCATTGTGCACATCTAACTGATGGATATGCCAGTGGCGAGCAACATCAATTGCTAAAACACAATAAACAATCGCAAGTTTGGCAACCGGGGCAAAGGTATCATGATAGTTGAGGCCTTCAACTTGAGTGTAACCCTTGGCCACTAGACAAGCCTTATATCTTTCAATAGATCCATATGCATGAAATTTGGTTTTAAAAATCCATTTACAACCAATGGGTTTCTTACCAGAAGGAAAGGGTTGAAAGCTCCACGTGTGGTTGGATTCTAAAGCATGAATTTCAGAAGCCATGGCATCACACCAATGGAAGTACTAAATAGCTTGAGAATACCTAACAAGATTAGAATGTTCACTCAAAGAAGAAAGGAAATCAAAATGCTTAAGAGAGAATTTATGATAAGAAATAAAATTAACAATGGGATGTGCTGTACCTGATGAATGCTGAGGCTTGGAGGAAGGCGTAGTGGACTTAGAGGGTAACGTGGGACAAACATAGTCTTAAAGATAGGTGGGACGAGTGATGTGGCGTCATGGTCTGGTGGAAGGGATTGGGGTAGGGGTAGGAGATGAGACATTAGGAGAATCTGCAAGGGGAGGAGGTGAAGATGAGACATCAATGGAAAAAAAAGGTGGAACTAGTATCTCTAAAAGGGGTTGTGGAACAACAGTCTGAGTGGGTGATTGAGGGACAACATTATGGAAAGGAAATACATGTTCGACAAAAGTTACATCATAAGAAATGAATATTTGCTTTGTTTCTAAATTGAACATGCGATGTGTTTTATGACCAAGAGGATAATCTAGAAAGATACACAAAGTAGCTCGAGCTTGAAATTTATCCCTATGAGATTGTAAAGTTTGAGCATAACATAGACGCCCAAAAATACTTAAATGATCATATTTGGGGCCCTTGAAAAGGGGGTGGTGTTAGCAAGATTAGGCAAAGGGGTGCGATTAATTAAATAGGTCGTATTGAGAATGCACTCAACCCTAGAAAGTGAGGGGAAGATTGGCTTGAAAACGTAAGCATTGAGCAACATTAAGAAGATATCGATGTTTATGCTCAACCACTCCATTTTGTTGAGGTGTCTCAATGCATGTCCTTTCATGTAGGACACCTTGGTCATTAAAAAAAGTTGGGAATTGTTGGATAAAAATTCTTGGCCATTATTTGTGCAGGTATGATGAATTTTGCATTGAAATTAGGTTTAGACCATGGCAAAGAAATTTTTGAGACATTGTAAGGCTTTAGATTTAAGGTGCAATATGTAAACCCAAGTGACTCTAGAAAAATCATCGACAATAGTTAAAAAATAATGAGCACCCATGGTAGATGGAGTTTGATTACCACCCCAAATATCAGAATAAATACGATCAAAGACAAACGTGCTTTTATTTGTAACCAAAGTAAAAAGAAGTCAAGTATGTTTCCCTTTAGCACAAACATCACAATTTAGCAAGCTTCTAGATTTAGATAAAAATGTAGGCAAACAAGAAGAAGATGGGTGAACAATTAGTCGTTGGTGCCTGATTACTGAAATATTTTGTTTCATTCAATTTTTGAATTGGATGGATTAATGGTCAATATTGCATCACAAAGGGATGAGATAACATAACATTTTGGAAAGATGGACTTAGCTTCAAGGCTACACTCTTTGACTTCAAAATGGGCTTGTTATTGCAAAAGAAAAGACTCTAAAAATTAAACTAATGTAGGCTATTTTGCAGGGAGCCCAAAGCCATGAAGGCCCATTTCAACCCAAGCCTCACAAAGACTTACCTTATTCCGTTTCACTTCATTCGACAGATTCAATTCAAGAGGTGCACATGAAGGCTGAGGAAGAGTTGAACCCTACGAGGGCAGATCCATGTAAGTGGAAGAAAATCGATTAAAGGAGAGAGGAAAGGGTACGAGGGAGTGAAGGATAAAAGGGGAGAATGCATGATGGAGAGGGTGTCTCGATTTGGTGATTTTTTTTAGAGTTTATTTAGTTTTCTATTTGTTTGGATTGTCCATTCCCGTTAGGGTTTCTGTGAAGCTTTGTAATCATCATCTTCTTTATGATGATTATGGGCTAGTTCTGCAACTTGGGTTGAAAATTAAGGGTAATATTCACCCCGATTTGTGTTCGGTTTCTGTGATTCCTTGTTCATGCTTTCGTTGTGTTGTTATCCGTGGTATGATGTAAGGTTTGCGAGAATCTCTTGTTCTTGACCTGTTGTAGACTCACGGCACAACAGGACCTTGAAATAATCAAGGATCCTTCAATTCGGGAGCCTTAAAACGAAACGTATGCAATATGATGAGGGATTTTATTCCTATTGTGTTTTAATCTGAATCATGCATGTTATTTTATCAAAATATTAAGTTCTTGAATGAATTAATATAGGCAGATGCACCCAGAAACCAACTTCAACGATGGGTTGAGCAAACCCTAACCCTGCATCCCAAGTGCTTGTTTAAACTGTTATTTAATTCATTGTTGGTCTAGATTCTGAATTTCAGACTGTGAGTAAGATTTTTGTTGAAACTTTGAAAAATTGAATATACATTTTAGGGTTTTAGTTCTTTGTTTAGTCAAATACTGATTTCGAAGCAACCCCCACTCCTCATCATTTTTCTGTCAACCTAAGTCTTACATCCGACATTTTGTCTATTATCACTGCACATATCTCATCCGTATACTTGCAAATTCGTACATAACAGCTGATGTGCATAAACCCACTTGCCCTTTTTTGTTACTCTATCTCCACATACCTGCATGATTAAGCATGTTGATCCTGTTGTCCCTAAGGAAATGACCTTGGAATCTCCCCTTGTGTATTTAGTCTGCTTTTATACTTGGAAGCATAATTTGGTGAGTATTAGTGCCAAATATCAGATGGAATTGATTGATTCACATGATGGACTATAGGAGATATTGACTTGTAGTAATAAAGTCCATTACCCTCCTCACCCACTCTGATCAGCATCCTCGTGGTTAGGTCTTGAAAAACACAAAAGGTAGGAAAAAAATGGCAACACAGTTCAAAGATTTGGTGAGCTTGCTAATGGACAAGAGATTAGATTTAAATTAAGGAACAAAAAGTACATTATGAAGAGAAAGAGATGGAGATAAGTGAAAGGTGCCAATATGAGATATGGGAACAATATCACTTGTGGGTAAACGAACTAGATTTTGAGGACCAAGGACATTTGGTTGATGAGTGAGAGATGGTGGGTGGTTAGACATATGATCGGATGTGCTTATGTCTATAACCCATTCAAAATTAGAAACAGAACTCGAATTACAAATGGGAGGAAAAGGAAGTACCAATGAAATTGGCTGAAGGAGGTGTGAGTAGGTCCATTAATTGGCGATACTGCTCACTAGTTACACCACGAATTACATGCTCAGTTGAAGTGGCAGGTGGACTAGCAGATATCTGGTGCAACATGGGCTGCCAAACTGGGTCATTGCATGAGGTGTTGGAGTTTTGATTCCAGTGCACAAGAAAACCGATAAGTCAATAACTTGAGGATTTAGAGTGGCTGATTTTGCCATAGTGTTCACAGGTGACAGTGGTCTTTCCCTTGTCTTTAACATCACGTGGAGAAGAAGATTGAGCCCAATTAACATGCATAACAACAACATCCAATGTGGGTAGAGGAAGATGAAGAAGACGTTGAGTTTCTTCTTGTGTATGATAGAATATACTCGACTGACAGCAGGTAATGGATCCATATCCAAAATTTGACTTCCAATTTGAGCTTACGAATCATTCAATCCCATAAGAAATTGGAAGACACGTTCGGTTGCTTGTAAATTGGCAGACTCTTTCAAAGCTCCACAAGTGCAGTGTGGTGTGGTTTGAAGTGCGCTGAGCTCCTCCCAAATAAGGAGAGGAAAATTCTAGATCATCATATAGCCCCAAATTCGAGATCCAACTTGATGGGTGGCTAGAGCTTCAAACCCTAAAACCCACCACTTTAGCTGTCATCCCAAGAGATGGTCGAAGATCCACCTTGCGCCAAGGTGGTTTTGGCCACCCAAACATATTGGGGTGGCCAGAATCACCATTGGGCTCATTGGCCGCACCTCAAAATGAGGGCAAACAACGACCTACCGGCTCCTCTTTGGTGTCTAAACCACCTCTTGGTGGGCATGCAAAATCCTTGTATTTTCATTTTAGTTTTTGTCATGGTCTTATAGATTTAATTCAGTGTGGCAAGTCTATAATATTTGTATGTAAAATGTTGACGAGTTAACTTTTGATTTAAATGTATGAAGATCAATTATTTTACACCATATCATGTTTGAAGAGAGATGATATATTTTACACCATATCTTCTTTGAAGAGAAATTCATATATATCATATATATGTGATACGGTACTGCACGCATGCCTTGACTATAGTGTATATATATATAGATCGAGAAGCCGCCACCGCGTGCATTGTAGTTCATATAATACTTTCCTGTCCTTAGGGAGGATGAGGGTCTTACATTAGGGTTTCGATCCCCCTACTGATTTCTTGGTAGACATAACAGTACTAGATATCATTGTTAATATGCATGTAATTTGGTGAAAATCACAAGTACTACAAATTAATGTCACAAAAACCAAAATTCCTGAAAATATCAGTGAATTTTGTGTAATAATTGCTGATGTATTTTTCGTAGGCAAGATTAACATTATCGATAATAACACTAGGGAATACATACGGATCAATAAGGTGGGTATCCCGAATAATTGTTTCAATCCAAATTCCAAACAACGTCTAACTACATATAATATAAAAGAAAGACAAATTCTATAGCTCGATGGCTTATATAATATGAAAACTTCTATAAGGAAACCTTACAACACACATTTCTAACGATCTAATCAATAAATGATTTGTTATTTTTGTACTTCTATCTAAATATCATATTTAAGCATTAACATAGGAAAAAAAAGAAGAGAAATCACATATTGATTAAGTAGAAATATACTATGTAAACTATATATAATGTAGAATTTTTCAATTTATTGTGAGGTGCATGTATGTACTGGTGAGGAAAGTTGAAAGTAATAAATTGGATGTTTTCATCATAGGTGAATTAAAAAAAACAAAAAAACCTAAAAAATTTGGAAAGAAGAGTAGTTAGACCCATTAATTTGAAAGAGTTAGTCTACATATAGTATTCAAATATGAATTATTCATGCAAGCTCATACAGTTATATTTAAAAAAAATTTAAAATTTAAATATTATCTTTTTTAAAATGATGTTTTTTCCCGTTTTATCGTCATTCATTAATGAGACTGCACACATAATTTATACTCATAACTGTAAATAAAATTTCTCAATTTGAAAATAGAATAGATCATAGATGAAGTACTGTAATCCAAGAGAAATATTGTTTCCCTATTTTTATTCTTAATTTTTATCATCTCCAATCGATTTAAAACTATTAATTATTATCCATTTAACTGATTATCCAACTCAGCAACTACATTAGTATTTATTACAAAGAACCTATCTAGATATAACTAGCTAATTATAACTTTTTAATAATTTTTTTTAATGTATTTAAATCTTTACTTTGATTTTGATGGGTTTAAATCTAAAAAAGAAAATATTTGATTAAAATAATTATAAAATAATTGCATGTGTCGGTATGTATAATTCCTATTTAGGATGAACGAAGAAAATGATCAAAACTGATTGGAAGCCTCTGTACCTCTGCAGAGGTGAAAGTTCTCAGTTGCGACGCACTTAAACCGAGCTCCAGTGATTAAAAAAGGGCTAATATTTCTTTGCTTTGTGTTTTGTTTTTTTGGTTTTCCCAGATGGAGATTGAAGTGATGAATGAGGTAGGTGTGCGAGTCCCAATAATTGTTGTATCTTGTGGCTGTCATTCTCGAGCCCTGTGTTTGTTTCCATAGTTGACTTCCACCTTTTGTAAGAACTTTTATGACCACCGATCGAGTGATCAACACCTTTCCAGTAGAAAGAAAGATCAGAAGCCACAAAACGCGTTTACCCATTATTAGTTTGACTCTCTTTTTTCAGTTGATAGATAGATATATCAAAATAGAACTGCCAACAAATGGGTCTGTTTAGGTGCTCAGAGCCATGGCCGTCGACGTATATGTAGACGTAGATATATATATAGGAATTAGGGCAACCCCGATCGAGAAGCCGCAAATCCCAACGTTAACTAACTCCGATCCCTTCTTGCATGGGTGGCACTGGCAGACATGCATTAATATTGAAAACACATCACACAATTATTTTGCTAATTACTTCAGTAGCGCGCGTTTGATCATGTTGTTATTCTATTTTTGGCAAAACCCTGATCATGACAGCTAACTAGCTAGGGCTGCAGGCCTTGGAAGCTGCATGCATTCCTCCTAACTAGCTAGGTCATTCACTGAAGAGGATATTTTCGAGTGGAGGGTGAAAGAGTTTGGGGGAGATATGTGTGTAACATTGTCGTTAAAGACGAAGAAAATTAAGTCACTTTCAATTAAAGGTCATAAATGTAGGGTTGATGGGAACAGCTAGGCATCCATCATCTGATCGATGTTGTGTTAGCTCACAAATATGTTGAAAAAGATCATTTGGTTGCTTCCTACGTATTCCTTCGATTAGTTCCACAACAGATCAGCAGTATGATGTTTCGGTGTCCGGCCGATTCTTCTGCTGGATGATGAATATGATCATCATGAGATCCCAATTACCCTGGCCTTGCGGCCTTGTCCTGATCTGGGAAGTGTGAAAATTGGGAGCACATGAGATGTAGTACTGTAGTTTTGAAGTACTCATCAATATTATTCCTGGTCTTGTCATGAAAACTTTTGAGGTAGGTAGGACCATTTAAAATCAGACCTCGTCACCTCAGACGTAATAGTTCAAGCTCGTTCGGTACTGATAGTAATATTTTCTCACATTTTGTTTGCACATTAAGGTCGGTTTGGTTGTTAAAATTAAATTCAATTTAATTTTAAATTGGGACTGGCATCTAAATATCTAACTCGAGTACGTTTGATTACTAAATATCTCTCAACTCATCTCAACTCATCATTATAACTTTTTTAAATTTCAACACAAAATATAATAAACAATTTAACTTTTTTAAATCCTAAAATAATAATAATATTAAAAAATAATATTCTAACAATATTTTATCATCTCAACTCAACCCAACTCAACTCATTTCAACATCTAAACGCAACCTTATATTACTAACACTACAAGAAAAATAGACTTTTGTGACCAGTTAATTCTAACAAAATAACTATTTACAACTAAATTTGGTTGCGAATAATCTTTTGGTTGTAATAAATAGGTCACAAAAGTCCATTTTTCTTGTACTGTAAACTCATCTTAACTCAAAAACTTCTTACACCTGGGATCCACAACTTTTTTCAATTTAATACTAGGGATGTAAATTTAAAACGAGAAACCAGAAAACCGGTCCAGACTGGACCGAACTAGACCGGTTGATCCGGAACCTTTTCCTATATTATGAAAACCGGACTGGTTGAAAAATATATATATATATATATAAATTAATTTTATATATTATACAAAATATTTATATATATAAGTTTTATATATAATATATAATTATATATTAAATTTTTATATATAATATATATAACTATATATCATATATGAAATAATTTCATATTATACTTTATAAATTATAACATAAAATTTTAATCTTAAATATGAACATTTATAATTTGTTTGATCATATGTTATTAATATAATTATATATAAGATAATTATGTATAAAATAATTGATCATATGCTTTAAACATATATATATATATTAAATTATTAATAACATTTTATCATAAGAAGTAACAGTTTATTATATGTTTTTTACATTTTAAAAAAAGGAGATCGGATCGGACCGAAAACCTATAAAACTGGAGGTACCAGTTTAGGAGGATAACCGGGACGTAATCGATTTTGAAAAATACAAAACTGGTATATACCGGTTCGGTCCTAGATTTTGTCTAAAATCAGACTGGACCAGACCGATTACACCTCTACTTAATATATCTTTATACATGAAACTTACAATTTAATTAATTTCTGAGTTCAATTGTTTCATTGACGAAACTATTTTTTTTTCTCTCTAAAAACTTGTATTTATGATGGCTCTGCTATTTGAATGAAAAATCCTTCAAAAGGAATTTAATTTGAACTCCAAATTTTCAAATCATCAAATAATATATATTATATATATATTAAATATAACACGATCGATGAGATTTAATGAACTTTTGGTTGAAATAGTGATGAACGTAGCTAGGTTATGAAAAAGGCCGCCTAGCTATAATTAATCAGATGATCAATATCATATCAAAGGTGAATAATCCAATGCATGTGAAGAAGCCATTGTCAAACTGTTGAAGTAGTACTTGATTTGTACCATTATTTTTCCCTCTTTTTCCTGTAGCGTCGTCACTGTACGTTCTGATATCATATTAGTTCTGATCTGAGTGCGTGCGAGTCTAATGCATGGTTGGCTGGCTGGTTGGCCTGTATGAGTTCGCGGTCGTCGTCTCTATACCACGCAAATACTTCAACAGCTTTTGATGAATAATATGGAGCCCCAAAAAAAAAAAAAAAAAAAAAAATTGTATGCGCGAGAGCTAGCGGACCACTATTCTCTATTTTTGTGCCTACTTGAATCAATGGTCCATAGCCTAAATCAATAAAATGATAAAAGCTTTATTTCTTATTATTATATATAAATATAAAGATCCATGAATACTTACTAAAATAATTATATAATATATATATATAGAAGTAATGCTTCATATAATTATAGAGTATGCAAGTTCTATATGATTTTTTTTTTTAAAAAGTGAAATTCACTATTAAAAAATTAATTTCTTTTTATATAGGTTCTTTATTTATTTATTTTTTTCAGAATGATTACACGATGTTTACACTATCACAATTACAACTATCATTTTTCAACGTAGAAAGACCCGGCTAACTACCAAAACGAATGATCACCATTTTAATATTTTTTTTTCTTTTGATCTGTGTAAGAAAAAGTTAATGACCTTAATTGACCCTAAATATTTAAATAACCCCAAAAGATGGATGTAATATTAGAACAGGACATATATCATGTCTTAGGGATATATATTTAAAGGTTTGTGTACTCTTTAATTATGAATATAAGTTGTTTATAAGGACCAAATGGCCTTGACTTCAAAGATGAATTCGAGTAGGACCATTGACATGAAGTACTATATGGCGCCTAAATGTTTAAAACATTAATATTGTTGGGCGCGGATGGGGCAACGAATAGTGATATTATGACCAAGGAGATCGAGTCAAGTACCATCTACATGATTAAAGGTTTCTGTACTCTCTTTAATGTCGCCTGTAAGAGGACTAAACGATCCTAGCTAGCAAGCTAGCTTCCCAACACAGCTGGGTAACAGTTTATTCGTACGCCTGTGCTTCTGAAACTAGCTAGATGCGTTAAATGGAAATGACATTCATATTTTGTAATCGTTTGGCACAAAGCTGCAGTACTCTGATTAATTTTGGAGTATTGCACATATATACTCATGATATTATTCGAGGGAAATTGAATAATTATAAGTTCCCTCAATCCCATAACCTCAAGAATATAAATGCATGCTTCGATCGAGACGTTAGGTTTATTTAGCTTGCTCTAGCTGGGATTACTAGTAGGCACCCCAAGGGCCGGTTACTCATCATGTAAACATTCAACTATGAAGAAAAAACATAATATATATTAAGAGAAAATATATTTATAATCGTGAATTATTTAATTATCGTGTAATCATTTTAAAAAAAATAATAAAATATGAGATTTATATAAAAAAAATTAAATTTTTAATAGTAGATCTCATTCTTTTTTAAAATAATTACGCGACGTTTATATATTTTACGATTGTATATATATAGAATTACTCATATATTAATATTATTGTCAATTATTAGTACTTAATTTTCATTCACGTTATCATGTATGGAATATTAACGGTCATGACCTCAATGAGCTAAGCCTATATATATATATATATATATATATGTATGTATGTACAAACAACTTTTTTATATGGTTTTGGTACGTAAGTGTTGCTCATGTCATGATCATGTTGTAGCTGATCTAGCTAATTCGGCGCTTATATATGATCAATAATATATCCCCGCAGTAATTAGTACCTATATATATATATATATAATGCATTAATAATAGTGATCTGCACATGGATAATATATTATACGCACGTACGTACGTCTACCAAGATGCCGATCGAATCGGTCGAATTAATTAAGAAGCTAGCAGCTTTTCACTTTTCTCTTGGCTGATTATTTTTGTGAGGACCAGCTGACTGGTCAATAAGGAGGGGGTACTCATGAGGGGGGAAAGCTGGGATCGGAGGAGGGTTTCATTATATGCAGTGGTGGTGAAAGTTTGGTGCTAGCTAGCCAATGCTTTAATGAAGATTCATCTGTCCGGGTTCACTAATTTCTATATGCTAGGGTATGTTTATTGGCACATTATACAACCCTTTGAAAAAGTTATAACCCTAGCTAGCATTGGCATGATTTTAAGTGAACCTAATTTTTCAAAAAGGACGATACCTGCCTAGCTAGCATTGAAAAACCCTTTAACTAGTGAACCTCGGATGAAATTAAAAAAAGTAAAAAAAAAAAAAAAAAAATTGAGCGAGCTAGGACTGGGAGTTTGGGACTATGTGAATTTTTTAAGAGTAATGTTAGATACAGTCTTACAGTATACAAGTTTTGTACACTCTCTTTGAAAAAAGTAAAGTCCAGTAACATTAAAAAAATAATTTTATTCATGTGTGGGTCTCCAATTTAACTACCTTTTAAAAAAAAGTTACCGAGACTTGCACAAATTGCACCTTAAGATTTTAAATATCATTTATATATCTTTCTTTAATGAACCGACATATAGAGTTTTCCTTCAAATTAAATTTGAGCCAGGGACTTATAATGTGCTATTTGAATATGTGAGAATTATATCTTTCTTAATATTATATATATATATATATAGTCTGATTTAGAAATTAAATTTCCAGTACTGCATGTTCCAGCTTGCATAATACACTTTGATATATAATTTCAAATGATATTTAAAAAAACATGGACTTGTTACATTAATTTCAATGATGATACGTGCAGAAAATTATTCATATAATATAAATTGAGGTGAAAGAAATGTTTTATTATAGGGACAGCCATGAGTTAGTAATTACCTTTGGTTTGGTCGTATTGTCCATATATAATAAACATTAATTTCTAATGATCTGAATTTTTGATAGAGTAAGATCTCTCAAAAGCAAGAACAGTACTGCATGCTGGAGTTATTATCCATAACAAAGATCAATATTTATTCAGTACCAACCAATATTGAAGCTGATCAAACTGATATCGGCCATAACCCTCATGATATATATGCATGCTCATGATATATATATGCATGCATGAATCATCTTCACATCATGATCGATCACGTATCGTTCCGGCTTGGGGTTTATTTCAAACTGGTCCCTATAGGAAAAGCTTTTCACAGCAATAGTAGTATTACTTGCATGACCTGGGATACTAATGCCCATATATCAAAGTGGACCATTCATCATTGTTTGGCTTTTGTAACACAAAAAGAAAAGAAAGCAGAGAGAATGGGATTCAAGCCATGAAGGAAATGGGAAGAAAACTTTTGTTCTCCGTGTATTGAATTGAATCAATGAATCTGTACATTTTGAGGGAAATTAAATATAGCCTGCTACCTCTACCTTAAGTGTAAAAACTTAAATAACTAACTTACAACTCATTAATAAAGACAAAATAGCAAAATAGAAAGAGAAGAGAAACAATGTTGCAGAATCTTCTAGTATTTCAACCTTTCTCTCATGTATATACAATAGTGAGTGAACGACTAATTATAGCTTGAGCTGCAGGCTGTAATACTCACCCCCCCCCCCCCCCTCCCAAAGATGCATGGAGAATGGAGATTGATAATTCCCCCATCTTGAGCAAATGAGACTAAAGAAGTGATGATGACAGAGCTTTAGCAAGCAGATCAGCTCATTGGAGGTGGGTAGGAACATGAGCTATGGAAATGGAGCCTTCAAGGATTTTATCTCTAATGACATGGCAGTCTAATTCAATGTGTTTGGTGCGCTCGTGGAAGACAGGGTTTGCTGCAATATGGAGAGCAGCTTGGTTATCATAGTAGAGTGTGGCTGCTTGAGGATGTGACACATGTAGATCAGCAAGAATGAATCAAATCTAGGTAAGTTCAGAAGATGTGGTAGCCATTGCTCTATATTCAACTTCAGCTAAGGAACGAGACACAATAGTCTACTTTTTAGACTTCTAAGAAATTAAAGAGTGACAAAAAAATACACAATATCCAGTAACTGACTTGTGGGTGTCAGGGCAGGATGCCCAATCAAAATCACAATATGCAATCAGTTGTGATTCGGAGGAAGTAGATAACAATAGGCCTTGACTAGGTGCAGCCCTGATATATTTTAAGACTTTATGAGCAACAACTAAATGAACTATGGTAGGCTTATCCATAAACTGACTAAGAGTTTGAATTGGATAGCTAATGTCCTGGGCGAGTGATGATCAAGTATAATAACCTGCCAATGAGTCTTCGATACATAGAGGGATCAGTGAAAGGCATACCATCATCCTTGCTAAACTTTAAATTTTGTTCCATGGGAATCTTGGCAGGTTTTGACCCTAAAACACCAGAATCAGTAAGAATATCTAGTACATATTTACGTTGGTACATATTTACGTTAGCAGATATGAATTCATTTTGTTGATCGAGCCACCTCAATCCTAACAAAGTATCTCAAAGTCCCGAGATCTTTGATTTTAAACTTGTCATGCAAACAATCTCTAATGGCAGTTATAAAATCCATTGAGTTACTAGCAACTAAAATTTCATCAACATAAACAAGTAAAGTTGTGACACAAGTGCCACTAGTCATGGTAAAAATACTGTAATCAGCTTTTGAATGAGTGAAACCAAAATCTAGAAGGCATGAAGTAAGTTTGGCATACCACTGTCGTGAGGCCTATTTCAAACTATTTAAGCTTTTGAGAAGTTTGCAAACCTGTTGAGGCCTTCCTTTTGTGTAGCTTGGTGGCTTGTGCATGTATATATCCTCTTCTAAGTCACCATAGAGAAAGGAATTATTTACATCAAATTGATGGAGATGTCAACCTCGGATAGTAGCAATGAAAAGGAGACATCTCACAGTAACCATCTTGGCTACTAGTGAGAATGTCTCATGATAATCAACTCTCTCCTGTTAGGAATACCCCTTTGCAACTAGTCTTTGCTTTCAACCTTTCTATACTCCCATCTGAATTCTCTTAACTTTGTAAACATACTTATAGCCTACAGCTTCCTTCTCAGGAGGTAGGTCAGTAAGAATCCAAGTTTCATTTTCCTCCAAGGCTAACAACTTAGCATCCATGGCCTTACACCAACCAAGATTTTTATCAGCTTGAGAATATGAGATTAGTTCAAAATTAATGGAAAAAGCTTGTAAAGTGGGTGAGAAGAAATAATAAGAAAGATAATTCTGCAAAAGAAAAGAGCAATTAGTGTGAGAGGGAGATACTTGAACTAGTTCTTGAGAACTTGAAGTGATGGCAGCCTGCTGACAGTGGAAATCTTGCAAGTAATTAAGGGTTTTTCTAGTCCTAGATGACCTACGGAGAGGTAGTTGAGGTGAAGGCGATGGGCTATTATCATTAGATGAGTTAGGAGGAATAAGAGATGGGGTGATCTCAGGCTCAAGAGTGGTAGACAAGATTGAAAAAATAAGGCACAGACCACATTTAAAAAATGCTAATATTTTCTCTCAACGATACCATTTTGTGGAGGTGTCTTAACACAAGACATTTGATGGATAATACCCTTTTGATTAAAGAAATCAGACATTTTAAATTCAATCCCATTATCACTACGAAGAATTTTGACTTTGGTGTCAAATTGAGTTTCCACCATGTTACAAAAAGATTTAATGCACTTTCTTGTTTCTGAATTTGTTTGGAGTAGATAAACCCAAGTGATCCTAGAGAAGTCATAAATTATGGTTAAAAAATATCTTGAACCATCATAAGAAGCAATAGAGCAAGGTCCCCAGATATCACAGTGAATCAACTAAAAAATAACAGAGGGTTTATGAGAACTAATAGGAAAGGGAAGCTTGTGTTGCTTAGTAAGAGGACAAATGTAACAAGGAATATCTTTATTAAAAATGTAGTTATCCTTTACTGCAGGATTTTTTTATTAAACTAAGTCTAGATCAGTAATGTGGCCTAGGCGACAATGCTAAAGGTTACTAACATCAGCACTATTCTTAAAAGACGTAGAAATAGAAAAAGAAATACAAGGTGACAAGTGAGACAAAATATCAGCCAAGGCAGTGGGAGAAATAACAGTAGGCAAGAGTTAATACATGTTGCACTTCACTTCACTCATTCCAATCGTGATCCAAGTGGAAAGGTCTTGTATAAAACATGCATTAGACAGAAAAATCAAGTAACAAGTTAGGTTTTCAGTAAGTCTTTTGACTGAAACAAGATTAAAAGAAAAAAAAGATACAAAACAATGGTAAGAGTAATATTGTCAGTAAGTTTAACAATGACCGAGTGAGTGGCTGGCATACAAGTGTCATTAGGCAATTTGGCAGTATATGATACTTCTACAGCAACATAAGTGAAAAATGAGGGACTACAGATTATGTGATCCAAGGAATACTATTCGAATTAAAGGAATTGAAAGCAAAAGAACTGCAGCAAATGGGGTTTATACCAGAGATTTTGGAAGCTTTTGGTGTTGTGGGATTTCTTTTAAAAAGAGTTTGTGCCTGGTTTAGAGAGGGAAAAGAGTTGGAAAAATCCTTATGCTGGAGCAGACTCAAGAGTTGCTGATATTGCTCCTTGGTGAAACTGAGCTTGTCCTCATACACCTCCTATTGAGAAGAATTTGTGGACAAACTGGTTTGATTTGCAAAAGGGCATGCTCCATTGTCCTTGTACAATTTGTATCCCGAGGAATATCTATGAAGTTTGTAACATTTTTCAACAATATGTCTGTCATGTTATAATGAGTGCACACATGGGCTTGAGCATTATCCACTTTAAAACAATTTTCTAGAAAGTGTCCTTGAACACGACAATGTTTGCAATAAGGTCTGTCCCTTTTCTGAGCAGTGGAGGTTTTAGTATTTTTTTTAAAGATGGATGGAAAGTTTTGGTAGCTAGTGTCATAGTGTCAGGAGATGGGGAAAAATAGTGAGCTAATGGTGTTGTTCTTGTTGCTGTATTAGAGAAAAAACTTTGTTGACAGTAGAGAATGGCTCAATAAGCATGATTTGGTCCTTAGCGTTAGAATACTAGTCATTCAAACCCATAATAAATTGTATGACACGGTCTCTTTGGTATCTATCATTCAAAATGTTCAACTGACCATAGGTGCAGGTAGGAATATGGTCATAGATTACTATTTCATCCCAAATAGTTTTAAGATTACCAAAATAAGAACTCATAAAGTCTCCTTCCTGACGAAGACTAGCCAAATTTCTCTTGAGTTGAAAGATACGAGGGCCATTTTGGCCATTTTACTGTGTGAAATGGTCTTTGAGTTTTGTCCATACCAACTATGCATCATCCATAAAAGCTACACTAGATCTGATATCCATGCTGATGGAGTTTTGTATCCAGGATACTAACATATCGTTATATCTCTCCCATGCATTAAATAGAGGATAATCTTCATTAGCAGGTTTTGAAATGCTTCCATTAATAAACACCAACTTGTTCTTCGCTCTAAGTGCTCGACACATTGCCTGAGACCAGGTAGCATAGTTATCGATGGTGAGGAGATCAGTTACAAGATCAAGAGTTGTATTATCACCATTCTCAACTCGATAAGGGTTGTTTGGGTTTGTGAAATTGAGATAAGGAGAGATCTAGTTTAGTTCTTCCATGGCTAGATGAAAGAAAAGAGAATCAACAGCAAAAGTTTAGCAGAAGCAACCTTCTGCTCTGATACCATAACACAAAAGGAAAAGAAAGTAGAGAGAATGGGATTCAAGCCATGAAGGAAATGGGAAGAAAACTTTTGTTCTCCGTGTATTGATCAATTGAATCAATGAATCTGTACATTTTGAGGGAAATTAAATATAGTCTGCTACCTCTACCTAAATTGTAAAAAATGAAATAACTAACTATACAGCTCATTAATAAAGACAAAATAGCAAAACAGAAAGAGAGAGGAAAGAATGTTGTAGAATCTTTTGGTATCTCAGCCTCTCCCTCGTGTGTATTCTGTAGTGAGTGAACGACTTATAGCTTGAGCTGCAGGCTGTAATATTTTGTGGTAAGTCATGTAGTTATAATTGGATGGAATTATTTATAATGGACTTAACGGCGTGCATCCACATTTTTAATTATTGAATATTAGCATAATTTGGATGAAGAAACCACTTAATTAGTATACATGTTTTACAATTGGGATTGTTTATATATATATATATATATATATATATATATATATACAACTTCAAAATAATTGTTAAAACTTTTTTTTTCTTTATAGTTTAGTAGTCAGCCTTTTTTTTTCTTAAGAGTTTTAGTTGTAATTTGTCTTTAAAGAGGAAAATGGGTAATTACAATCTCTTGGTAGATTGAATACGATTTGTGTAATCTATCCTTAAATGGAACTAATAAACATAAAAATAAGTTATAACTATATTAGAAAAAAAAAACTTAATCTAAAAAAAAAAAACTGACAGGGAGAGAGAGAGAGAGAGAGAGAGAGAGAGATTTGCAGAAGAGAGAGACGAAGCTCATCAGCTAATCGAGGTGGCAACGGCGTGGCAGCGTATGTCCATGACGTGGGTAGGAGTGGAAAAACATGACTAATTACTCAATCAAAAATGCTACTCACAACCGCATAGAGGAACTGTCGCGGCATCGTGTCCGACGTGGCAATTGATGGAACGGCGTCGTTACATAATTTTGCCACAGACGGAAGGGATTTTAAACTTCACAGAGCTGAACATCCTCGTTTAGCACCGTTACCCTCGAAGACAGAAGGGGTCGCTTCGCCTCCTTTCCCATTTCGCCCATCCCCACGAAAACTCCTTCACTCTGTCTTTTTCTTCCTCCTCATCTCCGCGAAGCCCCATCGTCTTCCACGAAGCCCCATCGTCCTCCACGAGCTGGCCTCCCCACGAAACAGCCACATAAGAAGTCTTCGCCTTCTCCTCAGTCATTCTTTGTGGTCTTCTTCGAACCCACGAACCCCACGAACTAATAGTTTTGCAAAGTCACTGTGTTTTGCAGTCTTCGTCTTCTCCCGTAGTCAGTCTTTGTGGTCTCCACTAACCCAAGAACCCTCGTACCCACGAACCAAGGGTTTGCGAAGTCACTGTCTTCGTCTTCTATGAAATCTTCTCCACGAAGACACAGAGCCATAAAGCCACAGAGCCACATCCCCTTCGTTTTCTCTGTCTTCTCTTCGTATTCTCCATGAACCCTCATTCCCAAAAACCCAAATCTGAAATCCCCTTCCTAGAAACCCAAATCTGAATTCCCCTTCCCACGAAACCCCGAAACTCTAACCCTAACCCTAAATTTGTTTGTTTGGTTATCAAACCTCGAAACCCTAATCCTAACCTTAATTTTTTTTGGTTATCAAGCCCCGAAACCCTAACCCTAACCTTAACCCTAACCCCAAAAAAATTTTAATTTTTGTAATCATCGATCGGGCTGAGTTTCAAAGTATCCTCACTGCAAAATGTTGTTAGTTTTCTCCTTTTTTTGTGCTTTGGTTTTACTTTCTAAATGTTTGGAAGTATCTAATTCTTTTTAATACATTGTACATTTAGTCATGTAATACATTGCCTATGATGTATAATTGTTGCATTAACTATTTAGTCATGTAATTATTCAAATCACATACCATATCATCGTTGTTAAGTTAACAATTTATAAACAATAATGTTGTTAGCAGGGTGTTTTAGTGGGATGTTTAACAGTATCGTTGTTAAATAGTATGTAATTATTCGACACGTATAAGAGTAGTAGCATGTAACTAAACTGTTAGCAGGGTAATTATTATTTGACATGTAATTCGACATGTATGAGAGTAGTTGCATGTAGTATGTAATTTGACATGTTAGTATGTAATTCGACAGTAGTAGCATGTAGTATGTAATTTGACATGTTAGCATGTAATTCGACATGTATGAGAGTAGTAGCATGTAAACAGTATGTAATTATTTGAAACCTCTTAATAGCATGTAATTATTAAATTTAACAGTATCGTTGTTAAATTCGACATGTATGAGAGTAGTAGAATCTCTATGGAATGCATAAAACTGCTAGCTTAGCAGGGTGTTTTAGCAAATTTTATTTTATTAAGCTGTTTCTGTAAAATGTTAGTGGGATGTTTTACTCTTGTCTATAACAGTCTCACTGCCATATTAAACTGTTTCTATTACTCTTGTGTATTTACTCTTATTTGTTTGGGATCAATCCTATAATTCTCAAGTAGGGAAGTAATGTATGGATTGTGAAACTGTTATGAAACAGATTGTGAAAATTTTACAATCAATGAATATAGAAACTCCTTGAGATGCTATAGGACATATTTAATAAATTATTATTATTATACATCATAGCAGTTTATTATTATTGTTATTATTATTATTATTAATGTAATTTTGAGGATCAAATGACTGTAAACAAATGGGCATTTTTGTATAACATGTATAAATAAAGTAAGAGTCAAATAAGCAAAGCTAAAACTACATATCAACATGGGCCCTTTCAATTGTCAGAGCATTCTTTTTACAGAACATCACTAAATGTTAAACTGCTAGCTACTGTTATTATTATTGGGATGCTTACTTTCACATTAAAATGTTAAAACTGCTAGCTATTGTTATTGGGAAGTGTGTATCTGAATAATTCAACTAATTCCTCCCGACAGTTGAATTTTCTGTACTCTTAAAATTACTACCATATTGGGATGTCATCATCAATATCTTCATCTTCATTTGGTAAATGTACTTTGGGCATACCATTTTGTTTTTGTGAGGAGCCAGCCACACTAAGACTGGCTCGTACTGCAAAGAATCCAGGACGACCCTTCTTAGGGTGTCTAAAGTACAACACTAAGGTAACTATATAATTTGTACATAAAACTTATTCATGTAATCATTAATATTAAAACATCTAACATTTTTTATGTAATGATTAATATTAAAACATCTAACATTTGTTAAATATCTTCTTAATCTTCAGGGATTACCATACTGTAGGTTTTTCAAGTGGGTAGATATTAATGAAGAAGAGAATGAGCTCCAGCAGCGAGAAAGCACCAATGAATTTCTAATGAAGGAGAAAGAGGTCGAGAAGAAACTCGACAATGTCCATAAGAGGGAGATTGAGGTTATGAAGAAGGAGTTGGTGCTTCGGGAACAAGAAGCTGAAATAAAGCATTCACGCAGACTACTTTGGTTGTATTGGACTTTTGCGTTGCTTTGGGCATTTTGGTTGTTGCTTGGTAGTGTCTAAGTAAATTCCTAGATGGTGTTGGTAGTTCCAGAAATTGTATTCGGGTTTTGGTTTTGTATTGGACTATGTAGTTGATGTAGTTGATGTATGGATATTGAGCAGATTGTAAAACTGCTATTATGTCACAAATTCAGTTTGTAAACAATATGGTTAGGTTTCAGTTTGAGCAGTTTGTAATGATAAGCAGTTTGTAATGAAAATGTTGAGCAGTTTGTAAAATAGTTTTGTATTTGTATGGACCCTATTGGTTGATGAGCAGATTGTGAAACTGTTATGAGTAGTTTGTATTTGACTATTATGTATGGATTGTGAAACAGATTGTGAAACTGTTATGTACAGTTTGTATTGGACTGTTATGTATGGATTGTGAAACAGATTGTGAAATTGTTATGAAACAGATTGTGAAACTATTATGAACAGTTTGAGCAGATTGTCTAACTGTTAAGTTTGAGCAGCTTGTAATAGATAATGTTTGTTGAGTACCAGTTTGTAATGTAGTTTGTTATGAGCAGTTTGTAAAGCAGTGATGTAATGCAAGTGCTTATGAGCAGATATTGAAAAACAGTTTCAAATGCAATTTGTGTTGAGAAGTTTGTAAAGTAATTTGTTACACCCAGTTTGTATAGCAGTTTGTTATGAATGATATTTTGAGAAGTGCATGTAATGATAAGCAGTTTGTTATGGATGATGTATGTTGAGAAGCAGTTTGTTGTGAGCAGTTTGTGATTCAGTTTGTATTTGTACATAAAAGTTTGACAAGCAGTTTGAGAAGCAGTTTTTCATATGCAGTTTGTAATTTCCACATTGAAGAGCAGTTTGTAATGAGCAGTTTGAGAAGCAGTTTGTAATGAGCAGTTTGTAAAACAGTCGTATAACGATATTGAGCATTGATAAGAAGTTTGTATTTGTACATAAAAATGATGACACAAAATGCCATTAACTCAACTGTATTACACATAATATAGTTTCAAAAAAATCATTACATGATATAACTCGGCATAAATTTAGTAAATTACATGATCAAACTTGCCAACAAAAAGAAAACTTCTTAAGGTGTATTTGGCTAACACTACACTGAAAACTATTAAAAAATCAACAACTCTAAAGTCAAATTCCAACAAAATGTCCTACCAACAAGTCTACTCTGCCCTGCAAAACATATAACATAGATCATCTCAGTTCCCAAAATGACAACTACAAATAACAACCAAATTGCATTTGTAATTATTAATAACATACTCAATGTATCAAATCATTGCATGGGTTGTGATTCACTCAACCCAAATTCACACGGTTAAGATCCATCTAACCCAAATTGCATCTGTAAATAGTAAATACCAACTGTTATTGCGTTGTGATATGGATAATACTATTAAAATAGATCATCAACACAAGAGACCCGCTTACACTTTCTTGACTACCAATCACCGTTTGTCGGGCCTGGACTTGTTCAACATTGGGAGTATCCATCTCCGGAGCACCAAATAACCGCCTGCAAGTGTCCATGACTGTTGTATCTCCTCCATCTCGCTAATTAACAAGTCACAAATATCCTTTAGCATAGTTTGAGCATATTTGCATTAAATGGTAAATAAAATCTAAAATATTTACAACATACACCTGTTTGTGTTTCCCCTTCACTGGTGCTCTCTTCGTTTTTGCTTTAACTTTTCGCATGTCTTTCTCCATCCTCGATGCTTTCCTTAGAGATGGGAGTCTACCTTTTCCTCTCACAACGTTCGGACTTAGTACTTGCTTTGAACTACTAGCTGTAGTTGTATCAGCAGTCATACTCCCAATATTCGCACCAGTTAGGGTTATCGATGGGGGTTCTTGGTTGGCACGATATAACTCAATCATTGCATACAATTTTGTAGTTGCATCCTTAGTATGCCGAGTTGAGCCCGCAGCATGAGTAATTATCTCATAACAGATATTTAACAGACTTGAATATCTATTAGCATCTGCCCGTTGATCCCCTCCGTCATAACTGCTATGGATTAATGTATACCTCCTTTTGATGTCTTTCCTCTATCGATCTAAAATGTATGTATCTGGCACAGACTTAATCCCATTACATTTGAATACTGTCAAAATGTGCCTACACAATATCCCCTCATCTGAAATAACTCACATGAACACTTTGCAGTTGTATCTTCCTCACTAAAGTCCACATAGTGAGTAACCGATTTTGTGAACTCTTCCACACGAACTTCATCCTCTACATGATATGTCTTTATTTTTTCATCATGCTTAAATAACTTTGGATCCATATCAATAATATCGGTAATTTGTTGTTGAATTTCCCTGAATTTAGCATTCATGTACAGATCTTGAAACCTCTTCTCAATTGGGGATCGAGATATATAGGAAATTGAGACACTAAATGAGTGGAAGTCCGCGGTAGTTTCATTCTCAATTTTCTTTTTCAGAGCGTTGTCAAACTGGTCGACAAATTCTTTCAAATTTGTCTTGGCATGAACATAACCGTCAAAAAATGCATTCATGCTCTCGCTCCGCTGCGTAGTACTCATTCCAGTCCAAAATATGTCCCTCAAGAATGCTGGTACCCAATGCTCAAGCTCATCATATAAACTTTTTAACCAGGCATTTTTATGCAAGTTGTATGTGGTGATTAGCTGCTCCCAACAATTTTCAAACTCCTCAACAGATTGGGTGTCATACACATATTTCATCAAAGCAGTTTTTATACCACTTTTGTACAAACTATGGGAGCCAAGCTTTTCAGGGACTTTATTCAGTATATGCCACAAACAAAATCGATGTCGGCTTTGTGGAAATACAATGGCAATCACATTTTTCATCGCTCTGTCCTGATCTGTGATTATGGCTCTCGGAACTATACCGTCCATACATTTCAACCATGTTTGGAATAACCACACAAATGTCTTCGTATCCTCACTGGATATCAATCCTGCTCCCAGCAAAATTGACTGGCCGTGGTGATTTACACCAACAAATGGTGCGAAGGGCATGCCATATCTATTCGTCAAATACGTGGTGTCGAATGTGTCCACATCACCGAAATATTGATATGCTGCCTACTACGAGGGTTTGCCCAGAAGATATTTTTCAACCTCCCTTCATCATCTAAGTCCATCAGTACAAAGAACTCGAGATTTTTGTATTGCATCTTTAAAAAGTACTCTCGAAGCGCTCCAGCACCACCTTTTCCAAATCGCAAATGTCTTGCATTGTCTATATAATTACGACAATCTTTTTCGAGAAACGGGAGGTTCTCGAATCCGCCTACACCAACA
Source organism: Juglans microcarpa x Juglans regia (assembly GCF_004785595.1). Lineage (NCBI taxonomy): Eukaryota > Viridiplantae > Streptophyta > Magnoliopsida > Fagales > Juglandaceae > Juglans > Juglans microcarpa x Juglans regia. Next base: position 21,092,730 of record NC_054601.1, on the reverse strand, counting down.
ACAAGACTGCCAAAGCTCTTATTCATTTTAATACCAGCCAAGTCATTTGTATCTATAACTCTTTTTACTATCTCGCTAACTTCTCTATTGCAACGAAAGAAGCGAGATTTCTGTGAACTGAAGCCATGATTATAGATATTATGACATGTTGTCAACCGCACCTTTCTCTCAACTTTTAAGGCATTAATTTTTGCCTTACATTCTGTCTTTCCTGTCGAACGTGGTTTAGCGACATTCAACGTTCTATTCCGGGCCTTCCCACCGCGGGCACAAGCAAGGGTGACATATCTAATAGACCCATCCTCGGCCTTTTCACTCCTTTTGGTCATCACCTCAAACCCGCATTTCTTACCATATTGCTTATAATAGCTCAATAACTCTTCAAAAGAATTAAATTCCATCCCCGATTTTGGCTCTTCAATTTTATCACCACCATCCATTTGGACACACTCAGGTGTCCCAGCACTACCATCATCCGTATCCCGTGATTCTGGTGTATCCTCTATACTCTCCTCATCAAGTCTAGAGGATGTATATGGTGATTCAGTTTCCTTACAATTGGGTGGATCCTCTGTACAAACTCTTGAGCTCGTTGCAGAGCTTGTAGTGATGAGAGGAATGAAAGGTCTCATCCCATACTGAAATTTGTAACCAGTATTCTACATAAATCACAAAAATTAAAGCAATTAATATAATTATGAAAAAGCATATTTAATAAAAAAAAATACTAACAAAGTTGCATCACCACCTGAATGTTGATTGTATATTGATTGCCATCTGAATATGGCATAAAGGTCAGTGACCACGCAGGCACTGGTCCATGCCAAACGTGCATGTAATTTGAAAGGTTTTGAGTCGTTGTTAGGATGTCCTGACATAAAAAATAATAATGATAAGTAGCAACCATGGGGGAATGATGTAATCAACCAATAAACATCAACTCAACACATTCCTATATTTCTTTAAAATAATATCACATACCATGCTTGGAGGAATTGAGGTAGATGGTGTTAGCTCAGCTGAGTGGTTTTTTCCTTTTTACATGCTAACAATCCCAAGGAAATTATACCTCTTGCAACAACAACAAGAAAATCACTAGATTAATTGTGATCATCCTTGGGAAAACAAAGGTTAGAGGCATGAGTGTAAGTAAATGATCCAAACAAATTAACAAAATAATTACATTAACAATTCGCCTGTGCAATGAATTAAATGTAATAGCAAAAGAAATAGATTTTTTTTTTTTAAACAATTGAAGAATGGACTCTATCATTTGAAAATTTATTACAAAGGTAACTATAAAATGATTTTGTTTGAACAACCTAGTCTCTAAACCCCAAAATCAGCTCACAAATTGTCTTTTTTCTACTTAATATGATGTATTCATGTAGTTAAACATGGAAATGTGCCTTTAATCCTGTGCAATGAATTAAATTTATTAGCAAAAGAAATAGATTTTTTTTAAAACAATTGAAGAATGGACTCTATCATTTGAGAATTTATTAAAAATTTAACTATGAAATGGTTTTATTTGAACAACCCAGTCTCTAAACCCCAAAATCAGATCAAGATTGCCTTTTTTCTAATTAATATGATGTTTTCTTGCTCTTAAAAGCCAAGGAAAATAAAATGCCAACCTCCTTGCTCTTAAAAGCCAAGGAAAACAAAATGGCAACCCTGTGGGAAGAAGCTCACAAAAACAACGTCTGTAGCATTACTAATTTCGTGGTTATACATGCTAAAAAACAACGGTTGCTTTAAAAATGAAATACTAACATCTATAAAATGCGAACCCTGTGGCAAAATTAATGGACATAACCAGTGCATTTTTTTTCCTACTTCCTATACTTTTTGGTCGACTTCTAGACGAACCATGTGGCTTTGGAGACTTCCTTTTTAACAACTAAAAATACTTATAGATGTTTCTAGCCACCAAAATGCCAACAAAAGCACCACATACGAACATGAAGACACGAACACAGCAAGCAGACGACGCGGGATGTCTTACCTGAAGCTAGCGACGGAGACACGAAGGCAAAGAACAGAGATGGAGGAGATCTCATAGCTGCTCACACGAAGATGAGGAGATCTACGGTTCTTCTAGACCCAAAAATCGACTGCCTCAGAGCTTTTCCATAGTTTTGCGTTTTTGCTGATTTTTTTTCTCAAATGTAAAACTTTTCAGTTGCTGGAGGAGATTCTATAGCTATTCACGTGAAGATGAAGAGATCTAGAGTTCTTCTCTCAAAATCGACTGCCTTAGATGAAGATACCCTGCTTTCGTTCTGCAAAAACAGTACCTTGCTTTTCCCTCCCTTTTCATTCAGTATTCGATTTCTTTTTTTTTTTTTTAATTAAATAAGTCAGCTGCCGGTTACTCAGCGGTTGCTACAGATGGTTGTCTGTAGCATTATTGTTGCTCAATAGAGAGAGTATCATGCTGGGTAGAGAAAATGAAAGGGGATTCAAGTCCCAGAGTTTTTTGCATCGGAGCAGCATCGCCGTAAAAGACAAAAAGTTAAACATTTCTGTCAAGATTAATTGTAGCGACAAAGGTTTGTCACAATAAATGTTCTTTTGTAGCTACTTATTTCTCGCAAGAAAGAAAGTGTCGCAAATGATTTTTAGCGACGACACTGGGACCACTTCAGAAAAATCCTGTCCAAAAGGGGGTGTATTAGTGATGTATGAGTAAGCTACCCAAGCAGTACTGGCCCAATTGAGGTTCATGTTCCCCGGAAGCCACGGCCTTGGCCAGTACCCAGAGGTGGTGATCCTCACAAGGCTGGCAACCATGGCCACGTAATTGGTGGCTAGCCATGGCTCCTTCGGATGTGTTTCTTTATTTTTTTTTTATCTTTTATTATTAGTTTTTTATCTTTAATTTGAAATTTATTCTTTTCTTTTATCTCCTTTTAGTACTTTCTCCATTTTAGCTTTTACATTTTTCGTTGGTATTGTTAATTCCTTTAGTTTAAGCCACTTAAATTATTGATCATTTTTTTCTAGTGTATGTTTAATTAGTACTACTTCTCTCAATAATTAGCAAAAAAGCTAATTAAATTTATAATTAGCTGCATTTATACATAATATTGATCATCTTAAAAAGATTGCACACAGGCCGTCTATCATTATATTGATTCTCAAATGGGAGCAGTCTGTCTCTCATGAGTCTCATTGAGATTAATTTATTGCGAACCGAATCTAATTACTAGAGGAATCATGTCATGCGCATGGAAATCATCATCTGAAATCAAGTTCAACAAGTGGAAGGGGAGATCTAACCTATGTTTACAAACATCAAAAGCATCTTTTATGCATGCATGGCTTCTGTCTATGGATGGAAGTAATTAGGAAAACACAAAAATTATACCCCAACTAGCTATATCAAGTTCCATATATACCAGCCCTTTTTCCATTACTCGGCTCCTACCCCGGCCACCCGATCGAGTACCTTCTTATACCCTCATCCAATATAATTGATCAGAAAAGTAAGCGATTCTGAAAGTTAAATGTTTAACCAAATTAGTATCTAACAGTACTCCTAGGACTTTTGGATCAATAGTTGGGTCTTTAACAATTAGTATCAGAGCAGAGATCACATCACGGGTTCAAATAGAAGATGCGACCTATATGTTGGATTAAAACGTCTTGATACTTTGTATGGGCATAGTATTAAGTCATTGAATACTGATAGATGAGTGAAGCCGCCAAAAGGGAAATAGCTACCACCGGGTTAGTGTCGGATGGAAAAACCATGGTCAAAGATAACTTTAGCTAGGTTGCTTTTACTGAATATTATTGTAGTTCAAAAGTCATGTTGATTTTCTTATCGTTTTAGTGACTACTAAAGATCTAAAGCAAATATGTTAATTGGTAGTCACAAAAGCAAAGAGTGGGAATGGACAACTTGATCATCAAAGGCGACTGATTACTAGATCATCATATTAATATTATATATGGAAGGCAATCAGCTCGATACATGATAGAAATGTCAATTTCATTGTAATTTGTAAACAACTTAGCTAAATGGGCTACATACATGAACATTCATATTACTAGTCGATGCTTTCCCAACATCATGTCCATCCTACCCCACAAGATATTCTATTTGTGATTCTCATTTAATCACTATGTTGATCATCCTTATTTAAAAAGAAGAAAAAAAGTGATTATATAAGCATAAAAAAAAAAAAGAAAAAAAAAATAATGTAGTGATGGTAACATGGTGGAGAAGTTCCATTGGAATTTTCATCATTTTGAAGCATGCCTAGCTTGATTGGACAAGCAAAGTAGAAATAACCACCCAAATATACTAAAGTCTCTCTTAACAAGGTGAAAGTGATGCACCGCCCAACATAGTAATATGGCAACATCACATGACTTTTCTCTCTTTTACATGCACTCCTTTGATTATTTTACTCGATGCTCGCCGCAATTATGCCACCATAAAGAAAAAGCCCTTTTCCTCTCGTTACTAGTTCCTAAATCCATAATTGTTCATCATAATTTGCTGTGGATGGTCTTAATTCTATACCCTCATATAGGATGTACGTACATTAACGTGGTTTGTTGAAACTACTATTGTCTGAAAAATGATGAAAACTTTAAGTTGGTTAATTGAGATTAATTAACCATAGATCTCGTACTAAGGTTCAGACCATAGAGAACAAAACTGATTAGAACTAATTAATCACCTCAGGATGGCCAATTGATCAACCAATTGAAAGAAATTAAAAAAAAGGGGGCAGGGGGGTTGGAATATTTTTATTGTCACAACAAGAAAAAAGAGCATTTGTGACCGATTATTTATGACGATAATAACTATTTGTAATGCAAACAGACTCATTTTGACAAAAAAATAATCATATTTGCAGAAAATAACTGTCTACAGATAAACAGTTTTTTTGTAGTGTGTGCCAATGATCTGTTGCACTCTTATTGGTGCAAAATAAACAATTAGGTGTAGTTTGTTGGATCACGAATTCATCAAGAAATGCCTTTGATGCTTAAGTTAGTTAAAAATTGGGGAATACAAAGAGACTGATCAATTTTGATCAACGGATCAAATGCCTCTTTTAATCATATATGATTTACGTCCGATCGCCTCAACAAGTAGCTAGTAAATTATATATAACAATAAGTTATATACATGTCATGTTATGTCCATGTGTGTAGGACATTTAATTTGCAGCCAATTATCACAATACAGTACTACCTAGCTAGCGAATGTCGACATATATAGTATCTAACGCATGATAGAACATTTCGTGTAGTTTGTCTTCTGGATGGGACCTTATGTTCCTCAAAGTTATTGAGTTTGAACTTTGAGCAACTTGGACTATATATGGTAATGGATGACATTTAGAAGTCTCTAGCAATAGATAAGATTCGGAAATCTAAAGTAGTGCAGGAAATCTAAACTTTCAGGGAATTGAAGGTGTTAATGCATGCATGCATGCCTTGAATCGATCATTAACCTAATCTAACTCCCAAAATGTTGGTTCTAAAGAGACATGCATTTCAAATGTCGTGCATGATGTAATTAAGTCGAGAGACCAAACTCTTATTCATGTATAACCTTTTCATGTAGTTTGAAACGTCTGGAAATCTATTAATTATTGCATGATATATTTATAATTCTCATGATTAACTACCAAATACCCTTTCACACACAAAAGGTTTAGGTCTCGTTTGGTTACGCAGTTCAGATGAGATGAGATGATATGTTTTGTTAAAAATTGAATAAAATATTATTATAACATAATTTTTTTAATATAATTTTTATTTTGAAATTTGAAAAAGTTGAATTGTTTATTATATTTTGTATAGGAGGTTTAAAAAATTATAATAATTATATGAAATGAGATAATTTTGTGTAAGCGGAATTTGTTGCCTTTTAGTAAATTATCTAGACTAGATCAGTAGGGACAAAAACAAGAGGTAAACAGAAACTTGCCCAAGCCCAAGTTTCAGTTTGCTGAGAGTACTTACCATATATGTGGACTATCAAGTTCAGAAGGTATTAGTGGGCCGTTGCATACACAAGCAAATCTTGGATTGGACTTGGCTTCGTTTAATGGTCTTGTTTTTATAATAAAAATAAATTTATAAATTAATATAAATTTATATAATACGTTAGATCTATTTTATAATAAAAATAATTTTATAATCTAATTTATCATATCAAATTACATTTATGAAATTCCTTTATAATAAAAGAATCTCTTTTTATTATGTATTAATTAAGTTCTTTAGATTGCCAAAAATACATATTACTCCGTTGTTGCAGGGTGATAGAAAAGAAGACGGAGAAGACAGAATTAGGGGTAGAGACTTTTGAAGACCACATTTTTATTTATTCTCAGTTGTTACTAAATACAAGACATACATCTCAATTTGTAAAAAAATTACATGAAGATTATGCGATAAAATAAATATCTTACTTATTATCAAAAAATAAATCAAGATAATATCAAATCATCTCTGATACTAAGTAATTACAATATAAAGTACACGACGTCACCCTTAATTATAGAATGATAAAAGATATTTACAGCCATGAATTATGTAATTTTCATGTAATCGCTTTGAAAAAAATAAATAAAGCATGAAATTTATATTAAAAAATTAATTTTTTAATAGTAGACCCTACTTTTTTTCAAAACAATTACGCAGCGGTTATGCACTTCATAATTGTATGTAAAATTACTGTCAGAGAATTATGATTCGTTGAAATTGCATATCATACACGTCGCGATCGACTCATATACATATTAGTTTTGTTATGTACAAACAAGTTTGCGTACTAATATACGTACTAATGTTGTTACCTTCATATTCTAAATTTAAATTAGTATTGTTTTCAATAAAATCTACTTTCTGACCAATCATATTAAATAAATGCGCATATTAATGTGCAGAATCGCTTGTCAGTTTATATACATGATAGAAAAGTCTCTCTCTAATTTTCTCCTATATGGCCCAAAATCTTATTTAATTTCTATATATAATGTATTTACTATGTCGGTGTGGTCCCTTAAAAATTAATTTCTTTGGCCCCAACAATTCTTTCAATTTGATGGGTAAATTCTAAAAAAACTTAAAATTAAAATTAAATTTATGAGAATAATAAACTTATTAATATTGACTCCAAAATTCTTGATTATACAATGTTAAGTTTCTTAATATATATGGAACTCAAAGTGAAATATGAGCTTATGAAAAAAATCACCAATTAGTTTTTATTGAGAGCAAAATCTCTAAAATATTATTATAAAATATTATTCCATGAATATTAAACTTAAGATTTATTTTTTTATTTTACAAAAATATTACATATTAGAAAAATTGGCCTCCCACGAAAATATGTCTAGTTCCGCCACTGTGAATGGCCGTAGAAGCCTTACACATCATGGGGTGTTCTACAATTTGGCCTTATTAATAGAAAAACTACATATTTCGTAAGAGAAATTCTCCGTAAAAATCTTACACAACATACTTTCACTTAATTAACATATGATTTTATTATGTTTATCCTTCTGTCATCAATATATCCCGTTTAGATAGTGAGATGAGATAAGATAATTTTAGATAAAAATTAAAAATTAAATAAAATATCATTAGATTATTATTTTTTAATATTATTATTATTTTGAGATTTGAAAAAGTTAAATTGTTTATTGAGTCAGGCTACTCTACTGCCTACTTGACCGATAGTTGCATTTTGCAACTTTTTTTTTTCATTTTTCTATTTAGATTTTTTTAATATATTTAAATATTTATAAAAAATAAAAAAATACATCAATACACTAAGGTGTCGTTTGGATTCGAAAATAAGTTGAAATGAGTTGGGATGAGTTGTGAATAGAAGTGGGATGAGTTGTGAATAGTAATGAGATTTATGAGTTAAAATTGATGAATAATAATGAATAGTAGTGAGATGAGTTGAGATGGGTTACGAATACAAACCGGACCTTAAAATCACTTCTTTAATCATTAAGGAAAAAAAATTAATTTTTTTTTCCCGAGCTGTCAAGTCGAGCAGTCATATTTGGTGGGCAAATTAGTTTTTTTCTTATTTATTATATTTTATATAAAAATCTAAAAAAATTATAATTGCGAGACGAGACGAAATAAAATCGTTTCTATATCCGAACTGAACTAAATCTCTATATAATTTCTCGAAACTGAACAAATTTCTCATACCGTGATTGGGGTTCTCGATCCGTCTCGTGACCTTGCTATTAATTCTAACATTCTTCATATCTAAAGCCCGATTAATCCTCGTCTTTCTTGCAATATCATAGCTAGTCTGCGGCCTTAAATCAGATAACAAATTTCCCTTCTCCTACTCCCATGGATCTTGAGATATTCCAAGTTAAGAATGCTTCTGTCTGATCTCCAAGTGATTCCACGTTCATCTTCCTCCTCCACAAACATAACCCAAATCCTCTCTCCCACCAAAACATTTTCCATTTTCATCATCATACTCGATCTACGAGCTCAAACCCTCTTATCCTCTCTCTCTCTGTCTCTCTCTCTCTCTCTCTCTCTAGCTAACAGATCAAGAACATGGCGTTGGGAAAGTCGCGAAATAGCAAGCGGTCTTCCTCATCATCTTCATCTTCATACGGATCCACAATAACAATGGTGGTGTTTCTAGGGCTGTGTGTTTTGGCGATATGGATGCTAACCTCCAACTCTGTAACTCCCCCACAAAATGCCAGTGACAATATTGCCACCAGTACTAGTACTCAAGAAGATGAATCCACCACCAGGTCCGATGTTAAAAAAGATTCTTCTGCTTTTGAAGACAATCCAGGTGATCTCCCTGATGACGCCATTAAGTCTGATGATCATCGTGAGGAATCTAAGGACGACATGAGTAAGTCTCAGCCAGAGGATCAGAAGTTGGATTCATTGCCAGGTGATTCGAAGGACCCGAACGTAGTCAATTATGCTGTCGATGGTGTAAATGAAAAACAAGAAAGTTCACAAGATTTACAGGAGAAAGAATCTTCTAAAGAGCAAGAAAAGCAAAAGGAAAATGAAAAGCAGATATCTGAAGAAAGCTCTTTCACTGAAAACCAATTAGAAGCCGTCGAAAGCCAGAAAATGGGTAAAGAAGAAACTGATCAAGGAAATCAAAAGGTTGACGAGAGCACTAACACTAAAACTCAGTCACAAGAATCAGAGAACCAAATGCCTAATGAAGATCAACAGCAACAACAATCTTTTGAAAGCCAGGAAAACAAAAATCCTTCGGAGCCTCAGAATCAAATACCAAGTGGAGATCAAGAACAACGTCTACAACAGCAGAAAAGTGAAGATGAAAGCTCCCAAGAATCTAAGAACGATGAAGGTCAAATACAAGAAAAACAGAAAGAAGACACTGAAAAAAAAGAAGAAAACCACGAGGTTCCACAGAAACAACAAACACAGCAAGAATTTCAAGATGAGACTAATGAGGTACCCAAAGAATCCCACGAAGTAGACGAGAATCAAGAATCTGAACAAAACAAAGGTGAAACTCAAGAAGTCCAACTACAAGAAGAGAACAGCTCCATCCAAGAAGCCAAAGAGGAGAAGACAGAAAGTAAGTCCGTAGATTTAAATGCAGGTGAGGCATTTCCAGGTGGGGGGAACACAGGGATTCCAAAAGAGTCGAAGGAGTCAAAGAAGTCGTGGTCGACTCAAGCAGCTCAATCTGAGAACGAAAAAGAAAGACGCAAGGACGAATCTAACGTCATTGGGAGCATCTACGGCTACACGTGGCATCTGTGTAACGTCACGGCTGGTACTGATTACATACCTTGTTTGGACAACGAGAAAGCATTGAAAAAATTACGCACGACCAAACACTTCGAGCACCGAGAAAGGCATTGCCCTGAGGAGGGACCTATGTGTCTGGTCCCACCACCAGAGTGGTACAAAACGCCCATCATGTGGCCCAAAAGCAGAGACAAGGTACGTGGTTAATTAGGTGTTCCAACCTCCATCTTTTTTTCCCATTTTTTAAGTAAGATTTTATAGATTCCAAAAGTCAAATACAAATAAAGAGCACCTAAGATCCCGATTATGAATTGTGTAACTGTTGTGTATTTTTTTAAAAAACTAATAAGATTTATTATTAAAAAAATTAATTTTTTTACATGGATTTCATACTTATTTAAAAAAAAAAAAAATGGACGACGCTTAGATACTCTATAACTATAAATATTATTTTTCAGATAAAAAAAGATGTAGGATGGTTGATTGTTGTGTTAAGAGTCAACAAAAAGGAAAACAAAAAAAGGAATGAAGAGTCAGTGCTGTAAAATTACATTCAATTCTACTCTCATGTCCTTTATTTTGGTTGGTTATAAGTGACTCAGTTTCACATTGCAATCCGGCAGATATGGTATCACAATGTGCCACATGCGAAGCTCGCAGAGGTGAAGGGACACCAAAACTGGGTGAAGGTGACGGGTGAGTTCTTGACATTCCCTGGTGGAGGGACCCAATTCATACATGGCGCGCTCCACTACATTGATTTTCTTCAACAGGTAGCTAAGCTGATCATGATCCAACGGACCATATTGTCAATTGAGTATCAAGTATTATAATGTGAAACTAGCTAGCTAGGATATATATAATACATGATATGTGTATATAACTGTCTCATTTACATGTTTTTAGCTTGGCGTATTATAAACCATATATGATGATCGCTTGAATTGTGCTTGTTTTCACTCGACTTCTTGATTTGTCGCTTTTTCCTTCTTTGTTATGTGTCCATGCCTCAGTCTCGGTCTTCATTTGGTGTGGCTGCTGCAGTCGATACCTAACATTGCATGGGGGAAGCACACTCGAGTGGTTTTGGATGTTGGCTGCGGGGTTGCTAGCTTTGGCGGTTATCTTTTTGAAAGAGATGTTCTTACCATGTCTTTTGCACCCAAAGATGAACACGAGGCTCAAGTTCAGTTTGCCCTGGAAAGGGGAATACCTGCAATATCTGCTGTCATGGGTTCCCAGCGGCTTCCGTTCCCAAGCAGGGTCTTTGATCTTGTGCATTGTGCACGCTGCAGAGTGCCTTGGCATGCAGAAGGTTCTGATCAGTACTTGCAATTGCAATTAATCTTCACAAGTCCGACCATGTTTTTACCTTGTTGCTCGTGGTTTGGGATATAGAGATCCTAAAGTTATTGATTGAATTCTAGGGATGGCCGGTCTAGAATAAAAGAGACATGATGATAAACACATGGAGTAGATCTAGCTTACAGTATTTATAATTGTCGGAGTGAATTTCTCGACAGATTAAATGGTTAAGAACTCCCTTGGTTTGCTAAGAATATCAAACTTTGGTGTAGGTGGCATGCTTCTTTTGGAGTTGAACCGAGTTCTAAGGCCAGGAGGTTATTTCGTCTGGTCGGCTACGCCCGTGTACCAGAAGCTCAAAGAAGATGTGGAAATCTGGAAAGGTAGGATACTGATCAAATTTTCTTTATCTATAGGCAGTTAAGGTAGAGTTCTACCTTACGCTGACATGTTATTCATTTATCTAGAAATGTCTTCACTTACGAACTCCATGTGTTGGGAGCTTGTCACCATCAAGAAGGATAAACTTAATTCAATTAGTGCTGCAATCTATCGCAAACCAAGCTCAAATAATTGCTATGACCAAAGAAAGCAGAAACGTCCACCAATGTGCAAAAATGATGATGATCCAAATGCTGCCTGGTACGATTCCAATGTCTGTAACAACTGACAATGACTTGGTTTTGACATGTTATATATATATATATATATATATATATATATATATATATCATGTGTTATTGTTATAATCACTTGGTTTGATTTATTTCTTTGATGGACCATTTCCAGGCATGTGCCTCTGCAGTCATGCATGCATCGAGTGCCTGTTGACGAGGCTGAGAGAGGAACCCAATGGCCAGAGGCTTGGCCTCGTCGATTGCAAACACCTCCTTACTGGTTAAATAGCTCCCAAATGGGTATATATGGGAAACCAGCCCCGCAAGACTTTGCAGCAGACCATGAACACTGGAAACAAGTGGTGAGCAAGTCATATGTGACTAGTTTGGGTATCACTTGGTCCAATGTGAGAAATGTCATGGACATGAGAGCTGTCTATGGAGGGTAATATTATTGATGTTTTTTCTAATTTTCAAATGTTTAATGCGTCCATGGATGTATATATCATGGCTCATCATACATCTAACTAGGTACTTATGGGATATTCCGCGTGCAGGTTTGCTGCTGCTCTGAAGGACCTTCGAGTATGGGTGTTGAACGTGGTGAACATAGACTCGCCAGATACGCTTCCCATAATCTATGAACGAGGCCTTTTTGGGATATACCATGACTGGTGTGAATCCTTCAGCACGTACCCACGCACTTATGACCTACTGCATGCGGATCATCTTTTCTCAAAGCTGAAAAAGAGGTAGAAACGTTTGAATTAGTGCATGCATTATTAATAATGTCGACTAAGCTGTGGTGTTTGTGCTTTAATCAGGTGCAAACTTGCTCCTGTAATGGTAGAGGTGGATAGAATAGTCAGACCTGGAGGCAAGTTGATTGTTCGTGATGAGTCGAGCACAATTGGGGAAGTTGAGAACTTGCTGAAATCTTTGCACTGGGAGGTTCATTTAACCTTCTCCAAGAACCAAGAAGGGATGCTCAGTGCCCAGAAAGGTAATTGGCGACCGGATACATATGTAGAGCCTTCCTAATCAGTAGTAACACAGCAGCATTTGACATTCTGAAAAGGCTGTCATCTCTTTGGAGTGTAATACATTTTGGTCTAATAAGGAAGGTTGTGATTTTGTTGAAGTTGTCTATTCCTGAAGCTGATGTTATAGTTTTGGACATTATCATGTCATGGAAAGCAATGTTTCTTGGTCACTACGAAAATGAAGAGAATATTTCCTTGTCCCGGTTCAAGGGCAATTAAAACCATATAGCAAGTCCTCATCCCTATCTCCTTAGTGTACTATGATAATCCACGTAGTAGATTCTAAGACCCACTTTCTCGTTCTAATCAAAGATACCATACAGCGGCCACACAATATTTTAATACAATATATAGTAAACCTAAATTAGCAGGTGGAGAAGGAATGGATCAAAAAAATTTAATTTGAAAATCCACAAACAGAACCGGATTGCACACATAATCCAATTTGAAGCTTATTACCTGAAGATGAGAGACATCTCTCTCCAACTGAGCAGAGAAGTTCTTCAATGGGATTAATGACAGGAGATGATTCATTCTTCTGTCAATCCTGTGAATTCAGACATTGATGAATACCTAAAGAATCTCTAGGTTCTAATCTGTCAAGTAAGCTAACCACTTCCCCGAATTTTTTGAATTTTTTAAAATCATTATGATAGATTCCATGTTTTTAGATTGAAAAACGTCTACAAGATCATCTGATGTTCAAGCGGAATTGCTATATGACACAGTACTGAATGGTACCAAATTATGCAAATCACTCTGCAGAATGAATAAAGGATGCAATTCTCAGACTCGCATACATGGCTTTATGATATTCACAACGCCAAATTTCAACATGCACTACTCCAGCACAGATAAACCCAGTGTCCAAAACTTGCTTTTTATCACATACCTAACAGACACTCTCACTGTAATATTTAGCTCATTTTGCAAAGATAAAGCTTTCCATCTCATAACCAGCAACATAGCATATGCTTCCATTTGAGCCCAGTGTCACATCAGCTCGTGCCGAGAACTTTCTGCAATTGACCACTCAAGACCGCAGCTCTGAGATCTGAATTACAAAACAACAGTTCAACAAAGAGAGAAAAATGGATTAGCATTTTGAGGCTACAAGAGAAGGAAAAACATTTTGGCTTTTTTGACAAAAATAAAGAGCTAAGAGGTAACCATCAGAGCCACCGATATGCTTCCCATTCACAAAAACTTGAGGGACAGTGCTTCGGCCAACCATATCCAGAATAACATTCTGAATTTGCCCGCCGTCATCTGCACACAAATTCATGATGATGGCCATTATAAAAACACTTGCACATCCAAAAATAGCAGGTAAGAAAAACGAATCCTGGTAATAGATACCTCGGAGATCAAGCTCAACAACAAAAGGTTGCTCATGTAGTTCACTGAATATGCGCTTGGCACGCAAGCAATACCTAGCAACAATGTAAAGCAAGAAAGTACTCCTTATTCCACGTCACTTGTTTCCACACACATACACACACGGGGGTGGGGGGGAGAGAGAGAGAGATAGCAAAGACAGACAGCTAGTATAAAAGATTTGGTTGCAATTCTGGAGACTGAAAAAGGAGTTATTAACTTTTATGTGTACAATTGCAAATCGAAGTGAGAAACTAATGACAGCATATTGATTTTAACATCCAAAGTTGTATTAAATCGTGGAACAGCTAATAGCAATAACTTGATTTTTTTTTATGTCATCAACAACATGGCTTCTACTTGAGCATCTTTTGTGTTTGTCCCTTACCATGGTCTTCCGAGTAGGATAAGTAATACGTCCATAGGGACAACGTCACACCAGACATCCTGCTTTAACTTCCCCAGCTCCAACATGGCAGCAAGGGCACCTTCTCACCCCATACTCAACATGGCAAGCAAAAGCACTTATATTTGAATTCAATTGTTTTCAAAGCGCTCAATGAACACCAGATGGTGCAAACCTAATTCCACTACCTGCTTATCCATAATTTTAATTTTTCACATATTTACATAAATTTAAGAGATAAAGCTGACAGTATATCACATCGCTAAAGACCTAAATACCAATTCCACAACTATTTATGCTTTGTTCTAGAAAGAATGCATGTACTCATAAGCATACTGCATGGACACAACCAAGAAAATCTTCAAGTTTTATGTAATAATACGTTTTGTTCACTGAAATTGGAACCCCCATGTCTCGGAATTCAAGAAATCTGCCTAAGATTCTCATCAATTTCACGAACTCTTACCATATGGAAAAAAATCACAACCAAATCCAATTTTAAAATAAAGCTGACCATTAAAAAATAAATTGTGTTCATATCTCATAATTCCAATGGTGGTAATAATGCCTCTTAAGACTTTTCAAGGATTTCAAAAACTTGGCTAATCATAGAAAATCTGGAGTATTAGAATTCAGAACAGCAACAAATCTACAACCTAGTTCCAACCATATAGTAATTGAAAAAATAGAAAAGAAAAGGTATTGATCACCTACGGGCAGTAGGATTTGGAGAAGATGGTGATCTTGTTGGAGTAGATGGCATTCTGTACAAAGGCAGAAGCAGAACTGGAGGCTTTGGCTTCCTTTGCTAGTTGCCCAATTAATAGCACCATGCTGAACATTGCAACTACAAGGCTCAATTGAACCCTGCCCATCTTCCTGGCTGATCTTCAGTCAACACCAGCGTCGTTTTCTGAGATTTCAAATCTGACAATATACATTATAGATATTTAGAGCTCACGAACTTTGACTATTCTTTTTGGAGTAGAGACCCAAATGTGGCTTGGGCCTTCCCTAGGTTGTTACATATCCGTTTTTACTCCATTCTAATTAGATTCACACTCTGATAGAGATCTAAGAATCTGATTGGAGTTTGAGCTTTCGATGTCAATAGGCCTCTGAAAAAGCTCCAACTTAGAGTCCAACTTTGAATTGAAAATTAATCTTTTAAAAAACTATACACATATTATATCTTTATACAAAATAGTTAATTATATAACTTAACAAATAGAGTTGATTAATATAAGTATTACAACAATTTATACTCTGTATAATATACAGCATATATATATGTGTATGTGTGTGATAAAAACCTCTATAAATATTACCAAATGCTTGTATTATAATATATACTTAAGTTAACCATATACTCATAGCATATACCAATAATATAAATATATACTTATATTATAAAATAACTTACCATATTAACATATATTCTAGATAGTTGTATCAATTGTATTCCTCTCGTGTACTTGAGTTGTACTTTTATACCTATCACGGTCAGTCGGTTCCACTCTAGTAAATTGTTCCCATACCACCGATTGATTGCTAGGTGTTTTTTTAGATTTCTTGGGTAAAGGTGGGATGGAACGGGTAGGGTGTTGTGTAAATGTGGATGAAGGGGTTGGAAGACTCACATGCTTCTCCACATCCACTGGAATGGAAGCGGAGTCACCACCAACCCCTTGGGTTGTACCAACATTACAACTCATAGAATCTTCTTCCATTTGTTATCGAGTATAAAGACCACCAAACACAGTATAATAAATAATCAAACATTGATAATCAAATATAACAAAATAAATAATCAAACACAATAACATAAATAATCAAACACTGATCTAATTGGCAAAGTGGGCAGACCACCACCATACATTATGGAAATAATAATTTAAAAAAAAAAAAAAGAACATACAAGTTGACAGCAGTTTTTAAGATAAAGTGGGCTGACTTAAAAATAGAAAGACCACAGTTTGAAAATTTAAAAAAATTATGTAAAAATACGCAGTTGGAAACTGAATATTCCAGCAGTCAGACATTTTTTTTTTTTTTTTTTTTTTTTTTTTTTTTTTTTTTTTTTAGGATTTGTGTGGTAGGTTCGAAAACCTGATTAAATAAGATTGTTGTAAGATGTGTTTTGGAATTTGTTGGAAGTTAATTTAGTTTTTGAACTAAAAACTCAGCAAATACTTGGATGAAAGTTTTTGTATTTTAATTAGAAAGTGCATGATGTTGTGTTGTTCAAGCAAGGTCTCTGTTAGTTCACTAGACTCTTACTTAATAATGCTGCAGTTTTGTTTTTATTTTTATTTTTTGGTATAATTGCATATTAATTTACTCAGTTTCCAATTAAACATTTAATGTTAAAGTTGCATGCTATTTAAAAGGTTATAAAGTTGGTTATAAAATATTAAGCAATTCCACATAATTATTAATGTTGATAATGGAAAATACAGCTCTTCCATTATAATTAGCTTGGTCAGTTCCAGAATCTGCCCAATATATCATTCATAATTATAATTATTAGAGTTTCTATACAAATTTTAAGGCCTAGAGTGAAAGAAGTTCAACACATGAGATGAATTCTGTTGTTTTTTTTAGTCTTGTATGTTAACGTATACAATTTAAGAGTTTATACAATTTAGGACTTCTCTATTAATATTACCTGTATAGATATATTACCATGTATATAGGCTAATATTAGGGATCAGTTAGATGTTTTCCCTGTGTATAGCATTTGACCTACTTTCCTTTGTATAGACGTTTTTGCATATTGCTAATAGACAAGAGGCTGAAGTCAGAGAGCAAGATTTCCAAGGTTCTCTCAGTATTTTCTTGAGTTCATAGTATTTTGACATTGTAGACATAATCAAATACTTAATGAACGTTAAAGGATATATATATATATATATATCTTCCGCTTTAGATGCTATATTTCATACAAAAATTATAAAGAATCTTAATTTAATTATCAAATCTAAGGTCAGCTAGATCTCAACTTGAAGATAAGGCACATTAATGACCCTCGGCTATGCTATCACATCAGGAAATATATATATATATATTAATATAAGATAGATTATATATGGGTAATTTTTATTTTTTCATATCATATTTGTAAAACCTAATATGATATTAGCAATCGTAATGCAACATTAATATCTCCTAAAATTAAGATGTAAAGTAACTGAAATCTTGTTATGTGACAATTAATTATTAGAGCACCCTAAGAGCGCTGGCATTGGCTTGGCCAAATGCCAGTGTAGCTATTAATTTAACTAATTCCTCCAGAATTTGAGCCACATTGGATTAGTTAAATGAAAGTTATCCACCATCATATGACCTACAGTAAATTCATTCCCCAAGTCATATATGAAGTGAACTGTAGCAAAGTCATTGTTTTTTTTATTATTTCCTCTTCGTTTCTTTCCCGCGGCTCGTGATTGTTCTCTCCCTCCCTTTGTGTTTTTTCCTCTCCAACTCCTCCCCGTTGCCATAAACAACTCCATCCAAGACTTTTAACGGCCCGTCACCAGCTCGTTCCTGTCAGCAACTCCTCCTTGGCACTGCTCACACCGAAGCCCCTTCTCAAGGTGAGTTTTCTCTTACTTAATGTTTCATTTTCTTGGGTGAGATTCTTTGTGTGAAATTTGGGTGAAACTTGGTTGAGTTTGATTGCAGTATTTGAGTTTGATCTCGTGTTGAAGTTAGTGGGTTGGTGGGAATTATCCACTCGGGTCGTGGTCCATGGCTGAAACAGATTAATGGGTATGTATTTTAAAAAAGCGGAAAGGTATCGGTATGATGATTCTCGTATAGGCTGAAGTAGGTTTCATTTTCTGTTGTTTTATTTCTCTTATGTCTCATATTCTTGGGTTTAAGGTGAAGAAGAAAAAGAAATGAAAACATGGATTAGCAACGACAGATTTTCTTATCACTTCTTACATAACAAGAAAATCCCAAAACAAAATTAAGTAGTTAAGGATGGGTAATGGAGTTCTCATCATTCAACATCATATTAACGCAAGGGGCTATAACTTTCAGAATTCCGGAATGTGAGGACGAAAGGTTTGTTAGTGATCCCTAAAGGTGCAAATGGCATCGGATGGAAAGGTTTTCTGAATTCCATTCGAAGCGTCACTGGGTCCAAAGCCGCTGCTCTAAAGCATGCAAACAGAGGGGAGTTCATTGATGGAAAGATAGTGGGAAGGCCTTCCTCGGTCAAAGGTGCCTTGTATGCCTTAGTGTTGAGGTCACAGGCGGCTAGTTCGGTTGAGAATAGCTCCACAGTGGAAGGAAAGGGTAAGACACTTGTAGGAGACAAAGGCTATTGAGTCAAATTGGGAGAAGTGGAGGGTAAGCACCACGTGGTGTAGGAATGGTTGCCTCGGTCGAGTGTTTGAGTGTGTGAGAAGTGGAGGGGGTCTTGCAGGTTGTTAAAGCTCAATTGACAGGAGTTATGGAGTATATGAGAAATCTTATGATTAATGTGGATAAGGGGTTGGACTTGGTCATGGGTTTGGGTGGTGGGTTGAAAACGAACATGGGGGGCGGGGGGTAGATCCTATGGGTTTGAAGTGTGCCGGCAAAGGGCACTTCGACACCATCACAGATAGGGTTGTCAGACGCCAGCATCACTATTCACGCTGGTTTGCCGTCTGACTGCCCTCAGTCACTAGTTGCAATTGGGGTTGGCACCTTTTTCCAGGGTTCACTGTCAATTGAAGATGGGGGTCCTTCTAGGGTTTTGAGTACTTTGGAAGAAGCGGACGAGCTTCCTTCAAAAGATGAAAATGGAGTAACAGAAGGTAGTGCTCCCCCTACCTGTTCTATGCCCCTACCTGTTCTATGCCTCCTGAGGGAGTAGTAGCGTTTAACCAAGTGGCACAGAAAGGGTCGTCAGCGGTTGGAGCACCTACAAGCAATGTTCTCATCGATGGAATGACGACACCTATGCCGGAAGTGAAGGAACCTCTAATGGTGACAACAATAATGGACAGTAACAATATAGCTGTTGAGGAGGTTCGGGATTTGAATGCAAGATATTGCAGGGAGGAAATTACAGGTTTATCGTTGGTGCCTTGTGAGGAGGAATGTCTAGGGTTGGGCGAGCAGTTGGGAAGTGTGTTTGGAGATAATGTTGTTCCCTTGGTTTCTCTTCCTCCGATAAACAACATAGCGGGTTCACCATCAATTGGGTTCTGCATAAGATTAACGAGATTTAGCATATTGTGGGGCTTTCATACGGAGGATGTAAAGACCAATTTAAAGCAATACTCACTACGATAGAGGCGGGCCACTCGCTTGAAACCAAATCAAGTTTTAAGAGAAGCAAGGAGTTAAAGCGTCTTTCTTGGGCAATCAACTACGACGCCAAGGGAGGTAGCTCAAGTCGAGAGGACGAAAGGGGGCCATTATGAAGACATTCTCGTAGAGGGAGTTTCGAGTGGAGTATTAGTCTTGGGGGTGGGGGGGTGTATTCTATTTCAATTTGAGCTTGATGTATTTTGAATAGATTTCTAATTTTCATGGGCTTTTTGGGTCATTTGGGGCAAGCTAGTATGGGCTAGGTGTTTTCTTGTATACATCCAGTGTACTTGGTTACTCCTATTGATATATATAATATTTTTACTTATCAAAAAATTAAGTAGTTAAGCCCCCTTACATTGGAATATTACAATGGTTTCTTGACCTTAAGCTCACAGCCATCACAGTCCATCTTGACCTTCAGCTCCACAGTTTGCAATTACTTCTTCTTCTTGTGTTTATGGCTACTGGCCATCAAATCAGACAAGTACTCCAAAGTTCCTCCAACTCCCATTTTCTGTTTTAAAATCCCTTTGAAGAAAAGCCTCTTAAATTTGAAAGATTAACTCGAGCTTGAATACAAGCTTCACGAGCTCGACAGGTCAAAGAGATAAAAGCCATAAAGTTTTTGAGAAACAAAAAAATAGATGGAAAAAGCTGCTGCTGTTTTCAAATAGCAACTGCTGTTTTCAAATCCCAGAAAGTTTTCAAATAGCAGCTGCTAGTTGAGCTTTGCTTATAGCAAGTGCTTATGGGTCTTGAACCTTCAAATATCAATTAGTTCAGTCTCAATAAGTGAGAAAACACCAGCAACAGATTTTATTCCTTTCAGCATGAACAAGCAACAGATTATAGATTTTGCCTTTCATTTTTTATTGGCTTAAGAACACTTCTTACTCTTACCTACAAAAACTGTCACATTGCACCCTCTGATTACCTTAACTGTCACATTGCAGCTTATAGCAGGTGTTTTTACAGCTTAAATGTCATTACTGTGTGGGCAGCAACTATTGCCTATGCTATTTTGCGGTCTTTTGTTATTTTGGGCTTTAAATATGGGTACTGCTGTTGTGGGCAGCATTATATGCAGCTGTAGGTGTGTGTAGCAAAACTAGACTAGGAAAAACTATGAGCTGCTGTTATATGTGGGCAGCAACATTTTGTGATAATTTGTATAAATTTTGGGCAGCAACTATATCCTTGCATGTTCTTTTTCTCTCTTTTAAAAGCTTGTGATTTGATTTGTAGTTGTCTTGAGCAGTCTACTTGTAGTTGTGATTTTATTTGATTTGAAAAGCCAGCGATTTAACCAGTTCCGTGTAGGGAAACTTCCGAGGGTGCGGTGCACAGGACCGGGGTTTACTCTGCAGGGGTGGGTCTGAAGGGAGCTGCCTTGGAGAGGTTCCCCAACATAAAAATAAAAAATAAAAAATAAAAAATTTGGGCAACAATAGTGGTAGTGCTGAAAGTATAGATTGTTGGATTGTGAACAATAGTGGTAGTGCTGAAATGATAGTATAGAATTCATCTCCCAGTTTCTGTTTTAGGTATGAGAAAACATGAGAATAGGTAGCCAACATGTATCTGTTTCATCGGGGATTTGCCAGTTTGGTTCAAGAAAATTCTCAATTTCTTCGAGTGGAAGTTAGGAAGGCTTTACTTCATGGCATGCCTTGTAAATCAAACATATCATATATTTATAGACAAATCATCAATCAATTATTCTTCTCAAATGCAACTAAATTCAGAAAAAAACATATGCAAATCTCCATGTATGATCTGAAGGCATGCTATTAACTTTGGAGAGAATAAACCTCAATCATTTCCTTTTGGAACAGGGAAACAACCTTAATCATGATCCTAGAAAAAGCAACCCAAGCATGCTCCTCGCAGGCTGTTTGTGAGTGGAATATCATTCTTTTCTTTTAGAAGTTTCATATTCTTCCTGAACTTTCTCAATCACCTTGAACTAATTATTCCTTGGAGGAGGGATCCCGAAAATGATCGAGGAGGTTTTCTTTGAGATATATGTGTAGCTGTTTTTGTTTGGACATTTTGGGCAACAACTATATGCTCATGTAAAAAAATAAAAATGATTGTTGGATATTGTTGGAGATTATCAAAATGAAAATATAAAAGTATTTAAAAAAATAAAAAATTGCACTAAAAATATAAATAAAAAATAATAATATGTTATTATTATAAAGAGTGCAATGGCTAATCCAATGTGAAGTTTAAGTTTTGAATAATTAGCTAAAAGCCAAAAAGTGACATACTAGCCAAATTTAACTTTTGAGATAGCTAATCCAATGCTAATGCTCTAAGATGGGGTTGTGGGAGCTGGACTGGTGACAGGAAAGTCGCAGCACAAGTCTTCTCAATGAAACATATGAAGAAGTTCTGGTGCACAAGTCTTATTTTCACATGGCTTGCTACTAGTTTATTTTCAACACCAACATTTCACCAAATTTAATAAACAACTAGGCTTTGGAAAGGGGGACCAACAGGAATATAGTATACAGATCAATAAAGTTAGAAAACAACAGACTCAAATTCAGAAAACAAATCTCACTAAATCTCTCCAGATGGGGCCTTCCTTCCAGTAATGGCACAAACAAGCAAGACTAAGATTCTCAAACACATGCAGTTACAGACATAGCACATCACCACAGCAGCGCATTGACAGTGATCCTTAGAAAATATAGTATACGGACCAATTATAAAAAACAAAGGAGAAATTTGTCAATGGCCTTTTGGCCCAATGGCACCACCGATAGTCCTTAATCTCCTCATACATAATGTTTTCTCACAATCCATTTCAAGTCGGCTCACTCAGTCATGAAATTTGAGAATAAAACAGACCCAAATCGAAATAAAATGCAGAGAACAAACCTTGGTTTCTTGACGTCGATGACGGAGCGAAAAAGTAATGAAGACGACGGCCACGAGGAAACAGAGCTTCGGTCGGCAGAGAAAGAGTGACAGGAGGCTAGGGTTTCGGTACGAGAGCGAGAGAGAGAAGTCAACGACGGAGAGAAAGTGATGAGACGATGGCCAACGAGGAATCAGAGCTTCGATCGGCACTCGGCAGAGAAAGGGAGCTAGGGTCTCGGCACGAGAGAGAGAGAGCGAGAGAGTGAGACGGGGGAGATGGGGATTTTAACCCTTTTGACACTGCGGGTCTGTTATTGAAAAAACCCGATGAACAGACCTTGCGAAAGTGGTAGGTATGGCAGTTATTCAAAGGGGAAGGAGGTGATGGGGTTCGACGTTGTTGGAAAGACCATGAATCCAGTGACAGTGGACTGGGCTGAAACTGGGCCTAATATGGAGATGCCGGTTTTCAGTGGTCTCATTTATTTTCACAACTCCTCTCAACTCATTTTATCTCATCTAATTATTATAAATTTCTTTAATTTTTACATAAAATAAAATTTAAAATTCAAAATTTTCAAATTTTAAAATAAAAATATATTATAACAATATTTTATTTAACTTTTAACTTTAATCTTAACTCATCTTCGAAAACAAACAAGACTTTAGATACCGCTGTTGGTAAGCAGATGAATCTAAGGCATGGGCCAATGGACTGGGCTGAAACTGGGTCTACCATGAACTTTAGTTTGTATGGGCTGAATGTAAAAACTAAAGGAAATCGAGACTGAGGGCTTAATTGCAGAGAGTTCAGAGAAGAAAAAATGAGAGTTTTGTTCAAGTCATCCTAGCGGAACGTCGAAGTCAAGGAAGCGAGGCTCAAAAGCAACGATCAGTGCCTCAGGGGGTGGTCGGTGGCAAAGGAAGGCAGCTACTACTTCGGAAAGGAATTTGGGTAAGCCAAATCTTTTGATTCCTTCTTAAAGAGTTAATGACTCCGACGCTTTGAATTTTAATTCTGATGGGGCTGATCCTAAGAGATTTCATCTTATGGATGAAGAGGATCTTGTGGATATTAAAGTGTTATAGGCGGAGGCTGAGGTTTAGCCCCGCCAGTCACCGTGAAAATATTAGAATGGAACTCCCGTAGGCTTGGGAACCCACGGGTTGTTTGTGTGTTTCGTGATGTAATACAAAGAGAAGCTCCCGATGTTGTGTTTATAATGGAAACTAAATCAATTAGAAGGAAAAGGGATTTTTTTAAAGAAAAATTCTTATCATCAACCACTATTCACTATCCCACACTCCACACCCTACGAAAAAAAAAAAACTGTAAGTGTGGGGTGTGAGAGTGAATAATAGTTGATGAGTAGAATTTCTTTTATTCTAAACATCCTTTTGATGCTTGGTTGGTGGATGCAAATTGATGAGGACATCTTTTATTCTTGTTATTTTGGTTATTTTACTTATGTTTTATTTGGATTTGTATTAATGGGCTTGAACTTTAGCCCATAGACTTTCTAAGATTTCTTTAAGGTTTGTGTTATTTTTTTTTACTATTTAAATGCTTATAATGAAACATTGAAGATCAGTTTTTTGCAGAGTAAACAATTGAGGCTTCCGCCGTCTTTCATCCATTTCTCTGTCTTCTTCTTCTTTTTCTTTCCTAGCTTCTTTCTTCTCTGCTGCCTTTATTTTCTTTGATCTATTGCTTTCTCATCTTTTATCCTACATCATATTTGGTATCAAGAGTCAGTTTATTGTTTTCTCAAACAGTAGAGTAATTTTTGGTCCCCATTTTTGCTCTTCATTTTTCTGCACAAAGAATCCCATCTCCACCGAAGAAACTCCTTTGATCCAAACCAAAACCAACCATTTCATCTTCCTCTTCCAAAAAAAAGACCAGACCAGAAACAACCCAACACATTTGAGTAGCAATCCCCCCTGATGTCTCTCTTTCCTCTCCCTCTATCTCTCGTCTCTCTATTTCTTTCTCTCGCATCTCTGTCCCTTCTATTGACATTCAACAATGGGTCGTCGCGGGTAAGCATCAGCCGCCTCTCTTCCCTCCCTCCATCTGCTTGTTTCGTTCTGCACCTCTTTGCCCAAAAACCACCAAACCAGACCCAAAATACCCAAAACTGAGAAGAGGTAAAACAAAAATTGGCCGAATGATCTGAGAAGTACCGAAATACCCAGTCGTTGCTTTCTACATGTTGTGGACGTTACAACTACCTCTAATACACCATTCATTGTGTTCGACCTTACTATGATTTGAGACCTTGAGGTGCTGAAATACTTAGTGCCAAAATACCCAAAGACCTTGCTATGATTTGAAAGGTGCCAAAATACCTAGTGCCAGAAACACAAAAAAAAAAAAAAAAAAAGGAAAAGGAACTGTAATGTTGGGTGCACCATCAAAAGCATTTCCTTCCGCTTGACGTCACCAACTATGCGATACCCATCTCTGCACAACTTCTCAACGAACAAAGGGAGTCACTGCTTCCTATTTCTCTTTGGTTTTATACCATCGATTCATTTTAAAAGTATAACAATTGTTTTCTATGTGCTGCTGTTACCCGTAATATTTTTTATCCAAATCCATCTGAATGGACCCATTGAGCCATGACTCCTTTAAGTTGACCATTTGACTACCCTTGGTTGATTTAGTCTCTGTGGATAATTTTACCCCACATTTGTTGTGGCCCAATTTATTCAACCCTTAGATTTTGTATTCCCATTATCTCATTTTCATAGTCTGTATATTTGCTTTTCATCTTTTCATTAATTGTCCCAAAAAAAATGTTATTATTTTTGCTCAAGTTGATATTTTTCATTGCTTGCTCTTATTGTTCATTGATCTCTCCATTGCACTTCATTTAGTTGGTGTTGCATTGCATGCAGTTGCGTAGTGGTCGTCTTGTCACCTCTAGTTTCAGTGCCTTTAACATGGATCCTTCCCAATTTGATGCCCTCACCCGACAATTAGCTCAACTAGCCACTAACCAACAGCATTTACAGACTCAATTAGCGGCTGTCCAAACTAAGATGGTTGCTACTCGTGAGGAGAACAAGGACCTAGCTGCTAGGTTGAACAATTTTAGGGAACCCCCTCATTGGTCTAACAACTATGAAGTTTCCCATAATAGACACCATCGTCATCGACAAGGTGGTCGACAACACTTTAGACATGATCGTGGGAATAGGGATCGTGATCATGAGCGAGAACGAGACTATTATCGTCAGGGTACTCAATCTCCTACTCGTCATAAGGAGCGCTTATTTAGAAACATCAAATTAGATGTCCCTACTTTTGATGGTTGCTTAGATCCTCGAGTTTTTACTCAGTGAATTAAGGATATGGATCGTTTCTTTACCTGGTATGGGATCCCTGAGGATCGGAGAGTTCAATTCGCTAGTTTGAAATTAATTGGCACTGCCCAACTCTTTTGGGAAAGTGTAGAGGATCTCCTTGAGAGGCGCCATGCGCCTCCTGTTGGGAGTTGGGAAGAAATGAAACGCCGCCTTCAAGAGAAGTACTTGCCCTAATCTTACAGGGGTAATTTGTTGGAACAATGGAATGCCCTTACACAAGGCAATCAGCCAGTGACTGAGTATGTCACTCAATTTGATGAATTCCGAATGAGATGTCATGTAGTTAAGGATGAGGCCATGAGTTTGAGTAGGTTTAGACAAGGCCTAAAATATGATCTTAGGCCCAAGCTTGTCCTTCGGGATGTCACTACTCTTGACCATGCTTACTCTTTAGTCCAACATTATAAGTCGGTTACTAGGACTCCATATGGAAAGCATGGTGACAACTGCCCGTCCATCATCCCAGTGTCCACTCTTCCCTCTAATTCTCTCCTAAGGCCTCCCCATCTAATGTTCCTCCCATACGGGAAAATAAGGGTAAAGGTCCTAAAATTCCTAGGACTTCCTTCTACTTGCAGCGCTTCAACTATAAGGGTTTTTGCCACATTTCTTCCAATTGTCCTAGTCGAACCTTGGTCATTGAGGAACATGAGGGTGAAGTTGATGAACCGTTAGAAGATCAAGTCTATGAACCTAAGCTGGAAGAGTTTGGTGATTTGGGTGATGATGAGGATACCTTCTTAGGTTGTATCCAGACCCTTCCTATGGGTCTAGGTTCTGTGCCCCTTGTTCTCGACGCACCACGGTTAAATATTGTACATTGTACCCTTATCCAGCCAAAAATGCTGATGATTGTTGTCGTCATGCCATTTTTCATACTTATATCAAAATCAATAATAAGGGTTGTAAAATCATTATGGATAATGGTAGTTGCATTAACACGATTTCTACGGCTACTATGTCACATCTTGGGTTGAAGCCAGTTCCTCACCCTCAATTGTATAGTATCTCTTAGGTTAATACTTCTTCCATAGCTATGAAATAGCGTTGTCTGGTGCCTATCCAGTTCCTAGAGTATAAGGATCGTATATGGTGTGGCGTCATTCCTATGAATGTCAGTCATGTCATTCTTGGTAGGCCTTGGTTGTTCGACTTGGATGTGACCATCCATGGTTGATCCAATTCCCATTCCTTTGTGTTTAATGGGAAAAAGATTTTTCTTAATCATTTACCCTCAAAACCTGTTGGCTCACAACAAGAAAAGAAAATTGTGGAATGGAAAGGGTTAAATATCATTAACCCTACGGAGTTTGAGCGTACACTTGTGGGTGGTTCTATTGTGTTTGTTGTGGTTGTTATGAAGGTTCCATTAGAGTCTCCAATAGTGGACCCTGCTGAGGCCCAGTCGTTTCTTCAAAAGTTTTGGGATGTCTTCCCTGATGACCTCCCTGACCACTTACCCCTTTTACGGGATATTCAACATGCCATAGATCTTTTTCTAGGAGCGTCTCTTCCAAATTTGCCTAATTATTGGATGAATCCCACTAAACATGCTGAGCTCCAGAGGCAAGTGGATGAACTCCTTCACATAGGATTTATCCGTGAGAGTTTAAGTCCTTGTGCAATTCCTGCCTTTTTTACTCCTAAGAAAGATGGCTCTTAGAAGATGTGCATTGATAGTTGTGTCATTAATAGGATCACAGTGAAGTATCGATTTCTCATCCCTAGGCTTGACGATATGTTGGATATGATGGTTGGTGCCACAATATTTTCTAAAATTGATTTAAAAAGTGGGTATCACCAAATTAGGATTCGCCCTGGGATGAGTGGAAAACTGCCTTCAAGACGAAGGATGGTCTTTATGAATGGTTGGTCATGCCTTTTGAACTAACCAATGCCTTGAATACTTTTATGAGAGTGATGACACAAGCTCTTCGGCTTTTCATGGGTAAGTTTCTCGTCGTCTACTTTGATTATATTCTTGTTTACAGTAAAACTAGGGAACAACATCTCAATCATCTCACAGGTTTGTTTTACCCTTCGTGAAACAAGTCTGTATGCTAATGTGAATAAATGTTCTTTCTTCACTGATTGAGTTATCTTCCTCGAATTCATTGTATCCTCTACAGGATTATGTGCTGACCCCACAAAGATTTAGGTCATTGTTGGTTGGCCAGAGCCCAAGACTATACATGATGTCAGGAATTTTCATGGCCTAGTTACCTTTTATCATCGCTTCATCGAGGGGTTCAGAACAATTATGGCTCTTATCACAGAGTGCATGAAGAGAGGAGAGTTTCCTTGGACACCGGAAGCGGCTAAGGTTTTTAAGTTAGTCAAGAAGCGAATGATGGAAGCTCCTGTCATGCGACTTCCCGACTTTTCCAAAGTTTTTGAGGTCGAGTGTGATGCCTCAGAGATAGGAATAGGTGGAGTCCTTAGCCAGGAATGCCACCATGTTGCTTATTTTAGTGAGAAGTTAAATGATGCAAAAAAAGGGTACTCTACTTATGGTAAGGAATTGTACGCGGTTATGCAATCTTTGTGCTATTAGCCCCATTATTTGCTCCCCCAGGAGTTTGTTCTTTATTCGGACCTTGAGGCCCTCCGCTACCTTAACTCCCAGAAATGTTGAATTCTAGGCATGGCCGTTGGGTTGAATATTTGCAGGCTTATTCTTTTGTTTTGAAACATAAGAAGGGTGTTGTGAACCAAGCAGTTGATGCCTTGAGCCGTCACATCTCCCTTTTGTCTATCATGAATGTCAAGGTCATAGGTCTTGAAAGATTTAAGGAAGATTATAAGTCTTATTCTGATTTTAGGGATGTTTTTCTCGCTTTGCAAAGTGGGTAGTCAAATACCACTGATAGTTTCCGTCTCGAGGTTGGTTATCTTTTAGAACCAATAAGTTATGCATCCCTCATACTTCAGTTCGAGACTTTATAGTTTGAGAAATTTATGCTGGAGGCTTGGCCGGACATTTTGGACCTGATAAGACTATAGAGGAAATTGAACATCAATTCTATTGGCCTAGTTTGAAGAAAGATGTGGCTAAGATAATTAGCACCTATAACACCTGTCAGTTGGCCAAACAAAAATGATAAAATACTGGTCTCTACACACCCATTCCCATCCCTAGTTGTCCTTAATAAGATGTCAGTATGGATTTTGTGTTGGGACTTCCATGCACTCCAAAGAAGCATGACTCTATTTTGTTATAATGGACCATTTCTCGAAAATGGCTCACTTTATCCCTTGTAGCAAGACTTAAGATGAGTCTAAGGTCGCTAGGTTGTACTTTAATGAGATTGTCAAGTTGTATGGTCTTCCTAAGATTATTGTTTTAGATAGCGATGTTCGTTTCACTAGTCATTTTTGGAAAACCCTATGGCATACGGTTGGTACTAAATTGAAATTCTCCACCGTTTACCACCCTCAGATGGATGGTCAAACTGAAGTTGTTAACCGTAATCTTGGCTACTTATTAAGATGTCTGGTTTAGGAAATCTTCGGAATTGAGATTTGATCCTCTCTACAACTCAAATTGCATATAACAGTTCTGTGAATCGGTCTATAGTATGAGTCCCTTTGAATATTGTTCATGACTATAAGCCTAAGAAGCCTTTAGACCTTATTCTCATGTCCTCACATGCTAGTGTGTCTGTGTCAGCTGAGGCATTTGTTCAACATCTTCATGACTTGCATCTTGAGATCAATAAACAACTTGAGGCCAGTAATGCATCATATAAACTTCGAGCTAATTTGCATAAATGACATGTTGATTTAAGGTTGGAGATTATGTTATGATCCGAATTAGACCGAAACGGCATCCACCTGAATCTGCTTCCAAATTGTAGGCCCGTAGTGCTGGTCCCTTTAAAATTTTAAAGCATGTTGGTCCAAATGTCTATGTCATTGATCTTCCATCACATTTTGGTTGCTACTCTACTTTCAATGTTAAGGACTTAATTACTTACAAAGGTCATTTCAATCTCTCCAATGATCCTCTTCTACTTCTATCTGTGGACCTTGACCCTGACCCTTTTGTCATTCATACTCCAATACCATCTATCACAGCACACAAAGATAAAATTGATATTATTTTAGATGAACATATTGCATTGACCAATGATGGAGAGGTTCAGAGTTTCCTTGTTCGTTGGGTAAATTGACTTGATTCGACTGTATATGGATTCTCAGAGATACACTTCAGTAGCTTGATTCATATTTATTGGAGCTTTATCAGAGTCAACAAGATCTTCTTCTATCTGGTTCTCCATCCACTAGTTCCAGGGGAGTTGGTGAGGACACTAGATTTAGGCCTCCACTCACACGTGTTTGTGGACGTTGGAAGAAGCTTGCTCAACCACTTAGCTTATGGTTGGGTGATTGATTGCAGCCTTATTGTGTTTTGTTAACTTGACGGTGTCGAGTTTTTTCCACCTCGGGAGAGTTGATGATGACATCTTTTATTATTATTATTTTGGTTATTTTTCTTATGTTTTATTTATTTTATTTGTGTTTGTATTAATGAGCTTGAGCTTTAACTCATAGACTTTCTAAGATTTATTTAGGGTTTGTGTTATTTTTTTACTATTTAAATGCTTGTAATGAAACATTGAAGATCAGTTTTTTGGAGATTAAACAATTGATGCTTCCGCCATCTTTCATCCATTTCTCTTTGTCTTCTTCTTCTTTTTCTTTCCTTGCTTCTTTCTTCTCTGCCGCTTTTATTTTCTCTGATCTATTGATTTCTCATCTTTTATCCTACATCACAAATTTACAAACCAAATGGAGAATTATTGCTATTTATGAACACCTAGAGGTGAGGAGTATGAAGGAAACTTAGGGTTTGATGAAATACATTTTGATGTCTGTTGAGGGGCCTTGGCTTTGTTTCTTTGATTTTAACGAGGTAATATCAAATGAGGAAAAGAGAGGGGGTAGGAATTGAAGTGAATGGTAGATGAGGGATTTTAGGGAGACGGTGGATTTCTGTTAATTGCAAAGTATCAATACAAAGGGGCATTATTTTACTTTGTCTAATATGAGAGATGAGATGGCTAATATTCAGGAGAGATTAGACAAATTTATGGCTAACCCTGAGTGGTTTTCATTGTATCCATCTATGAAGGTCAGCAACTCTAGGGTTACATATTCCGATCATAACTATTTATTGCTTGATACAAATGGTTTATGGGCAAAAGAGTGGTAGAAAACTTTTCAGATTTGAATCTATGTGGATTGGGGCAATAGGGTGTGAAGAAGTTATTGCTTCTGCATGGGGTAGCAGCACTAATGAGGTATCAGTTGATGACTTGAAGGAAGTTATTTCTTGCTGTAAAATCTAACTCAAATCTTGGAAGTTTAAACAGTTTGGTAATATTAAGAAACTATTAGCTTAAAAGAGGGCTGAGTTGAATAGTTTAATTTCTGATCTTAATAAAACTGCAGAGATTAGAGGGCTTAAATTTGATATTAATTTGTTGTTGGAAAGGGAGATAATGATGTGGAAGTAGAGATCATGGGCATTGTGGTTACAATCGGGTGATAAAAATACTCAAGTTTTTCATCATAAAGCCTCTCAACGAATAAACAGAAATCATATTACCAAACTTCAAGATGATAGGGGTGTTTGGAAAGAGGGAAAGGAGTTGGAGAAGGCTATAGTCCCATACTTTTCAGATCTATTTTTCATTGTTTTTCCTAATATGATGGATCCAACTATTAACGTTTTACAGAGAAAAGTTAATGAAGAGATAAATCATTCACTTTTACAGCCCTATTCTGTTGAGGAAGTTAAAGAAGGCTTATTCCAAATGCAATCTATGAAAGCACCAAGCCCCGGTGGGATGCTACCGATCTTTTTTAAGAGATATTGGCACATAGTGGGAAGAAAGGTTAGCAATACAACTTTATCTATTTTGCATCATGGGATAATTGCGAAAGAGATGAATGATACTTTTACTGTGCTTATTCCAAAGAAAAACAAGCCTAAAAAAGTTAAAGATTTTGGACGTATTAGCTTATGCAATGTGGTCTATAAGATAATTGCTGAGATGATTGCTAATAGGTTGAAAATAACTTTTCCAAGTTTACCTCCTCTAGCCAATCAACTTTTGTACCAATAAGAATTATTACTGATAATATTAGTCTTGTATATGAGGCTGTACATTCCATAAAATGGAGACGGAATGAGAAATCGGGTGTCATGTCGATTAAATTGGACTTGAGTAAGGCCTATGATAAGGTGGAGTGGCAGTTCCTTGAAAGGGTGTTGGTCAAATTGGGGTTTGATCCAAAATGGATAGCATTGGTTTTGTCACGTATCTCTTCAGTTTCTTATCAGATTTTAATAAATGGCGTGCCTTCTTCATCATTTGTTCCCTCACTAGGTATACAACAAAGAGATACTTCATCACCCTACTTGTTTGTCTAGTGTGCAGAAGGATTATCTGCTCTTATTCATGATGTCATGTAGAGGAAGGTTATAACGGAAATTAAACTTTATAATGTTGCACCTATTATTAGCCATCTGTTTTTCGTTGATTATAGTTTATTGTTTTGCAAAGCTAACGTGGTTGAAAATGAAACTCTTATGAGGTTGTTACAGATTTATGAAGGGGCTTCAGGACAGTAATTAATTTTAGAAAAAACTGAACTACTGCTAAGCATAAATGTGAATTTTGCAGAAGTGGAAGCTAAAAAAAGGATATATGACATGTGGTCTTTATTCAAGCACATGATCGTTATTTGGGACTACCATCTTTTGTGGGGCATTCCAAAACAACAACTTTTCAAGATTTGAAGTATTGTATATGGAATAAACTACAAGGGTGGAAAGAAAAATTGTTATCTCAAGCGAGTAGAGAGATATTGATTAAAGTTGTGGCCCAAGCTCTTCCTACTTTTACCATGATATGTTTCAAGCTACCCAGAGTGTTGTGTAAAGAATTGGAACATATGTATGCTCATTTTTGGTTGGTCAAAGAGAATCAGAATGTAAAATGCATTGGGTTAGTTGGAATAAATTGTGCACTTCTAAAATGCATGGAGATATGGGATTTCGGGATTTTGAACTATTTAATCAGCATTTCTTGCAAAACAAGGATGGAGAATCATGACCAATCCAAATTCATTGGTGGCAAAGGGATTGAAACAAGGTATTTCTCAAATACTTCTTTTTTACAATCTGATATTTGTGCTAATTCCTCTTATGTTTGGAGGAGTTTATGTACTACAAAGGATATCTTAAAAAAAGGGTGTCATTGGAGAATCGGGTGTGGGGAGAATATCAATGTGTGGTATGGTCGATGGATTTCTGCTAGGGTAAAACCTCTTGTGGTTCCATATTCTAATTTACTACCTTTAGATGCTCCAATGAGTTTGTTATTTGATGCACAAGCTAAGCAATGGAATGGTGATTTGATACAAACAATTTTTTTCCCCTAATGTGGCAATTTTCATTTTAAAAACTCCCTTTCATTTTTGGGCTATGGATAAGTTTGTTTGGGGAGAAAATAAGAGTGGACAATACATTGTCAAATCTGGTTATCATTTGGTTTGGGCCTTTATTCACAATCTGATCAGAGGGATAGTTAGGAGTCTGGAAGATGTTCAACTT
The DNA here is from genome assembly GCF_004785595.1 of Juglans microcarpa x Juglans regia. Lineage (NCBI taxonomy): Eukaryota > Viridiplantae > Streptophyta > Magnoliopsida > Fagales > Juglandaceae > Juglans > Juglans microcarpa x Juglans regia. The sequence goes on along the minus strand of NC_054601.1, from coordinate 21,059,025 downwards.
TCTGGAAAAAAAAATTGTGGAATTTGGATCTTCCTCCAAAGGTCAAGAATTTTGCATGGAGGGCTAGCCGAAATAGTCTACCCACGAAGCTAAACTTGTTGAAGAGGGGTGTTTTGACACAAGGTTTGTGTGGAATTTGCAATGCTGAAATTGAGGATCAACTTCATGCTTTGTGTTTATGCTCAAAGGTAACTCAGATTTGGATATCTCGTTGTAGCCAATTGTTTTCTTTTTTCTCTACTACTACATGTTTTGATGGATTAGTGTGGAATCTTATGGAAAATAATATGGCTTTGGTTCCATTATTTATTAGAATTGCTTGGGGTTTGTGGAAGTTTAAAAACCAAAGCTTATTTGAGACAACAAATGGCTCCATTGAAGTACGTGTTGATCATTGTATTGAGTATGTAGCTAGCTTTAATTTTATAAAGCAATCTGGAGCAGTGGGAGAAAAGAAATGATTTAGTCATGAAAATCGCCACCAGTTGACTATGTAAAACTGAATTTTGATGGAGCTCTCTTTAGAGAGATGGGTAATGCTGGAGTGGGGATAATCCTTATAGATGAAAAAAGGGCTGCTTTGTTTGCTTCAAGTAGAAAGGAAGTTGGGGATTATTCAGTGGATGATATTGAAGCTTTAGCAACATTAAGAGAGTTACAAATGATTTTACACATGGGATTTACAAAGTTACATCTGGAAGGGGACTCTTTGACGATTGTTAAAGCCATAAATTCTAAAGGTAGAAATTTTACATCTCAGAAGCCTTTGATAATGGAGGTTCAGCATTTGTTACACTGTTTTCAAATGGCTGATGTCATTCATGTGGGAAGGCAAGGGGCAACACACCCACTAGCTCAACATGCTAAATGGATAGAAGATACATGTAAATGGTGGCATTCTTATCCAGATTTGGTTTCTAATAGGGTGCTTATAGACTCTGAATTGATGTAATTAGTAGTATCTTTGTTTGGTTCTGAGATGGGATTTGTATTTCCTCTATTGTTTCATCTATGAATGAATTCAGTTTATCCAAAAAAAAAAGGACCTAGCGACGTGAGGGGGGGAGGCAAGGGAGAATGACTATATGGTTTCAATTTTTCAAACGCAAGCATTAATAATAATAATAATAAGCACGCCGAGTGGCAGTCATGTCAAGAAAACATGCAAAGTGATAAGAGTCAGCGGCCTATTTTTAATACATAAAATAAGTGAGTTTGAAATATAAAAAAGTTTAGGTTGAAAGAGATAATTGGATAAATAAGATTAATAAACGAGTCAATTACAAGTTCACTCACGAAACACGAAATTAACCCATATAACATAATAAATTCTATTTTTCAATTTTAAAAATGTTTAGTTTTATATCTATTTGTTGGTTGGGATGTAATATTCAGTTAGTATTTAACTACTTAATATCTCAACTTATTAATTTTTTTTTTTGTTATATGTAATCTTCTTCGGATATATTAATTTTCTTATATATTATTGGTTTAATAATTGTGAATGATTTATATAATTATCCTTGTATTATAATGAAATTATGTTACCTAAGGTAAAATAAATATATGGGTCACGTTAACCCATTTATATCAAATGGTTTGAAAGAGGTCATATTCATATTAACCCAATAAAAATTAATTAATAAACGAGTTATGTGTAGGACTGTTCATCCGACCCGACCCGAAAAGACACTTCCAACCTGACCCGATAATGTAGCATTCTGTTTGGCCGTTTGGTTGATTAACTGATTAGCCAACCTAAAAAGATTGTCGGAAAACTGGGTATTCCGACCCGACCTGAACTTCTTCTTCTTTTTTTTTATTATTTTTTTTAATAATTTTTTTTATTAATAATTTATTTATGTATGGTAATAATCTAGAAAATTTGATTACCATTTTATACAAAAAATTTGAATACATAAAACAAAATCAATATACAAATTAAGAAATCACTTAAAAGTTAGCTATCAATTTAAAAAAAAGTATAATAATAAGAAAAAGAAGAAGAGTGACTGAAGACATATTAAGACCTCGTTTGTTTCACAACTACTCTTAATTCATTTATTCTCATCTCATTTAATCATTACAATTTCTCAAATTTCTACACAAAATAAAATAAATAATTCAATTTTTTAAATTCTAAAATAAAAATAATATTAAAAAAATATATTTGAATAATATTTTATTTAATTTTTAATTTTAATCTCAACTAAATTCATATTTTCTTATTTTATCTGTAAAAACAAATGAGAACTTAGAGACATACATACCGCCACACAGATATAAGGTACAAGGGAGCACGTATTTCATCTTACCATAAATTATAAATTCTTGTTTTTTGATATAACATAAAAATTTAATCTTATAAACCTTAATATTACATTTGATATATCATTAAAAAATTTAATTTTATAACATAAAATTTTAATCTTAAACATGAACATTTATTTGATCATATGTTATTAATATAAACTATATATATATATATATATCAAGGATAAATACTTTTTATGGTATAATAAATTATAATATATATTCATTTTGATAAATTAGTATAGTACATAGAATTAGTTTTAGTATAGTAAATAACTATATAAATCTGATTAACTATAAATAACTATATAAATCTGATTAACTATATATAGTATTACTATTACTATTAGTATAATATAGTTATTTAGTATTAGTATAATATAGTATAGTATTAGAAACCTAGGCCACTTTGGTAACATAATTTACGATTCTAATGACGACTGCTTTGTTATATGCCCTAGCATACCACATCAATAGACTCCAACTCACCCCCACCTACATTGACTAGCGACTATATGTCCAATATTGATGAACAGTAGGCTTGATGCTGCTTCTTTTTAGTGTGATAGCCATTATATTATGTACATGCGTAGATTTTGAAAATGAAATGATTTTTTTTTAGAAGGGAGCATTATATATTATGAAATGATTTTTATATATTATATATAAAACATATATATATATATAATATTTTGTATAATATATAAAATTAATTTTTATATATATATTTTTTTCAACTGGACCGGTCCCAAAAATTACGAAACCGAAACCGGACCAGATCCGACCAGCTTTCATAATATAGAAACCAGTTCTGGACCAACCGGTCCAATTTGGTCTAATTTTTCGGTTTAAATTTACACCCCTATGTACATGCGTAGATTTTGAAAATGAAATCTATTTTTTTAAAAGGGGAGGATGTAACATGCCACCAAAAATTCAGAAAAAAATTTGAAGAATTGAAGATTTATGAAAGGAATATATCTTTAAAATATATAAAGAAAAAGTAGAGATAGTGGTTTGCAAAAAACCAAAGAAAACAAAGGGTTGAGAAAATTATTAAAAGTAATGAGATTTAAAAAACGGGGACATATTTAAAGTTATAAAAAAAAAATCAAAATTCTATAAATGACTTTTAGATTTTAAAATTACATAAATGTCATCTAAATTTGAAATTTATAAAAATATTATCAGACTTAGAAAAATTACAAATTTATCATTAAAACAATCCGGAACAAAATGTAGTTTAGAATGGACCAAAATTGATCAAAACGGCCGGAATTGACCGGAATGGGTCTGAAAGTAGAACAAAATGAAATTAAGATGTATAGTGTACCCGATACTACACCATAACGAAAAATTTGGTCAGAAAAAATGAAACAGAATTCAAAGCTACGAGTTTGTCCAATTTCAAACATGTAACTAAGACATATCTTTATAAAAATGATCCATGTGAATCCATGATATATTCTAAGTGGTTGTTTGGGAAATACATCTCATCTTATTTTAAAATTTCTCACAATTTCTTTCCTAAACATCACTCAAACATAAACACTTTTTAATTTCAAATATTGAATTTTTCAGCTAATCATCATCCAATCATTACAACTTTTTCAAACTTCTAAACAAAACATTAAAAACAATTAAATTTTTTAAAATCTCAAAAAAAAAAAAACTAAAAATCATATTATAACAATGTTTTAAATTTATAATATTTTTATTCAATTTTTTTTTTCCATTCTTTTCTAAAATCTAATAAAATATCTTAACTCAAATAATTTCATTATTATTCATAAACTATTTTAATATTATTAATAAATTTCTATCTCATTTTATTCGCATTCAATTTCAAACCCGTTCCTCCTCCCAATGCCTAATCTTGGGACAAAAATTCTAACGTGACATTGACTTGCTTGTTAGAATTACTTCAATGATTGCAACTTACAAGTGTCTAAAATGTAAAATGATGAATACAATCGCCTCATGTAAGCAGTGTGTAAACGGTGCTGATGTGGAAAAATAAAACGCAACGTTTTGAAAAAATTTGACGAAGCTGTGTCCTGGTTTTTGGAGTTTGAGCCAACTATCGCTCAGTTTTTCTCCCTTTTGACCCCTTTGTTTTGCTCTCTTTTACTGTCATTTTCTTTTGTTCTGTTTGTTCTTAAGAAGGGAAAAAAGAAGAGAGATTTCAAAGCTCTAACCGAAGGCAATGGCTCCTAAACAGCCAAATACTGGCCTCTTTGTGGGTTTAAATAAAGGCCATATTGTCACCAAGAAAGATTTGGCTCCTCGACCCTCTGATCGCAAAGGAAAAACAAGTAAAAGAGTCCACTTTGTGAGGAGCTTGATCAGGAAAGTTGTTGGATTTGCACCATATGAGAAGAGGATCACTGAGCTTCTAAAAGTTGATTAGGACAAGCATGCACTGAAAGTCGCCAAAAGAAAGCTTGGAACCCACAATAGGGCAAAGAAGAAGTGCAAGGAAATGTCTGGTGTTCTCCGCAAGATGAGGTCTGGTGGAACTGGAGAAAAGAAGACGTGATCTAATAACTTATGCAATATTTATGGTCCAGACTATTCGAGACTCGTTCCGAGTCTTTTTTATTTTCTTTCCTTTTATTGAGACAAAATGTGAAGCACTTTTATGCGCATTTAGTATTTTGCTAGAATTGAGGTGCGACTTACCATTTTTGCTTTGAAAAAAAAAGAGTTGGAGAAGTCTCTGGGATATTCCAGTGGAAAGGAGAGGTTCCAAAGGGACTGCCTGATTGGAAAGAGGAGGAGAAAGTGCACCCGGGTGCTTTTAGATGTTCTCCTCTATCTTGTCCAGCTCTTCAACTTCTGCGGCATTGATCTCGACAAAGCTTCACTCAGAAAGGTAGAACTTATTAACGCTGTCAAATAACGTCACTGGGAGTTGTTGATTTTCTGTGTATTAAAAACACCCACACTTGAAGATTTGAAGACAGATTTGAAGACTACTGTCAAACTCAGGGAACAAATACCCGCACTGATTTTATACCTTCCATGGAAGTCTGAACTGATAGGAAGCCAAAGACCCACATAAGGAAGATGACCCATGCAGATGAGTGAGCACAGATCCACTTGAAGGCCACAACGCAAGAAGCCAAAGACCACGCAAGTTTATGATTTGAGCGGAACAACACCACGCCGAAGTCGAGATTGATGTCCACTGACCAGAGCACCGAAGCAGGAATCCAAAACAAACAAAACTTTGTTTTGTTATTTATTATTTTTTTTAAAGCTGTTTGCACGCCACTTATATAGGACGACTGTACGTAGCAGTTTTGGTCTAAAATATACTATCAATAATTTCATAGAATAATAATAAAAAAAAATGATAAACACACAATACATTACATAACTATGTTTTAAAATAAATGGTATTTTAATAAAATACTTTATCAAAGTAACATCACTTTACATAAATACCTCCACTTTAAAATATGTGTTGTGAAATATGTTATAAAATGTGTTGTGTGAATATTATTGATCAATCAAAAATCCCAATTAGCATGTCACCTCGTATAAATATTACAATTTATAAAATTAACATACAAGTCAAGTACAACAATTAAAATCAATAAAAATGACTGAAATTTATAAATTAACTTAAAAAGTGAAGAAAAACACATCATAAACTAAAATTTATAGAATCACCTAAAATAGGAATTAAAAAATTAGAAGTTTAAAAATAGAAGTAGAACATAATTTTAAGAAGGAACCTTAAATAAAATAAAGTTGCAAAAAACTTATAGCAAACAAAAATTAAACTTAAAACTAAAATATAATTTGTTAATATTAAAAAATTTAAGCCTAAAAATGCCTTGAATAAACAAAAAGTGGCCATCCATGAAGGCGGTTAAGCCACCCTAATGAGTGGCACACCCATGGAGGTAATCAATGCTAATCTTTGGTGGGCCATTGACGGGGCCACCATGAGGGCGGGCTCGAGGGCATCATCTTCTAGCCCCCTTATGCAGGACGGAGATGGTTGACAACAAATCTTTGGTCGGCCATTTCCCACTTTCACATTGTATTAAAACAAATGTCTATATTCAAATTTTTCAAATTTTGAGTGGGAGAATTTTAAGAAATAACATAAATGATTAAAACTTATCTCTCATCATTCACTTAAATTTTTTAGACGAGTGCTAATTTCAAAGTCATCAAACTTTGTAAGAGTACTGGCCAATGCCACTGACTTATCAAATTATAGCTAATTATGTCAAAATTGGTCTATATTGAACTAGCCAAGGCTCGCTTAAGCTTTGAGCTAGAGTATTTCTATCTATTTTTCCAAATTTGATCAGTCACTGTTACTCTTCTAAACATTATTTTATTGATTAAAATTGGCTCACAATGTCTCTTTCTTCCCTCGTTTTTAGCTCCCCCGTTTCCTTTTCTTTATTTTTCTTTTTCTTTTCCTTTTCTCTCACATCGAATCACACCCTCCTTCCCCCTCCCATTTTCAACTTCTCTCTGCACCCTCGTCGAACACCATCTCCCTCCCGAGCCTCTATGTTTTTTCCTTTCCTTTCCATCTACTCCAACACTTTCTTTCCTTCCAATCCTCGACTTCCATTTGCAAAGAACTCACATTTCTTCTTTCCCTCTCTCCCATTTTCTTTCCTTTTTATTTGCAAAGAATCCATCGAAGGCATCAACAATACAAAATATCTGGACTTCTTTATAACCACAATTTTTGCCCTAGACTGCCAAGATCAACATTCTATCTTCCCTCGACGAATATTGTGCTTTACAAGGGTAAATTTAATATTATTTTTTCCTTCAAATATCAATTTTTCACCTATCTTCTTTTTGCTTGAACTGGTCTGAATGTTGTGGTAGTTGGGAAAGCATGTTCATGACTGTGACTTTTAGTTTGCAATATTTTTATAGGGCTTCAGAACCTCCCTCTCAATCATGAATTTGTCTCTAATGGATTTTTCATGGCTGCTAATTTTATATGTTCATGGCTCCTAATTTGTCTCTGATGGATTTTTCATGACTGCTAATTTTATATGCCTTGGGTAAGTATATTCAGTTGGAATACATGATTTCCCGTGGAGAACATTGAATTCCTGCTTCTGAATCAAAAAGAAAGAAAAAATCTAAGTCTCTGCCATCTGAATGTCATGGTTTAGTCTGTTATGGCTTGTAAATTTATATAGTTGGTGACCAGAATTCATTGCTAGTATAAAATTGCATCATGCATAATATTGACACATTGAGTTTATTAAGTGATTTTGGTATTTGTGCAGAAATCTTCATCTTTCTACCATCAAACATGACTTGCAAATTTTTAAGTTTCATTTTAATTGGTAGATATTGTGATATTGTTCTATAATCGAACCTTGAAGTTTCTTTACTCGTTCATACTCTGGTCATGAATTGCCTATTTGAGACCCAGTTACTCTTATTGAAAGTTACTAAAAGTCCCGTTTAGATTGAGAAACCATCTCAATTCATCACTACAATTTTTTCAAATTCTCCAACAAAATATAATAAACAATTCAACTTTTTCAAATCTCAATTCAACTTTTTTAAATTCTAAAACAATAATAATATTAAAAATTAGTATTTTAAAAATATTTTATTTAACTTTTAATTTTTATCTAAAATCATCTCATCTCATCTCACTATCTAAACGGGGGTTAAGTCTGTTGAAATAAAGAGACTTGATTGATCAGTACCAATAACCTCCAAAGTAGTCATTTATGTGTGTTTGTTTGTGTTACTAGTTGGATCATTTGTGCATTTCAGTACTGAATATCAAAATCTGCAAGTTTTTTAAAACATGTGATTATTAGGTGTGAGAAGAGTTGGCAAAATGTATTTAGTGGATAATTAAGTTGAGAAAAAAATTGTTGAGAAACAATAATTTTCTTTATTAATTAAATTATTAATTATTATATAAAGTGTATTTATAAAATATTAAAAAAATTATTTTTAAATATATAATATTATATTATTATTTTAATTTTAAAATAGTTAGTCTAACATGGATCACTATCTCTATTAGTTGGTACTTTAGTTAAAAGCTCTAATGTTAGATCAAATTTAGATTTGACTGGCTATTGTAAATGCTCTGAGAGACGCAGAGAAGGATGCATGTGAACCATAGTTTGATAGCTGCAATAATTAATCCTAATAATGAGGAAGAAAAGTTAAAATGAAAATGGTTAAAATTAAAGTGAGCGGCGCCACAATATTTACTGTTTACATAGGTTAGGTTTGGATACTATGAGATAAATCGAGATAAAATTAAAAATTATTATTATTTAAAAATTTTTTAAAATAAAATTATTTTATATATTTTATATAAAAATTTATAAAAATTATAATAATAAAATAAAATGAAATAAATTGAGATTAATTCTCAATCAAACCACCGTTTGAAATCTTTATACAGAATAAATATTATATAGACGTACTCGCCTCCCTCCCTCACGTATAGCCTATACAGATCTCCCTTTCTCTCTTTCTTTTTCAATCGAGCTTGTGAAGAAAAAAGAGAGAAGAGGTGAAAATAACCAATCAGAAAACTAGAAATTTCGTTTGGTTACACAGTTTAGTTAAAATGAGATATTTTGTTGAAAGTTAAATATAATATTATTTTTTAATATTATTTTTATTTAAAAATTTAAAAAATTTGTAATAATCATATAAAATGATATGATATAGTTTAATTTTGAGATCTTGTGTTCATCCGTCAGACGTATCTTGGGAGCGACACTATTATGTGTTTGGGTAGTGAGAGTACTTGAAATACTCTCACTATTATTCTTTATTTTATTATTACTTTTCACCTACTTTTTTTACTATTCATTACTTTTCACCTATTTTTTACTACTATTTAATATTTTATTAATATTTTATTATTATTTTTTTATTACTATTTACAAATATTCTCAACACTTCTCAAATATTATCACTATCCAAACCAAGCGTAGAGTCTCTCACATGTTGGAACGTACAGAGTGGGTGAAAAATCTAATTGTATTAATGAGACCAATGCTGTATTGTTATGGATAGTCTTCGATGTTGAAAGATTCACGCATTTATCTATCATTTAAAGTTGCAAAAACTGGTATGAATTAATCTGTAAAAGATAATATAAGAAAGAGGCAGAGAATTTATTTTTTGAAGTTCCAGAAAGATAGACCCTGAGAGAACAGAAAGACTACAGGCTTATTTTTTTTTATTTTTTTTATTTTTTTAATATTAAAACTGTATTTAGATGATAAACTAAACTTAATTCTTTATAAATAATAATAAATTAAATAGTAGAAAAAGTTATATGAAACTCATCTAAACTAAGTTTAAAATGTGTTTGAATATTAAGATAAATTTAATACTTTTTTATAAAAAGTTGAAAAAAATTATGAGTCTAATATATAAAGATATGTTAAGTTAAAAAAAATTATAAATCTCACATATAAGAAGGTTTTGAGTTGAGATGAGTTTAGTAATTTGAGAGTTGGATGTTTAAATGTTAGACTCAACTTAAAATTAAACTGATCTCAGTTAAATTTTGCAACCAAACGCATCCTAAGTATGCCCCTTCAAGCAGGCAACCGAGCAGCAAGGCTCAGGCGGCCCTGTAGCAAGATCCAAAGAAAAATTCTATTTACAATAGGAAAAAAGGGGAAAGGAAAAAAAAACCACAAACAAAGGAAAGACATATTATTCATAATTTTCAGTGTGTATATAGAGTAACGGCCTCAATCAAACGGTCACCAACACAAATAGAGAGAGAATCTTTCATTTTCACAAGAAGTTTCCCTTTTCTTAGTGTAACACAATGGGGCATAAGGTACTTAGAAATCTTATATTGCCCCTAATTGTAGGCACAAAGATGCATCAGAAAGTACATTAGAATACTTTATTGCCAATAGAACAACTAGTGATATATATATATATATATATGTGCGCGCGCGCGCGCATAGTTTGACCTTAAAATGGCTATCTTTTCAGACCCATGAGGAGCAGCAGTAATCCGAGGTAGTCAAAATTGTATGCCAATCTGATGAATTTCAGCTTAAAACTGTTCCACGGTGGATACCTGGGCTCAATTTCTGGGAAGAAGCTTCTTTGCAGAACCGCTTTTTCATGGCTGAAAGTATCAAAAGAGTACTTACCATGGTACCTTCCAAAGCCACTCTGACCAACACCTCCAAATGGTAAAGCATCACATAAAAACTGCAAGCATAGTTAGACATTGCACAGACTTAAGTTTTACTGTTTATTCTTTATTATAGATTGATATGAATGTAGACTTGTAAGAGAAATCAAGCAGTACTTGTATCATGGTATCGTTGAAGACCACACTTCCCGATGATGTTTCTGCTAAGATCTTTCTCTTCAATGTTTCATCCTTTGTGAAGGCATAAATGGCAAGAGGTTTTGACCTTGAATTTATTATGTCAATGCTTTCTTGAATTTTATCTATCTGTGTAAGGAGCAGCAATGTTTTAGGGACTTTAAAATAAGAGTTCTTTTTTTCTTTTTCTTTTTTCTTTTTTATATAAATACTGAAGAAAAAGTAAACAAAAGGTAAGAGGAGTCTATTTGTTCTCACAGTGATTATTGGGAGCAGTGGACCAAAGATTTCTTCGGTCATGATTTCAGCCTCAAGTGGAGGGTTTAATAATATTGTGGGCTCAATAAACCTGTAAAAGTAACTGATAAGATAGACAAACTTCCACAATTTCTAATCATGTGGGTTGTTGTGCATGAAAAGCAAAACAATAAGAGACTCTGGAATTTAATTTCCAAGCTCAGGAAGATCAAACAACTTTCCTGCCTCCCTAACTAGTAGTGGGTTGCAGACTATTTTTCCTTATTTTACTAGAATCATACCATCCAAACAACTGCGAAGAAGGTTAGAGTACATCAATGTGATATGCACAGGCCCTGGGTGGGGAGGAGTGGGGTGCAGGAAGATACAGACAACTTACAGGTTTTCCTCATCTGATGAACCGCCATGGACAATTGAATCTGCAACAAGAGGGTCCTCGAGCAGATTCCGCAATCTCTCAAAGTGGTGCTTGTTTATTATTCGGGCATTGCTCTTCGAGCTTTTTGGGTTCTCTCCATAGAACTTCTTGATTGTCTTCTTTAATAATTCTATCTAAAAGACGAGAGCATATGATGTAAAATGCACTTCAAAACCAGTAGTATTCAGCATACTATAAAGAGACAATTACTAGGGAAAGATTATCATCATTACCAGAGTAGATTTGAAATTGTCTTCTACGAGTACATAATCTACTCCTATACATGCCTGCCCGCTGCATGCCCCCCACTTCGCTCCTACAATTCGTTTGACTGCCGCCTTGAAGCCAAAACATGAACAAAAACAAATTAAATAAACTCTAAAATTCAGTGACAAAAGTATTCAAACACATCAAGCCAAACAACCTTCATATCAGAAGGATTGGAGAGGGAATCAAGGATTGCAGGACATTTTCCTCCCAGCTCTAGAGTAACAGGTGTCAAATGCTTTGCAGCAGCAGTCATGACAAGACACCCCACTCGTGAGCTTCCTAAAGACATATTGCCCAACCACATAAGAAAGAACTACTATTCTGATGAATTACACTGTTGTGAAAAGAATAAACTTTATACAATTATCATTTCTGGTTGAACATCAATTTTGTCTCGAAACTCTGGCACTTCAGCTTTTGTTATACATGCAGAGTGTAATGGAAAAGAAGTGATACCGGTAAAGAAGATCTTGTCCCATTTGTGCTGCAGTAGTTCGTTACCTACATCTGCTCCACCCTCAAATACTTTAATGGCACTGTTGTCCAAGTAAAGGGGGAGAGTTTTAGCCAGAAAAGAAGAGCATGCCGGAGCATTCTCTGATAGTTTTAGAACCACTGCATTTCCTGCAGATATGGCTCCTATCAGTGGGTCCAGTGCCAGGGCTGCATCAGAGAAGAAGATGGTTGATATTTGGCTAATTGCAGTGCTTACCAACTATGCATTTTGTAGCTATTATATCTACAAATTAGTATATGAATCCGATTTGCAATGTGGCACCATTTCAGCTGTCAGCATATATTCAACTTATCCCTGATGTGGTATGAATCCAATTAGATTACATTTTGGTCAAGCTTGAATATTTCCATAAACAGCTCACTGCTAGTTCACTTTTTGGTGTGTTGGTACAGTAGATGTAGATAAATTGTATGCACAAGTCTTTTGGCTTTAGGTATCAAGGACAAGGAGGCCAAAACAGGGGTGCCAAGCATATAAACTATTCATACATTATGCCAATAATAGTATGGTAACATAAACGAGCAGAAAACTAGAGCTCTCAAAACAGGATAATTTCATAATTTTTATGAGTCTTTATGAGCATCATATAAATTCCACTCACAGATAGGGAAGTTCCAAGATGAAAGTACGAGAACGACTCCAAGCGGTTCGGGCAGCACTTCTCCTTTTGCTGGGAAGAAAAGCAGCGGTATTTGTCCCTGCCCAAAATGCATAATCAGCAATTATAACAGAACATAACCCCAAATCAGCATCTTTTTTTAGTCCACGCATGTTTGATCATCACAGAACTTATTCTGTTGCTTCTAGAGAACTCCAAAATGGAATATCACCCTCTAAACGGTATTAAATTAGGAACCAGTAAAGTGATAGTCTACATCTAATCTTAAAAGCTTAGTGTTGCGTGAGAATTAACTACAATATCAGCAGTCTATTTATGCTAGTCTAAGTACTTAATAAATAACCGAACTGAGAGAAATAGTAATAATATAAATCCAATTCGACTTGAGAATTACAAGAAATGCATTGACTCATGATATGCTAATCTTGGCCAAGCTTCAACTCCAACCAGAGGGCCCAAAAAAACTTGAAACCTTTATTACAGATTGTATATCTTTCATATCTTTTCTGTACATGTATTAAAAAAAACTTAGCAAAAGAAAAAAAAAGTCACAATCTATTAAAAAAAATCATAGAAATTTATCACGTATCCTTAATAATTTCTAAATTTTTTTATTCAAAAGCTTGTTCCCAAAAGTTTCGAAAGGAGAAAAAATGTATTTTCTAAAGGACAATGATACCTTCCAACTAGTTAACAACCGGTTTACAAGCGAGACAATAAAATTATTTTGTAAAATTATAAGATATTTTTTATATCATTTTTTTGTTAATTTTTTTTTATTATCTAAGTTGTAAACAGATTTATCATTAAGTGGGAATTAGACTATCATTATTCTTTTCAAAAATGATATTTTTCTCTATTATCTATTAGTACTTTCAATATCTTCCATATCCCTTCTAATTATGATTTTGAGATTCATAATCGGTCTTTAGTACAACTTATGCCTAGTTTTCACAATTCTTTTCATCTCATATCATCTCATCACAATTTTTTCAAATTCTCGCATAAAATAAAATAAACAATTCAATTTTTTTCACAAATTTTAAAATAAAAATAATATTAAAAAAATATATTCTAATAATATTCTAACCATATTCTAAGCTTCAAAACAAAGAAGGCCAATCAACATGTTAAAATATTTTTTGTATTATATCGATACTGTTCTTTCTTGATATTCCTAAAAAATCCACCGAGTCCAGCCTCGTCGCAGATCCATATGCTGGAAACTTCTTCAACCCCAAAATAAAGAGAAGGAAAGGAAGAATTGTGTTTTGTAGGGCATCGCTCAGGAATTAAAAATTAAAAAGAAAAAACGGAAAACACTTTAATTACCTTCTTAGGGGCCATCCATTTCTCCACATTATTCAACGCAAAACTGGCTGATTTTTTCACCACCCCAATCTGCAGCAGACCAAGTAGTGATATTTAGTTAACAAAAACTTTTCCTCACTTTTTACTACTATTTAATATTATTTAACATTTTATCATTAATTTTTCATTACTATTTACAAATCATCCGAGAACACGTCCCTAATCTAATTTGCGCACCCAGTTTTTGCAACTCCAGTACTGTTTCATGGGTAGAATTGGCTAAGGCTTACAATAATCGCAGTAGATCTTCCTTTTACCTCATCACGGTAAGCTTCAACTGGATGCTTCCCAAGATCCTGATGGAGAGCTTCGAATATCACCTCTTCTTTGTCACTGATGAGGTCAAGGAGGGCTCTGAGCTGGTTTTTCCTCCATGCAACGCTTCGGGTTCTTCCACTTTTGAAGGTTTTTCTTAACTCGGCCAAGCTTTTCTCTACTTCTCCCATGGCTATGTTTGTAGAGAGTTCTGTTCTCGCTCCTCTAAAAATGGTTTCAAAGCAACTTGAGACTCTGTATTTAATGTTCTGGGTATGGGTCTCTGTACACACTTGTCCAGCTGCTCGAGGCTAGCCCGTCAAGATTTCTAGCCCGTATTGATTCATTAAATTCACGTGAAGGTGTTGGTTTTAGTTGTTTGACATAATTGGCAGTTTGGTGAAAGATGCTATTCAATGTATTAATTGCATTCACCGTAAAATATTGGGACTTTGTTTTCCGCCAACTCAACTGAAATATAGTTGACGCAACTGGTTTTAGTTTATTTGGCCATTGCGTTTTTAGTTCATGACACCGTTTTTAGTTTCTTTGAATGGATCAAGTTTCGTTGCTGTGAGTTTGCGGGAAATATTAATCACATCATCCATTAGATTTAGGTACATTATTTGGATAGGGTGGGGCTACCATGCCGCCCCCACCTTTACCGCTAGTCTACCGTCGAGGCATTTTCATTTTTTTTTAATATTTTTTTATGAAAAAATTTAATTATAAGTGATTTTACATACTAATACGCACATCTATTTAATATGATTAGTCAGAAAATAGATTTTATTAAAAACAATACTAATTTGAATTTAGAATATGAAGACAATAACATTAATACGTAGATTGGTACGTAAACTTGTTTGTATATAGTAAAACTCTTTTTTAATACATTTAAATATTTTTAAAAAATAAAAAAATACACCAATATACTTAAAATCACTTCCTTAATCACTGAGTAAAAAAAAAAAAACTTGACCAGTGGTCAAATAGAACGGTCAAACTAAGTAAGCAAAGTAGTGTTTTCCATTTGGATAATGAGTTGTGATGGTTTATGGGTATTAATAAAATATTTTATAAATAGTAGTAAAATAGTTTTAGCTAAAATATTTTATGATATTTTGAAAAATAAGAGAAAAAAATTGAACAAAAATATTATAAAGTTGAAAAAATCTGAAAAATAGTTGCAGGATGGAAGTTCAAACTACTCTCTCAAGGCGGTCGTCTAATTTTATTGAGACAAGTCCTATCTAGCATGCCCATCCACGTATTATCAGTATTGAACATTCCGATGATGACTATATCTCGTATTAATTCCATTATGGCGAATGTTCTTTGAGGAGAAGCTCATGGTAAGAGGAAGGTGCATTGGCGTTCCTGGTTGAAGATTTGTAAACCCACTAAAGAGGGGGGGGTTTGGGTCTGAGAGATCTTAAAGAAACTCAACGATTCTTATATATGAAATTTGCTTTTCGGCTTCTAACCACAAATAGTTTGTGGGTTGAATTTTTTAAAGCTAAATATATGAGAAATGACCATGTTATGAGGCATGTTGGTAGATCACGAGGTTCTAAATTTTGGAAGTCCACAATTCTAATTTACTGGAGGTCATGGATAATATTAGAGTTATTGTGTGGCCCCCGGGGGGGGGGGGGGGGGGGGGGGAGGGGTGGCAACTCCTCCTTCTGGTGTGATCTATGGTTGGCCTCTGGCCCTTTATCTGTGTAAGCTGTGGATTTTTAGAACATTAATTTGTGCATCAAAGATTACTGGGATAATAATTTTTGGAATGTTGATCGGTTAAAAGAGCTTGTGGGTGAGACGATGACAACATATATTAGTCAGTCTGGTTGACGCAATCGGGAAGGGTCGAACATATGGGTTTGGAAACCAACTACAGATGGGAAATTCTCAACAACCACAACTTGGAAAATAATTCGGGACAAGGGTGATTTGTTACCTAGTCATGATTGGTTCTGGAATGGCATTTTACCGAAGAGGGTGTCTCTTTGTGTATAGAAAGCCTGGTTTAATGGGCTTAGTGTGGATGAAAGGGTGAAAACAAAAGGAGTGTTGTTGGCTTCAGCTTGTGATTGTTGTAGACATAAAAGTCAAGAAACTATTGACCATGTATTATCTTCGGGCCAATTAGTGAGGAGGTATGGACTTGAGCTAGTGATATTCTGGGAGTTCCTTGTATGCGGCAGAGATCATTGAAAGCTCGACTCTCGGCATGGCTAATCTGTGCTAAAAAGGCAATGCCAAAAGGCTTTGTCACTGGTATTATTCCTTGCTTGATTGTTTGGAGTCTCTGGAGAAGGCGTTGCAAGGCAAGAATGGAAGGGGTAACTGATAGTGCAGATTAAGTTTGGCGGACGGTGAGATTCTGGATCAAAGAGCTTGCAGATCGAATAAATTATTCTCGACCTTTATCTTGACAATACCTTCTCTTATTGGATGAGTTTTGGCTAGATAGACCGGCCATGTCAGTAAGAAAACATAAATTAGTCAAGTGGATGAAGCCTCCGAGAGGTTGGATCAAATTGAATTGTGATGGTAGTTGTCATGGAAATCCCGAAGTTCCCCAAGGGGAAGGGGCATCATTATTAGAGATGGTAGGAGTGATTTTAAAGGGGTGTTCTCTCACCATTTTGGCTTTTGGTACTAATAATGCGGTGCAACTTAAGGCTATTTTGGAGGGAGTGAAGTTGTGTAAAAGGCTTCGTTATGTCGATATCATTATTGAAAGTGACTCTAAAGTTGTAGTGGAGTATTTCTGGTCAGGGAGATGCTCTTTGTGGTGGTACTTACGGGATTTTGGGATGAGTTAAGTTCAGAGATAGAGAGGCTTAATGTTAGAGTGACCCATAAATTTCCATAAGTGAATCAAGCTGCTGATTTTCTAGCTAAGTAAGGGGCATTGGGAAGAAATATTATTTATGAGGCAAGTCAACAACTTCCCCCTTTTCTAAAAGGTATTGTTCGGGTTAATAAGGTGGTTCTTCCCGCCATTCGCTTATAATTTTTTCGGCCTGTTTTAGCATGTTTTTTTTATCTTTCTCTTTAAGCCTGTTAGATTTTCCTGTGTTTCCTGTTGATAGGGTTGTTTAGACCTTTTGGAGCTTTATTTTTTTCGTGTTTTGCTTTTGTTGGTTTGTACTTGAGTGGATTACATGTAATCTCTCAGTTGCTTGGTTTGTAACCACAGTATTCATCCGCCATAAGTGAGGGCTTATCAATAAACTTGGGATGAGGCCACTATTAGACAAGTGGATACCGGCTTTTTTTTTTAAAAAAAAAGTTAAAATATTATTAGAATATAATTTTTATTTCAAGATTTGAAAAAATTGAATTGTTTTTTATGTTTTGTTTAGAAGTTTAAGAAAGTTATAATAATTAAGTAATGGTTAAATGAAAATATTGAAAATTAAAAAAAGTGTTTTTACTTATGGTGTTTGGATTGAGATGATATGTGATGAGATAAAATAAAATGTGAATAAATATTATAGGACACATTTCGATTAATTCCTATCCATATTGTTTTGACTCATTAACGAAACTTGCTAATGTGGCAAATAGTTATCAAATATAAATAGTAACTTCTTTTAAAAGATTAAATTAATGATCATCTAGCTCATAAAATATTAAAAAAGTGTTTTAGTCACAAACGAGTTTTATAAAAATAAATTTACAAATTAATTTATTTTAATATGATATATTATTATAAAATTATTTTTATTATAAAGTAAATCTAATGTATATTATTTTTATTATAAAGTAAATCTAATGTATTATACCAAAGGTGTATATCCCAGGTAATAAATAGATAATTGTACGATATTAAGATATTAATAACAATAATAGGCGGTAAAACCAGATATTAATGACAATAATAGGCAGTAAAACCGGCCATATGTATGATAGCAAATAGAGCAGGCGGTATAACCGACCATATGCATGAGAAAGTAAATAATATAGAAAATATATATGAAATAAATTTCTTCATTAAAACATAATACTTACAAGGAGATTAATTCTCAAAGGAGTTGAAAGCTGAAGACATGAGGGAAGCAAGATTGGAAGATTTACAAAGTGAGGAGGACTGGAATGGAGAGGTTTGGGCGAGAGAGGAAGGGATTTCATATCAGAATTCTGAATGCCATTCTTACCTCGTGAACCCCTTTATATAGACACTAAAACAATACAAAATAGTAACTCTAATAATACATGAACAGTACCAGCCAACACTAAAAACAAGAACAGTATTAGCCGATACTAAAAACAAACACAGTATAGGACACGTAATCTTGTATGTACAAAATTATTTGTTGTTTTGCTGGACAATAATCTGTCATGAATAATCTTCTGGGAGGATAATATTCCTGACAACTTCCGTCTGTCATGCTGGCTAATCGAAAAAGTAATAATCTTTTGGAATCACATATTCTGATGATCATAATTTACTAATTCCAGTTCAAATGGGTCTTGAGAATCCATCAGATGTACTGGATGGTAAGGTGAGTAATCTTGAGAAGGAGAGGCAGCTTGGTTACTCTGAAATTGGGAGGCCTGTTGAGAAGGAAATGCCTGATGGGCTGGTGATAATGTGGGTTGCTGTAATGGAGATAATCTGGGTTGTGCTTCTTCTTCATCGTCACTGTCTGATACTTGTGACATTGTTTCGGCTAATTTTTTCAAATCCTTCTTGTTGATAATGGATGCTAATTGTGCTTGAAATCTGATTCGTTGGACTAGGACTTCTGGAGTTTTGGTAACTTTTGAAAATATTTTTAATATATGATCATAATTGTATTTTTCTCACCATTTGACGGAGACTTGACAGGCTAGAAACATAATGGTTTTGAGAGAGGGATGAGATTTGATGACGTATTCCCATTTCATAATCCAATTTAATTTTATTTTGAAAAATAAGAGCATAAGTGGTGAACGATGGTTTAATGCTGGTGAACTGTCATTTTGTGAAGTAAAATTTCAGAAACTTTCCTGAAGGGGAAGAGGAAGGAGGAGAGGTTCGGGTCCATAATATTCCCACCATAGTGAGAACCATTTCAGGAGTGTGTTAATTTCTTGTAATTTGTCAAAATGAAGGAACCATGAATGACGCAAATTTTTATTTTGTTTTAGAAACATTTTTGTCCATACTTGCCAGTAATCATAATAATCATAATAAGGAGGATCATAAGGATGAGAGAATTTTCTTGTTAAATAGGGATATTTTCCCATTGTTCCAGAGTGAGAACTTGTTTAATGGTGACTTTATAAAAAAGCAATAATTGGAGATGTAAGTGGAGAAGGTTGAGTTTGAAGAGAACAAGAAATTTCTGAGAGAATAATTGAGTCGGTATCTACTAATATGAATTCATAAAAATGCTGGATTTTCTTAATGTTTTGTGGAACATAATGCCAGTCCGGTAAAAGAAAGGCATCAAGTAATTTCTGGGGGTCAGACAGATGTTGAATTTCAGATTCAATAGGAAAGACTGGATGCCAATGAGATTTGATGATAATAGGAGATGAAGAAGGCTGAGATAATAATAGAGGATTAATAATTTGGGAAGGAGAAGAGGAAAAGGGAGAAACAACTTTGGAATAGGTTGGCAATTTTGGAGGAGCTAATGGTGAAAATGAATTGTAAGAGGGTCTAATGTTTTGCGGTAATGAACTCAATACCGTATATGGTCTTGGAGTTGCAGAAGGACAAGGTGAAGGATAAGGAGGAGATGGTGGCCGCGTATATGAGGATTTGGACTTTACTTTTGACTTTGAAGATGACATGATTTTCCCTGTAAGAATTCTCGGGATAGAAAATCAGAAAGAAAATAGATTCTCCTTTAATATGCTCAATATAAAAATAAAAAATACTTAATATAGCTTGCCATCTGGCAAATATTTGCTTAGCAGTCAGGTTTTTTATATTTTTAATCAAAACTTACTTGGCTGATTTACAATCTATTCTAAGTAAAAAGTTTTGATTCAACAAATCATCTTGAAATTTAAAAATACATAATACGATAGCTAAAATTTCTTTTTTAATTGTACTATAATTCTTTTGGGTAGGATTCCAACATTCTGAATGGAATCGAACAATCTGTTCCAAATCAGTTGATAATTTTTGTTTCATAATTCCTCCATATCCAAGATCAGAGGCATCTGTTTCAACAATTTTAAAAGTATGAGGAGATGGAAGTCCTAAGCATGGTAATTTCTTAACATGAACTTTAATTTGTTTTATGATATCAGTATGTTTTTCTGTCCAAAGAGATGAATTCTTTTTTAATCTCTTAAATAATGGTTTACATAATGGTCTGAGAGATTGGTAAAAATCTGCAACATAGTTGAGACTCCCTAAAAATCTCTGTAATTGATTTTTGTCTTTTATTTCATCTGAAAATTTATCAGCAAATTCTATTGCTCTACTAATTGGTGTAATAGTTCCATGATAGATTACATGTCCGAGGAATCTAATTTTTTCTTGAAATAATTTTATTTTTGATGATGAAACAACTAATCCATTTTGTTTGATAACTTGAACAAAAGTATTTAAATGTTTCCAATGTTGTTCAATAGATGAAGAGAATATTAGTACATCATCTATATAAATTATCGAAAAATGAGTGAAAGGGGTAAATATCTCGTTCATAATATTTTGAAATTCACTAGGGGCATTTTTTAATCTAAAAGGCATAACATTCCATTCAAAATGTCCAAAGGGACCTGTGAAGGCTGTCTTATATCGGTCTTTTTCAACAATTTAGATTTGCCAAAAGTCACTTTTCATGTCAAATTTTGAAAATACTGTAGCATCATATAATCGGGATAATAAATCTTTTTTATTAGGAATTGGGTATCTAATCCATTGTAATACCTTATTTAAGGGTTTATAATTTATTACCAGACGAGGAACTCCTCTTTCTAATTCTGTTTTTTTTTAACATAAAAGGCAACACAACTCCATGGTGATTTACTTTTTCTTATTAATCATTTTGTTCGTAAATCATTAATTTCTTTTGTACAGTATAATAATTCATTATTCATTTGGATAAGTCTAGCCTTGGTTGGAATATTTTCCTCAGAAAACTCTTTTTCATAGGGTAATTAAACTATATATTGTTTTCTGTTCCAGAAAGCATTAGGCAAGTTAGAGCATATTTCATTTTCGATTATAGTCTTAAAATTATCAATTTTTTGAGTTAATAACGGGTCTTTTAACTGTTCTTGAATTTTTTTATATTTTAATTCATGTTTTAAGAAGTTTATCTGGTTTTCTTTTCTTTTAATTCTATTTTTTGTTAGAAAATTAATTTCTCTGGTCAAGGAGACTTCCTTTAAAGAGTTAATTTCTTTTGATACTGGGGGAAACATGAATTTAAATTGAATTTCTTGTCCTAGTATTTTAGTAAAAATTCATTCTTCTGTTACAGAGAAAGGATAAAGTAGGGCAAGAAAGAGATTTCCTAGCATTACTTTAGTATTAATATCTTTTACTAAAATGAATGTTGTTTTAAAACAAATTCCATTATTACAGATATGTGCATTGTATAATTTATAATTTATATTCAGTTTTGTTCCGTTGGTTTGAGATAATGTTTATTTTGTTTTTTCAAAATATTTAGAAGGTATTAATCCCTCTTGTATACAATTTAAGTCTGCTCCTATGTCTAATAGGGCAATTGTAGTAAAAGAGAATTCTTAATTAATTGAAACTGTTACTTAAGCATACTATTTTTGAAAATTTATCTTATCAAGAATATTAATAAAATTGTCTGTTTCATCTTTTATAACTAATGTTGAACATTCTCCTTATTCTATTTTATGTTCTTTATCATGAAAATTTTTTCCTTTTTTCTCTATTTTTAATAATATAATTTCTTGTAATAATTTTTCATTTGAAACTTCTAATTTAAGATTGGATGTTTTTAAATTTCTAATTTCTTGTTTTATCTCATTGATTTCTTGTTGTATATCTTGAATCGTAATTTTCTGTTTGTCAGTTTTAAATTTTCCTATTATTTATGAAAAATTGTAAGGTGTTGAGGATGACGTTACTGAAGTGTTTTGATTATTAAAAGTATCTTTTAACTTTTCTAAGTAATCTTTTCTTTCTTGAGGGTTGCTGATTTTGTCTATTAATTCTAATATAACGTCTTTTTATTTTGAAAGTACATTAATGGTTTTGTTACAGATACAATTATCCTTATTTAGATAATTACAAATCTGTACTTCATCTTCTTCTGATTCACTATTAGAAGATTATTCTGAAAAACTTGATTCTTTTAATTAATAGATTTCTTCTTCTTCTGAAGAACTATCTTCCTCTTCACTTGAATGTATTATAAAAATATCTAATAATTTTTCTTTTAATGCTTCGGATATATCTAATTCATTAATCTGTTGTTTGAATTTACAATTTAATTTATAATGTCCTACTTTTCCACATTTATAATAAACAATCTGTTTTTTCTTTTTATTAGTCTTTTTAGGACTTTTTAGTGGCTTATTATATGTTTGTTTATCTTTTATCTTTTTATAGGGTTTTTTGCACTTTCGTTTTTTATTAGAATAATTCTTATAAATTCTTTTTCCTTTTTTTGTGTCTTTTTGAAGGAGCTAATAATGGGGTATAACCAAATTGTTCACAAAAGGTACCTAATTCCTTTCTAGCAAATTTCTTTTCTTTCTCCATTTGCTTCTTTAATCTTAAATCGTTGCACATAGTTAATCCAGTTCTATTAATTTTACTTATTATATCACCATATGTGAGATTATGAAAATCAATAGTACCATCTGATCTTAATAATGATTCTCGTACCTTTTGGGAGAAGTAATATGAAAGTCCGGCTGTGAACTTTTCCTTCCAGTATGACTGTTGGCAATCATTTCTGATCATAACTTTATTTAGAAATACATCTTTATACCAACGGAAATCAGATAATTGAGAGCATTTTAGATTAATAAATAAATCACTAGTTCTTTCTTTGAATTGAACCGGATCACCAACAAAGTGTTTAGTTAATGCATATATTAATGTGTTTATAACATCTTCTAAAAGTAAATCATTTTCTGTTTTAATTACTTGCATGTTTTCATCATATTTATAAGTAGTTAATATTCGTGACCTTTCTTCATATGAAAAGTAGTGATCCCACCAACCTTTTAATTGGCCAGTAAACCCTGTGAAAATAATGTGTACTACTTGATGATCAGTTTTTCTGTTAATTTTATAGACGTTAGCAACTGTAATAATTTCTTGGAAATGATTTAACATTTCATACTCAGATAATCGGTCAATATTCCATCCATATAATACATCTGGTGCGAAAGCAGATCTTACTATATGTTCCCTTTCCTCGAATTGCATATTCAGTGGAGTAGGTCTAGGATACCAATTACGAGTAATACAGACATGATGTTTAGAATCTCTGGCTGAAAAACTATTAACATGATCTCCTCTAATCTTGTTTATTTGTAGATCTAGATTTTTAAATTGGTTTTCAATATTACTAATTTCAGAGTCAGATATTACAGGTGAATCTGTTTTGCTTAATACATTAGTATGGAGTTGTTTTGAGGTGGTAGCAGTATTACTAATAGTTAGTTTTTCTAATTTACTAGATATTTGTTCCAATAAATCATTTTTATTTTTGGAAAAAATAGTTTTTAAATGAGATGAAATTTCATAGGGAACAAATAAAAGGGTTTCTTCTACTTCTTTAATAGTGGGTTTTATAGGAGATATTTAGATTTCAATTCTTTCTAATTGCTTACCCATGGTTCTTAGATATAAATTAGTATAATTGTTTTGTTGAAATATATTATCAAGATTTTTATCAGTGTTTGTATATTTGGTTTTTTGGAACATTAGGAATTGTCCAGTCTTGTAGATTTCTTTCTATATCTAATATACTATAATCTTCTTGGTTGATGTTATCAGGTTCTAATGTTGTTTTCATTAATTTATAATGAATCCTATAGACTACTGTTAAAGGGTGTGACCCTTTTATCATTTGATAACCATTTGTCTTAATATTTAATGTTAAAGCAAGTAAAATATTAGCATCGAATAATGATAGAGAATAATTGGGATAACAATTAAAATAGACTGGTCCTTCGAACAAGCTTGATTCTACCATTCCAAGTAATGAATCATGAAAATTATAATGTCTTCCGTCTCTTAAACATAGCAATACTGAGGTGTTTAATCCATTTATAGTAAGTGGTTTTATAGCTACTTGTACTAGTCCAATATGAATGAAAGAATATTTTTGTTCTTTGTGACGATTAATTACTTCTTTTGTTAATAGTTGTAATGATTCATAATCATTATTTAAACTAATAGTTTTCTCTACTATTTTAATTGTATAATTTGTAAGAAATGATAATTTAGAAGAAAAATGATGTAACAATGAGTACCAAGATAGCAATTTTAAAATATATAAAAATCTTAGATATAGTTTTAGAATGTGTAAGTTTTACATATTTAATTTTCAAAAAATAAAATCTATAATTAAAAAAATAATTTTTTCATCTAAATTTTAAATTTAATTATTTTTCTTAAAAAAATACAACAAGATTACTTGTTCTAAAATTATAAATATCATTTTTGTTAATTAATTTGAGAATATATCAAGTGTTATGATGTGACTGTGGGTTGCCACCAAGTTATCATTTCTCTTCGTGAGTTTAAGGGAGGGTAGCAGGGGCCTGCTCCCGTCCGCCCCGCATGGAAGACCCCTAAGGGGGGCGGGGGATGGGCTAACCCCAGAGAGGCTTTGCCCCGCCCCTCGCTTCGCACTCCTCCCCTATTTAATATAAAAAAAATTATATTTTTAATATTTATATAAATAATTTATATAAATATGTTGTATACAGATATATACTAATTGTTAAAAACTTGAAATTGAATTCAAGCTAATGGATTGCATCGTCCTTCTAGTCCAACCTTTATATAAGAGACTAACGCAATACAATAGTCATACTCAAGCAATGTGAGACTTACTGTAGGCCAATGTAATCTAAAATACAACTCTAATAAGTTTATATTCTTTTTGAATGTACACATTTTAATTTATAATTTTAATTATATTATAATTTGGGTATAAAAAAGAATTTTGGACCCAAAAATAATTTATAGACCCTATGGGTCATTGGGTTGAGCGGGGCCAAGGCGGGAGTGCAGTTTCAACCCCACCCCTTGATATCGGGTGGGGGGCCCCGCCCTAGTTTTCCGGTGTTTGGGGTAGGGTTGGAAACCCCCCCCCCCCCCCGGCATGGTGTTGGGCGGGGTGCGGGGGTGGCTCCATCCTGTCCCGCACCATGCTGGTAGCACCCCTACATGAATGAATAGACAATTTTGATATATGATTATGAACTATTACTTTAAGAATAGGTGTGAAAGATTTTTTTGCCCTATAAATTACTTTGAATATATTTAGGTCCTAGAGAGGAACATGTTACCTTGAATATATTTAGACCCAAGAGAGTGACATGGAGTTATCACTAATATTCATTGTAAATATTCATTAAATAGAAAGAAATGGGGATACATATTTTTTAACTATTGCTCTATTAATTTATGACTAAGAGTATCCCATCTGGTTTCTTATAAAATTCCTTAAATTTTAACTAAAATACACAATTGCTTAAATTTTATCCAAAATTTTACCTATTTTTAGAAAACCTCTTACACTTCATTCCCTATCTTTTCCTTGTTCTACTAAAATAACTTTTTCCTATTTTTTCTTTATTACTTTTTTCTCTCACTTCAATTTTCATTCTTAACTATTAACTCTTTTGTCTTTTTCCTCTTGTTTTAAAAAAATCACATTCGGCTATATTTTGTAAACACTTTATACGATTTTTACCCAAATACAATAATACTTTTTAAGTTAATACAATATTACGAATAATAATTTTTTGTTAAAAATGTGCAATTTCCAACACGATAATACTTTTTAATATATTTTTGTCCGTATATAATGGTAATATTTTATTTGTATTGTGTAAAGGTATCAATTTTTGTTCTTCATCTAACGTTTAATTCCTTTCAGCCTCCTGCCAACGGTAACATTTGTTGTACTTTCTCCAATGGTAACATTTGTTATCATTTCTTTAACGGTAGCATCTTGTTGGTCCTTTTCCCAATGGTAACATTTTTTATCTTTTTCTAGCAGTAACATTTTTTATTCTCTCTCCAACGGTAACATTTTTTGTTTTTTCTCCAACTGTAACATTTGTTTCTTGTTTTTTTTTTTTATTATTATCTTCAACAGTACAGAGCAATGAAACAACACAAAGCAATGGAACAACACAGAGCAATGAAACAACATGGTTGCAGTGGAACAACATAGAGCAATGAAAGAGCATAGAGCAATGAAACAACATAGAGCAATGGAACAACATAGAGCAATGAAACTGCACAGAACAATGAAATAACATGGTCGCAATGGAACAACACAAACCAATGAAACAACACAGAGTAATGAAATAACATTAAGCAATGAAACAACACAGAGCAATTAAACATCACAACACTATGAAACTAGACAGAGCAATGAAACAACACAGACCAATCCAACATCACAGAGCAACTGAACAACAAAGATCAATCCAACAGCAGGCGAAAATATCTAGGGTTTTCTTGATCATAATTTGCAATATGTAGATCTATGGAAAATAGCCCCAAATCTAAACATAGAAAATGACAATATTAGCACATGGAGGAATAAATTACTTAGAAAAATCGAGGGTTTTTTTTTCCCTAAATTGAAATTCAAAAATCAATGGAAAATAGCTTCAAATCTAAGCATAGAAAATGATTATTACATCAATGGAGGAAATACATTGCAACAAAAATTCAAAAAAAGTATTTATTCGAAGGAGACCTGAAAACCCAAAAGAAATCTAGGGTTTTTTGTCAAAACGTGGGATCTGAAAATCTAGCCATGGAGGAACCTTATTCTCAGTGAAATGTGATAGAGAAGCTCAGTGCAAACAACCATGGATGATCCTGAATGGATGAAATTCTAAAACTGCATGAAGCCAAATCATCAGTGTGTGTGAATGAGAATGAGGGAACCTAGCAATGGAGGAAAGCGAGAAGGGATAGAGATACTTACAGTGATGAACCAATGGAGAAGCTGCTATCGATGGTGGTTGCGGTGCGAGGGAGGGGCGAAAACGACAAAGGCACCCAACGATCAAAGGGAGGGAGACGGGGAGCAACGAGCAGCAGGCAACGAAAATAACAATTTGGGATGTACAGTGGATGATCCACTATAGCATCCGAATTCTACTTACAGGTGGTACCCGCCCCCTACGAGGTGGGGCCACCCCTTCCCTACACCCCACCCCGCATGGGTGTCGAATATATTTTTATTTTTTATGGATGTCGAATATATTTTTATTGGGCTTACTAATTAGGTTAGAATCATTAAATATTTTTGGATTAGGTGAAATCTTTTCATAGGCCAAGGAAAATTGGTGGGAAAAGTTATATTATTTTAGAGGTTGAATCGGGAGCCCAAAACTTGGGAAAAAAGCTCAATCAACTCTCAAAACCCAAGCCCATGTTTCATGCCATGCACGTCTCTCATGCACAATTACCCTTCTTTTTGTTCTCATCTAGGATTTTTCCAATCAACTCTATAAATACACTCTCCAGCAAAAGAAGTTGCAACAATCTAAGTTTTTTAGTGAATCACCTCTTTCACGTAACTGCCATTTTCTTCTACTCAAAAACCATTGTGTGATAGCCTCATCGCCCAGCCCATTGGCAAACTGTGAACCCCAGTCCAGCCGTTGCCTCCACAAGGCTATTACTCCATGCCTTGGTCACTTAAATCCACCAATCCAGTCGAGTTCCCTCCTGCACGACGAAATCCGCCAGCCCACTGCCCAGCCAACGTGTAACCGCAGCACCACTTCTGTTTTTACACACTCAAAACATAGTTTTTATATCCCCACCATGAGACAAAAACCAATGCACCTTGCTAGCCCCTCCACGTTGTTGCCACCTACGCGGAAAAGGCCGTCGAGCACCTCAAGCCACCCCAGACTGTCGCACTCCACCTCATTGTCTCAAGGTGAGTTTTTGTTCTCTCTCACGCTGAGCTCTCTCTTGCTCATCACTCTCTCTTTCTCTCTCGTGCTCAACAGCTCAGCTCGATGGCATCTTCGTCGCACCACCCTCAGCCAACTTTCGCCGCATCTCTCTGCCAACATCAACTTCGACGGAGTGCTCAGCCACACAGTGCCTTTGGTTTTGGTTTCTTGCTTGGATAGGTACAGCCGCACAACACTTCTAGCTAAAGCTTTTTGTTGCTTTTGAATCATTTAAGTCCTCCTTTTTCATAATACACATTCATATCTTCGGTATTTACAAGTTTGTCATTAAAGCCCACGGGCTTAACTCGTGTTGGGTTTATTTTTGGTTAAGGCTTGGTTTATTTCAAGAGCTTGTTAATGTTTTAAGGTGTTTTGGGCTTAACTTTTAAGTTAGATTTGTTTTATCATGAGCTTAGTTTTATATTGGACATTGATGAATTTACGATGATATTTTAGGATTAAGAGAATTTTTAGGTTTTTGAGGAATTAAAATAGGTGTTTCAGGTGTAAATACGAGGTGACTGTTCAATTGGAAATTTACTCAAGCTAAATGATTTTTTGTGAGGAAATTTATGAGGTGACGATTGATATTCCCTTAACACTGTTATGAGAAAATTCTGAAAAGTTAAGAAGTCCAGGTAAGCGGGGTTCTTATGCTAGAATTTGTATAAAAATAAAATGGCCAGACCTTATTTTTGGAAAATATGCATGTGTTTTTATGAAAAGAAATTTGAAACGACCTCAAGTATTTGTTCTGCATTACTCATGAAATTTTGTAAAAGAATAAAGTATTTTCTGGCATGACTAGTTTAGACATGAGCTTATTTTTGACATTCTATTATTGAATTGAGAAAAATGAGCGAATATGAAAATTTGATAATTTTTGTATGTGACGTGAAGATGTTCTGAATCTATTTCGAAAAATGTGAAATGATGTGTCATCTAAAAACCTTTGGCATGACTTTTTGATTATGTTCTGACTTTGATTTTGGTTCTGATGTGGTGATTCTGATTCAATTTTGCTTCGATATCTGACCCTGTCACGGGATACAATAGTGACCTCTGACCTTGTCACCAAATATAATAGTAACATCTGACCCTGTCATGTGACATAATAGTGACTTCTGACCCTGTCACGAGACATAATAGTGACATTTGACCCTGTCATGAGATATAGTAGTGACCTCTGACCCTACCATGAGATATAATAGTGATTTCTGTTCTGAGTGCAATCGCTTTGTTATCATGCTGATTTATGTTCTGCTTAGCTTTCTGCAGAATGCACAACCCTATCACGAGAGTTAAACATAGTCTTTGTTCTGATATGATGCTCTGATATGTTATGATAAGATGATGTTGTTCAGTCATGTTATGCCAAAAGATATTTTTGAATATGAACATTTTGAAGTATCGCACTGATATTTTGATAATATGATTTTGGATATGCATCTTTGAAACTAAAACATTTTGTTCAGCATTCTGAACTCGGTGAAAATACTCATATTTATATACTAGTATATGTTCTCTACTTACTGAGTTATGGATAGCTCATCTCTTATCTCCACATTTTGTTTTCCAGATAATTTTGATAGTTCAGCTAGAGAACAAGAATAATAAGTTTTAATAAGGTATGATGATCGTAGATGAATAAGTGTCATTTGGTACAAGTATTTATTGGGTCATGTTCAGTAGAGCTATTGTTTTAGGTTATTTTTAGTATGTTATGGAGGTATGTTATGGATATTTTTTAGTCTTTAGTGAGTTTTTAATTTATTTTATTGAGGATTTCTTTTAGTGTCCCTATGAAGGAACATGAATATTTGTGTTGAATATTCTATTGAGTTCTGGATTATATATAATTGTGTTATTGGAGAAGATATTTAATATTAGAAGCTAACTCTCCGGACCTCCAGGATCGGAGCGTTAAAGGTGGTGCATATTACCTTTCAATTTTGGTTGATTTGTTGTCAGGTGAACTTAAATTGCACCACTAAGCGGGCAGTCTAGACAAATGCCAATTTATTTAATTTCTACAGAGTATAAAATTTAAGATTCTGAACAACAAAATTAAATTGAAACTGCAATTACACAGAAAAAATAAGGTAGACGCGTCAAAATAGTGGCAAAAAAGAATGAAGAGAAGAAAGAAAGCATAAAAACTGCCCCTTATTGCAAGCAAAGCATGCTATGCTTTGGATTGATCTCAGCATGAATATTCTTTTATTTTTTCTTTGGATTGGTAATCTCAGAAATAATTCCTTTTGGTGGATATGAGGAGTTCCTTCATTCAGCCTAGTCCTATACCTAATCACGAGTAAATAAACAAAAAGGTTAATGGTAAGACACAAGCAAACATTACCATCAAGACCTAAATCTCACGTACAGAGAAACATTACCGGCATGCAGGCCTACCAACATAGCCAACATGTGGAAAAATATTAAGAGAAACACTACTTTATCCTCCCATTCATACCGCTCCATTTGACCGCTTGGCAATAATTTTTTTTTTTTTACTTAGTGATTAAGAAAGTGATTTTAAATGTATTGGTGTATTTTTTTATTTTTAAAACATATTTAAATATATTAAAAAAAAATAATATTAGACGATACGTCCGCGGTAAGAGTCACTCAATTATTAATACTTTGTTTAAGGTTTTAGTAATTAATTAAGAATTATGAAAAGAAATGTGCATTGAACAGAAACATTACAACCAACAAATAAAGTTAAAAATGTTTTTGGTTTATAAAAATAGAAAAATATTTACACAATATTTTATATATATATATATATATATAAACCAATGAAGTTGAAACTTGTGTACAACTGCAGTGGCTCAAAAAGGTATAAAAAATACCCATAAATGGCTAAATGCTGTGGCAAGGGGGATTCACTTTGGGGTTTGTGACAAGTTGTGTAAATTCAGCAGTGGAAAATGATAAGTGCCATGTGGCAGGCGATGATTGTGAATGGATGGTAATAATGAAGACTCTAGGGAGCATAATTGCAGAAGAACCACCATATTCAAGATTCTTTATGCGAAAAGCTTCTTTGTCCAACCGCTGGTTAATTTTTTATTTAGTGATTAAAAAAAATATTTTTAAATATATTGATATATTTTTTTATTTTTTAAAAATATTTAAAAATATTAAATATATATATATATATTTTACCTATCGGTCAAGTTGAACGGACTAATCTGGGCAAAGTTGCCTGACTCTCTGTCTTTTGCTTGCAGTTTAATTAATCAAAGCATGATGTAAATTGGAACTTTGATTTTTATGAAAAAGAAAGAAGAAAATATCTCAGTTGTGGGGTGGTCGGCTAAGTTTTGCTGCTTCCAGATTACCTCAACCAGGTCCGACTCTGAGGAGGCCTCTATCAACCACATATTGCATATATTATCCTGTATAAAGTAGTAGTATTTTGAAGTACCAAAAGTCTTGTACTTTCAGGGCAATTTTGCTTTTTCCATAGTAGATAAAGTGGTAAAACACGGTAGAAAGTATAAGCATATTTGGATTATGCAGTTTTCTGTGCAGGTTATTTAGTACACTTCGGTTTTATGCAGATTTAATTGGTTTAAATTGATTCATTAAGATTTGAGTTCTGTTTGTTTATATCGAACAACTATATAGGATTTAAGTTAGTTTATATCTTTTTTTTATGTTTAGGTTTGGATTCTATAATTGTATGTAACTCTTAGGCATTTGTTTATAATTACGGTATTCTTCCGTCATAAGCGGGGTTATCAATAAAATTGAAGTACCGTCCTGTACTTAAAAAAAAAAAAAAAAGCATTAAGCATAATATGATTATTAAGGTAGTTTTAAGTATATCTGCAAAAACTCAGATTCGATAGCCCAAGATATTGCAGATATCATAAGTTGTGAAAATACTCGATCGGAGTGAGAAGAATAAAAACATTTTCTAATAAAATGTTTAAAGAGTAATCAAATGCATGTATTAGGTTCTATAGAGAGGAACATCATTCCCAAACTTGATTGCAGCCAAGAGGCACAAGACCAGAGGCTTTGCAGGAGACTCAAGTCCGATAAAACAAAAATGCTGCAACTACTGTTTTGCATTTTTGAAATGTTGGCTTTTGGCTTTTTTATTGTCTCGTTTGTTTTTGTAAAATTTCTTATATCATTTCATCTAATCATTACAAATTTTTCAAATTTTTAAACAAAATAAAATAAACAATTCAATTTTTTCAAATCTCAAAATAAAAATAATATTAAAAAAAATATTCTAATGATATTTTATTCAATTGTCATGTAAGACATTTCTTCAATTAAAACCCATCCTTCATCCCACCATAGCCTAGAACCAAAGTATAGAGAAAAACTGGTAAAAAAAAAAAAAAAAACTCACATTTAGAAGATCTCCACCGTTTCTTCAACCAGTTTCTCAGAGAATCCATAGGAATACATGGTGCCAAGATGCTGCACCCAGGGATAGAGTGAGGAGATGGGAAAAGCTCATCCCCTGATGATCATTGAGTTTAAGGGACACTGCATATTCACTATGAAATTTCTGGATGGCCACACAAAGTTCAAGCTAATTGCAATTTAACATTTATATCAAACACTGACCAATCAAGAAAGAGAGTGAAAGGGAGACTGAAAAGTACATTGATTTAATATCCATAGCACCGCTTTGCCTCTGCAAGCCTGCAATGTGCCTGTAGTAATACCCTCAGAATACCCTCAGTTACAGTTAGGCAACATTCTTATAACTCCATGGAAAAAAGAGTAATATTCTTACAACATTCTTAGAAGCTATAAATGTTACCTTTAGAGAAAAAGCATAGACATCTAGCAACAACTTTGACTCAAAAACAAGGTGCTAAAGCCTTAACTAACATTTGCTGGTAAAGTTCAAAAAGAACTTTTAGTTATTATTGGTTATTATCATCCTTTCTATTATAACATGAACTTTCTAACTAAGTTCATGAAACTAAAACTTGCTCTGTTCTACCCCTTAGTAAACCAATATAAAGTCCATTTAACTGCTATCAACAATAAAGTCCATCCTAAGGAAAACAATCGACCTATATAATAGGAACTAGAAGGGAACAAGAAAAGAACTAGAAGTGAGTGTAAAGAGATTAAACTCTAATAGACCCATCTTCTGAACTAGAAATTAGCAGCGAATCATCATCAGAAAATACCAAGCAAGTAATAGACCTATAATGAGCAAGCCATTTGCTAAGCTGCCTACCAAGAAAAAAGAGACTTCTGATGTACTAAGCAATACCTCCATGAGGGAGAAAGTCTCCAAGCACAAAAACCAAACCAAAGGCCACGACAGCTACTCATACTCCAATCTGTTCCATGTCAAAATTGAGTTTGAGATATCTGTACCATTAAAGATAATAACAATAATATCATGTTTCAAGTTAGAAAAGTGCAAACAGCTGAAAAAGTTTTACCTTGGTACCAAATCCAGTTGTTTTCTTCGATTTGAATAAGTCATTTGTGTGTGAATTTTGCAGAACAAATTTAGGAGTCCAATAATCAATAAATAGTCTTTATTATACACAAAGGAAACCAGACTTTCAAATGATGGAATTGCTAGTGTTTTTTTCAATATAAAGGCATCATTGCCAATTTGTGTGCTTATCATTATCATCAGTGCACATCATAATTCTCTTCATGCTACTTTCTATATACCGTCATGTTCTATTAAGCATCTTCGCTGTATACTATCTTAGATAGCTGGCCAATCAAAACAAACTAACATAGTTTAAAAAAACATCCTTTAATCTTCGACTCATAACCACAATAGCTCCTATATTTCATAATAATATATAGTAACTGAAACAAACCATGTGAGAAGATATTTCTGATCTCTGCTATTGTTATCAGAACCCGCAGGCAAAAGATAAGAAGAAAGCACAAAAACCGCTTAATCAAAACACAAACTCCTCTAAAAAAAATAAATCCATTTAGATGGATGCAAAAGCTAACAAAACTAGGGTCTGGAGATCTTTCTTGCTTCTCTCCTTGTCAAAGTTTATATGGTGTAACAACCTGCTAAAAATTTAATGGTAGAATTTCTATAGGCTATAGGAATCTCGTGAAAACTCCGTAAGTTTTCACGAATCGACCAATCGCGTAGGTTTTAGTCTGTCAGCATAGTCAATGTTAGCACTCACTATGGTGTCAGAAGCATAATTTTATTTATTTGAGATAGTTAGAAGTGTCACAATGTGATATGGTTTGCTCCATTAGACTCAGTTGTTTATTTAGAATTTTTTGGCGCAATAGTTTCATTTTCAATTTTCAGATGAAATGCTTGTTCGAAAACGAGTTTTGTTTATTTTGAGGCCATTTGTAGTTGACTTTCGATAAACGAATTGTACAGTTAGGTTAGTATGTATATTTAGGATTTTACAGTATAAAGTTTATTTTTACTTTTCCCGGAAGGAATAGTAACCTCGATAGTAGCACCTAGTGCAGTGTTTTCAGAATGACAGTGTGGAATGTCCAAATTAGGTTAGAAAAGTTTTATTTGGACACTAAGCAAGATCTTAGCCACACTTGGAGAATAGTATTGGACACTTGTCACCAAGAGGAACCATGAGATGGATTGTGAAAGAAATCAAGGTGTGAGATCATGCCAGTTGAGCAAAACCCTATTCCATCCAACCATCCAAATTGTGCCAAACCAAAGAGGGTTTCAACCCTAATAAACCCTAAATGGTTCGAATCTAATTGAAACCCAAAAAATTTGGTTGAAATCGAAACTCTAAATGGTTTCCCCAAACCCTGTTTGATCCGATTTCTAGCATTGTGTTTAATTATTTGAATAAATCACTTTTAAATGCTATTAATTCCTTAAATTCATGTCATGATATCATTATCCACGACTTTAAATCTTGGGAATTTTTTTGGGCAAAGAAAAATTTGATTTGAGTTTTATAGCATCTCAAACCCCAACCAAACCCTTTTTAAACTCCAAATAAAGCTCACTTGTTTAAGGTCCATTAAGGCCCACTAATTTTGGCCACTTTGGCAAAATTTCTCAAGGAAGTTTTCTCCCACCCATGGAAAATGAACCTCTGCCCTTGACTGCCCAAAATAGTCCCATGATGTGAGGGAAAAATCCACCTCATCACCCCCTTCTACACGGCAGCAATCTACTCCCCTCCACTATTCTTTCCTTTTTGTGACATAACCACCATACCTCAAGGTTTCATACAAGACCATATCTCCCTTTTCAGAAGTACTTAAGGCGTGCAGGTCACCCCTTCCCTCACTTCACAACTTTTCACTCAGATTCTAGGAAAGAAACCCTTAGAAGCTCTCTTGGGCAGATTTCAGTGGATTTTTACGTGCCGTTTTTGGAATCTCTGTAAGTATTGTCTCATAATGATTCATTCATGGAAGTTGTTTGTCTTTGAGTCTAGTTTACATGGTAGTTTGATCGGTCAAATTTTTTTGACCGTGGAAAGGTCAATCTGGGCGATAATCCAGATAATGTGTTGTGTTTTGGAGTTTTTGACTAAGCTAATGGACAAATTTTAGTCCGAAATTTTAATGGAGTGTTGTTAACATGTATATATGAATTTTTGTTAGAGATTAGTTGCATGATTAAAGATTTTGATAAAATATTTTCTCAGATCTAGAAACATAGAAACTGGAAGAGGAAAAACAGTTTATGTTTTAAGAAAGTTTGAGTCTTTTGTCCTTTTAATCTTATTCTAATGGCTTTGATATTTTTATTTGATGATCCTAAGCCTTTTATCTACATGTTAGAATGCTAGTTTGAAGATTTGTGACGTTGGTTTCAAAGGCGTGAAGAGATTATACGGTCGGGTCAAAAGTTTGATGTTTTTAGTTAGATCCATGTCTTGAATTATTTTTAGCCATGTGATTTTAAGTTTAATGCTTGGATATACTTTAGGACACATTGTTAAACCATATGATGTTTTGGTTTGAAGATCTCACCATAGAATGCCTTGGATCAAGTGTTTGATCAAAGCTAGTTGGGAAAGAAATTCTGTTTTTGGATAAGGGTAGGAGCCGAGTGCTTCATATGCTATTTTGTGATTTTTGGTGACTTTTATGTGTTGATTCAAAGCATGTTAGTTCTTAGAATTTTTGTTATGATCATGTTAGAAGAAATTTTAGATTTTTGGAGTTCTTGGAAATGTTTTGAAATGGTACAAACCTTGAGATTCAAGAGTTGTATTTTAGTTAAAAAGTTTGGATCTTTTTACTAAAGAGTTTTGTGATTATGTGAAGTATAATTTTGTTGGATGTTTTAAGCATGCTTTTAAACTTAGGATATGAGGATCTTTGTTACAATATTTCTGTTTGATCATGAGTTTTGGAGCTAGAATAAAATTGCAACAAAAATAAAGAGAATGGTCCTTGGAAGTTTCAGCCCTAGCATGTTTCTCATAATTGTGTTTGGTTTTAAATTTTTCTAAGTTGATATTTGAGTTTAGAATAAAATTTACAACAAGAATGTATTTTTGGTGATTTTTGGAGTTAGAATGTGAAATCCTTAAGTTAGGGGTAAAATTGTAATTTTTCCACATGTAGAGGATAAAATTTATCCTTGATGATGTATGTAATGCCTTGTACCTAGAGGGTTGAGGAGTTATTTTCTATCACTTAGAATCACATCCCAACCATATAGATACAACTCCAAATACCAGAAGAATTAGTTCTTTTATCACATGAAGCTCCTTTAATCAAAGTATATGTTCCTCCACAAAGACATCCAATAATTTCTCTAACATAGGTAATAAAGAATATCACCAAAGTCACAAAACAAATCATCAATATTCCAAAAATACTACTAATCGAAAATAATAAATACAGAATTTGATAAACACCTCCACGAATCACTTGTAGCCTTTCACACTTATTTCACTAAAGTCAACTAATCTCGTCCACGCTTTCTATTATTCAACAACTAAGTATGCAGTGAGCCAATATTGAAGTGAATCCTTTAATTAATATACGTTTTTTGCTCTCCTAGAGTTTCCCTGTGTAGAGGCTCTTCCCTGTTGATGTACAGGATCTTCTTGTGTTCGACTTATCTTGTTTTCATATAGTTGAAGCGTGAAAGTGTACAATGGAAAATAATTTAGAAGAGATGTATAAGAAACTCTCTCTTACAGAGAAAGAGAGTGTGGAGGTCCATGTGGAAATCCATAAACTGCAAGATGTAGTGTTTTGCAGTGGTAAGTGTTTGTTGGTGAAACTTTATACAGAGCATCATTACAATCGAGAGGCGTTTAAGTTGACGGTGAAAAAAACGTGGAGGCTGATCAGAAACATTAAGTTTAGGGAGTTGAGCCCTGTGATTATGTTGATAGAATTTGAGGATGAACGTGATAAATCTCGAGTTATCAAAGATGGTCTGTGGTCCTTTGATAAACATTTGGTGTTGGTAAAGGAAGTTGATGGCCATCAACAAGTCCATCAGATTCAGATCACTGATGTTGAGTGCAGGGTACTGCTGCATGCTCTGCCGCTGTTTGCAAGAAATGAATATATTGGCCACCTAATTGGGAACTCAATTGGTATGGTCAAAGATTGAGAAGGGAGAAATGGCGTGGGGGAAGTTTATGTGGGTTCGAATTTATATGGATGTGACAAAACCTCTGCTACGAGGTAAGATGATTAAAATTGGCCCTGGTGATTTAGTCTAGGTTAGACTTTCCTATGAAAGATTACCCAACTTCTGCTACTGTTGTGGACTCTTGGGACATGGTCATTTGGAATGTCATCAATGGCAATGTGATCAGAGTACATATGAACGAGAGGGTTTTCCATATGGAGGTTGGTTGCGAGCAAGAAACCAAGATACTAAACTCTAGAACCGCTAGAATATGTAACGAAAGATCAAAAGTAATAATTCGGTGTCTTCTCCGACGAAGGTTTCAGGAAGAGTTAATAAGGTCGAGTGTTACAGACGAAATCATGGTGCCTGTTTGAGGGAGGGAATTACGAAGACAGTTAAGAGAATATTCAATTTCCGGATGGAAAGGAGGATTTTCCTAAAAACATGCAGAATTTGAATTCAAAGAATATAGTAGCGTCTGAGATGGAAACGAAAACGTTATTTCCGCAAGAATTGAAGGAGAATGAAGAAGGTGAGGAGGGAGTTTGGGAAGGGGATCACGTGAATTTGCATGATTCGGCTGTTGATTTAGTGGATGTGGATAAGGGCCAGGGAGATGGACCAAAGACTGTAAGTTGTGACATTCAAGAGGAGGAGGGCCCCGTTGGTGAAAAGTTAAAAAGGCTCGATGTCTTAGAGAGGCATAAGTGGAAATGCTTATCCAAACTAGGGCTATTCAAAATATCCGTGGACCCAACCCGACCTGATTTTTCGACCAGATCTGGATCAAAATAATCGAACCGTTCTCTTTGTTTCGATTTTCGAAATTTTTTCCCCAATTTCTGAATTTAAATGGTTAGGGCCACCTGCACATTAAGCAAAAAACTTAAGCTGCTCGTCCACTACACTGACATATAAAAGCCAAAAAACCCTAACTGCCTCATTTTACTCTTCGCCTCTCTAAGCTCTCTCATAGACTCACACAATCACACTTCCACCTTCTAGTTATTTATTCTCACTTTTTCTTCCCTCTTCTTTCTCTTCTGTTATCTCTTCTTTACTAATTTCTCTTCTCACTAGCTCCATCTTCTCTCTTATTCCATCTTCCAATTTCTCTCAAAGTTGAAAGACCAAGCCAAGGCTCTTGAAG
Organism: Juglans microcarpa x Juglans regia; assembly: GCF_004785595.1. Classification (NCBI taxonomy): domain Eukaryota; kingdom Viridiplantae; phylum Streptophyta; class Magnoliopsida; order Fagales; family Juglandaceae; genus Juglans; species Juglans microcarpa x Juglans regia. Next base: position 21,019,797 of record NC_054601.1, on the reverse strand, counting down.
TCAAAAGATCAACCCAAGGCCCTCGAAGGTTCTTCAAGATCTCAAAGTTTCGGCACCTCATCGACATTGTAAATAATTTTGTTGGGTGATTATAGTCGTGCTTTCCATTGTGGGCAACATAATGGCCCCATTTAGACCTCAAATCTTCTGTAACAGTGGCTATAACTTTAACTGATTGAAATGTTCGTGAGTTGTTTGTCTTATTGAGTTTGGCTACTTTTGATTCTAAGAGCTGGTAAATGGTGGTACTTTTTATTATTGTTTTTCATAATTTGTTGAAGTGATAATGGCTGGTAGCTGCGGAAGGAGGTTTTGACAATTTCCAACCCCCAACAAAAAAAAAGTAGGAATACCCGTATCCGTCCTAACCAATTTCAGGTTCGGTTAATCGGGGAAGGATGAGAAATCGACCATTTTTGTTCAGAATTTATTGGTTTTGGGTCGGGTGAATAGTCCTAATCCAAACTTAACGAACAAAGCCTTTCCACTTCAGAATCTTCCAACAAACGACCTTTGCAAACAAACAAAAGAAGCAGATTGATACCGAAGATTTAATGGATAGATTTACAAAAAGAAGAGTAGCAGCATCGGACTTGGAGGATGAATTGGAGAATCATTCTCAAAGCTTCATATCGGAGGTGGCTAGATCCCAGCACTGCCGAGAGCCATGAAATGCCTTAGTTGGAATGCCCGTGGGCTTGGAAACCCACAAGGCATTCGTACCCTTCGAGATTTAATCAAGAAGGAAGATCCCAACATGGTGTTTCTTCAAGAAACTCGATTGAAGGTACGCGATTTCGTTGGTTGTAAATTTGAACTTGGTTTTGCTAATTGCCTGGTGGTGGATAGTTTTGGAAGGAGTGGGGGAATATCGATGTTTTGGGTGAGGAATATTAATTTGTCAATTTTGACCTATTCAAAATTTCATATTGATGCGTGTGTAAAGGAGGATGAGAGTGGAACAATGAAGCATTTTATTACGGCCATTTATGGTCATCTTGAGGCTAGCCATAGATATCGAACTTGGGATTTAATTTGATCTTTATGTCGAAGGGTTGATGAGGCGTGGTTGGTATTTGGAGATTTTAATGAAATTCTTTACCAGCATGAGACGTGAGGGGGAGGGGGAGGGGGGGGGGGGGGGGAGAGAAGCAAATGAGAGATTTTAGAAATGTTGTTGATGATTGTTTACACTCAGAGATATTGGGTTTTAGGGATCGAAGTTCACTTGGTGTAATGGGAGAGAGGCCAATTCAAATGTTTGTGAACGTCTTGATAGGTTCTTTGGTAATCCTTAGTGGTGGAATTTGTTCTCACAAGCTAGAGTTGTACATGGTGGAGCTGCCTATTCTGACCATATCCCAATTTGGTTGGAATTTGAGAGGAGATGGGAGAAACTGTTCAGATTTAAAACTATGTGGCTTGGTGAGAAAAGCTGTGATAGAATTGTGAAAGATATATGGAGAACTAGCTCTGGTAGAAATACAATGGATGAGGTGATGTTAAAGATCTCTGATTGTGTGGTAAGAGATTACGACATTAGAATAGAATAACATTTGGGAATGGTCAGAGGAATTTATTAAGAGCTCAGAATTGATTGAAAGAGCTACAAGTAAGTGACCCCAGGGGGATTAGAAGAGAAGAACACAAAGTTGTCAGGGAAGAAGTGCAGAAGTGGCTAGCATAAGATGAGGTGATGTGGAGGCAAAGATCTAATGCATTATGGCTAAGGGAAGGGAAAAGAAATTCAAAAAATTTCCATACAAAAGCATATCACAGAAAAAGGAAAAATAAAATTGGGAGGATTTAGGACGAGGAAGTGATATGGCAGGAAGGGGAGAGAAGGGATAAATTAATCACCGACTATTTTTAGAACTTGTTTACAGCATCAAATCAACGTGAGTCTAGTGGTTTTTTTGAGGTGTTGGCTAGGAAGGTGACTAGTGATATGCATGCTGAATAATCAAATAGATACATAAAAGCTAAGGTTCTTGAGGGATTGAAGCAAATGGATCCAGCAAAAGCACCAGGACTAGATGGTATGGCCCCCCTATTTTTTCAAAATTATTGGCCTTGTGTTGGTAAATATGTCTCTCATGCTGTTCTTGAGGTGCTAAATACTGGTATTTTCCCTCATTCATTGAATCATACTTTTATTTCATTAATTCCTAAGAAGACCAACCCTATGAAAGTAGCATATTTTAGACCAATTAGTCTTTGTAATGTGGTTTATAAATTGATATCAAAGGTCATTGCTAATAGACTTAAGAAGATACTTCCTTAGATAATATCCGATTCTCAAAGTGATTTTGTTCCGGGTAGATTAATCACTGATAATGTGTTAGTTGCATATGAGCTGGTCCATTATTTAAAGTTGAAGAAGGAGGGTAAAAAATGCTATATGTCTCTAAAACTTGATATTAGTAAAGCGTATGATCGTGTTGAGTGGGGTTTTTTTTAAAAGAATTGATAAGGATCATGGGCTTTGATTTAAAGTTGATTGAATTGATTATGGGTTGTATCCAGTCTGCCTCTTTTTCAGTTTTAGTCAATGGGGTTCCAATGGGCCATATAGTTCCAAGCAAAGGAATTAGACAAGGAGACCCTTTGTCCCTTTATCTATTTTTATTGTGTACTAAGGGGCTTATCTTCTTATTGAACGATGTTGCCACAAAAAATGTTATTCCTGGGATTAAAATCTGTAGAAATCTTCCCTGCATCAACCACCTCCTCTTTGCAGATGATAGTGTGATATTTTGTAAGGCTGATATGGGAGAAGATTCAAGCACTGTTGGCTAGATATGAGCAGGCATTGGGTCATAAATTAATAGAGATAAAACTGCTATGATCTTTAGTGGTAATGTTTCAATTGAAAGGAAAAATGAATTGATGCAGCTATGGGGAAGTGAATGATGTACAACAATATGAAAAGTATTTAGGTGCACCACCTGCTGTTGGTAGATCTAAATCAAAGGCTTTTTATAATATTAGGAGAAGGGTATGGCAGAAATTACAATGTTGGAAAGAAAATTTGTTGTCACAAGGTGGAAGAGAAGTGTTAATCAAAGCAGTGGCCCTATCAATTCCTACATACTCAATGAGCAGCTTCTTGCTACCTATTGGGCTATGTACTGAATTGGAAGCTTTAATGGCAAAATTCTAGTGGGGTCAGAGGAAGGATGAAAGAAGAATTCATTGGATTAATTGGTAAAAATTATGTGATCAAAAGGGGAAAATGGGGTATCAGATTTAAAGATTTGCATGTGTTTAATTTGGTCATGTTGGCCAAGCAAGAACGAAGGATTATGCAAGAGACAGATTCATTGCTTCATAAAGTCTTCAAGGCAAAACATTTCCTAATGAAGTTTTCCTGAAAGCTGGACTAGGTAAAAGACCATCTTTTACCTGGAAATGCATTTGGGAAGCGAAGAATTTATTGGGTCAAGGCTGTCTATGGAGGATAGGAATTGGCAAGACTGTTAAGCTATGGGAGGACCATTGGATTCCAAGTCACCAATCTCTAAGGCAGGAAGAATTTTTTATTATGGATGAATTTAAAGAAGCTCCAGTGGAAAGATTAATTGATCTTGTTACTAAAGGATGAAAAGTGGAAAAACTTAGGGCTTTCTTCAATCCAAATCTTATTGCTGATATTTTAAAAGTAATGATTTTTCCTTGCGATCAACTTGTTAAGATGATTTGGTATCAAGAAAGGAGTGGTAAGTTTAGTGTGAGAAGCTGCTACAAAATTTTCAAGGAGAATCTCAAGGGTGGTATAGGGGAATGTTCGAATGCATGACAACAAAAATTACTTTGGAAAACATTATGGAAAATGAAAGTTCCTAATAAAATAAAGGTGTTTGCATGGAGGGCCTACAAGGAGGGATTAACATCACAGCAGAACCTGCTCAAGTGAAATGTTAAAATTGAGGGATCTTGTTGTTTTTGCAAGCAGGGAGTAGAAGACACAACTCATGCTTTGTTTTTCTGTCAATCCATACATTCAAGCTGGTTTCCATATGTCCCTTTATTGAAAACCCTGGACACAAACTTGTATGTTATGCAAACAGCTCTGCAGGTGTTAGAGCATAGCCACGATGATGAATTCTCTTCATTTTTTACTCTTGCATGGAGCTTTTGGTAGAGAAGGAACCAAATGGTTCATGAGCAAAAATGTATTGAAGTGAGTCGGGTTATTGATTATGATTTGTCTATTCAAAAGTCTTTTTTTGAGTTGAAACAAGTACCTCAATCAATGGTTAGAGCTTTTTATGATTGGAAGCCTCCTCTTGGCAATCGGTTAAAATTGAATGTAGATGGGGCTGTTTTTGGTGATATCAATAAAGCAGGAGTTGGGCTGGTGCTTAGAGATGGTAAGGGAGATGTGATGTTGGCTGCTAGTAAGGTTGAGTATGAAGCCTCATATGCGAAAGCTATTGAATTATTAGCTATCTTTCGAGCCTTACAGTTGTGTGCTACTATGGAGATCCAAAGACTTATGATAAAGTCAGATTGCTTGATGGTTGTACAAGTGCTCAATAATGATCTTGAAGCTCCTGCTCTACTAGATCCTTTAGTGCAGGAAATCAGAAAACTACAAGGCTTATATGCAGATTGCAATATTCAACATGTGTGTCAAGAAGGTAACTAGGTTGCTCACAAACTTGCTCGGTATGCTTGGAATGTTGAGGATATCTCAATGTGCCGGGATTTTTTTTCCAGATTTTTTTTCTCAAGACATTTGTTTTGAAAAATATTTGTAAACTTTCTTTATTAATGAAATATTTTGTTTTTATCAAAAAAAAAAGTATGCAGTGAACCTATACTAGTGTTCAAAGATGAGCTTGTCACAATATGCAAAAATAGACAGTTCTCAAAATATGGCAGTGGTATCTTCAAAGAATCCGCATTTCATTAACAATATACAAAGACCATAGGCACAAGCATAACTGAAACATTATCAGTAACAGAAGCTGATGACATGTTTATCCTCGTGGCAAGGTTGTGCATGTCTGCAGTTAGCCAAGCAAAACATACCACTATCTCATCACCAAGGCGATGCACTCAAAATAGATATCATGTTTTCCCCCGTGGTAGGATTGTGCATTTTGCGAATAACTAAGTAGAACATAGATCACCATGATATCAAAAGCGATTGCGCTCAAAACAGAGACTACTATTATGTCCCATAGCAGGGCGAGGCCAGAGGCTACTATTATGTCCTATGGCAGGGCCAAAAGCCACTATTATATCCCTTGGAGGGGCCATAAAGCATAGCAAAACATAATCTTATGCCTCAAGGTTTTCAAATGCAATATTATATCATAACAGAGTACTGAGCGGGTACATATCATATAATCATATAAACATTTTAGGCCTCATATACATATTTTTATTCATATTTCATGCTGTAGAGAACCGTAGTATAAAAATTGCTTAAGTCTACACCATTTATGAATAAACTATCAGATTTCAAAGTTTAGAGTAGAGACCAGTGCATAAAATGATCGAGGTTGTTTTCGTAACAGAATATGCACACTTTTCGTAAAATTATAGTCAATTTTTAGGTGAAGTCTAGCATAGCAATACCGCTTACTTGACTCTTGCCATGAATCATTCAAGCCCTGGATTTGACCTCTAATGCTATGACAACCTATAACCATAACACATTCATTAAAAAGTTAATAACCCAAACAAGCATGCCACTGACTTTACTAACAAGCCCCAAACCAGTACAAAAACCAACTTGTTTAACGAAAATCCACAACCCAAGATACATATTCAACATTCACAAATTACTCACCCCATCCAATGAAGTTCACCACCTCACAAAATTTAGTCGATCCTCGTATTTGTTTAACTGTTTACTACAAACTTACTATTATTTATAAAATCATTCCTGACATGTTATACAACCAGTTCACATATTCAATCACAACTTAACTCAACATGTCAAACACATAAACAACACATTTACTCTCGACATGTCGAACTGTCATATCCAATGATATTATAGCCACTATTAAGTCTCTTCTGCCTATAATATTACAAACCTGAGCCTCTCTACATGTCAAAAAACACCCAAACAACAACCCAACAACCACAGTTTTCACATGTCCAACACAAATGGCCCACCATCATGACAAGTCCAAGACAATCAGCCCAAAACCACAAGTCCAACACAAATACCAATAGAACTACTACAAACCAATACCATAACTTCACAAAGAACATAAATTTATCATACAAAAATAGAAGCGTAAATCTCTAGTAACACTAATCGTCCATGTCACAACAGTACAATGCAAAATGCAAGACGAACTACTCGAAATAACTATACCTAATTTCGTGCGATGGCCCATAAAATTTACAGAGCGAGACGACGTTGTCTAGGGCTAATTCCAATGTCCTATGATACGACAATGATGTTAAAAAAAATATTTAAAATAGTGATTAATACATGATGGCAGGGACAAATTTTTGAGCGAGTAAATCAATCAGGGCATACCTTGATGATGAGAGGTTGTCTACAGTGGCCCTTGGTTCGTTGTGGTTTCAAACAGAAAGGGTGTGTCTCCATGTGAGCGAGAGCTTGAGAGCTTGCTACAGTACAACTAGAGAAAATAAAATAAAAAATTACTATTGAGAACAAAAGTGCCAGCAAAGGGAGAAAAGTGGGAAAGGAAGAAATACTTACCGATGTGATGTGTAATATAATTTATTAATTATTAAATCTTATTCAAAAAGTAAACAACTCAAGCCGAGCTTGAGCTAGGCTCGACTAGAGCTCATTTTTTGGACGAGCTCGAGCTCTCTTGTGTTGAGAATTTATCTTACAGAGTCGAGCCGGAACAAAGATAAAATAAAAATCTCGAGCTCAAGATTGAGTTTTTGTGTCTAGTCAAGGTCAGAAGCTAAAGACTAGCTCGACTCGATTATAGCCCTACTTGGGTGTTACAATGTAATTTTAAATTTACTGGTATTGTTAGAATTAATGACTACCTTATTTATTTTGCACTAGCAATTTAATTGCACACTCTTGTATTGCATGTATGCACACACTTTGTTGTCATAATGTGCTTGGGGTGTATGATGTGAGTGGTTGGCATCTCGATGTCATGACTACCACCAAAGCATAAGTGGGGATTGAAGGCACCACCAAATCGACATCTAAAATGTGTGCCATGTTGTACATGGGTTTTACAAGCACCACTTGCGTTCACCGGTGTTCTCAGAATGCAGGCAAATCACAATTTTTTTTGTCTAGTAATTGCTTAATTTGGATTATGGGAACAAATCTGAAAATAAGTTGGTAATAAGATGAGATGGACTCCAATTTAGCTGGAATGAGTCGATCAAATCCGTTATTGACTTCTATTTTTTGTATATTCTATCCTCACAAGGTTTATCTTTATATATCCTCAATGACAATTAGATCTATTGCAAGAATTGTTTATTCTAAATTAAACAGATTGATGATCAGTTCTATGTAATAAGTCGCTACAAAAAATCTTTACCCTATGAGCATCCACATTGGGATGTCCAAATGTTTTCCTAAATTTTAGTCAAAAATCATATTTCCTTATTTTAACTACTCATCTTTCCAAAACATCCTACATTTCACTCCCTATCATTTCTCTATTCTATTAGAATAATTTTTTTCTATTTTTTATTCATTATTATTTTTTCTCTCACTTCCCATTACAATCTTAACTATTGACTCTTTTATCTTTTTCTTTCTTTTTTGAACTCTTACTCTCTAGTGAATATTTTAAATAAAAATAAAATTTTTTTTTTCCGGGTATGAGAACAATTTCAATAGGATTATCTTTTATAGAATAATTTAAGTTTTTGTCAAAATTCATCTTGTCCAATGCTAAATGCATTTTGGTTGGTCCTTCAATAGGTGCCAACAATGCTCAAATGGAAATTGGCTTTTCTATAGTGATTGGAACAAAAGCTCCGCTTTATCAAACTTGCAAAATATAATCAAAGAGGAAATAATTAGTGTGTGTTTATCCATAAATCTAGTAAAACAGTATGTATAAGAGCAAGAAAGTAGTGGATGGATATATCTTGTCTTGTTCAGTCATGCCACTTTGATTTAACTCTTTGACTTGGGATACCTTCGCACATAATTTATTGATCACCTTTTGAAGTGCCAACCATTGATGCATTAAGGACCCAATGCTCCGGTATGTTGCACTTTGCTTATATTGATTGATTGTAAAAGAATTTTCTCCTAAGTTGGTTGTGTTTTTTATCGGTCATTTGGATTGCATCTAGTTTAGTTTTTAACCATGCTGAGACAAGTAGTTTGTCTTCCTCTTAAGTGAAGTTCGCACCCTTTTGTGGTAAGTACCTCTACTTGGGGTGGGGTTGGAGAGTCTTCCACCAATACTAGATTGTGTTGAGTTTGACTCAAGAAAGTATGGTCAATGTTAGGGCCTTGATTTAGGAAGTTTGTAAAGAAAATATTTCCATGCACTTTTGAGTCCATTTCTATAAAATCATAGAAAATGAAGGAGTTTAGACATGTTAGAAAGAAAATATCAATAGTGAAAGCATTTTGCAGACCACTCTTGAATAAAATGGTGACATAGAGGAAGGGGCAAGAACTTATGGTTGAAACAAACGATTACCAATATTCTAAGTCATCACACAGATATTGGCTAGCTGAGTCACCCTGCCATGCAATTTGTGTCCATTTTCCTCTAAGGTGAAAGTAGTAATATCAAACCTTTTGTGTCTCAGTGCAATTTAACACTTTTAACAGTTTCTCCATTCTCAATAACCATTTTTCCACTACCACCGGATTTGCCTCCCCAGATAAGGTAAAAGGGTTGTGCCTTTTAAACTATCCAAAAGAGCAACCCTCTCTTAGATTTTCATGTCTCCTAGTACTCTATGCAATTCTAGAATATATTCTATCAGTCACTTCATCAATTTCATCTATCTCAATCTCAATAGACATTTCCTCCTCTAAATTACATTCCGGGGTTGAAATTTCAACAACAGACTTCTTCATTTGCTTTGGTGGCATATTTAACCTATTTTATCACCAAAATGAGTTATATAAATAAGAGCACAATAATAGGTCCAACAAACAATACTATACCATAATTTATCAAAAATAAATAAACTCGAATCAATTTTAGACTACAATCAACAAAACTTACCACTGTCTATTCGCATCCAAACCAAAATGTAATGAGGATCAAGACCTAATTCTATGGTGTGTTTAACCTACGCTCCAACTGTAATCACCTTTCTTTCCTAAGTGTCTACAGAACCATAGACCTAAGCTCTGATACCACCTTTGTAACGATCCAAACCCAAAACTATAAACGGACAGAGTTCTGCCTATATTTTGAAAATTTTCTCCCTATTTACAACATATATCATAGACACAATCTCTAAAGTATTCACAACTATAATACAATGATCCAAAAATTCATTCACAAGTTCGGCTAGAGCTATTAAATTCTAAATAATTACAAATACAAATACTCCAACAAAAACTGTAAAATAAGTAAAATATGACCATAAGAAAACTCTTTGTACAACCAAAACCAACTTCAAGCATCAAAATCATCAAGCCCAAAAACTACCAACCTCAAGTGACTAAACCAAGTCCAATCTAGAATCTTTGTCTCAAAAGCTATCACTTCAAAGGAATGAATTTTTACGACTCTGAAAAATATGTGAAATGAAGTGGTTTGCTACCACATGCTCAATAAGTAGCAATTTAATGGGGGTGTAAGAGTTGGCAATTTTCTTGACTATAAGAGAGTGAATAAATTCTCAATACAATAATATGAGCAATACAATTTAATGTCAACCAACATATTCATCCAAACGTTATATTCAAGGTCACGTGATAATAGGGAAATCACCAATATACCACAAATATATCATGCCACAAAGACATCATGCCGCGAGGGCATCAATATACTACAAATATATTATGCCACGAAGAAATCACGCCGCGAGGGACGTCAAACATGTCACAAAGACATTCAAATCATGAGCTCAAGAATAAATAGCATGCTCACATTTAACTTTCAAATTTAATAAGCCACATGGCATTTTTCAAACATTCTAACGATTACAAAATTTGTACAAATCCTACAAGTAAAGCCAAAATAGCAATAATAGTGTGCACAAATTCAAATTTTACACAAGTTTGAAATATAATACCCTAGTGCACCATTCCACACAAAACCAACGTTTCTTTTATTAAAAACCCATTAAAGACCCAATTACCTTGACTTTTAGTTAAAATAGTCACGATATTCTTTTGTCAACAGTCACTCGGAACCTATTTCAAGACTATTATAATCCGTCAACTTCTACACTAAAAATGATCTCACTTAACTCTAAAATTTCACACAATCCTTAATAACATGAATTTAGACTTGTTCTAAAAGATTATTCTCCAAAATTGATAAACTCCAAATTTATAGGTTTCAAATATGCTGCCAGACAGCATGTACACAGGCCTCTATCCCTATATTAGTTCAACGATATAACATTTCCATAAAAATAGATTAATTCTAGCTAATATCCACCACCACCAAGTTAAATATTAAATTCATCTTCAATACACCCTAACTACGTAATCAACGAGGTATATTCTCAACAATTCAAAATACCAAATCCTAACAAATTTTATACTCAAAATTCATAAAAAAAAATACTATCCATGAGGAATGAGAATTTAGCTAATATTGTCGTTGATGGTGATTAAACAACAATGAACAGTGACAGAGGTAGAGGTTACATAGAGAGAGAGAGAGAGAGAGAGAGAGAGAGATTATATGTGTGGTTCAGAGAGAGAGGGAAAGAGAGTAAAAAATTACAAATAATATATATATATGTATATATACAGAGGGTTAGAGAGAGAGAGAGAGAGTATGTGCCGTTGGGGGGGGGGGGAATTGAGAGAGTGAGACGAGATGGCGGTTGAGAGAAAGAATCGGAAAGAGAGAGACAGGTGTGAGAGAGTGAGTTTGGGGGGGGGGTAGAGAGAGACACGAAGGATTGAGAGAGAGAGAGAGAGAGGGGAACTGTCGAGAATCTGAGAAGGGGGGAAGTTACTGGACGGGAAGGGAAGAGAATGGGGGGGGGGGGAGGGGAAGAAAAAGAAAGAAAAAAAAAAAAGAGAAAGGGGATGGGCCTTTGGTTTGGGCTAGGTTGGGTTATTATAGAAAGGCTTCAAATCCCGATTGCTTTTGTGAAAATCTCACAATAAAGATGGCCCATCCAGGTTACCTTGCCATATCGATCGAAGAACATTCACTATAGCAGTTGATACTACACTCCCAATTTCCAATCCTACCATCATTATAGTCTCATGACATTACAAATATAGCCCCAATGACAACTTGTGCATATCAACCCCAAAAGTTGCAAACAAGAAATAATGCACTAACTCAAGAACAAGCTGGTCAACAATAGAGTAGTTGCCAGAAATCACAAATCCAAGAAATCACAAAACACAAAGCAAAATTCACATCTTGTTATCACAACCCACAAATCTCAGAAATCATAGACAACCAACAACCGAGATCAGAACATTACACAAAGCACAAATCACAGAATCTGTATAATGAAAATCTGTCAAAGCCCGAAAATAGGAGCATAGAAGCTGTACAAATCAAAGATACAATAATCAAATCAAAGACCCAATGGTAAAAATCAGAGCCCCAATGCTGCCACAATCAAATGGTAACAAATAGAATAGCAGAGCAATGAACCAATGAGTTATAGTACAATCAGCCAAAAGCCTTCCCATGAGAGAGAGTGTGTGTGTGCGCGCGTGTGTGTCAGAGGTGCAGAGACTTACTGAAGAAGACGGTCAGAGGTGCGGTAGGATTGGAATACGAAGGAGACTTGGTAGCAAGTAGGACTCGAAGAAAGAAGATACATAGGAGTAAGGAACCAAAATAAGGAAAGGGGATATACAATGGCTCCGCAAATATGGAGATCCTATGTAGCATTTCCAAATCAAAACCCTATTTTGGGATAGGACGAATGGTGCATTTGGAGTTTTCCTCAAATGTGAAGTACCCTAAATTACAAAAAAAAAAAAAAAAAAAAAAAAGAAAAAAAAAAGAAAAAGAAAAAGAAAAAAGAAGAAGAAAAGGAGGTATAATCTGGGGATACTCTAGGCAAGCACTAATGCATCCTTCCCAATGTAAAGAAAGGGCCACCGATGGAATTCAAAGTCTTGTAGTGGTCAAAAGCAACGGACCTGTTGGGTTTGCTCCTTTGGAGTCCCATACCGGTGGGAGAGAATTGAGGAGCAGGCCTCAAGAGCCTATAAATAAGATACTTGGCCTCTTAGTTAATTATACCAAGTCATAAGCTTAATTAGTAACTTGCGACTCTAAGAAAATTCCTCTATTAGTTTTTTCTTGTAAAAAGGAAAGAGGTGAGAGTTAAAGTTTTGCTAGTGGGGAAACTTTGTGGGTGTTATTTAGGGTAAGGAGAAAAATTATGTGATTGTAATAATTTTTTACATAGTGTATTTTCTTCTCTGGGTCTGGTGGTTTTTATCCTGTTCGGGAGTTTCCAAGTAAATTCTTGTGTCGTTATTATTTCTCTATTTTTCTTCATATTTCACCAAAGGGTGGATCCTGGGAGGGTGAATTTGGGAGGTCCAAATTGGTATCAGAGCCACTAGGTTCTTTTTGGTGGGTGGAGCTTTGGTGTGGTAGGTGGATACGTACAGTCTAAGGAGGTTCTGTCTAGGAGATTGATATTTAAGTGGTCCAGTGTGACCCTCCAATCTTTCCTGGAAACCTTGAAGTTATGTTTAGGAAAGAATAATTTTTTTTGGGAATTTACTTAGTGATCAGTACCATTCATTTCTACGGTAAAATTCATCGAGGCAATGTCAGGAAGTAAGGCTTCAAATCCTATCATATATGAGGAGGAGAAATTTGATGGGAGAATCAATTTTGGCTTGTGACAAGTTTAAGTCAAAGATGTTTTGATTCAATCAGGATTACACAAGGCATTTAAGGGCAGACCAACCCTTGAAGTCAACAGTGATACTAGCGTGACTGATGAAACAAAGAGCAGATCTGAAATGAGCGATGAAGATTAAGAGGATCTAGATTTGAGAGCAGCAAGTGATATACGTATGTGCCTTGCCAAGAATGTTCTTGCAAATGTACATGGAATATCTACGGCAAATGAATTCTGGGAAAAGCTCGAAGAGTTGTATCAAACGAAGGGTGTCTCGAATCGGGTGTACCTGAAGGAGCAGTTTCATACACTGCGGATGAGTGAAGGTACGACTATTTCAAATCATTTAAGTATTCTCAATGACATTGTCTCTGAGCTAAAATTTATTAGAGTTAAAATTGATGATGAGGATTAAGCCTTGAGGCTCATTTGGTCTCTTCCACTTTCCTATGAGCATATGAAGCCTATTTTGATACATGGGAAAGAGAAAATAACTTTTTCAGATGTTATCAGTAAACTCTTTTCTGAAGAGAGAAGACTAGGTGGTGGAAGAAATGATCCACCTAGAAACTTTGCATTTGTAGTAGCTGGTAATGGGAAGAAGAATAACTTCATGAAGATGAAAGTAGTCTGCTGGCGGTATAGACAATCTGGGCACGTTAAGAAAAATTGTCCAAAAGCAGGAGCAGGTTCGGCAAGTGGCTCCAAGTTAGTAAATGAAGATACTGGTAATAAAACTAACATTGTGTCTCTCTCCATGGGAGACGATGTCTTTTGAAAAGGGATATGTACATCCTCATGGCATGCCGCTAATTCCCAAAGTTGTCATGATAGAGGATGTGTTAAAATTAGTGGGTTCACAAGTTTGCACACAGGCATTGGTTTGGCATTAATGCAGGATGTGTGATGGAAATTCATGTTGATGGTTGATGAACTTCAAGGAAAGCCAAACGTAGAAGTTGCACCATAATTTTCAGCAAGGTTATTTTCAACATACGCCGAAATTGAAATACTTGGAATTGTTTATTCTGAGTGGGTATGCTTTTATGGTGGAGAATGATAGCGGAAGTTATGAAGATCTTCATTGCGGTGAAGTGTGGTTGTGGGATCAGCCAAAGTTGCAAGGTGGAGATTGTTGGGTTTGCTCCTTTGGAGTCCCACACCAGTGGGAAAGAATTGAGGAGCAAGCCTTAAGGCCTATAAATAAAGTGTTTGGCATCTTAGTTAATTACACCAAATCATAAACTTAATTAGTAACTTGTGACTCTAAGAAAATTTCTCTATTAACCTTTTTTTGTAAAAATGAAAGAGGTGAGAGTTGAAGTTTTGCTAGTGGAGAAGCTTTGTAGGTGTCATTTGGGGTGAGGAGAAAAATTATGTGATTGTAATAATTTTTCACATAGTGTATTTTCTTCTCTGAATCTGGTGGTTTTTCTCCTGCTTAAGAGTTTCTACGTAAATTCTTGTGTTGTTATTATTTCTCTATTTTTCTTCATATTTCACCAAAGGGTGGATCTTGAGGGGTGAATTTGGGAGGTCCAAATTCCCAACAGAACCGACATCACACGTTATCAGGCCAATATTACCCAGACCTTCCCCAGCCCCACGATCCTCTGCACTGACTCAGTGTCTATACTTTCAGTTACACTACAACCTCACTTTCAAGTTTTCAACACCCATTACCAGATATGGAAACCCTATTCTTTTCTATCTACGTCTTCCTCTTTCACTTTAACATCTATATGCTCTCAAACGCCCACTTGGAGCTCCGTTCTAGATCAGTTTAATTGGAGAAGAAGAAGAAGGAAAAACAATAGAGAAGATGGGCCGTGGAAAGATCGAGATCAAGATGATAGAGAACCGCACGAACAGGCAGGTCACCTACTCCAAACGAAGAAATGGTATTTTCAAGAAAGCTCAGGAGCTTACAGTTCTTTGCGATGCTAAGGTCTCCCTCATCATGTTCTCCACCGGTGGAAAGTTGCACGAGTATACCAGTCCCAACACAACGTATGTAGATAACGCTTTCGTCTCTTTCTCCTTTTGTTGTTCTTTGAAGAATGAAACGCTAGTAGATAGATTTTGTTTTGATAAATCTTTTATCAACCAGGACAAAGGAGATCTATGATCAGTACCAAAAGGCTTTGGGGATAGATCTGTGGAGCTCACACTACGAGGTTAATCTCTCCCATCTCTTTCTAGGTTTGATCTGTGAATGTGTCTATTTATATTATTAATGGTTTCCTCATTGTTTCTCTTTCTGGTTTGTTTCTGCGTACTTGTGACTGCAGAAGATGTTAGAAGATTTGAAGAATCTGATGGATAGTAACAATCGACTGGGCAGGGAGATAAGGTAAAACAAGAGGGGAAAAGCAATGATCTGGTAGATTAAAAGCAGCCCCATGCCCGAAACGTAGAGCGCCCAAGTTTTTCATGTGTAGCTCATTCAGGTATGGTTTTGACAGGCACAGGTTGGGTCAAGATCTGAACGGTCTGAACTTTGTCGAGCTCCATGCTCTTGAGCATAAGGTGTCTACTTCCGTGGACGTCATACGCGCACGAAAGGTTAGATTTTTATTAATTCCATTCCCAGCGTAAGTAGACAGTCAGTAGTACTACTTGGAAACAAACATGAATTGGATGCATGATAAAAACTAAGATGTAGAACAAAATCTCGTTTGTTTTCGCAGATGAGATGAGTTAAGATTAAAGTTAAAAATTTAAATAAAATATTATTAAAATATATTTTTTAATATTATTTTTATTTTGAGATTTAAAAAAATTGAATTGTTTATTTTATTTTGTGTTGGAAGTTGAAAAAATTATAACGATAAAATGAGATGAAATATTTTCTAAAAACAAACGACGCCAGTTTGCAGTTTTCCCTTGCTCCTTATGTTACTGATCTTTGTTCATTTGAGAAAGCACAACTGTCAATATATGAATACATGGACTTCAATTAGTGCAGTAGTTTCTTAATTAAGACACTTATTTGTACAATTTTTTCAACATCTTTTTATGCATTGCTAGATCTCATCTAGATGCAGTATCCTGACTATTGTTTTCAATTAGAAGTTAATAATGCAAGTGAAAGCTGGCATGTATAAGAGGTATATAAATAGCATTTTTCAAATTCTGAATAATGTATATAAAACTAATTAAATGGTAATTATTCTTGTTATTTTCGAACAGGTATGAAATTTGAAAGTTCAGTTCAAACTGGGTGGGTTTTATTTGGCATACTTGGAACTCTTCGAAAAATATATAGAGTCTTGCCTAGCATTTTTTTTTTCTTTTTTCTTTTCATATTTTTTTAATATATTTAAATATTTTTAAAAAATAAAAAAAATATATAAATACACTTAAAATCATTTTTTTAATCACTAAATTAAAAAAAAATGACAGTATTTAACTTGAGCGGTAAAACAAGAGAGGCAAAGTAGCTTTTATCAAATATATATAGGTATATATAGAAAGAAAATGAATAGACTCCAATTGCCTATGGTTTTTAAAGTGCTTTTGCAGTTCCTTGAAGCTCAGAATCCTTGAGATCTGGACCTCATCCATTGAACTTTCTTCGGAAGAAAAAGCACCATGAAATGGAATTAGTAATTTTTTTCATCATTTTATTTTCGCCAATCTATCTTGCATATGAATTTGTCCGAGGTTTCTATCTAGCTAAATTTCTATAATGGAGCTGTATATATAGATATTTTGGAGTATCAAAACGTTTTTGAGCTAACCATCCAAGCTTCATGTATCCTTCACAGTTGCATGTGATCAAAGGCCAGACCGATAAATACAACAAAAAGGTTTGTAAATTCAATAGTACTAGCTGACTTCTTTCTTAATTTATGTTTCATATTCCCACCAGATTTTCCATTTCTAAGCTGCTTTTTTAGAACACCATTATTCTTATCATTCGTTGCAGATCAAGAACTTGAAGGAAATACACCGCGATCTCCAGCTCAATCTTGTAAGGCTGGGGAAAATGAGTTTTTCTTAATTCAATTCAATTCAATTTTCTTCTGTTAATCGTTCGTTTTATGTTTCAACTCATATTTACAAATATATAGTATCCAAAATGATGATCTTGTTTCTCTTTCTGGTGCCCTTAATTTTAGAGAGCAAAATATGAGGAATCCCAATATGGACTAGTGGTGGACAATGAAGCTGCAGACTATGAATCCGCAGTTGCTATAGCCAATGGTGCCTCCAACTTATTTGCATTCCAGCTGCAGAATCTGAATCTTCATGATGCTGGAGGATTTGTTTCCCACGATCTGCGCCTTGCTTGATCTCAGTGGCATTAATAGGTCACATTAATGATGCTTTTCTAGACATCATGTCTAGCTAGCTAGTTAAACTTATGAGGGAATAAGTGAGAATTGGACTTGTACTTCTCCAACATTATTTTTTAGATAAGATTATGTTTTATATATATGATCGATGCAGTTTGCTATTTATGACATCTGTTCCCTAAAACTTCATTGGGATACTATTTGATTTGAAAAGTTTTAAGTCTGTGAGTTTGGATCCAATTACGCTGTTCATACCAATCATTCAATTTACATTTGGATGTGAAAACTTAGATTTCAGTGTTTCGGTATCTTCTTCTCTTGGATTAATTGTTACGAAAGCAGCTGCACGCATTTTGGGACAACAAATTTTGTCCCAAAAAATTGGGATTTCGTCCCAAAATACTTCTAAGAATGAAAAAAAAAAAAAAAATCTTCCCAAGGTCGTTTCAATCCCAAAATGTATTTTGGGACAAAATTGATAAAAGGTTTTTTGGGACAAAAATATCAATTTCGTCCCAAAAATTGAGCAAAACCATTCAATCACATTTGAACAGAATAAATTTTTCGGGATGCTTGAATTTCGTCCTAGAATCATGTTTAAATGTTACAAAATTTATGTTCAAACGTATTTTGTGTTAGGAAATGTTCAAACAAACAATTTGATGGTCAAACTGTGAGACGTTCGAACGAATCATGATAGGGTCGAACGATTTCATATCAGTAGACGTTCAGATGTTTAGTTCACGTTTGATGATTCGTTCGAACAGTTTCACGTACTATTCAAACGTTTAATTCCGATTACATTTGAATGTTCTATATCAATGTTTGACTAGTTTTACTCATCTTATTCGAATGGTTTTTCTCGTTTGAACAGTAATTATTTTATTTTATCCAATAATTAAAAACCAAATAGACATACATAATATTTAATAAAATACATTACAATTTATTTAATACCAAAAAAACTAGTCTAATAAGTGCGAATTAAATAAATAAAACAGTAGTAGTACTAGAGTTCTTCGTACAAAAATAGATCATAAAATCTCTACATATAATGTAAATTAGTTACTTGGAGGCCTGAACTATTGTATAAACATCTGCATTTAGAGTTGCACATCTCTTCTAAACTCATCTTGTTGTTGTTCCAAATTGTCTTAAAATAGAAACTATTTTTCTCAATCCAGTTTCTAAGTTTCTAGATATGAGACAATCTTTCATCAAAAGCTTTTGGACCAAGATCTGTCCATATAAACATGTTGACAACACTCCATAAAACTTTTGGACCAAAATCTGTCCATTGGGTTGGTCAAAAACTCCAAGTTACAAAACACTATCCAATTTATTA
The DNA here is from genome assembly GCF_004785595.1 of Juglans microcarpa x Juglans regia. Taxonomy (NCBI): domain Eukaryota; kingdom Viridiplantae; phylum Streptophyta; class Magnoliopsida; order Fagales; family Juglandaceae; genus Juglans; species Juglans microcarpa x Juglans regia. Next base: position 21,001,176 of record NC_054601.1, on the reverse strand, counting down.
CTCAAATTGACCTCGCCATGGTTAAAACAACTTTTGACCAACCCAATGACCATTAAATCAAACACTAAAGGTACCAACAGAAATTAGACTCAAATAGAAACAACTTTTATTAAGGACTCATCATGAAAAATACTTATAAGGATTTCCAAAATGGCACGCAAAAGACTCAGACAACTTCTCGAGAGAGCTTCTAAGTGTTCTCTCCAAGAACGTAAATGAAAATGGGTAAAATGAGTGAAATGATGACTTGCACACCTAATAAAATTCTGAAAAGTGAAGTATGGGCTTGACCTTGATGTATGGTAATTAGATCACAAAAGGCGCAAATAGTGAGTGGTTTCAGCCAAGGAAACTTCCAAGAGAATGGTGGTGGTGAGGTGGCTTTTTCCTCCCACATGAAGTGACTATTTGGGGTTGTCATGGGCAGAGGTTGGTCTGCCATGGGCGAGTGGAAACTTCCTTAAGAAGCTTTGCCAAGTTGGCCAAAATTCATTGCCTTAATGGGTCTTAAACAAGTGGGCTTCAATTTGGAGTTTAAAGAGGGTTTGGTTAGGGTTTGAAATGATATTAAGCCCATATCCAGTTTGTCTTTGTCCAATCAAAATTCCAAAGTTTAAAGGGTTGGATAAGATGTCATAACATGAATTCGAAGAACTAATAGCATATGGAAGTGATTTAATCAAATAATTAAACACAATGCTAAAAATCTGATCAAATAAGGTTTGGAGGCCAAGGTTTGGGATTTAGGGAAACCATTTAGGGTTTCGGTTTTAACCAAACTTTTGAGATTTCAATTGAATTCTAAGTATTTATGGTTTCACTAAGATTGAAACCCTCTTTTGTTTGATACAATTTGGTTGATTGGGTGGGATAGTATTTTGCTTAGGTGGCATGATCTCACACCTTGATTTCCTTCACATTTTCATCTCTTGGTGCCAAGTGTCCAATATTTTTTGCCAAGTGTGGCTAAGATCTTTTCAAGTGTCCAAATAAAATTTCTTTAACCTAATTCAGACATTCCACATTGTGATTTTAAAAACACTACACTTTCTGCTACTGTTGAAGTTACTATTCATTTTGGGAAAAGTGAAAATAAACTTTGCACTGTAAAATCCTAACCATACACACTAAACTAACTGTGCAATTCGTTTATCAAAATTCAAACCGAAGTGCCTCAAAATAAACAAAATGCATTTTAGAACAAGTGTTTCGTTTGAAAACTGAAAAATGAGATTATCGCACCATAAAATCCTAAATAATCTACTGAGTCTAGGGTCGCAGACCAATTCACATTCTGACACTTCTAACTACCTCAAATAAATAAAAGTGCACTTCTAGCACTTTAGTGAGTGATAACACTGACTATGCTGACAGACATAAACCTACGAGATTGGTCGATTCGTGAAGATTTAGGAAGTTTCAAGAAGGTTTCTAAAGTCTATAGAAATTTCACCATTGAATTTCTAGCTGGCTGTTATAACCTCAAATATGCTATTTGAGCAACTTTGTACAATTGAGCACACTTTGAACAAATTGTGTCTGTGTGAGGATAGTGTGTGAATGAGCATGGCATCTAATATGAAGCTTAAGTTTGATAAATATTAGGGGAACACGGATAGGATGAACATGATTATTTATGTAGCTTTATCCTTGACCCTTGGTATCAGATTACAGCCTTAGCATATTGGTTGAAAATGTGCAAAGGGAATGAATGGGGCGATAGAATTGAGGCCAAAGTAAGATTGCTCAGAAATTGTTTGACTGAGAAATACCACAAGTTTCAAGGGCTAGGTAGTGGAAGATCACATGTGGCCCAAATAAGTTCCTCAAGTATTATTAGTGATAACCTAGACTGCAAAGATTTTGATATAACTTTAAAGCAATATCTTGAGGAGCAACACAATTCGGAATTTAGCTCGGAGGTGGATAGGTATTTTTCGGATGTGACTGAACCAAAAACACCTGAGTTTGAGATTTTGACTTGGTGGAAGAGGAACTCGTTTAGATATCTCATCATTGCGGATATTGCATGTAATGTATTTGTCATCCCTATTTTCACCGTTGCATCCAAGTTCGCATTCAGCATCGAGGAACGTGTATTGGACCCTTATCGAAGCTCATTAGTGCCAGAGACTGTACAAGCCTTAATCTGCAGTCAAAATTGGTTGGGTAGTAAACCAATTAATATTCAGGAGGTGGAGGAGCATGTAGAAGGCATTGATATCGAAGGTAAATATTTTTATTTGTTAATTTTGATTTTTTATTACTAATTTATCAATTTTAACTTAACTTTTACATTTTTTTCTTCTTAAGGTAACCCTCCCTCAACTTCAGCAACTAAAGCATTTTTTGTTCGTGATGAGGACGAGGCTATTATGTTTTGTGTATTGTGATCGTCATATATGATTTTATAAGAAGATGATTAGTGTTCTTATGCTCTAATTTTCTGTAACTTGCTTGTTTCAGTTATATATGCAGGTCGAAATGTTCTTAATCTTAGCAGACCAAGCCACTTGACTGCAGGGCTGATTTATGAAATTATGTATCTGTTAAGATTGCATGTCATGAAATTATATTATCTACAAAGTGTGTTTATCTTTAATTTGACATGATGCAGGTGTGTCCATAGCATCGTTGACCGAGCTGTCGTTTAACTGGACTGGCTTCATTTAGTGCCATGATTTCCAATATCTCCTATACTTACAGGGATATCTATTTAATGAAAGCCATGCAGGTTTATCTTCTATGCAACTCTCATTAACCCCTTTATTGGAGTTGAACATGCAAAGCCGTTAAATGAGTTTAGAAAGTTGTTAACTTCCATAAATCAAAGTTTTTCTACTGATCTTTTTGTTTTTAAATGTCAATTTGCAGACTGACATGGATAGCACTAATATCTATGCTTATATTTCAATCATTGCCCTCTTCATCTGTATTCCACCTGCCATCATTGTAAGTGAACTTCTCTTGCAACCCCTAGATTTGGATGTTTGTACTGACCTGTATAATGCATCTGATGAGTTTATATTCTAAAGTCTCTAATTCTTTTTTGTCCTTGTTTTATTTTACAGATGGAGGGACCTCAACTACTTACGCATGGTTTTAATGATGCAATTGCAAAAGTAGGTCTAACCAAGTTCATCACCGACCTTTTTTGGGGGGATGCATGTTTTACCACCTTTACAATCAGGTAAATGTGTTTTCTGCATATTCTTTGGTAACCGATCGATGCTTTCTTGTTGATGAGTCATGCCAGAGGTAAGTCTTGTGCAGTGTATATTTTACTCTCTTTTCTTTTGTCTGGTTTTAAATTGCAGTGCTTGTTTAGTTTTTTTTTTTTTTTTTTTTTCCAACCTAATTATGTAATGTCTTTGACAAGTACTGTACTCTTTATTCAGATTTCACTCTACTAAATAGTAAAATACCAAATAAAAGTCTTAATAAAAAAGAAATAAGTACATATAGGTTTCTTTTGTCTTTTGTCTGGTTTTGACAGCCGAGACAATGGTGGCTGTTGATTTTGGTGTCTTTGTCAAGTATAAGAGAATTCTGATAAGGTTGATGTTGAGATCATCAGGGGACGTTGAGTTCTTTACCATGTTGTTGATGTTGTACGAGTATTCACTTGGAGGTTCTCAAGCTGAAGCACAGATTCAAATACATTTGCTAGTATTGCAGCTGCTTCTATAGTTGAGTTCATAGGCTCATCTTGATATTGTTGTGATGTATTATTATTTATTTTGTTCATTGTATATTGATGTTTTGCATTGTGATGTAAACAATAATGTAATATGTAATATGCATGTATTGTGTGTGTGTTGATGTATTATTATTTATTTTGTATAAAAATAATAATAAACATAAAGGCCTATTAAAAAAAAAAAAGCCTTTTGAATTGTTAAAAATATATTATTTAAAAAAAAGTATTATAAAAATATTTTAAAAAGTTTTAAAAGAAAACAAAAACAAGGTATTCATAAACCTGGATACCGTCTGGATTGTTTTCAGATTTATCCAAGTGGATAACTGTTCAGTTTTTAAAACCCAGATACAGATCTGGTTATGGCCGGGTATCCAAATCCGCATCCAGTTCTACACCCACATATATATATGTATGGATGTGTGTGTGCGCATGCAAGAAATATGTGTTTGTAAATGTGTGTGCGCGCATGCAAGAAATATGTGTGTTTGTAAATGTGTGTAAATCGGTTGAGGATCACCTCCTACTTTGGCAAGTCCTATTTACCTCTCCATTGTAGGAGAATCCTCATTCGACATAGACTAATATAGCCTCTTAGGAGCCCTTCACTAATATTGTCAACCATTTTAAAGGATAAGTTCATTTAACAATATCTAGTATATTAGTTACAACTTCTTAATGGATATGTATTTACAAGATATGCAGGAGAACAAGTTTCATTATCAGAGGCTTTTTTTTTTTGGGTAGGGGTTCACGATCTCCCACTTATGGCCAGGAATTGTAACATGGGCAACATCATTGGTAAGGAATTGGGGAGGGTTGTGGAAGTGGATTTATAGAAAGATGGGTTGGCATGGGGAGAGTTCATGAGGGTTTGAGTATGCTTGGATGTCTCGAAGCCATTATTACTTAGGAAGAAGATCTGTGTGGGGACATCCCAGCCAATTTGGATTAGGTTCTCGTATGAACGTCTTCCTAACTTTTGTTATCTATGTGGAACTCTTGGACACAATCATCGGAGCTGTGATCAGTGGACTGAAGCTATGTAGAAGATGGCAGTCTCTGATTTTCCTTATGGTCCATGGCTTCATGCAGGTGGCTTTGAGGGTTCTGTTCGAGGTCGAGAAAAATAACAAAATGACAGGAAGGGTTCGCCGGTATGTGAGGCTTTTTCGGTCGACGGAGATTCACTGGTAACTCCTTCGAAGGAAGTTAATGCCAATCATTCAAATGTGGAGGATATCATGGAGAAGATAAAGATGGTTTTGAATGTAGTGATCCTGCTTCTCAATTTCCGTTTTAAGGAACTAATTGTGAGGAGCATATCTCAAAGAAAAGGCAGTTAAGCAAGGTTTCTGGCAATAATATAGGAGTTTTAAATGGAGGGTGTTTGATAGAAGAGTCTGAGGATAATGGTCAGCTGGGGGGGGGGGTATTTCAGTATTTGATAGTGGGGAGAATTTAGATAAGCAAACTGGTTGGAAGGATCTTACTAATTATGTGCATGCTACTTCTCAACATTCTTGTGTGTCATGAAGGTGGAAGAGGGTGTTAAGGTCTCATATCCATAAATCTCTTACTATTAATTCTGAGGTAGGGACCAAAATAGTTACTAGTCCTAACTCTGGAGGGGAACTATCTAGAGCTTCTAAAAGGTAAAAAAAATAAGGCTAACATGCATGAGGAAATGACTAAAAGTGATCTTAAGATATCGGTGGAAGCTGGTTCACAGCCCCACAGCAATCAATGAAGATCTTAAGCTGGAATACCCAAGGGCTTGGCAACTCTCGAGGTATTCGAACATTTTTTGATTTAATCAGAAAAGAAGATCCTGATGTTTTGTTAGAGACAAAACTTAAAGCTGCAGGTATGGAGTTATGTAGAGTTAGATTAAGGTTTGATAGTTGTTTGACAGTGGATGCTCTGGGTTGAAGTGGGGGATTGGCTCTTTTATGGAAGAAAGATATTAACTTACCTATTCTTAGCAATTCATCATCTCATATTGATGCTCAGGTGGAAGATGACTCAATACTTTGGTTCTTAACAGGAGTTTATGGGCAGCCAGAGGCTACTAGAAGAAAAGAGACTTGGAGTTTGATTAAGAGATTGAAAAAGGAACCTTTTAAAGCTTGGTTAGTCTTTGGGGACTTTAATGAGATTCTTACTCATGAGGAGAAATGGGGGAAGGGATAGGCCAGAACAACAAATGCTTGATTTTCAAGAGTTGTTAGTCGACTGTGAGTTGAAAGATCTCGCCTTTAGTGGCCCTAGATATACTTGGTGCAATGAAAGGGGTGACTCAGCTCTGATTTTTGAGAGGCTTGATAGATTTGTGGGAAATCTAACTTGGTGCAATTTGTATGAGATGGCCTCAGTTACTCATGGCTCTATAGCCTATTCTGATCACCTCCCAATTTGGTCAGAATTGGAAGGTGCTCTTAACAGGAGGAGGGGGCCTAAACCATTCAGATTTGAGACTATATGGCTAGGTGAAGGGGATTGCTTTAAGATTGTAAAGGATACTTGGTGATTGTCTGATTCTCAAAACTGTTTGCAAGGGGTGATGAATAGTATTTTAGGTTGTGGTTCCAAGTTCAGCTATAGAATAAGTCCAAGTTTGGTAAAGTTCATGTTAAGCTACAAGAAGCAAGGAATAAGCTTAAATTTGAACATCAAAGGGATCCAACAGTATTGAGCACAAGTGGGTTCTGTGATGCTTCTGAGGAAGTGCAAAAGTGGTTGGATAAGGAGGAGATTATGTGGAGGCAAAGATCCAGGGCTCTTTGGTTAGCTAAGGGAGACCAAAATACCAAATTTTTCCATGTTAAAGCTTCTTAAAGGAAGAAGAAGAATAGTATTTTGAAACATATGGATGAGGGAGGTTGCTGGAAGGAAGGGGATCAATGTGATAGTCTTATTATTAACCATTTATCTTCCTTGTTTACTTCTACAGGCACTCAAAATAAAGGTGTGATTCTTAATAAAATGGAGAGAAAAGCTTCAGATTCAAGGAATGAGGAGCTTATAGAGGATTAAACTGCTGATGAAATGGTCAGAGCTCTCAAGGAAATGCACCATTCGAAGGCTCCAGGGCCTGATGGCATGCCTCATTTATTTTTCCAAAAGTATTGGCCTAATATTGGAAGCTCTATTGCCTCTGCAATTTTACATGCTTTGAATTCTTGTGATTTTCCTCAAGCTGTAAATCATACATTTACTACTCTTGTTTCAAAGAAGAAGTTCCCTTTGAAGGTAAATGATTTTAGACCTATTAGTTTGTGCAATGTGGTTTATAAGCTAATGTCCAAAGTTATTGCAAATAGGATCAAGAATGTGTTGCTTGTTGTCATCTCAGATTCACAGTCTACTTTCTTATCTGGAAGATTGATAACAGATAATGTTTTAATGGCTTATGAAGTTCTTCATTTTTTAAAGAGAAAGAAGAGGGCTAAGAAAGGTTTTATGTCCCTTAAGCTAGACATGAGTAAAGGTTTTATGTCCCTATGATAGGGTTGAATGGATATTCCTTGAATCTATTATGAGGAAGCTGGGTTTTCATGAAATATTAATTCAACTTATGATGAAGTGTGTGATGACTGCTTCTTTTTCAGTATTGATTAATGGCTCTCCAACTGGACATATTGTGCCCTCAAGAGGATTGAGGCAAGGGGACCCCATCTTTCCTTATCTTCTTCTTTTGTGTACCGAGGGTCTGATCAGTTTATTGAAAAATGCTACTGAGTCTAAATCTGTTTCTGGTATTCAGAGGGGCTCCTAAGTTGTTTGTCTTGGATAGTGAGAATATTTGAGAAGTGTTGAGAATGTTTGTGAATAGTAGTGAAAAAATAATAATAAAATATTGAATAGCAGTAAAAAGTAGGTGAAAAGTAATGAATAGTAGAAAAGTAGGTAAAAAGTAATAATAAAGTAAAGAATAATAGTGAGAGTACTTGAGATACTCTCACTTGCTAAACACACCTTATCTTCTTCTTCTGTGTACTGAGGGGCTAATCAGTTTATTGAAAAATGCTGCTGCATCTAAATCTGTTTCTGGTATTCAGAGGGGCTCCTAGACTTAGTCATCTGCTGTTTGCAGATGATAGTCTCATTTTTATGCAACTGATGTGGCTACAAATCTCAGGTTACAACAACTGTTGAGTCAGTATGAGGAGGCTTCAGGGCAACAGATTAACAAAGACAAAACTGCAATGGGTTTTTAGCAAAACTGTTGATGAAGTTACACAGTAGGCTATTATGAATCTGTGGCATACTTCTCAAATGCAGCAATATGAGAAATATTTAGGTCTGCCTCCAATAGTTGGTAGGTCTAAAACTAATGCATTTGCTAAGATTAAACATAAAGTATGGCTGAAATTACAAGGGTGGAAGGGCAATATGTTCTCTCAAGGGGGAAGGGAGGTGCTTCTCAAGGCTGTGGCATTGACAATTCTTTCTTATGCTATGAGTTGCTTCAAGCTTCCTTCCAAGCTATGTTCTAAACTTGAGAGCATGATGGCCAGGTTTTGGTGGGGGCAAAAGCATTAGGAAAGAAAAGTGCATTGGGTTAGTTTGAAGAAGATGTGTCAGTCTAAATCTGTTGGAGGGATGGGTTTTAAGGAGTTGGAGACTTTCAATATAGCTTTATTGGCAAAGCAAGCTTGGAGGCTATTGTAGAATGAATAAAGCTTGTTTCATAAGATTCTCTGTGCTAGATATTTTCCTAATGGTAACCTGTTGAAGGCTTCTCTTGGTGTAATTCCTCTTATGCTTGGAGAGGCATTTGGGAGGCAAAGAACCTTCTTATAAAAGGTGGTAGATAGAGTGTTAGGAATGGGAGATCTCTTCATATTTTAATGGATGTTTGGGTACCTAGTTTTCAAAATTTGAGGGAGGAATTGTGTTCTAGAAGTTTATATCAGGGTGTGGATTTTGCTAACTTGAATGGACAGGTTGCTACTTTGATAGATAGCACTACAAACTGGAGGAACCTCCCAATGGTCAGATCGCTCTTCAATCCAAAGGTAGCAGATGCTGTTTTAAAACTACATCCTAGTGCCACAAGTGATATGGATAAGTGGATTTGGGAGCATGAGAAAAATGGCATGTTCAATGTTCAAAGTGCTTACAAGTTTTTCAAAACCTTTACAGTTCCTGATTTGTATGAGTCTTCAAATGGGGCTTATCTGAAAAGGTTTTGGAATGCTCTTTGAAAGTTAAAAATCCTTCAAAATGTGAAAATTTTTGCTTGAAAAGCATGTAATGAAGGTCTCCCTACCATGCCAAATCTTATTAATAGGAAGTTGAATGTGAATGGTCAATATTGTTTCTGTCAGTACCATGTGGAAGATTTAGCTCATGCATTGTTTCTTTGCCCATCTATCCATGAGTTTTGGTTGAGGAAGTTTTCTGTTCTGCAACAATTTGATCAAATCAGTTCATTTATGCTTGCTGCTATGGAGGTCCATTCAAGAGGTTCATTTGATGACTTAACAGATTTCATTCTAATGGCATTGGGGTTCTAGTTTAGGAGAAATAAGATGGTTTGTGACTACATCAGCTTGCCTCCATAACAAGTCATTCGTTTTGCTCTTTCTAAGAAGTTGAAGACTATTTCTGGTCTGCAGCAACAGGGGCTATTAAGGAATTGGTTTATAGGTGATCTTCCCTACCTGAGAACTTTTACAAATTGAATGTGGATGGTGCATTGTTCTTCTTTTTTTTTTTTTTTTTTTTTTTTTATCATAACAAGGCTGGTATAGGAGCCATTTTAAGAAATTCTATGGGAGATGTCATTATGGCAGTTAGCAGAGTTGAGGATGAAGATCTTGAGCCAAAAATTACTGAAGCAGTGGCTTTACTAAAGGGGTTACAATTTTGTCTCAACCTTGGCATCCATAACCTTATCATTGAAAGTGACTGCTTGTTTATGGTCAAGGAGGTCAACAGTGATACAAATTCCTTTGCAACAGTAAGAACATTAGTGTATGAAATTAATAGACTGATGCAAAGTTTCCTACATTGTAGATTACAACATGACAATTGACTTGCTAATGTGGCAACACATCGACTTGCAAGGCATGCATGGTCCATTACTGATATGCATATTTGGTGGCATAGTGTCCCTAGTTTTATTGAAAATGTAATTTTCATTGATAAACACTATTGTAATCAGATTTGAGGTTTTGTGCTTCAATATAATGAAGTTATTTTCCTTAAAAAAAAAAAAAAAATGGTGTTTGGAGCAACCCCAAACATCTTTATAACTAATCCAAAGACTTATTTTCTGCATGTACAAAGCACAATCCAAACGGCACTTTTAAGAATTCTTTAAGCAGTAAACATATTTCGAGGACTCTCGATAGTCAATAACCAGGAAGTCCTCATCTATGAAAAGCATGGAATTAAAGATAAAAGTTTCTCAAACTTTCATTGAGCACCAGTGGTCTAGTGGTAGAATAGTACCCTGCCACGGTACAGACCCGGGTTCGATTCCCGGCTGGTGCAAACTCCTTTTTAAGATCTGAGGCAATTTTACTGCTTTAAAAATTGAGGGAAGTTCGGGGGTGTTACGAGAATCGAACTCTCGACCACTCGCACCCGAAGCATTCCTGCTGAGTTTTTTGTTAACTTGGTTACTCAGATTTTGCTCTGGCAGTTTAGACAGAATTATCAAATCAAAGGTAAATCGATATTCTGGATAGAGATCAGGTCAGTCTCTACTGCATAATAAAGCCAGACACATGATTTTGTGAAGATGTAGTACCGCATGTACTGCAATGTGCAATATTACATGATGAGAACCTTGTAAATACTTATAATTTGGACCATTTACTTTAAATTCATAGTGTTTGCCTTAATTATGGGCTACTTTCGTCATACCAGATTTCTTCACATCCAATGCATGTTACAGCTACCCAGCAACGAGTCTGACTGAACAAGGCTATACGTATATGTATATGTATATGTATGTATATATATTTCTGCATTAATTAGAACTTAGGCTTCTGATTGATTTCGAAGATCAACCATTGCTGAAGCAAAGCGCGTAAACAAACATGTGAGATTAGGAAAGTTGCAGATTGTTCTGACGCAGGAATATCTTACTGAATTTTGTCATTATATCACTAGCTTGGTGCATGCTTGCTTGCTTTGGTGGAGTGTTGAAAACTACTTTGAGAGATGTCATGTATATGCATTTATATATGAATTAGCATTTTGCAAGGCCTCATGAATAAATCAGTACTGTAGACTGCGATATTGCAAGCTGGATATTGCAAATTGCGCGGTTGTTGCCGTCTGGTCATGTGTATTAATTACATTAGCGTTCGCCATCCATATGAATAATGCACAAAAACTGGGGACGTGATGATCATGATCGGTATACTAAAAAGCCCATATTCATGTATTCTTTCCTAGCTCATCCAGGCCGCCACGATCACGTGATATATATAACAACATTAATATCCCTGGCGCCTCCTTTAATTATATATAATTGTCAAATTCCTGCAATTAAATGCAGTTATAATTGTCTCACAATTTATTTTATACATATTATATGTATGATATATAATTAAGGAATTCAATATTGAAAGTAATTTAAATTATATAACAAAATTTAATTAAAGCTTGAATGATCACTAGAGAATCGCCTTCAAGAACAATAATATTTATTAGCAAAAATCGGGAGCCAATATCCATGCATGCATGCATATATGCAGCATAAGTCTCTGAAGTTGTTGCATTCAGAGTCCTGAAAATAAATCTTAATTGGTTGAACACTTGCATCCAATTACCTGATCAGCCTTTAATTCTCCAGCTTGTACAACATATATCCCAATTAACCTTAATTGTTCCTGTTGTACGTGCATGGAGGCCGGTTTTGCCACTCTGTTGCATAAATATGTTTAGTTTACTGTTAATGATCTATGACCATTTCTAAGCATTCAGTCATGACAATCTTATTAAGCAGTTGGAATAATTAAGACTTTTATATATGGACGAAAGCATGAAATATTGCTATAATTAGTATTGATTTTCAGAGTTTTATTCTATTTTAAATTATTTGATTGTAAAACTATATAGAGACAATCAGTCAATGTGTTGTATAAATTGATTGCTAAAACTATTGCCAATAGATTGAAGAGGGTGCTGAATGCAGTAATCTCAAAGCATCAAAGTGTTTTTGTACCGAGAAGATTGATAGTAGACAACATTATTGCGGCTTTTGAGACCTTGCACACCATGAAAACTAGACATAAGGGAAAGGAGGGCAACATGGCTCTAAAGTTAGATATTTCCAAAGCTTATGATAAGGTGGAATGGCCCTTTTTGAAAAGGGTAATGGAGAAGTTGGGGTTTAGGGCTAGATGGTTAAATTGATAATGGAGTGTGTTACCACGGTTACATATGAGGTGATGGTTAATGGGGAGCCAGGAAAAGTGATAAAACCAACAAGAGGGCTAAGGCAAAGGGATCACCTATCTCCCTATCTTTTCCTTTTATGTGCTGAAGGGTTGAGTAATCTCATTAATGGGGCTGAAGAAAGGGGTGAGTTAAGAGGAGTAGGAGTGGCTAGAGGTGTTGTTAGATTTACTCACCTCCTCTTTGTAGATGATTGCATCATTTTTGGGAAAACTTGTTGGGATGAATGGCAAAAAATCAGTGGCATTTTGAACAAGTATGAGATGGCGCCTGGTCAATGCTTGAACAAGCAGAAAACATCTATCATGTTTAGCTCCAATGGGAGAAATGGAGATTGGGACAGAAAAGTGAAGGAGCTTGGAGGTAGGTTGTAAAACAATTATGAAAGGTACTTAGGTCTGTCTACTCTAGTGGGAAGATCAAAGTATAATACATTTAAGGGAATAAAAGATAGGATCTGGCTCAAAATAAATAACTGGAAAAATTATTTCCTTTCACCTGTTGGAAAGGAGTTTCTATTGAAGGCATTAACCCAAGTTATTCCATCTTATCACATGAATGTTTTTACTCTACCAAAAAAGCTGTGCAAGGAGATTGTTGTTCTCATGTCTAAATTCTGGTGAGGCCATAAGGACAATAACAAGAAGACTAATTGGATGAGATGGAGCAGAATGGGGGAGCAAAATTCAATAGGGGATTAGGGTTCAGAGAGCTAGAGTGTTTTAATAAAGCTCTTCTAGCAAAAGAGTGTTGGAGACCTTTAACTAACCCCAACTCCTTGGCTACAAGAGTTTTGAAAGATAAATACCACAAGCATACTAGTGTGTTGGAAGCAAAGCTTGGGATTAATCCTTCACTGATTTGGAGGAGCTTATGGGATTCTCTAGAGCTTTTGAGGGATGGATTGGTGTGGAGAGTTGGAAATGGCAAGAAAATAAGAGTGTGGGAGGATAGGTGAATCTCAAAGTTGTCTTCTTAAAAAATACAGTCTCCAATGAAGTTACTGGAAGTAGAGGCTCGAGTACACCAGCTAATTAAATAAGGGTGTGGTAGATGGAAGGAGGGGTTAGTGAAGGACGTGTTTAATGAAGAAGAGGCTGGTATTATTTGTAGCATTCCTATAAGTCCAAGTGGTTTGGAGGATAAACAGATTTGGGCTACATCCAAGAAAGGGGTTTTTAGTGTTAAATCAGCATATCATTTTGAGATGGTGAGGAAGAAAATGAGAAGGGGGAGCCTTCGTGTGGGTCTATGAGGGGAGAAGGATGGAGAGAGTGTTATGGTGGTTGAATATCCTTGGAGTGATCAAAATGTTTGCCTGGAAAGCAATTAACAATTGTTTACCAACAATAGGTAATTTGTTTAAAAGAAGGGTGTTAGACAAGTCTACATGCCCCATCTGTGAGAGAGAAGAAGAGACATCATGCCATGCTTTATGGAGGTGTTCTGCTGCTGTGGATGTTTAGGCTGAGGAAGGGAGTCCAGTGCAAAAATGGGTATCAAGTGAAGAGGATGTTGGTGTATTATAGAGAAAAATGGCAGAGAAGTTGAATAAAGAAGAGCTAGGCCTTGCAGCTACTGTTCTAAGAAATATATGGTTGATGAGAAACAAATTTGTGTTTGAAAATAGTTTTTCTAGCCCTAAAGTCATCTTTACCCAAGCCAAACATAGCATAAAGGAGTATCAAAGTGCTCAAGGTAACAACAGAGCAACCAGTAGCAGCAGAACAACTAGTAGCATGAGAGGAGGAAGAGAGATTGCCAGGTGGAAGGCACCAAGGGAAGGAGTAAGTGAATTTGGATGCAGCTTATGATAAGGAAAACAAGAAGATGGAAGCTGGTGTGATTATAAGAGATATAGCAGAGGATGTTCTTGTTTCTCGTTGCCTGAAAAAAAACACATGTTAATTCTCTAGGGGTTGCAGAAACAGTAAATTTGTGGAGAGCTTTGAAGTTGTGCTTAGAACTCAACATTGGGGAGGCTATTTTTGAAAGGAATGCATTGGGGTTATTAAGGTTGTTACTTGTGAAGATGAGAACTGGGAGTGGAATGGCCAACTGATAACAGATAGTAAAGAGTTGTTAGTACATAGACCATTGTGGTCAGTTACACACATGTATAGAAAAGCCAATAAGGTAGCACATTTTTTAGTTAAATTTGCATATAATGTAAATGAGGAGGTAGCATGGATAGAAGATGGTCCAGAAGGCCATCTCAGTTTTATACTCCAAGACAAGATTGTATTGTCAACATTTGATGAATAGAAGTAGTGATGTTTGATTCCAAAAAAATATATAGAGAGAGAGACAATCGGTGGTCACATTTTTGAAATTTTTTATTGTTATTATTTTTATTCAGATATAGAAATATTCTGAAATAGAGTTTTCTCTATCTACTTTTATATATCTTAGAGCGATTTTTTTTTTTCAGAATATTAGTTGTATGCAAATCTAAGTGAGGCCAATCTCAATCCTACAAAATCCCAGCATGCTTGTGATGACAAATTTTAGTGTTGACAAATTAGATTCATATTATTTGAAAATTATCTTGTTATTTATGAGTTTAAGAAAACTTTAGTCAATGCGACTAATACTTTTAAAAAATATAAGCTGAGATATGATTTGGTGATAGAGCTATCACATACTAATGCAAGAAAAATGACAATTTGTTTTCTTATTGTTAAAAACTTGCAAGATATTAATGTTGGAGGATAGAAAATGGAAGGGACATATCATAAAGCGCAGTATTAATATTTTTGAAAAATCTCACAATTCGAAAATATGAAGATCCTATTTGATATGGGAAAAGTTTAAGACCTCTCCCCTTCTTTTGAGTCAGAACTATTTAATCCAATCTATAAGGGATGGAGAAAAGGTTTCGCATAAATATGTCTTCTCTCTCAATCGTTTGCTCAAAGGCAATTGGAGGTGAAGTTTGTTAGTCTTTTTTTTCCCGCGCTTGTGGTAGGAGAAATGTAAAGTCCCTAATCACTACGGTGGGTAGAGAAGGGGAGATGGAGGAGATAGCAAAGATATGGAGTCGTCTGAGGCTCAACGAAGAAGAGAATACTCCCATTGACATTGAAGTGGATGGTGGAGATGAAGAATGTATCTAGAGAAGAGGGGAAAGAAGCATTGTGGGGAAAGTCTATTCCACAAGAAGGATAGAGAGGGAAACAATGAAGGTAACGATGGAGAAGATCTAGAGGGTGGGGAAGCCGTTCGAGTTTGAGGAGATTGGGTTCAACCTCTTTGTGATAACTCTAGCAAGTTCAAGAGACAAGTACAGAGTTCTGGAGGGGTGTCCTTGGCTCTTCAACAATCACCTTTTTGTGCTAAAGAATTATGATGGTGAGATTCAGACAAAGTTGCTAGATTTTGACTTTGAAAAACTCTGGGTTCAAATGCATAATTTCCCTCTAGGTTACATGAATAAGTGGATGGGTGAGCAGATTGGGATTTCAATCGAGAAGGTGATAGAAGTGGATGTGAATGAAGATGGAATGGCTTGGGGATGATGCTTGAGGGTGAAAGTTGAGTGCAATTTGAAGAACCCACTGTCTCGGGGCAGAACCATTAACACAACAAGGGGTAAGATTTGGGTACCTTTTCAATATGAAATGTTACTAAAAATGTGCTTCAGTTGTAGGCGTATTGTTCATGGGAATGAAAGCTATATAGAGGGAGGGAATTTAGGTGTTTCTCAAAGTAGGAGAGGGATGCTCAATATGGTCCTTGGTTGAGAGCAGTGATGATGAATAGGAAACAGAATGATCAAAGGGGAAATCAGAACCACAAGAAAGGGAGTTTTGAGGTAGTGGTAGAGGAGAGTGTGAATGGTTCGAGGGGGGAAGGATTGAGGAAGGGGAAACCATCTGTTGATCTGGATGAGGGAGCCAAGGTGTGGACAACAAGATTGGAGGGGAGGAGGGGTATTTTGTAGCTGCAGGATCAGATGTTAAGGGGCCATGCAATGAAGCTTTAAAGACCAATAACAAACTACAAGGGGAGGAGGGGTGCTTGGCAGTAGTGCAGAATTCAATGTCATCTCGGTCAAATCATATGGCCATGGTGGATCATATACTAGCTGAGGAACATCATGACAAAGGAAGAATTAAATAAGGTAAAAGAAGCTAGAAGAGGAGAGCTCGTGGTAAGAATCAAGCAAGTGTGGTAAGTTTTCCTCAGCTTAACTCCAAGCATTCTTTAATTGATGAAGATGAGGGTATTATGATAGATGTGGGAGGTAAGAAGGCAAGGTTGGAAGATGGTGCAAAGTCTGTTTTGGACTATTGTGAGACGAAGGCTATGACGCAACCCTGCCAAGAATTATGAAAATAATTAGTTGGAACTGCCAAAAGCTTAGAAACCCTCGGACAGTTCAAGTTCTTTACCTCATTGTGAAGAACAAGCAGAGCCCAATGTGGTTTTCTTAATGGAAACCAAGGTGAGTGGAGAAATGATTTTGAGGTTGAAAGGGAAGTTGCAAATGGATGGTTGTGTTGCTGTTGATCATCCTTGGGAAGGAAAGGGGGGTTAGCCATGTTTTGGAAGTATGAGGAATATGTGGAACTGGTGAAATTTTCTCAGTGGCACATTAGTGTATTGATAAGGATCGAAGGGGATAGGAGGGAGTCGATTTTTACAGGCTTTTATGGCCACCCTAATGCAAGGAAAAGAAGGCTTTCTTGGGGTTTGTTGAATAAAATCAAACCCTCAAACCAGGTAGCTTGGTGTGTTGCTGGGGATTTCAATAAAATCCTAGTATAGGCTAAGAAGTGTGGGGGCAATCAGAGAAATGAAAATAAGATGACTCAATTTTGTGAAGCATTAGAAAGTAACAATCTTTCTAATCTGGGTTGTCATGGAGGGTTTTTTACTATGAGCAATAGGCACACTGACAACACTTTTACAAAAGAGTGGTTGGACAGGTGTGTGGCAAACAACTAATGGAAAGCTATTTAGAAGGAGGTGAGGGCGGAAGGACTTGTAGGCAGATGCTCGGATCATATTCTCATCTTGTTATCTATGGTGGGGTATGAGAAGAGGCAGGTTAAAAGGCAATATCCATTCAGATTTGAGGCAAGCTAGATTAAAGAGGAAGGGTGTAAACAGTTGGTAAGGCAAGGATGGCTAAGAAAGGGTCCTATAGCAGATCCTATGGAGAGAATTAAAGCTCTTTTGAAGTCATGCAATGAGACTTTGGTGGGATGGTTCAGAAAGAAGTATCAAGATAGGTTGAAGGACATTGAGCTGCTGACAAAATGGATTCAAGATATGCAAGAACAAGAAGGGTCACAGAATGTTGAGGAGCTGAAGTTACTTCAGAAAAATGTTAGTATACTTTCGGAGCAAGAGGACCTGACATGAAAGCAAAGAGCAAAGAAGAATTGGTATGGCATGAGAAATAAGAATAAACAATTCTTCCATGCATTTTTTTTTTTTTTTTTTAAGATACCTCTCTCAATCCTCCTAGACATGTCAACCAAAACAAAATTCAGACATCACTGAAATAGGATGTAATCAAAGATGAAACATCTATAGGATTGTCCATTCTTCTCCAAAATTAAAGGCGGCTCTATACTAAACAAAATCAAAACAACTCACTCATTAAAAAGATTATAACACCTACCCATCAAATATTGCTTTTATCACGATAATCGGTCACAACGCACAAAACTTCATCTAGAAAAATGTAACTTGGTTTGCCCAAATTACAATCAAGAACACTCTCCAGTAATGCCTTAAGTAGTAGGAGTTGATCCCTTCTTCCTTGGTGCCACTTGAGTACCCTCTCTGAAGCCGCTCTTGAATCTGCGGAGCACATGGCGGAAGTACCTCATCCTTCCAGTTCTAGTAGTCTTCCTTTGGATCACCTTCACACTCCAGTTATATGTCCTCTTGAGGGCGGCAAGGTAGGCATAGGCGGAACAGCGACTCTTCTGAAGATGGAAGCTGTGGCGGCCACACCTCACACACAGGGTGTGGGTCTTGTTCCTTCGCTTTCCAAAGCTCCTCATTCCCTTTCCCATTGGAGCCAATGCAGATGCAAAACCCTAGCAGAGTGAGAGGAGGTCTGTTTAGGCTTTAAAAAAAAATGCTTCCATGCATGTGCCAACCGAAGAAGGAAAAAAAAAAAATCAAATTTTGTCATTGATGGATTTGAGTTGGGTGGATCAAGAAGGGATTGCTAAAGCTTTTAGAGAACTTTTTTTCTAGAGTTTATACAACAGCTGCTTCATCCAGTAACATCATTGAAACTTGTTTGGAAGCCTTGGAAGGTCGAGTAACAGAAGAGATGAATAATTACCTACAGATAACATTCACAAGAGATGATGTGGTGGCTGCTTTGAAAATGATGGGCCCTCTTGTATCCCCAAGACCCGATGGGTATGAGACATATTTTTATCAATCCTATTAGAATATTGTAAGGATGATGTTTTTGAGATAGCTTTGAAATTTCTCAATGGAGGGGGGATGGACAGAGGTCTAAACCATACCTATGTTGCCTTAATTCCCAAGTTAAAAGACCCAAAATCAGTAAATGATTTTAGGCCCATAACCCCATGCAATGTGATGTATAAGGTCATTGCTAAACCCCTTGCTAACAGACTGAAAAGGGTGTTGAGTGAAGTTATTTCAAAAAATCAAAGTGTCTTTATTCCTGAAAGGCTAATAACTGATAACATTGTGGCTGCATATGAAGTGCTGCATTCCATGAAAACAAGGCAGAAGGACAAAGTGGGAAAGCATGGTTCTAAAATTAGACATTTCTAAGGCTTATGACAGAGTAGAGTGGCCTTATCTCAAAGCAATAATGAGGAAGCTGGGATTTTATGATAGATGGGTCAACTTGATTATGCATTGTGTCTCAACTGTTTCTTATGCAGTATTGACTAATGATAGCCCAGGTGAGACGATCAAGCCAACCAAGGGATTGAGGCAAGGAGACATTCTCTCTCCCTACCTTTTTCTCCTGTGTGCTGAAGGGTTGAGTGTCATGCTCAGTCAGGCTAAAGTAAAAAAGGAGCTGAAGGGTGTGGTTGTGGCTAGGGGTGGGACAAGGGTAACTCATCTATTGTTTGTTGACAATTGTATCATTTTTGGAAAAGCAAGCTGGACTGAGTGAAGGAGAATAAGGAGCATTTTGGAGATGTATAAAATGGCCTCAGGTCAGAATCTAAATAAGCAAAATACCACTTGTTCTTTAGCCCAAATACTAAAGCAGATGTGAAGAAAGGTATTATGAAGGAGATTGGGCCAGATTGATAACAAACTGTGAAAAGTACCTAGGTTTGCCAATTATGGTTGGTAGATCACATTATAGTACCTTCAGGAGTATTAAGGATAAGATATGGCAAAATGTGAATAACTGAAAAAACAAGTTCTTATCTCTTGTTGGGAAAGAAATACTTCTAAAGGCAGTTATTCAATCTGTTCCTAACTATCACATGAATGTATTTTGGCTACCAAGAAAGTTGTGTATGGAGATAGCTGCAATTATGGCTAAATTCTGGTGGGGTTACAAGAATAATGATAAGAGGATCTAGTGGAAAAGCTAGTCAAAAATGGGGATATCGAAGGCAACGAGGGTTTGGGCTTTAGAGAGCTAAAGAGTTTCAACACTGCTCTACTAGCAAAATAGTGTTGGAGATTGTTCACTAACCCATAATCCCTGGTAACAATGTTATTGAAAGACAAGTACTTCAGACATTCTGATCTACTACAAGCTAAGTTAGGTCACATACCATCCTTGATTTGGAAGAGTTTATGGAGTTCTATGAAACTTCTTAAGGAGTGATTGGTGTGCAGAGTTGGAACTGGGCATAATATAAAGGTATGGGGTGATAAATGGATTCCAACTCCATTAACTCACTGTATCCAATATCCAGTTGTTGTACTTAGTGATGAAGCTAGAGTGAGTAATCTAATTGACTCCAACTATGGGGTCTGGAAGGAAGAACTAATAAAGAATGTATTTAGTGAGGATGAAGCTGTGGTAGTCTACGATCTACCTATTAGTCAATCTGGTAGGCCTAATAAACAGATATGGGGCCCAACTAAAGATGGCTTATTTAGTATTAGAAGTGCCTATTATCTAGAGGTATGAAGGAAGAGACGAGATAGAGGTGAAAAATCAGGAGGACCTAGCTTTGCTTGAAGTTGATATGGAGTATGAATGTGCCAGGAGTAGTTAAAGTCTTTCTTTGGAAAGCTTTGAATGATTGCCTACCAACTAGAAGGAATTTGGCAAGAAGAAAAGTGTTGGAAAATCTTTGTTGTCCTATCTGTGAATCAAATGAGGAATTTGTCTTGCATGTTTTATGGAGTTGTAGAGGGGCAACGGATGTTTAGGTAGAGCAACAAGTCCTTTACAGAAATGGTCTAGTAATGATGTGCAGTTCACTGAGTTATGGGATAGACTGCTTAAAAAATTGCCTAATGAGAAGTTGGAGCCGGTGGCGGCTGTGATGAAGGGGGCCGATGTGGCTCAAAAGAAATGCTTTTCTCTTTGAGAAGAAGTTTGCTAGTCCTAGTACTATTTATAAACAAGCAGCAACAAGTTTAGAGGAGTTCCAGTTGGCACAAGGTACTGTGTGAATGGAGGTTGTGAGTACTGCAGCAGGTAGAAGAAGTGGTAATTGGAGGGCTCCAAGTTAGAACTAGGTGAAAGCTAACTGGGATGCTTGTTTAAATCAGAAGGAAGGGAGAGTGGAGATTGGAATTGTTGTAAGGGATGACAAGGGAGAGGTCTTGGTGTCTCTGTGTTGTTTAAGGAGAAGTTGCTGCAGTCCAATTATAGATGAGCTCCATGTATTGTGAAGGGTTATGCGTCTGTGTGCAAAGTTGAGTTTTGAGAGTCATTTTTTAGGGTGATACCTTAACTGCTGTGAAGGCTGTAAATAGTGACGAAGAGAGGTAGGAGTGGTCTGGACAGATGGTCGAAGATATGAAATGGGTGCTCAAAAATAGACCAAGATGGAAAGTACAGCATACAGAGAATGTAATAAGGTTGCTCATAAACTTGCTAAAACTTCTTTCTTGAGAGGTACAAAGTCTTGTTACACTCGACAAGTTGTATACAAATAATTCATATGTAATACAAAGGAGGTTTATTTTAAAAATTATTAAAAAATAAGAAAATAAAAATAAATAAATAAACCTATCAGGGATGGAGGTCTTTATAATATACTTACCATCATGATAAAATGAGAAGGCTTTTCACCTTTTACAGCTCCATGCGACCTAAAACACACTGTATTTAGAAAATTGTATTATACTTTATCTTTTTTCAGACTCCAATGGCATCATCTATCCTCATAAAGGTAGATTTCATGGCAGTCCAAATCAAGTAGCTAAATGTGTTACCCATGCTTGCTAGCTAGCTTGGGACCACATCCCTCAATCATGGATGGAGGGACGCCCCACATGCACCTCAAAACTTGACCATTATCTCGAGTTTGGGGTCCCTATCTCCCGCAAAATACTCCTATTATGTGGTAGAGCTAACTCATTTGTTGCTTCAAGCAATCCAAATTCGAGAGTCTTTAGGAAGGTCCGAGGCATATCTGAATCTATAGTTTGAATACCCATCTTATTCACCAAAGTACATCCACGATGGCTCGTTAGGTCATTCCTACTAAAATGATTATTTTTTATTAAAATAAGTTTATTTTTATCGCAAATAGTCATTCTCGTTGTAAATAATCTGTTACAAATACTCGTTTAACCACATATATATCTATACTCTAAAAGGATTACCCAATATTCAAAGCGTTGTAAAATTATTATAAAAGGTAAGAACTTATCATTTTTAAATAATGTGAAATTTCGTCAAGTACTTTCTTATACTGAGTTTGCAGCATTATAACAAAGTATAAAAGTTTTGAGTGGATTATGACCCTGAGAATATGTTCCATAAAGAGTAAGTGGACAAGGATTTGGAAAAGAAACTCTATAGGCTGTATGTTTCACAATTTCTTTCTTATCAAAGTTCTAAATCATGCTAACCAACCAACCCACCCACATATTGCAACTAGGCGGGGTGCGTGATCCATGACACATCAATTTTCAAGGATTCCTTGTTTTGATATTTTTAATTTAAAAAGAAAATATTAACTCATGAATTTTTTATAACTATTTTACAACTCGATTAAATAAAGAATAATTATGTAAAATTTAAATTTTATTATTAAGAAAGTGGCATGTTTGTATTGGTTGATTATGAAATACGTTGTAAAATAGTTGTAAAAAAATTATACGTGTATCATTATCCTTTAAACTGAATGATTGCATTGCTATAATATAATTGCACTTCATGATCCCTCTAAGCTCCAAACATTTTTGTAATCTAGTTTGCATTGAAGACTCCGAGTAAATCAATGGTTCATGTTCGATTGGGTCCAACCATATCTTGGAAAACTAATTTTAATCCCTTCCCCTTCATGTTGACTTTGGCATTGAAGGCTTTTCCAATCAACTTGATCTCTAACATGTTAATTTTAGTCATGTTAACGGCATGTATTCTTGTTTTGCAGTTCTTAGAGATCGATGGCTGATTTCACGTTGCCAAACTATTCCAACAAGATTTATGTGGAATTTGGATTGCAAAATATATGTGGAAATAATTCAACAGATCTAGCCTATTGATTTGTTTAGTTTTAATATTTTTTTTCTCTCGTAAACCTATTATAATATTGATGATTCAATATTTTATTGTACTCTTCGTCTAATTATAATTCAATATCTTTTGTCAGGGGAGTCATTTAGACATCGGGGGTATACAGATTTAGGCTCTGTTGAATGTTAAGCTGAGTTGAGATGAATTAAGATTTTTTATGAATAATAGTAAGTTAAAATGATGAAGTGAGTTTTATAAGGCTTACTTAAAATGAGTTAATTTAGATGTGTTTGGATATTATAATGAGTTTAGATGTATTTATGATAAGTTGAAAAAAGTTATGGGTCCTGCATGTAAAGAGATGTTAAATTGAAAATGATTGTAGATCTCATGTGTAAAGAAGTTTTGAGTTGAAATGAGTTTAGTGATTTGAGAGTTAAGTATTTGAATGTTAGACTCAACTTAAAATTAGACTGAACTAAGTTGATTTCAGTTTAATCCAAGTTCCGAACGGAGCCACCTACATTGTTTTATCTAGAACTGTACTGATCAGTCTGATCCCACAATTTGAATCATCCCACTCAAACACTTTGGATAATTATTTCTTCCCATGATAATACTTCAAAATGGAGACTAATCTACATACTAAAGTACGATCTGATCTTCATCTAAGATCACATCTTATTTAATAAAAAAAAGTCAAAAGTCGAAGAATGATATCGCTTTATTATAACAGGATAAGAGTGAGATGATGGTAAGTGATGTAGAATTTCCCAACTTTTAATGTCCCTCAAACTTCAATTCTACCAATACATAACTGTGAAAAATGCTTTTTGTATTTACAGTTTTTACTTGTATAATAATATGTGTTGATGTGTTATCTATTGATATCAAAAAATTTAAATTTAAATTTTAAAAAAAAAATTAATAAAATGAGTCTTTTATATAAAATTATAAACGCATGTAGCCTACTCTACAACTATTCTTCTCCTTATAAAACCATAATTACACCTAAGCATTATTAAGAAAATACAACAAACATCTACTAAGTTTAAACTAGTTTAAAAAATAAATAAATAATAAAAAATAAATACGTAAAACCAATGATTAAAAGTTGATGCAATCAAAAAAACTCTTGATAAAAGAATTCAAAAGACTTGAAGAAATTGGAAAAAATTTAGAATGAGAAATTAAAAAAAAAAACCATTAAATCCCAAAAAAAAAAAAAAGAAAAAATATACCTTTTTAAAATGGTAAAATAAAAAAAACTGACACTCTTATCTCTGCATATCTTAAAATTTTAAATTGTTCATAAAAATATATAAGTTTTATTATTTATTCTTAATAAGCCGGACCCATTTAATAAAGAGCGACTCTACAGTCACAACTGGGATCTCTTGTTGAGGGTTTTCGTTAATGCATTTTATTTATATTTTTTTCACATACATTTTTTTAATATTTTACAAAAATAATTACAATATTATTAAAAAATAATTTTTTTAATTATTAAATTAAAAAAATAAAAAATAAAATCTCAGCAGAGTCTCGGAAGACTAGCATTTTCCCTTTCCTTTAATAAATTATTGCATGAGGATTGAGAGCTTCCTACAGAATTTCTGATAAAATCTAACGTTTCATAGGAAATTTCACAAAGTCTCCGTACTTTTCTGTTTCGTTCCCTCTCCATGTTTCCCCACGTACGCTCCACTCTATGTGGTAGTGACAGTGCGTGGTTTTCCTTTTCCTTTTACGTGCATAATACTCTACCCCATTGAGGCTATTTTGGTAAAATACGCATTCCCTCTTTTAAAAAACCGACCGGGAGGCGTTCAAAATTCAAAACCTTAACGGATGAAAATAGCAACTAAATTTAATAAAATAAATAAAAAAACAAACCTCCTCGAAGTCGCAATCCTGTGGACCAAATGTAACGTCACATGCCGGATCTTGAACCAATACCAGCAAAACACGTGGACAAACGCGCCGAGATGGCTGCAACGACCGAAGAAAGAGCCGGCTCTAGTAAAAAACGTTAAAATCTTACAAACCGTCAAAGGTTGGAATCCAAAATTCAAATACGTATTTGACTGTCTTCTTGTTTCCCTTGTTTCTGTTTCTTTCTCAAATCTCAAGTGCTGGGTTTGTACTTCCCTTTTGTTGACTATAATATCCCCCGGTTTCCAACCAATATTACAGGTCTCATCACGTGTTCTTCTTTTTACTTTTACGGTAAAAATATACTTAAATTTTTATTATTTTTAAAAATTTTGGTTTATCCTCAAATTTTATAAAATTAGCAACGTGTTGACATACATTATTATATATAAAAAAAATTATTACAAAATTTGTTGTGTATAGAGATGTTAATGTGGTACATCTTGAAAACGTTTTCGGGTGATACTACACTACAGAGAGAAGAGTAATGCTACATACAGTCGTGGATTGGGCAAGCACAGTGCAGTCGTCTTGAAAAATAGTAGAGTTCATTATTAAAAAATTAATTTTCTTTCATGTGGGTCTCGTATTTATTCACTTTTTTCAAAGTGATTTGCACGACCCTTGCACACTCACGACTGCAACTATCATTTCTTCAGAGAGAATCCTCATCGAATGGTAAAATATTTTTTTTCCTTTTTTAAAAAAAATTAAATACTTTAAACATTTTTTAAAAATATAAAAAATCATAAATTCATTAAAAAATCACTTTCTTAACCATTAAATTAAAAAAAATAAAAAAATAAAAAATAAAAAAATAAAAGAAGAAGAAGAAGAAGCCTAACCCAATCAATGGGTTTTGTCGGTGGTTTTTGTATGTGGGAGTAGTGTTTTCATATTCACTAATATTCACGTGAAAATTATTTGGTTTTAATTCATGCAAAGTTATTGACTTTGGTCCGTTAATAAGTTTTGAAAAAGCAAAAACATAATTGGTAGAATTTGTTTTTATAAAAATAAAGAAATTATTTATAAAATTTTAAGGTGTGCAAGTCTCGTATATTTTCTTTAAAAAAAGTAGATAAATCTGAAACTCACATAAAAAATTTATATTTAAATAAGGGAAATACTATAACTATAAAGTAATTACACAAAGTAATCCTACAGACTAACTTGATTTGATATGACTCGTCAAATTATAAAATTAATTTTATTATAAAGTATATCTAATAGATTAAATGAAACCACATCAATTTATAAGATTATTTTTTTATAATCCATATGTAGCTCTAGCACTCCTCTTTTAATAAGGAGTACCACTTTTTTTCAAAACAAGTGTGCAAAGATTACACCTGAAAATATGTTTAGCATTACTAAAAAAGAGTATTGCCTAATATGAAAAAAAAAAAATAGATCTGCAAACTTTAAATCTTAAACTAGTTAAAATTTAAAAAATAAAAAATAAAATTTTAATAAAACAACACTAGTTTATTCTAAAATAAATTATAAGATAAATATGTACACGTTATTTATCATGAGAAATATTTAACGACAAAAAATTTTATAAAAGAAACTCCGTCATTTAATTTTATAAGATTTTTTTAAATTTATAGCAAATCTCTTTGTCGCAAGATATATTTTATCACAAGATATATTTACGAATCACTCAGGACACGTGACGTAGCATGTGGGTTTTTTGGCAAAGGAGGTGCTTTAAAGTTTGTTTGAATAGAGAAACGACGTCATTTTATTTTATTTTATTATTATAATTTTTTTAAATTTTTATATAAAATATAATAAATAATTTAATTTTTTAAATTTTAAAATAATAATATTATTAAAAAATAATATTTTATTTTATGAGTAGTGATAAATATACAATATTTTATACAATATTTTTTACAATAAATTATAAAATAAAGATATTTTTATAAAATGATATTAATTTTATAAGATATTTTATAAAAATATTTTTTTTTTAAATATTATTATATAAAATATTATGTATTTATCATTTTTTATGAACTGATTAGTTAGCAAGAAATTAATAACTAATAAAATGGATAACGAAGGATTTTGTCCGGTAGGAGAAACTGAGGGAATCATTTCAGTAGGGTGACATGG
The DNA here is from genome assembly GCF_004785595.1 of Juglans microcarpa x Juglans regia. Taxonomy (NCBI): domain Eukaryota; kingdom Viridiplantae; phylum Streptophyta; class Magnoliopsida; order Fagales; family Juglandaceae; genus Juglans; species Juglans microcarpa x Juglans regia. The sequence goes on along the minus strand of NC_054601.1, from coordinate 20,974,375 downwards.
CGACAAAAGCTGGCTCGATGTCATTGGTTCGTATGACTTTAACGGCCTCTTCCTTTGCTTCTCAGGCATGTCCTGCCCCCTCCCAACACTTTGTACTTCATTATGGTGCATGGAGTTTGTCGAGGGAATTTAAGGTCATGTCTGGGTAAAGGAGTCATTTCATTTCATTTTATTATAAATATTTAAAATTTTTAAATAAAATAATTTAATTTTTTAAAATTTTAAAATGATAATAATATTTTATTTAATTTTTAACTTTTATATAAAATCATTATATCTTATCTCACTATTTAAACAGGACTTAAATTACACAAATAATAATTATAATAATAAAAATAAAAATTATACTCATCATTTTTATTTTTATTTTTTATAATTTTATTTTCTTTCTTTAAAAATTATATGATGTATGGATAATAAATAAAAGAATTTAATATTAATTCAGTTTCGAAATTAGGACAAGCGAAGATGGTTAATGGGTTTCGTTGATTGTTCAATAACTCGATTAGAAACAGGGCAATGCTAACTCGATTCACAAAAAATTTATATATCTACATGACTTTCTTATGTACACCACTTTTATTAAAAAACATAACATTAAAAAAAAAATTGTCCATAAAGGGTACCAATGTGTTATATATATATATATATATATATATATATATATATATATATTAAAGCATTTGTGTACACACACAAATACTTTAAGAAAAAAAAACATTAATCGGTACACTTTGTCGGCAAAATATCATTTCCCAATCATATATACTTAAACGGTTAAATTATAAAAAATGATAGGGTTACAACTCTCCTACTATCTATTTACTATTTTTTTATATTTGATTTTTTTTAATTTTTTATTTTACTTAATGATTAAAAAAGTGATTATTAATAAAATTATATATTTTTTTAATTTTTTCTTAGTGATTAAGAATGTTAAAAAAATATTTAAAATAAAATAATAAAAAAATAAAAAAACTTAAAATGAACTATGAGTAGTAAATAGGTAGTAACCCTATCACTACCCTAAATTATAACCTTCCATATGTTTTCTACAATTATTTACCATTTTACTTTTACTATATCATTTAAATGTTTCTTCTTCAAAATAAAGAATTTATGCATGGGAAAAAAAGGAGGGATGAGAGAATTGATTTGAGAGAATAATAAATTTATTTGCAAGTCTCTTTAGTTTGATGTATAAGCCTATCATATCAGCTTATACAAAAAAGTACTGACCTTTTGAATTTTTCTGTAAGTATAATGAACTCCACGATAAGTGATGTGTTTACATAGACGTGTGTAAATAGCTTGACTCATTAGAGAGAATAATTTTTTTTATCAGTTACTATTCAGTATTTACTATCTCATACTTCCATATTCTATGTAAAGAAAATAATTTTTAAATATGAGGTATGAGAGTAAATCATTAATATATAGTAAAAATTCCTTACAAAAACTATAATGCTATGGGTACGAAAGTAGAGGTAAAAGAACGATGCCAAAATATTATTTAAAATTTGAGAATTTTCAAACTTAAAAAATGTACTTTATTTTAAAGAATCTCAAGTCGGAGCTCACACCTGTGGCTCGTTTGTTTTTAAGAAATTTTTAAATTTATTTTATCTAATCATTATAATTTTTTTAAATTCTTATGTAAAATAAAATAAATATTTTAACTTTTTCAAAATCAAAAATAAAAATAATATTAAAAAATATATTCTGACAATATTTTATTTAACTTTTTAATTTTAATCTCAACTTATCTTATCTCATATGCAAAAACAAACGAAGCTATAGTGCTTTTTGGACACAAAACAAGTAAAAAAAACTTTGGTATTGGAATTGCCCTAAGCAGGAGCAACAAGGATAATGATAAGGTTATTACATTTCCATTACTCATTTATTACTTTTTTTATATTTTTATTTTGTTTTAATTTTTTATTTTACTTAATGATTAAGAAAATGACTATTAATAAAATTTTATATTTTTTAAATTTTTTCTTAATGATTAAGAATGTTAAAAAATACTTAAAAGAAAATGATAAAAAAAATAATTTCAAATATACTTTAAATAGTAAATGAGTAGTAATTAAGAGGGTAGTAATCCTATCACTACCCTTATTACATTTATATGTGAATGGCTATTTGGAAAAAAACAAAAGAAAGCAAGAAAATATAAAAGAATTTGAGTATTTTTTTTTTTCAATGAAATGATCGTTTAACCAACTAGGAAGGAATACGGACATTTCTCTACTTCAAGTTATCATGAGTGTGGATGCTATGAGGCTTTTTTGTCTTCTATTTATGTGAAAAGATCTCTTTAAATTTAGGCTGCGTTTGGATGTTGAATTGAGTTAAGTTGAGTTGAGATGAGATGATAAAATATTATTAGAATATTATTTTTTTTAATATTATTATTATTTTGAGATTTGAAAAAATTAAATTATTTATTATATTTTATATTGAAATTTAAAAAAATTGTAATGATAAGTTAAAATGAGTTGAGATGGATTTAGGAATCAAACAAAAACTAATGTGAATTTGAATACGTCAGGTGGCAAAGAGATAGAAACATGAAACAAGACTTCCAATACATATTGCTGTCCATGTGAACATTTCGAGTAGCATAATGCTTAATAAATATTATAGAACTATTTCATATGTTCAAATATCTCCTATTTGAGGTTCTTGAGTTTACATAAGGGCTTGGGGTTCTCCAGTTCGCTTGAGAACTTGAGGAGGGGATATTGATCATTCTTATGTATTATAAGGGTTAATGATGGTTTGGGTGATTTGTTCAAATGAATTCTAGATTTATTTTAGTATATACAATAATGAACCATTACTCTAAACTTTATAGATTTCACATTAAAAATTGAATCCACAAAATTAATATTTGAAATAACAATTATCAAATGTTGGTTTAAATACACTATATCTTTATTTCAATTCTAGTATTTAAAGTGGGAGAACAATAAATATATAAAGGTGTTTCATAACATTTATTGTTGTTTCATGAAGAATTGACTGTAAGATAGCATGTGTTAGATGCTCAATTGGCAAAACAAGAAGATACAGAGATGCACATGTAACAACACGAAGAACAACATAAAGAGTTTATGAGAGAGATGCAACTCCAAATGCAGATACTTATGCAACAATTCAGACCTCAAAGCAGCTGATTTTTATATTTTGTATAGATTTTGGGATTTAATTATAAAGTTTTGTATAAATGACATTATTATTATTATTATTATTATTATTATTATTATTATTATTATTATTTTATTTAGTTCGAACTCATGACTAGTTTTATTTGTATTGAACAATTTGTAATGTATTTTTTTAAATATTATTTAATTATGCCTATTTTGTTTTAAATTTTTAGTTAAAATAAAACATTAACCGTTCGAACGTCTATAAAAAGTTTGAACAGGATACATTGGAAACAATCGTTTGAACATCACATGATATCGTTCAAATGGCAGTTAACTGGCAAATCGCTTGATCCTTTCATTATGCGTTCGAATATGTTACTCAATCCATAAAAATATATATTCCGTTCGATCATCAATTTATTTGTTCGAACGAACTACTATCGATCGACCACCCATATATGATATGTTCGAACATACGTATATGTTGGAACGTTTTTTGTTGGCATTCAAACTCATTTCTAGGATAAAATTAAGCCATCCTAGAAAAAAAAATGTCTGTTCAAACAGTTCAGCAAATGTTTGTCTCAAAATATATTTTTGGGATGAAATTGTTATTTTTGTCCCAAAATACCTTTTGGAATAGTGATATTGAGACGTTTTATTTTCATCCCAAAATATAAAAATCCAATCTTTTGGGACGAAAATTTTCATCTCAAAAGACATGATCTGTTGTAGTGAATGAACCATTTACTCTAAACTTTATAGATTTCATAGAATCCACAAAATTAATATTTGAAATAACAATTATCAAATGTAGATTTAAATACACTATATATTTATTTTAATTCTCGTATTTCAAGTGGGAGAATGATAAATATATAAAGGGGATTCATAACATTTATTGTTGTTTCACCTACCATATTGCCCTCCGTCTTCTGCACCTTTCTACTTGAATCGATCCTTTTCGATCTCGACTCAACCGCCAGCCCCCTTTTAGTTTCTCGTCTCATTTTTAGATTTACGCAATTCTAACCTCTATTATCACCTTTGCTTATCTCATGATCTTGATTCTCTCGTACGTTGTTCTCTTCACGAGAACAAAGCCCTAGCCCCAACCCCTTTTGATTGGCAGGTGAGCTATACATACATGCTATGCTTGAATCAGCTCACACGCACGACCTATCTCTCCAAAAACCCTAGCCCGTTGAAGCTCGCCCCATCCGGCACGCCTACCAAACTTGCTCGCTTCCTTGTTACCACCCGCAACCACTTGTTTCGTGCCCTCACTGATTGAAGCGTGGATCATTTAAGCTATAGTCATGTCAAGGTGCTTGGTCGGTGGCCATGACGCGCCACCGCATTACTGATCTTCCAAACTAATTAATGTACATCCCTAAGTTTTTTTCACACACTTTGTCATCACCTCTATGAGTAGTAATTATGTTGTAATTTTTGCTTTTGATTTTGTGTAGATGTTTAGATGCTCAACGTGCCACTATTTAATTAGTTTTTATTTATTTATTTATTTCTACGCTGTACCTAATCACGTATTTGAGCATTTATTGGAGTTTCCAACCCCTCCTGCATGTATTTTCCTTTTATGATTGAAATCATATTGACCGTAAAAGAAACAACAAATTAAGTACGTACACAGCGTCAAGATCATGGCTAAACACTGCTGCATGTAATGCACAATTGGCTTAGTGGTACTACATGATTATAATAAAAAAGTTATTATTTTATTGTATGATAATTGTTTTTCTTGTGTAACAAAGATGCTTTTTTCTACCCATAAGAGTTTTTTAAAAGGAGTACGTAATTCAAAATTCAAAGGGCTTTGAGCATTAATTAGTAATTACGTTAAAAAAACAGTGTGTAGGAAATAAAAGAAACTATAAATGAAAGTGGTGAAAAATCAAAATTAACGAGCACTAATAGTATTAATAAACTCAAAAATATAATCGGATTTGGAGTTGGGCGGTTTAATTTTTTGAATAGGATCATTTGTGAAAAGCTTGGATAAAATATTTTAATGTTAATAAAAAAATATTAAAACACCATAGAATACATTTTAATAAAAATACGAGATGAGTCTAAATTGTTTTATTAAGCATGCAAATTCAGGTCTTTCATAAAAATATTATTGTTTATAGAAAAGATAAATAACTTGTTAGAAGGTTATGACAATGGTAGTATTTTGTGGAGATCAATCATAAGTTTTACACAAGATACTCTATTTCAAAAAAAAAAAAAAACACAAGATACTCATTGTTCTCTTACTTTTTATATTCTAATAAATAAAATAAAGAATTTCTTAATATATTTTTCATATTTTCTCCCATTAATCTTAATGAATATAAGAATGGGAAAGGAAATATATGTTTTCTTAATTGCAATTCAAAAATAAATAAGGTTGTAAATAAAAAGTAATGATTCATACAATTGTAGAATGGGTAAGTGTCACTCAATCGTCTTAAAAAAAAGTGAAGTTGACTATTAAAAAATTAATTATTTTCATGTGAGTTTCGTATTTATTATTTTTTCAAAGAATTACGCATTCCATAATTACAAATATCATTTTTCTTAAATAAATTAGAGTTGATTTAAATTAATCTGAAATTAATTGGATGGTCTTGAAAGCATTTAAAATTTTTTATTTTTTATCAACTCAAAATAAATTGAGTTTATATAATCGAGTTGCTTTTCAAAGGTAACTTTCTGTCAAGAAAACTGGTCCAAAAACCTCTAAAATCGTGAGAAAAATTTGAAGCAAAAAAGAGAAGAAAAAAAATATAAGAAATGATTTATACAAATTTTTAATAAATAAGTATCATACAAATTCTTGTAAAAGAATAGACCCAACTTAAGAAAAGTATAAAAAAATTATTTTTTATTAGTGTGACTTACTTTTTTACAAAAAAACTTGTTTATTTAAAGTTTGTCTCTAGTATTACTAAAAGATAAAAAAAATATAGAATAAATAAGCTAGCGTTTTCGTAGGGACAACACCATATGAATCAGTCCAACCACTAACATCTCCTCTTTCAAAACTTGGAGATGCTTTTTTAATGTGGTAGGAAGATTCATAAATTTGTAGTTCGACTTTGGCCTCTTCCATTGTTTTTTGACTGAGAACTGAAAGAACTACAGTACCATTATTATCAAATACGTTTATTACCAGAGTATGAATACACAGTAGAGAGAAATAACGTAGTATTTTTGAGAGAGAGAGAGAGAGAGAGAGAGAGAGGGAACGGGTACTTTTTAGTAAGGTCCACGGACTCTTTTTAGCCCTCAATCAATGCTTTACCGAATTCACCACCATCCTTTTTTCCTCCCAATTCCACATCTTTCACTCCTCTTTCAAACTCTACCACCACTTCTCTTCCATTCCAACTGGTCCTTCTTCTATACAGGTAAGAGTTTTTGGACATTCTTAGAACTTTTTCTTTTCCTTTTTGTTTTAAAATATTTTGGGATTTAATCTGTGTTTGTTTAGTCAGAAACGGAAATGGAATGCGCGGAAGCGGCGTTGAAAACCAGTTGTAGGATGGAAATGGCCGTGAAAACCCCACAAGCGGTTTTGGAGGATTTATGGCCTGTGAATGGGCAAAATGGCGTTGTTTGTGACGACTTTTTTGTGGACGAACTTCTTGACTTGTCTAATGAAGAAGGATTTGTGAATGAAGAGCCGGCAGAGGAAGATGAAGGGGAAGAAGATAAAGGCTTTGTCTCTGTTTCCCCTCGACAAGACCGTCAAAATTCCACCACCAACATCGTTATCTGTGCCAAAGACGAGTTTGGGTCCGAACTCAGTGTTCCGGTACTTTCTTTCTCCTCCCCTCCACCCCCCCCCCCCCGGTCCCCCGTCTCTGAGAAAAAAGTGAAGATTTTCATGGTAGTTACTGACCAAAGGTACGGTCTTTTTAAACAGGCAGACGATTTAGCGAACCTTGAATGGCTATCCCACTTCGTCGAGGAATCTTTCTCGGAATTCTGCACGCCTTTCCCTGGCGGAATTTCAACCGAAAAGCCTATGAACGAAGGGCCCGAACCAGAACCAGAACCAGAACCGGAACAGGCAAAGCCATGTTTCAAAACTCCTGTTCCGGCCAAGGCAAGAAGCAAGCGCGCCAGGACCAGCGGCCGAGTTTGGTGCCTCGGGTCCCCTTCGCTGACCGAGTCGTCCGCCAGTTCAACCTCCTCGACTTCTTCGTCGTCCCCTTCAAGCTCTTGGCTCGTATACCCCAACGCTGCCCAGTACGAGGGACCTGTCGAGCAGTTTTACTCGGAGGAAAAACAACCGGAGAAGAAGCAGAAGAAGAAAGCGACGGGGGAGACGGCGTCTGGTGGAAGTGGGACGCAGACGCCTAGGCGGTGCAGCCATTGCGGTGTCCAGAAAACCCCACAGTGGAGAACGGGCCCACTCGGAGCCAAGACACTGTGCAATGCTTGTGGGGTCCGGTATAAGTCCGGTCGGCTCCTACCGGAATATAGACCCGCGTGTAGCCCTACTTTCTCGAGCGAATTGCACTCCAACCATCACCGTAAAGTGCTGGAGATGCGGCGGAAGAAGGAACCTACTGGCGTCTCCGAGTCCGGTTTGGCTTCTCCTGCAGTGTCCAGTTTTTGAGAAAAAAAGAAAAAAAGAAAAAGAAAAAAGGATTACGAGGGAAGAGAGAAGATTAGGAGAAGAACCGGAGAAAGGATGAAGTGAACCCGGTTCGTACGGGCCGTAGTTAGTGTACATTTTTTTAAAATTTTATTTTCATGATGGAGGTAGGTTTTCATTAGGGGTGTAACTTATTAGGGAGACTTCATTATGTACCCTTTTCTTGCCAAGTTTTCTCCATCCTCTCTTTTCATATTCTTGTTTTGTCACAATTCCGAGTGAGGGAGAGAGAGGATTTTGCTCCTTGTGGAATAGTGCTCTTTGTATGATTAAAGAAAAGCAACTTTGTGATAAAGAAGGTCATTTGTGACAAGAAAAATGATTTATATAACATTTTTTACAACATTATACGTAACTATATTTTAAATGAGAGGTAATTTTGTAAAACATCTTATAGAGAGAATTGGGTATTTGGGTGACTCTCGAGGAGTGAAATCTTTTATAGATTTACTTCAATAAATCATATGGTTCAATATGATTTATTAAATTGTAAAATTTTATTTATTACAGAATAATTATGACGTATTATACTATTGTATTAAGTTACGTCATAATTTTTTTGTATAAAATTTTGTATCTAAGGTTATTTTTAGATGTTTAGACTTTCAGATTATTTAACTATTATTCATAAACAGTTCATTACTATTTATAAAATATTTTATTATTATTTACATATGATTTGAAATACTCTTAAAATACACATATACCCTAAAACATTGTCCAAATTTGTGAGATTAAGGTCTCGTTTAGTTGTTAAACTCATCTAAGTTTAGTCTAATTTTAAAATCTAACATTCAAATACCTAATTCTTAGATTATTAAATTCATCCCAACTCAAAACTTTTTTACATATGGTACCCACAACTTTTTTCAATTCAACACTTATTTATACGTGAGACTTACAATATTTTTTAACTTTTTATAAATACATCTAAATTTATGTTAACATGCAAACACTTGTAAACTCATCTTAAGTGGCCTCACAAAACTCACTCTACCATCTTAACTCACTACTATTAAAAAAGAACTTAACTCAGTTCAACATCTAAACGCAGTCAAAGTTTCGTTTAGATGTTGAAATGAGATAAGATGAGATGAGAAATGTGAATAATAGTAAAGGGGTTTGAGTTTAAATGTTTTATAAGATTTTAGGATAGGAGAGAGAAAAAATTGAATAAAAATATTATAAAGTTAAAATATTATTAAAATATAATTTTTTGTATTGTGATTTGAAAAAGTTAAATTATTTTTTTATATTTTGTTTAAAAATTTAAGAAAATTATAATAATTAACTAATGATTATATAAACAAAATTAAAATTTAAAATTAAGAAATATTTATATTTGAATCATCTTTAAATATTGAGATAAGATAAAAGCAGATGGATGAGACATTCTCTACATACAAACGGGGTTAAAGAATGCTACCCTAGACCGAACAATGCTGCAAAAAATGGTACTTTGTGTGCAGTTGAGGCCAAACTTATCTCCAACGTCCAATGCCAGGGATTGAGTGAGCCAGGCATCCTTGTGCGCTTGTGATTATTATTATGTCTGGTTGTTCAGCTTCTGCCCTGCCTCGATTCCAACGTAGTATGGATTTTTGGATGCTGTTTTGGACCACGATATTAGAAAGGCTGTTCAAATAAATTATGAAAGTTGTTTGAAATTTGAATGGTTACTGTCGAATAATTAAATGTGTATAGGTTATGAAAAGATAAAAGGAGAAAGAGGGGAAAAAAAACAAAAAAAAAAAGAGTGGGAGGAAGTAGGGGTTTTTAATAAATAAAAGATGCAGTCCATTTACGTGGAGGACATGAAATGAGGGTTCCAATCAATCAATGCTCCTCCTCGCTCCCATAGGTCATTGCTACAGTAGCAATACTACTATACCTCAGTTGTAACCGCGGGAGTCTTACTGTACGAAGATAAATGATATTTGTAGTCGTGGAGTGTATAAGTATCGTGCAATTCCTTTAAAAACAACTGAGTTAATATGAGATTTATATGAAAAAAATTAATTTTTTCATTGTAGACTTCATTCTTTTTTAAAACGATTACGCGAAGTTTACACACTCCAAGACTGAATGTAGAATTACTTTTATACAAATTGCACTCTTTGATTTTTTTTTTCTTTTTTCTTTTTCATATATTTTAAACATTTTTAAATATTTCAAAACTATGGAGTATTCTATTATTTGCAATCGTGGAGTGTGCAAGTACCGCGTAATCTCTTTAAAAAAAATAAGTTAATACGAAACTTATATGAAAAAATTAATTTTTTAATAATAGACCTCATTATTTTTTAAAATAATTACGCGATAATTGCACACTTCCCGACTACATGTAAAATTATTCTTATACAAATTACACTTTTTGATTTTTTTTTCTTTTTTCTTTTTCATATATTTTAAACATTTTTAAATATTTCAAAACTATTATTCTATCATTTTCCTTGTAACACAGGAAGGAAGGTCATCATTTGGTCCATTTCTTTGTTTTCAAGTTCAAAATTTTTACTCAAAACGGTCAGCAAGTTCAATTTCCCTCCATATCATCTCTACTTTGGACATTTACATTTAGGCTTCGTTGGAATTATAATTCATCTTAATTTATCATTACAATTTTTTCAAATCTCAATATAAAATATAATAAACAATTCAATTTTCTCAAATTCTAAAATAATAATAATATTAAAAAAATAATATTCTAACAATATTTTATCATCTCAACTTAACTCACTTCAACATCCAAACGCAACCTTAAGCTTATATGCAAACAAATTTCATGATTTCAAAAGCGTACATTGTGACTTGTAATTTTTTTTTGGGGGAGTGAGTCGAGCACCTTTTTTTTTTTTTGAGTTGAGGGAGGGTTTCGAACTTCACACTTTCATTTTAGAGGCCGGAGAAAGCCAAGCACTTATTCTTTAAGAAATCCTAAAATTCCTTTCCAATTCTCATAATTATGAGATAAATTATGTAAAATTGAAAGTTATAGATCCCCAAAACTTAAAACACAACATATATATAACTATTTACACTTTTTTACAAAAAACCTATTAATATTTTCTGAATGAAAATATTAATACATGCAAGCTTTAGCTATTATACAGAATACACACTCCTCATATTGATACGGTAAAATCTGATTTGTAATAGGTTTGTTTGTTTTTTTTTTTTTTTTTTAACAAATTAAGATTTATCATATAATGGTATGAATAGAGAAGTACTCTCCTTGAGGTGGGATAATTGGTTGTAAGTGTTAAAAAATAATAATAATATAATTATTAGATTTACTTTGAATTAAAGATAATGATAAGAATCAGTATCTCTTAAAATTAGTTTGAATTTGGACACTTTAGAATATAAGAGAGATATATGACAATTTATCACAGTATTGGATGGGCACTAAATCAACTGAAATCTTGATAAAAAAAAAAAGGTATAAATAAATCAACTGAAATCCTAAATAATTTTTAATTGTATTGAATGGCTTAACGCTGAGAGATAGACACAATATCAAATATTCATGTGGGACAACACAGCTCAAAAATCTCATATATGCAACCTTAAGGCCCGTTTAAATGTTGAGTTGAGTTGAAATTATGAGTTGAGTTCTTTATAAATAATAGTGAGTTGAGATGGTAGAGTAATTTTTGTAGAATCTACCTAAGATGAGTTTAGACGTTAAGATGAATTTATATGTATTTATAAGAAGTTAAAAAGGCTGTAAGTCCCACATGTAAAGATGTATTGAATTAAAAAAGGTTGTAAGTCCCACATGTAAAAATATTTTGAGTTGAGATAAATTTAGTGATTTGAGAGTTGAATATTTAGATGTTAGACTCAATTTCAAATTCCAAATGGAGCCTAAATGTTGAAAGATTCACATGATGTGTATATTTACAGACCATCCAATTTGATCTTGGATTGTAGATCTATTCACAACTTCTCCATTACATGAGCCACCTAAGTGCCCATCTCTTCCACTTTAAGGCTCCATTTACATAGTTAGTTGAAATGAGATGAAAGTTAAAAGTTGAATAAAATATTGTTAAAATATTATTTTTTAATATTATTATTATATTGAGATTTGAAAATTTTAAATTATTTATTACATTTTATATAAAAATTTAAAAAAGTTATAATAATAAAATAAGATGATTAATTGAGATTATTTCTCAATCCAAATGAGATCTAAATCTTAAAGTCTAAGAAAAGCTATTCAAGCCCTTAAGATATTTATTGAATTGAGGATAATGATCATCATTAATTCTTAAGATATTTAAGGAATCCATATCCACCGTCATAAATGTTGTATATGGGGAGTTAACTCATATGCCAATCTAACTCATAACCCAATATGATAAAAAATAAAAAATTGTAGTTTTTTTATTTTAAATATATATTTATAAATTGGTGTGTAAATCATACATTTCGCATAATTGACATGACAATATTTAATTTATAATTTAAATTTAAAATTTAAATATCTTATAAATCAATTTAAGTTTATCGGTTGACTTATGCCGGAAGGTGGATTTATTATATGAGTAATGATATATCTATAATATTTTGTATAACACATTATACAACAATATGTGTTAAATTAGAGATATTTTTGTAAAACATCTTATAAAAGTAATATAATTTTACAAAAATATTATTTATTTAACACATTGTTGTATAATATATTGTATAAAATATTGTAAGGAAATCATTTTCCTTATTATATATAGTCGTTAATTATTATGTAAGTAAAAGCCATATGTCAATTATCTGCTTGGAGTCACACCTAAGCTAAGCTCTACGAGTCAACCGAAAGTCGACCTATATTACTTTAGATTTATTTATTTATTTCAAATTATAAAAGAGGGAAAGACTTTAAATACTGCCCTTGGCATTCACGTGATGGCTCTTCCTCACCCGTTCCAACCACTTCCTAACTTCTATTTTGATTGCAATTCTGAAGTAGGTCAGGGAGGATTATTGCATTATCCTTTTGTCTGGGTTTCAGGTTTATGGTTCTGTTGTATTATTTTTCACGTTTTTGTAGTTTTAGGATATGTATTTCTTATTTATTCTATCTAAAAAAATAGATAAATTTAAAACTCATGAAAAAACAATTTTCTTAAAGGTTGATCCACTTTTTCTCAGAGAGTATGTGGGTTTTTGCATTCTTGAGGCTTTATCTAGTATTATTCTTTTAGAAATGACATTTTTTCAAGAATAGAGAATGATTAATCATTTTCATTGCGGAACCTAACATTCAAATTTAGGTATTTAGTAATAAGAGATTTTAATCAGTTGACTTGTAGTTTAATTGATATGTCATCTTTACAATTAATAAAGGGGAGAGTGAGGTTGTGGATTTAACTCTTACTTGCCAAAAAAGCTAGACGCAATCGGTTTGTGCAAGCGCCATGCAAACGACGCTGATGTGGAAAATTGAAAACGACGTCGTTTTCAATTTGTTTTAATTTTTCGCAATTCCCCCATTTCCCCCAGCTCTTCCTTCTCCCCTCCTCTCTGTGTTTCGATCCCTTCTCTCTTTGTTTCAACCCCTTCTCTCTGTGTTTCTTCGATCCCAAGTGCTTCCTTCCTCTCTGAGTCCTTCGTCTCTGTGTCACGACGAAGTCCCTTCCTTCCTTCCTCTCTGTGTCTCGAAGAGCCTCAGAAATTTATAAAATGCAATTTCTCTCACTCGAAGCCTTTCCATTTCCCTTCATCCCGAATTCTCACCTCCCTCGAAGATGACCCAGTAGACCTCCATCCCTCCTAACCCTAACCCAGCCCATTTCCCTTCATCCCGAAACCCTAATCCTAATTCTAACCTGCCCCTTTCCCTCATCCCGAAACCCTAGCCCTAACTCAGCCCATTTCCCTTCATTCCGAAACCCTAACCCTAACCCTAACCCTGACCAACCCATTTCCCTTTCCCTCATCCCAAAACCCTAACCCAGCCCCTTTCCCTTCATCCCGAAACTCTAATCCTAGAAGAAGGTGATTAAGAAACAAGGAAGAGACTCACCCCTATTCGGTCCAGGTTGAAGGCAAGTACACATCCTTTTGTATTATTTTTTTTTATCGAATTTTTAGTTTAGAAAAATTCTATTTGAAGAATTTTATAACGTGCCATAATTTAATTTGGAATATAAATATTAAGATGCGAGAAAAATGTGCTATTTATAGAAAATTAAGCAAGATTCATAGATAGTTTAAGCTCGTGAGCATACACAAAGATTCTAATCAAATATACAATGAAGGAAATGGATCATTATTCTGATGTAAAATAAATAATGCTAGGACAAAAAGATCACATGAATTGAGACATTGAAATGACATACTGGCCGTTATTCCTGACATAATCACAAAGCAAAAACATTCCCTCTTAATAGATTGGCAATACGAGGTCACACTCACACAACATCACATATCAACACAAGAAAACATGTGAATGCAAAACTATGATGTCATGTAATATATATTACATGATTTTTTTTTTATATATAAAGTATAAATTACATGAAAAATAAAATGGCACAGTAACACATCTCTAAAAATGTTTCTCAATATAACTCACTTGCTGTTGAAAACATAAGCACGCACATATACACACAAATAAATCAAACGTCAACTATAGAATATTGCTTTTTGGGGATAGATCCCCTATATGGTCGCTAAGCTACTTTTGACCAACTTTGTTTTGGCTTGCTATAATAATGGAAAAACAAAACTGCTAGGTATAACCGCCATGTACAAACGTGGGATAACCGGCTAGCCAACGTGGAAGTAAAAAAAATAAAAAGTAAACGTAAACTTAAAAAGCAAAGAAAGAAAAAAGTGGAAAGGTAAAAGGTTGAGTCTTCAAGTGCTGACAAACCAGAGCAAGAGGGCATTCCCCCAGATTCTCAAGCAGCTTCTTCTGAAGGCCTACGTGAGAGTGGATAAAAAATGGGTCTTTCTTTTCTTCTTTGATAGCTGGTCATTGGACTATCCCTCCTATTTCTCTCATCTCTTAACAACAACATAAAGTGAGGCCTTTGGGTGGACTTGGCTCAAGATAGAACAAGAGAATGGTTGACGGAGCTGCCTATCAAGACAAATGAACTTGGTACGTTGAAGCATTTCTCCACCAAGAAAAAAAATTCCATCTCTTAGGCTTCATCATTAACATATATTTAAAAACCCATTTCGTAATTTTTTTCTTTTCCAAACCCGTATCCAGATTTTTGCCAAACCAATTTCCTAGGTTTTTCCCGAACTCATTTTCAACATATTTCTATTGTTTTTTTATTTTTTTTATCTTTCCAGATAAATCATTGTTCATTGATGATGGCAGGCTGTGAGTGCTCCCAAATCCAAAATTATTGTTGTAGAACAGAGTAAGTGTATCATGTATTTTTGAAAAAACTCACTTCAGTCAGCTATATAATGCAAGCAAAAAATTTGCAAAAAATATCCATTAGAATCAAAATCCATTGTGTAGAAGGCAAAGACTGGGCTATGGCTTTGTGGGACGGTGACTTCACGGAGAAGACAATGGGCTTTCGTGGGGATGTAGATGACGAAGACAATGAAAATAGTAGTTTTTGTGAGGATGGGAGTGAAATGGTAAAGGAGGCCACCAGAACCCCTTCTGTCTTCGAGGGAATAAAAATGATGTCATGGCAAATGCATTTGCCACGTTAGACGCGATGCCGCGGGAGTTCCTCGGGCGGTTGCGAGTAGCATTTTTCATGGAAAAATAGAAGTCCACAAATAGGTTGTATAGATGTGCTTGTTGTACACCATCAACATTAGCTAAAATTTAACATAATATCTTTATCGTTGAGGGTAACCATGCAACTAGGCATGAAAATAAAAGTAAAACTTACGATATTCAAATAGGTGCTATCATAATTCATAGTAGATGGAGGAATAATCGAATTAATAACCCACCAGTACATGCAAAAGCCCTCCAGCATGACCACCACCTGTGAGCGGTTGTAATGATGCCATCTGTTGTGATATTGGTTGGTTGATGAGGATGGGAAATTTCAGACAAGTGAGAAGTAGGAGCACATTGATGACTGTGAGGATAGTGGGATGTAGGGTGCATGTGTTGTTGATGATTCTGATGAATAAGGTGAAATTGGGGCTGATGCGAAAGTTGTTGCATAGGATGTTTGAAAATGATATGCTGCTGATTTTGTGGCTGCAAAGAGGGATAAAAAAATAAAAAAAAATTTACAAAAGAACAAAAAAGGCTATATATTGAATGCCATAAAACTATCAAGAACATATTTGCAAACGTCTCAATCACAACCATGGCAATCTAATAGCTTTATTAATATAAATATAGACAAAGATTGATTTTAGTTCATTGATCATTTATTTCTGGTTGACTTCTTAAACATAATGATTTACTGAGAAAAATAGAGGATTGGTTTATGTGAGTCTTTTGATATGTGTGCCTTTTCATTGTGATTCTGGTTTATGTTAGAATGTCATCATCATCACTGTCTTTTGTATCCTTTGGCAAACGTACTTTGGCATCTTCCTTGTGCTGCTGTGATGTTGAAGCTATATTGAGATACTCAAATACTAAGGCAAATCCTGGACGACCCTTCTTAGGGTGTCCAAAGTACAACACGAAGGTAACTACAAGACATGTAATGTAACGTGTTTAATGAATTGATTAATATTACGTACGTCTAATATTTGAATTATTTTTGTGTGCAAATATCAGTGATTACCATACTGTAAATAATTCAAGTGGGCAGATAATGATCAAGATATAGAGCTACAAGAAAGAGAAAGTAAACTGTGAAGGAAGGAGGAAGAGCTTGAGAAGAGACTCAATGATGTCGAAAATAAAGTAACTGAGCTCCTTAAGATAGTGGATGACATCAAGAAGATAGGGATGGTGCTATACAGTATATCTGAGGAGGTTCAGAAAAAGGAGTTGGTGCTTCTTGAGAGATAAGCTGTCCTAAGGCATTCACGCACGCTATCACAGGTGTACTTTGATCTTTTTGTAGTTGTTTGTTGTTATTTATTGACTCGGTAGTGGTTTATGTTACATCTTATTCTGAATTTGTAGTTCAAGTGTTATAAGTTATTTAGTTATATGATTTGTATAATTAAGTGTTATTAGTTATATAGTGAACTGAATTGTAGTTTAAGTTTTATAAGTTATTTAGTTATTTATTAGATTTGTATAATTAAATTTATTTGTGAGGATGCTGTTTGGTGGAAGGGAATGTAAATGGAAAGAAAGTGGGTTCTAAGAAATTGTTTGATTATGGAGACGGGAGGTTTATTCGAGCTGCCCATTGCTATTTGTATTTCTATTGACCCGAGGCAGGGGAGCTAACCCCAAATTATTATCAGCCAGTTAAAGGAATCTTCTCCCATATTGGTTTGTGTATGTAAGTTAAAGGAATCTAGCTAAATGGAAAAAGCTAGAACTCTTATGGTTGGCCAAATGGATTATGAACCCAGTATACCAACAACACAAACAGTCCTACTCAAACCAAAAAGCCATCCTACTCAAATCAATGGAGCGATTGAACCAGGAAAAAGTTAAAAACTTTTTGTAATTGACCATTTGTCTTTGAATGTACCTCATATACTCCTGGCAGTGCATAACAATCCTACTCAAACATGTTGCATCACTAGTAATATAAATAATTATAAAATCTTTCTTCTTCCAAAAATAATTGGAACTACTATCACTTTTCAAGCTTTGTGAATATAAAAAAAATTACAAAAGCTTTAACCACCAAGCTTTATTCTTACAAAATAATTACAAAAACTACTCAATGCCACCAAGCTTTCTTCTTAACTCTTCAATGCCACCAACCAATCTTTCTTCTTACAAAATAATTACAAAAACTCCTCAATGCCACCAACCAACCTTTCTTCTTACAAAATAATTACTGAAACTCGTCAAAACCACCAACTTTTCTTCTTACAAAATAATTACAAAGACTCCTCAATACCACCAACCTTTCTTCTTACAAAAATAATTACAAAACCTTTATCTTGCCAAGCTTACAAAAATTAAAATTCAACCTTTTTGCACCAGTTGTGATCCATCACAATCTAGGGATGTCCGGTCGTATGCCATCGAACCCAAAAAAATCTGTTAGGATTAATATAAAAATATTAATGTCATCTAAATATTTAAATTAAATTGCATAAGGTTTAGAAATGTTACACTTTCTTGGCTACCAATCATTGTTTCTCGATGCCGGGTTCTGCTACTGTCAATTACTGAGCAGTTTATAATAGACTTTTATAAATAACAAAATTCTTAGTAAATAGTAAAGGTATGACAAGTTATCATCTCAACTTTCCACATGATTAGAATTGATCACAATACAAATATTGACCAATAATGGATGGAGGCGAAATCATTGTTTGGCTTATAAATAGATCTATTTTTTATACCTGCAGTTGTCCAAGATTGGTGATATCCACTTCTGATGGCCCAAATAAATTCCTGCGCGTGCCCATGACTGGTGTATCTCCAACATTGGATCTCTCATCTTGCTAATAATAAAGTACCAATTAAAAATACATTTTCTTCTAAGTTTGCATTATAAATCTAACACACATTCACACGTTTATTTTTAATTCTCTTAATGTTAAAACATTCACCTGTTTGAGTTTCCCTCTGACTTGAGCTTTCTTCTGTTTGGCTTTAACCTTTCGCATGTCTGTCTCTATCCTAGATGTTCTCCTTAGAGATGATGGTCTTCCTTTCCCTCTTGACTTGTTGTGTACCAGCAATTGCAGTTCTGTCCAGTGTCATAAAACCAGCATTCAAATCTATTATGGGCACAAAACTGTTAAATAGGACATCATTAAATAATAGAAATTAAGTACTTAAAAAGAACTAAACCAGATTAATAGACTTTAAAATTCATCGTCTTCAAACCTGTTTGGGTCAAAGATCTATGGCATGTCTGCTCGTGATAACATTCAATCATATGATGTATCCTCTTCTTTGCATCTTCGAATTGCTCATTAGAATCTGCCGCATATGTTATCATCCCATAACACATATTCAACAGAATATCTATTACCATTTAACCTCTGATCCCCTGCGTCATAGTTACTGCGGATTAACGTGTATCTCCTCTTGATGTCCTTTCTCCATCGGTCTAGAATGTACCGGTGTGGCAATAACTTTACACCGTTTGATTTGAATACGGTCAAAATATGCCTACACAGTATCCCCTCATCTGAAATAATCCATATGAACACTTAGCATTGATGTCTTCTTCATTAAAGTCCATTGAATATGTAACCAGTTTAGTGAACTCCTCAATACGAACTTCTCTTCTACCAAATAACTCTTCATTACACCATCCGATATAAGTAGAGATGAATCCAAATCGAGCACACCTATTACTTGCTGCTGAACTTCCCTAAATTTAGCATTAGTGTACAACTCTTGAAATTTCTTTTCAATTGGAGATTTAGATACGCAGGGAATGACCTGACTAAATGACTGGAGTTCCGCATGATTTTCATTCTCAATTTTCTTCCTCGGCGCACTGTCAAACTGGTCGACAAACTCCTTCAAGTTTGTCTTTGAATGAACATAATCGTACAAAAAAAACATTCATACTCTCGCTGTGCTTCGTTGTACTCATTCTAGCCCAAAAAGTGCTATTTTAGGAATACCGGTACCCAATACTCATGCTCCACATATAAACTTTTCAACCATGTATTCTCATATAAGTCGTATGTGTTAATAAACTCGGCCCAACATTTCTCAAACTCCTCAATAGTTTGTGTGTCGTACACACATTTCATTAATTGAGTTTTCAACCCACTTTTGTATGTAGCATATGACCCAAGCTTCTCAGGGACTTTCTTCAGTATATGCCATAGGCATAATCTATGTTGAGTTTCTGGAAAGATAATAGCAATTGCATTTTTCATTACTCTATCTTGTTCAGTAATAATAGCTTTTAGAGCTATACCGTCCATATACTACAACTAAATTTGGAATAACCATGTAAAAGTTTTTGTATCCTCACTGGAAATGAACCTAGCTCCCAAAAGAATCAATTGCCCGTGGTGATTTACACTAACAAATGGTGCGAATGGTATCCCATACCTATTCGTTGGGTATGTGGTGTCGAATGTAACTACATCACCAAAATACTGGTAGGCTGTCTGACTACGTGGATCTGCCCAAAAAATATTCTTTAACCTTCCGTCATCGTTTAAATCCATCAATGCGAAAAATTTGTTATTCTTGTACTGCATCCTCATAAAATAATCTCGAAGTGCTCCAGCACCATCTGCGCCAAGTCTAAAGGTCATGCTTTGTGGATGTAATTGCGACAATCCTTTTCAAAAAATGGGAGGTTCTTAAAGCCACCTGCGTCAACGACAAGAGATCCGTAACTCTTATTCTGTCGGATGCCAGCTAAGTCGTTTGCGCTTAGGACTCTTTTAACGGACTCACTCACTTCTCTATTACATTGAAAGAAGCGGGATTTCATTAGGTTGAGGTTGTGATTATGTGTATTATGAACTATTGTCAACTACATCTTTCCCTCAACTCTTAAGGTATTAATCCTTGCCTTACAGTTCTTTTTTCTCGTCGGACGTGGGTTGGCGACATTGGAACTCTTATTTCGGGCCTTCCTTCCCCGTGCACAACTAAGGGTGACATATCTGACACTTTGATCCTCTGACCTCTCACTCCTTTGTGTCATCACTCCAAACCCACATTTTTTAGCATAATACTTATAATAGGTTAAGAAATCTTCAAACGAATTGAACTCCATCCTCGACTTTGATTCCTCAATGATATCATCACCATCCGACGATGGCACTACCTATGGTGTATAGATAGTGCCATCGTCAGTTTCCCATTCATCTGGTCTATCCAACAAAATTTCTTCATCTACTCTAGCAGAAGTACATGGCACTTCAGTTTGTAGACAATCAGGTTTATCTTCTTGACCAACTCTTGTGCTCGATGCGGAACTTGTAGCGATAAATGGCCTAGGAGGTCCCTTCCCTAATTGAAATGGGTAACCAACATTTTGCTTAAAACAAAAAAATTAAAACATTTAAATTGTTTCAAAAATAATTATCTTATAACTAAAAAACAAGAAGGAAGTTGAAAAACCACCTGAATGTTGCTTAGATTATTAGTTCCATTTGGATATGGCAAGAAAGCTGATGACCATGCAGGCACTGGTCCAAAGTAACCATGTATGTAATTTTGATAGTTTAGTAGACCAGTTTGAGGGATGTTCTAACATAAAAATGATAATAATAATTAGGATGTTAAACATTGAGCTGCAATAAGTTTTTTAATTATAAAATAACATAATGAGTTTGAGAGATTTGAGCTAGATGGCGCTAGCGGAGATGAGTGTTCTTCTCCCTTTCCCATGCCCTATACAAGTTGTTCAATATCCAAGGTCAGTCTTTGATGAGTTATCGGGAAAATTACTTAAATCAACTAGGAGTGAAGACTAATATTGTACATACTTCTTTCAAGAAAAAAAAGCTGATCAAAATCTGCTTAGCATCAAATAAGATTTACACATGCTAGACATGATTGATGCTTTTGTTCTCAACTAAATAATCAATTGCCTATTTTTTCAGAATTTAACTAACGTACATGAGGAAACAGAATAATAATCATTCACCCAATATTTTGAACAGAATAATAATCCTTCACCCAATACATGAGGAAACAAAATAATAAAAAGATCATTTGAACAATTGTTTTGATGATCTACTCCAAACATTTTGTATATTCAACAACAACTAAACCATAATAATTAAACCACAATATTTAACTAGGAAATTAATTTTTCAGCCAAGAAATTTTTACATATCTAACTCTATGCAACGCAAAAATCTTATATTTAACAATATCAAATCTAAATCACAACATGCTGTGGAAGAAAAAAACCAACTAAATCACAACATGCTATGGAAGGAAAAAAAAAAAAAACTAAATCACAACATGCTTGATTGTTTACCAGGGTATTTAGTAATAAGAGATTTTGATCGGTTGACTTGTAATTTAATTGATTTGTCCTCTTTACAATTAATAAAGGGGAGAGTGAGGTTGTGGATTTAACTCTTACAAAGAGTCCTAAAAATTGTTGATTTAATTGTAAAACATATGTGCTGCCAGGGGTGGGCAAAATCTCTGCCCACTCTGATTTCGTCTGAGCTCCGACAACACTGATTTTGACAGAGTTGGAGATTTCAAAAATCAGAGTTGGAGTTTGGAGCCCATGTTGGCTCCGAACTCTGACAGTTTTTGTTTTTTATTTTTTTTAAATCTCACATAATCAAAACGACATCGTTTCGTTCAGAAGAGGATCCAAAATGCAAGATTCCTTTCTTCCCTACTCACTTTCACAATTCCCATTTCAAACAGCCACACTCAACAGCACCTTGCACCATTTATCTCTCTCATCTCCACACTGTGCTTCACCTCCCCACCAACTGTCATTACCTAAGGCCGCAGCGAGCCACCTTTCGGAGTTCATAGAAAAAAATAATTCTTAAGCTCCTCACTCACTTAGTTTTTTTTTTTTTTTGGAATTTTAGGGTTCCAAAATCCTTTAATTGTCACAATGTGGTTTGAAATTTGTGAAATATGTATGATTTTGTTTGCATTTCAATGATTTCAATTTTTAGGCTATGAAATTTAAGAACTGGAGAATTTAAGTTTTGGAAAAATTGGGATTTTGGTTCCAGACAATGTTCGCTCGATGCTTGCTTGAGTGTGGCTCGAGCGGACCTTTAGTTTTTGTGTTTTATTTATTTTTAAAATCGCAAATGTTTTGATGCTATGACGGTATCATCAAAACTGTGCATCGAGGAATATTATGCAGTGTAAGTCTAAGGTTGAGTGTTACTTTATAGAAGATGTTGACGCACCTAGTGAAACATTACATATATTAACTTGGTGAAAGATGAATTCTAGCAAGTATCCAGTCTTTTTCTGAATAACCAGGGATGTACTAGACATTCCTATCACTATGGTTGCCTTTGAGTTGGCGTTTAGCAACGGAGGTCGTGTCTTGGATGCTTATCGGAGTTCATTGTCTCCGACCACCGTCGACGCCCTTGTTTGCACACAGAACTGGTTAAGTTCAACGTCCATTGGAGTAGAAACCGTTGATGCCAAGAGTTATAGGCTTGAATTGGCTAACTTTATGGTTTTAAATGATTATTTACATCATTTTAATGTATTTGTTATTTAATTTATAATTTATATGATTTTGTACACTTAACTGTGAACCCTAGACTAATTGTCTATGACTAAGATGGATGCATCGTGCGGTGGAGAACTCCCTGATCTCTTTATTTGTGAGAAACTCAATACCATGATTATAATCATGCAATACTCATCAGAGTTAGAAGTGGAGGTGAGTTCATAATATGTCCTATTTTATATCATGTATCACTTGGTTGATGATTTATAAGTCCATAGTTAAATGATTAAAGAAAAGGTAGTGCATCTGATCAGTAAAACTTCATGCTAGAAATCACTACTGAGTCATTGACTCAAATGCATGGACTGTCAAGACTGATGCGGGGGACTATGACTATGTGAATCAAATCTATAACATTAGTTATATTTTGGTGCTGTAAATTTAAATTTATTGTGAATTTATAGTTTTAAATTTAAATTTATCGTTTGAACACATTAAATCACCTATTTTTGTATTGTATATGGTTTAGTCATTGTATTTAAATTTTAACTTTTTAACTTATTTTTTATAGTATTTTAGATTTTTTAATTTTTCTTTTACATTATTTTGTTTTGTTTTTAATATTTTTAAACAGGATTAGGCCAATCTGAATTTCAGATTGAGCTTTGGATATTGGGTCGTGGGGCCAGGCCCAAGGGCAAGGCCATATCAACTCCGATCGGAGATTCGAACTCTGATTAGAGTTGAACTTCGACTCTAATTAGAGTCGGAGTCAGAGTTAGAGGACATTTTGAACTCTGTCTCTCAGTCAGAGTTAGAGGTCAGAGGTGGACATTCTGACTCTGTCAGAGTCGGAGCCCACCCCTATGTGTTGTGGAAGGATATAAAATACTAGAAATAAGAGGAATGTACATGTACGTGTATGTGTTTAATATGCTATTGTGAGATTGTGAATACTATTTGGCAGAGAAAAAAACAGAAGATTTTTTTGGATAAGAAGAGGGTCGGTTTGTATACTTCTTTCTCAAAGCAGAGTTTTTCTTATGTATGTTCTAAATTTAGCAAATCCAAATGGAAAAAAAAAACAACCCCTCTCTCTCTCTCTCTCTCTCTCTCTCTCTCTCTCCATAATCTAGAATATGTCAGTGATTAGTGATTGTGCCCACCTCACCCAATCTTTAGTCAAGGATGTTTGATCTCATTCTTTTAGTATTACTTTAGAGAAATGATATTTACAGTTACAAATTACGTAAGTGCAACAAACTCATTTTTAGGGGTGAAAAAAAGAACTGGTAAACCAAACCAACCAAATCGGTGGATTCGGTCCAGCACTGGATTTGGTTTGATCTGGTACCGGTTCTATTTTTCACAAAATGGGTCAAAATCAGTCCGGTTTCGATTTTCATTTTTCTAACATTGGACTGAACCGGACTGGACTGGTTCATATATATATATATTTTAATTTTTTATATTGTATAAAATAATTTTTATAAGATTTTTTATATTAATTTGCTACAGAGCAGCCATTGTAGCAGTGCACACAATGCACACCCTACGTGGCTGCTCTTTTTTTTTTTCTACATATCATTGAGGTTTCCGAAGACGACTCCACTTTCTCCCTTCTCGAAATCATCATTTTCCGCTCCTCTTCTTCCCCTTCATCCTCACAGAGCCATTGCTCCTCCGAGTCGCCCTCCAACTCGGGTCACTCACCGATCCAACCTACTCCAACTCACGTCAATGCGCAGTCCCACTCTTTGATGATCCGCTGCCTCCTGGAGCACCAACCCGCCACTCATGCCGAGATCCGGGTAGCCACGCCTCGGCTCGTCACCAACAACTCCATCAGACGACCCCACCGTTGGCCGCCATTTCTGCTACAACGACGACGTTTACAGGATCCCCGCACAGGCCAACTCAGACTTTGCATCTCCCTTCTAGTCCACCGCGAATGGTGGAGTTTTTGTCTCGAATGGCCCCTTTCTGCCACCGCCTAACAAGATGCGTGAGGAAGGGGGCGGCGAATCAGTGGGAAAAGGGGGAGGAGGGGTGCAATCTAGTGGGTAGGGGATGGGGGAGGAGGAAATCAAATGTGCAGGGGTGGGGAGGGAAAGCAAACGGAAACGTGAGATGGGATGGGATGGGGGAGAAATCAAACATGGATTTAGTAAAATCTGAGAGAGTGAATGTGCAAAACATAGTTTTGTTATAGAGAGCTTTTTGTCATTTCACTTAAGCCACGTCATGTGTGTAATTAATGCAGCCAAATAGTGGCTACTCCCAAGATTTTTTCTTTTTATATGTAAAATAATTTTGTATTATATTATAAATTATGAATTAATATAATATTAAATTTTAAAATCATATATAAATAATTATATATTATCATTATAGTCTATTGTATTAGTAGTTATACTAATAATGTATCACTATATATTATAATATACTAAAATATAACACTATATTATATATTATAATATATCATATGGTCTATAATACAATTATAATATACTACAATATATTATCACTTTAATATATATATATATATATATATATATTATATATACTAACCGGACTGGAACCAGTAAAACCAAAAGTACCGGCTTAGGGGTGTAATCGTTGCGGTATCAAATTTTCAAATCTCAAAATTACTATATACCGTTTCGGTTCTAAAATATGTTCAAAACCGGACTGAACCGGACCGGTTACATCCCTATTCATTTAAAAAAAAGAAGTAAATATAGGATTCATATGAAAAAATTAATTTTTTAATAATAGAACTCATTCTTTTTCAATAAGAGTGTGTGACATTTATACAATCTAATTACTCAAAATTTTTTTTCCAAGAAAATGATATATCCGGTAGACATACAAATTGCTTATATAACAAAAATTTGAAAATCTATTTTTTTTAATAAATTCTTAAAACTTGTCACGTGTCTCTTCAATTAGAAAAAGAATAATGCTACTATGTCTTTTTAATTTGTCCCTTCATTTTGAACGCTCATACATTTAATTTTTTTTCTTAATGATTAAGTAAATTACTATTAATGTATTTATATATTTTTTTATTTGTTAAAAATATTTAAATATATATAAAAAATATTTAAAATAAAAAAAAATACAATATGCACTAGACAATACAATGAGGCACCCGCTTATAGAGCACTTGTCGCTTTAGACACATGTTCAAATGTTTCTCACGTGATGAGACAATGTGAGAAACATTTGAAATGAGACATATAGAATGTCTTAAAAATAGAAAAAAAAAAGAAAAAAAAAGAAAAAGAAAAAAAGTGTGTTTCTCACGTGATGAGACACATGTTCAAATGGGTTATAAACATGTGAGAGCGAGAATTCTTATTTCTGATTTTTCTAGTTGGCTTTAGCAGCTGTGCAAATTGTACTTTCTATCACTTCGCCATTCTCTGCTTCCAATTCTTTTGCAAGACCTTGTAACATGGTCCATAGCATCATTGTGGATTTACTCAAGTTCAGCCCATACAATAAGCGCAATCAGAACCGATAAAAAATTTTATTATCAGAACACTTGATATTTTATTAAGCTGGTGCAAAACAATGTTTACTTCGAGGAATGGTTTGGTTGGACGAGGTATAGCTGTTGAGACAGATACAGAGTAGAAGTAACAAGAAATGCAAACTTTGCTTGCATGTGGTATTTTCTCTAGGATAAAAGGGTCATTGACCTCCATTGTATTGTGAGATAATCACGAGAGATTATAAAATACACCCATTATAGTGAATTTGCCCTCCACATCATGTGGACATAGGCTTGATGTCAAACCATGCAAATCGGTGTATAACTCTCTCTTATTTGCATTTCATTTACTACTTATTGCTATGGACGTACGTACAAGTATCGTATCGACACCCAAACCACCATCATGGGCTTTCAACAGTTCCACCATGGCCCAAACACCTTTTTGGACCGGGATGGCTCTTTCTCCTGTTCGGCTTATTAAGCAATTTTTGTTCCTAACATTTGGCGCCGTTTGTGGGATTTACTTATTTTCTACATCGGATGTGCAAGAAGGATGATTCACGAACTTATGATATTGCCTCTAAAGAAGCAGACAAGTTTCTCAAATTTTTACCTCTTACTTTTATTTCATTAATATTATTGCCGCAAAAGAGAGAAAAAAAAGGCGAGAGAACCATGTTCATCCATAACACTGTGCGCATTGGTGTGCATTATGCACATAAGACATGCACCTATTGTGCATGCCATGCACAGTGGCTTGATGGGTGCACGGTTACATGCACCCAGGAAGCTCGCAACAGCAAGTGCTACCCATCGCCCATCATGAAAGGCCTTGTCTATGTCCGACCACTCCTACGGGTGGCTGGATAGAGCCGGCGAAGGTTGCCCCTCCGAGATCTCGTTGTGTGATGTCCAGTGGCCAACAAGGACATCTCGTTAGCCAACCAGGAGCCAAGTAAGGCTGTTGGCGATCACCGCCTGAACTGGCGACTCTTTCTATCACCAGCAAGGTGGTTCCCAAACCATGGAGGTCCTGTTTACTGCCATTCCTCGCCATCGTGATGATTCCTCACCATGACCGAATGAATCCACCAATGACCACCATTTGGTTTGTTGGCGGTTTCTCTTGCCACCACAAAGCTCCTCAACCTAGAGATAGTCAGCATGATTGACCCCAACATGCACACAAAGGACTGGTGGAGAAGTAGGTGGGCAAACGCCCTGCCAAACCATCTACGACGGGAACCTTCTTGCCCAAGATGTATCTTGCTAGTCTCACAAAGGGCGAGCAACATCTTGCAGCTTCATTAGAGGGCAACCTTCCCACCACCAGCACATGCAGGCAAGCAATGAGCCTGCCAAACTCACCACCACCTACAACAAGCTACTTCTTATCCCCGGAGATCAATATGGCGGACAACCATTCACATCCCGTGGCATCGCAAGGAGACCCACATGCATGGCATCTGACTTGCTAACCTTTTTTTGTAGCAACCGTGAGCTCACCCCCGACAAGCACCCAACGATTATGCTCACCAATGAACTGATTTTTAGATCACAAGTACTATGTGAAATCTTCGATTTTTTCCTCTCTCTATCCCTATTCTGCAGGTACAACGTTTGAATCAATAGAGAACCTTTTCTTCTATATATGTATGAATATATATTATTACATTCCAATTCCTTCCCGATACCTCCCAAGGAAAATCCCGAATTGGATCCCAAATTGACGGGTTAGTGTGAGCTTATCCATGTGGTTATGCACTCTTCGAATAAGAATTCACTTTCTAAAAAATCCTGACTTTCATTTTTTCACCACCACGGGGTACTCACTGTAGTAAGCAATGGAACCACCACTACTAAAGACCGCAAACACATGTGAGGGTGGTAACTTACTGAGCATTAAATGATCACCCACGTTTGAGACCTTCATCTCATGAGGAGAGGGGTTTCCAGGGCATAATGCATGGGCCACGCAACATGCACCACCAGCCACAAGGTCGACGCCTGGCCCACATGCAGATGGGCAAGAGACTTGCCAACCTTGCCCACATTTCCTTGCCCACGGTGACAGTTAACCGTGGAGAAAGTTCCTTGTCATGGTGAAGATCAGCCACCAAGGAAACTCCAACCCCTCGCTAGTGCACACCATGGAAGGTTGCACGAAACCAATGTTTCACGCCACGAGGGTCTCATTCCCAACCCCGAGCTCATGGAGCAACTAGTGACTACCACAAATGCTCACCGGCGTTCTTTGTAGCCCGCCACCCTCGTAGCAGCAACGTGTTCTTACAAACACCTTTGGCAACATCACGCCACCCTTGTGGCAGGCAACAAGCGTGCAACACACACGGTGGGCGACAACCATCTTGCTAGCCTCATCCAGTGTAGCATTCTGCCACCCATAAAAGGCATTACTTGCCATGCCATAAAAACTACCCCTCCACAGGGACAATTTGTACATAGTGCACATAAAGAGTTGCATGATGTGCATGGCTGATGGCGCCGACATGGAGCTCTTCACGCCAACATGTGTCCACCATAACCTTCCACCCTCGTAACAAAGATCCAGCCAACTGAGAGGGCCTCACTATGGAGCATAGCGAGCCTACCACTGTAGCTCGCTACTCACTTAGTGGGCAATGTTTCATAGTAGGCAATGAAAGTAGTCTTATCACTGCCAAACCAAACCGTCAGTGAATACCTCACGTGTCTAGGCATGCCGAAAACTGCCTGTGATAATCAACAACCAAGGAACCTTCCTCGCCCATATGCAAAGACAATCAACTGCCAAAGGAGTTCTTTGCCACAATAGATTGCTCACCACTAGCAGCTCGTTGCCAAAGTGAGTTTACTTGACATAGCAAGCATTCCTCACCGCAAACAGTTGCTCATGCACGCAACTGGTTTTTCCCACTTGCATGATTGTGAATGTTTAGCACAAAGAGTCATGCCTTTGGACTAGTGGCTTCGTCTCCATGTGTCTGCCTCTCTGAATACCATGCGCGGTGTATCACTAGTAGCTAAATAACTTGACGTGTAGATGGTCCCACATGAGGATGTAGCCAGGAGTGATTTGGATTCAGAGATGAGTTGAGATTAGTTGAGATGGTTTGTGAATAATAGAATAAAAGTTGAATTATTTGTTATATTTTGTGTGGGAATTTAGGAAAGTTATTTTGGGATTTGAAAAAATTGAATTGTTTATTATATTTTGTGTGGAAATTTGAGAAAGTTGTAATGATGAGTTGAGATGGGTTTTGAATGCAATTAAGGCCTTAATGTTATTTGACGAAGAAACTGAGAAGGGATTTGGCACCACCATGGTCAAAGCAAAACATCATGGCACACAGGAATTGTGGGCAATTTGTAGGAAACTATAGGCAACAAGCAGGAAATTGTGGGCAACGTATAGGACGCTATGGGCAACCCCATGATTTATGATCAATGCATGCCGATGGAGCAAAGCCAATAGGAGTCATGCTACACGCATGATTTGAGAAGAAGGGAGAATATTATAGGTAGCGAAAGCAAGCATTAAGGCAACATACGATGACACAAATGGAACATAACAATGTACAATCTCAGTCAAGGAAGAGTTGAAAGTAACAACTAACTCGGCCCTATGCATGCACTCTAAACACAAGACTCCCAAAGGACTAAGAAGGAGCAATACAAATTTCTGATGACTCCTAAAGGAGCGTCGTTGTGTGGAATTATGCCTGATGAGATATATGGAGTAGGACTAGTCATCAAGCATTACAGTTGTATGGTCGAAGAAAAATGGTTCAAGCACTGAAGCATCATTGTCTATGTTAGAAAAGACTTGTTACTGGCCAAGACCAAAATGCAAATAGTGCAAAGTTGTCAAACTCAGAGTGTCCCACTTGTGCTTAGAGCTAAGCTTAGTCATACATAATTAGAAGAGATTGCTACATTTGCTCGCCTTGGTACGCTTGGCCACGGAGTCCGCTGCCAAAGGATAACGGAAGGCAAGCCCTTAGCTTAGCCATTATAGTTTGGCTTGACACGGAAGCTTGCCGCAAATCCAACGAGCATCTATTTCGTTTAACATGTTTCACCACCACCAACAAAGCTATAAGAAAAATTAGGAAACTGGTGAACTGGTCTGGTACCAATTCCTATTTAGTAAAACCGGCTGAAAATTGATACCGTTCTGGTTTTGGATTTTAGAACACTTATTCGAACTGAATCAATATATATATATATTATTTTTTATTTAACATATATATTATTTTTAATTTTTTTGTATTATATATACAATATTATTATATGAATTTTTTTTTTATATATATTTTATCATATATATTATACTCTAAATTGCTAATTAATATAACATGAAATTTTAAAATCTTATTATTCATGTCTATTAATCTTACAATATAAAACTAATATAACATTTCATATCATATAAAATTAATCTTATAAATCTTGATATAGCATTCGATTGTGATATAATATAAATTAATCTTACAATTTATAATTTAACATTTGAATCTTGATCTAACATGTAAAATTAATAAACATTAATAAAACATAAAATGAGGGATATGGGTCAGTCACTTGCTAAAGTCTTATTGGAGTATGATTTTGTTTATCTGTAAAATCGAAAAAATTGGATCAAATTGAAAAAATCTAAAGTTTTGATTTTGGTGGTGAATCGGTCTAGTATCTGTTTTTAAATTTTCAAAACTAGTGTGTACCGGTTTGATTCTAAAAAATGTCCAAAACCAGACTCATTACACCCCTAACCACCATGGATGATGAGAGGAGTATGGGGCATCCACAATGGGCACGAAACACTCAATTCCCACCATTTCTTCTCTCGAGCACCACATGGTTAAAGGCCATGTTTTAGCCATGTGTCAGGTTCACACCAAGGACTGATGAAACCTAATCGATCTCGAGCTTGAGCGCCACCTAAATGCCTCAAGCCTTCACCACACTGCGATGAAACGATGTAGCAGACATGCCTAGCCTCCCCCCATAGCAGTGCGGTCGAGAACGTCTACTGTCGTAACGGTCCAGTGGAGCATCGCTCCCCACGCAGTAGCATGGTCGAGCACAACTCTAGCCTTAGCAGATCTCTCCTTCAACAAAGCTGAGTCTCTTGACTCGCAATGAACAAGGGAGATGACAGTTTCTTGGCTGCTCCAACCCTCATCCATAAAGTCAGGTCCCTAGACTTGCACAACGAGGCTCGTAACGCCAGTAAAGGGGGAAGACAATCCCTTGGCTGCTTCGAATGCCACTCGCTCAAAAGCCGTCTCTAGACTTGCATTGCGGATAAAGAGGGAAGACAGTCCCTTGATTGCTTCGACTATCACCCCTAAAGCTGGCACGACGCTTACCAAGCCGAGTCCCTAGACCCGCAAAGTTGTTACAGTCACTTGACATCTCTGCCTCGTGCCCACCAAGCCTAGTCTTTACACTCGCACATTGAGACTCATATAGGGACAAGGGCGATGATGGTTCCTTGGCTTCTTTGACCTTTACAAAGTCAAGTCCCTAGGCTCGTACAACGAACAATGGACAATGATAGTCCGTTGGTTGTTTCAACCCTTGCCCTTTAAAGCCACGTGCCCTTGCACTCATGCTACAACCACCGCCAAGCAGGTACCTTCGGGAATAAGCCCCCGAGCTCCACAATTGCCAAGCGTGGATTACCATCTAGAACGAGTTAACGGGCTTGGTAAACTGCTTCTGATGGACCTAGGTGGTTGGCGAGCTCCCTAGCCATTTCCTTAAGTTATAGCAGTAAGCTCTAATGTTGACACAAACAACAAATTACCTAAAGGTAGAGAATCCACTGGTACTCATTGGAACATCTCCTTGAAAATCCTCATTGAATCACGCAGTAAGGAAAAATCAAGGATAAATTTCATGTATTCTTATTCTGTCAATTTTTGCGAGCTATCTGTATTCTAGTCAATTAAGAGATTCCCAAGTCTATCTTGTTAGACAAGCTAGCCTTAGGAATCTACGAGCATCTGTTGGGGGTAAAAGTACCATTCCCAATCCATTGCGTGACCCTCATCAAAAGTAGGAGGGAAAAGAAGGACAAGACAAGGCAAAACAACAGAGCTCAAGAAATGAAGTCAGACACGCAAAAGGAGAGGATGAAGTGACATAAAACAGACATTTCTCACCAACCACCCCAAGGCCTCAGTAAAGGGGGCTTTCCTACCGAAGTAGAGGGATGATCTTATCTGAATCTAATGGAACAAGAGAGAGGCTTCTGGGCGACTTTGGTTGGATTATTTGGAGGGCTTCTTCAACCTTACCACATGACAATCTAAATATATTATTTTCTCTAGGCTAAAGGGGTCATCGACCCCATTGTACTTTGAGATACGAGCAACTACGAGAGACAAAATAATACACCCATTATAGTGGATTTGCCCTCCAAACACCTCGTGGACGTAGGCTCTACGATGAAACATGTAAATCTCTATGTCTCTATCTTATTTTGCATTTCAGTAATTACTTACTACTATGGATGTATGTATGAGTACCGTAACAACACCCAAACCACTATCGTGGGCTTTCGACTGCTACACCATTGCCTAAACTACCTCTGTGGGCCGAGGATGACTCTTTCTCCGGTTCCAGCCTGTTGGACAATTTTCCTCCTTAACATGTAGGTTTGCCTATTCTTTTTAGCTGAAGGACGGACTAACCTTTCATTCTAATTGATTTTCTTTTGCCAACACAAGTACCCCAAGCCCTTTGTCGTTGCTGTTTTCTCTATCTCCTCTCCCACTACTGCCGTCATCACTTTCTCCACCCTTGCTCCACAACCTTTATTATTCTTGCCGCGCCCTCCACCTCTGCCATTGCCACCCTTTAATTTATGTAGGTTGATAGTGCAGTGAGATCATAAGATGCATAAATAACGTATCATTGAAAAATAGAGTAATGTGATATATTACTTTTTTAATTATCAGCCTTTCCTCGTTCCTAATACGAAAAATTGATTATTATTTTTATGAGATGAGAAAATATGGTAATTAAAATGATGATGAATTAACATATTTAATAATAATAATAATAATAATAATAATTATTATTATTATTATTATTATTATTATTATTATTATTATTATTATTAAAGGCTGCTAGTTCATGCTATCATTTCTACATGAAAGGAAATCCTTATTTTTTTCAGGTTGTTACTATAATCCTTTTTTCCACTTGTCTTTCTCACCCACACACTCATGTTGCGGGCATAATCTTGTTACAAGAGTTTTTATAACGTCGAAACACATAACACGATCATATTACATCATACCATATTTCAATTCGGATGAACAAGCTTTTAGAAAAACCTAGCAAAATATAAAGGCAAAAAAAGGGAGGAAACTTAGGTCATCAAGCAAGAGAGCTTCCAGCGTAGGGACGATCGAGGGGAGTTAACCCAAAAACTTAAAAGTGGCTCTAATTGAGAGGCCCAAAATGAATAAACCTCCTCCCATTTAACTTAGGCCTATTGATGCTCGCTTTTCTTTCTCATGGACGAATGATTTGTAACAAGGCCGGTAGATTAATGCATGATTGGCAAAGACATGAAAAGGACGGGACTATCTCGAGACTCGAGTTTCGGATAGGAACTTGAGGAAGGTGTACTAGTTGTTCACTAATCAAAATTTTTGAAAAATCTCGAGATTTGTTTTCATTTTCATTAACTATTTTCAATATATGATAAGCTAGCCATGTAAAAAATACATGATACATGAAAGCAATGAGCAATAATTATCTCTAATCCCAACTACTGGTTCACGGCACGAGAGAGAACAATAATAAGCTGTTTTAGTGATATATATATATATATATATATATATATATATATATATATCAATGCTCCCTTTAATGTACAATTTTATAAGCAAAGATAAATAAACTAATATCCTATCAAGGCAAGACTTTGGCTATCAATCTATCATTTGTTTTAAAAGTTTATATTTTATTATTTATATCTTTAATACTCTCCTCTTTATATGTGGGCCAGCGTGTGTGGACCAAACTCATTTATCAATACATGAAATATTCTAATAATAGATAAAGTGTAGATTCGAATTTAAGATTTGTGCGATTTTGATACCACGAAAAATCATAATTTATCTAAAAAAATTAAGTTGATAAGAATTTATAGATTTTATTATTTATATTTTTAACATTTCTAACAACGCATCATGCACTAATTAAGTACCAGGTCAAGAAATAAATGGTAAGAAAAAATTAAACTAGAGTTGTCAAAGTTTGACACTACAATAAATAAGATCTTTTGGAATGCAAAGTTTCGTCCCAAAAGACTGGCATTTCGTGCCAAAATATTTTTTGAGACTAAAAAAAATGTTCCAAGATTATCCCAATAAAATTGTTCCAAAAGGTATTTTGGGACGAAAATCACAAACTTGTCTCAAAAAATATATTTTGGGATGAAATTGAGCTAGACCATTCGATCGTATTTGAACAGATTTTTTTTTGTGTGTGACGATTTAAATTCATCTCGGAAAGTCATTCGAATGGCGTAAATAATGTTCGAACAAAGAGGGACTGTTCGAACGGGTACTTCATGGCCGGTCGATCGATACCAGTCCGTTCGACCAAATATACATGAAGAAACATTCGAACAAAAAAATTGATGATCGAACGCAAATATTGAATTGCCTATTCGAACGAGTTCGAATGGCGCACAACGGTTGTGTCCGATTTATATATGTTCGAACGTTTGATGAGAGTTCGAACGATTATTATTTTCTTAGACAGTACTAATTTAAAGCCAAATAGATATTTATATTTCAAAAATACATTACAAATTATTCAATACAAATAAAACTAAACTAATTTAAATAAATAAAATACTAATAATACTAATAAAATTATCAATATATGATATATAATTGTTCGATATGCAACAACACTTCTAACGAAAATTAATTGCTTGGAGGCCTGGATTGTTGCATAAGCATCTGCATTTGAAGCTGTATTTGTCTTTGTTGTTCTTGCATTTAGAGTCGCATCTCTCTTTGTTGATCTTCTGGTTGTTTTATGCGCATCTCCATATCTGATTGTTTCGTCAATTGAGTCTCCAACTCATACTGTTTTGCAATCAATTCTTCGATTCTAGAATTTGCATTCTCTAACGCAATGGCAGCAGTGTTTGACGTTGATGAAGAGCGTGAAGGCTTTACACTGCAACCCAAATCTCTTAAATATCCCAAACATTGACCTGGAACTTGTGTAAAAATTTCAACATCACTTGTTGATGAATTATGATCTGATGCAACTTCAGCACGGAGAGTAACCATTTTATCCTACACACAACATATAAAATTAATATAGACACAATAATTTAAATATGTTTAATTAAAAGAAATTATAATACTTACATAATTCTCACGAGCATCGGGATGAGTCCACTCTCCATTACTATTAGTATGTGATGCAGCATATAATTTTGTCAAATCATAATTGATGTCTGACTCTTTCTACAAGAGACATTGTTAAGATATAAATTCAATATTAAAGACAAACTATATAGAATAATAAAAGAAAATAGTACATTACCAATTTCTGAGAGAGACGATGAAAAGATTTTAAGCTTGCATGATAATGAATCTCCAATTTCGATATATTTGTTTTGTTTATAGAATTTCACTCCAGCATATAACTTATAAAAGTTAGTACGTGAAAATTATAAATAAAACACATAAAGAATTCATTTAATTTATCTCATATGATAGATCCTCAAACATGTCGCAAAGTTTTTTCCATTTTTCAGGTCGGACATCCTGAAAAGGATGCTGATGTGCATCTTCCTTGTGCTTGTACTTCTTATAATGCTCGTGACACCTCACCTTATGCTTGCGGAATGCATTATACATTTGCCCTTCGATAGTCTTACGCTCTTTTCTCCGATTAAAATTTAGTTCGAAGTCATCACTAAAAAAGTATAAACACAAAGATATTATCATTTAGAATATTAAATAATATCAATATAAATTTATTATTTAAATATTACGTACCAAACAACGCTTCTTTATAAGTTCTTTTACATTTTGCGGGACTTTATACCATGAACTCGTAGCCAAAGTTGTATAAGTCCGTGTAAGAGCACCCACATGCGATACAAGCAAGCTGTCTCTCACCTCTAGTATGTTCGTCAGGAATGTTAACCTTAATTTTATCAACTTTACAATATTTCTCCAACATCACGCCTCTAGTAGTGCCTCGTCCGTGACAAGATTGTATTGTTATCTCTATAAAATAATATTAGTTATTTAGCTCATATCAATTATCATATATCTTAATTGAAAAAATAAGTATTAGCTATTTACCTTGTTCCGTAGAGTCAGTCTCTAATGCTGAGTCAGATGGAGAGCTATGAATAGGTGGAGATGAGATGCGAACTTCCTTTCTTTTAGATGGCATAATTGCCTAATACTATATAATGTGAACACAAAACTGGTCAATCATCTGTAGATACTTCAGATGACTGAACACTTTGATCAACTATTGCCTCAACTATTTCAGCCTCAATATATTCCTTATGTAATGAGATCATCTCATACTGGTTCAAATCTATAAATAAGTTAAAGGCAGGTTGACTCTCTTGATATGTTTCTTGAGTAGATGGATCATTTTTTATTCATCTTATCCTTCTACCTCAGGGATAACGTCATAAATATTTCTAGGAGAAAATTTTTGTACTACTTGCCATTGATTTTCTAACTGAGGATCGTCTAAATAAAATACTTGAGATACTTGGAAAGTTAAAATAAAATGATCATCTTCATACTATTTTTTTTTATGTATTAATACTCTGAAAATATTCATCTTGGCATTTTCCCCTTCAAGGATTGCTTAAATCACACCAATCACACTTAAATATATAAACCACAAGCTCCCCTACATATATCATTCCAATTATATCTACGATAACTCCATAGAAATCAATATTGTCTCCATCATGACTCCATTCGACAAAGACACTACTATTTTTCGTTTTCCTATAAAGTTCTCAATCAATTGTGTGAGACCTACTTCCTCGAGAAATACATGCAGAATATCGAGCAACATGTCTTTAGGGGCCACGCACCAGTGCATATAGTTTATCTGATATATCGTTCGGATTACTGGCATACATTTGTACAACCTACATATTAAATAAAGTATAAACATTCAACCGTTAACAATCCTCTTTATTTTAAATTTAAATATGTTAGTGCAAAATTGCATCTATATTAATGTCATTACCTGTTGTTCGAACCAATTCGAAAACGCTTGTTCATGTCTCTGGTCTATATCATTTACTCCCAGTTCTTTGAGCACGTCAATATGATCACTGAAATTAAAAATTACCAACAATAAGTATATTCATATAATTGTTTAATAAGTAAATTCAATGATTAATTAACAATTAATTTGAACTTATTTCAAGTAGCTCTCTATCTTTGGGCAATTATTTAACACGTATTGTTTTACTTGAGAGGTAGGTAAAACTTCTGATTTTGTGACTCTTACATGGGAAGGTCATTCATTCCCATCAATATTCAATGAAAGTGCTTGGGCACCAATTTTAGATCAGCGAGAAGAATGAGTGGAGCTCATTTCCTATATTGATATCGTTGCTAAGTTCTATAAAGAGTTCGGTGGTGCCAGCCTAGACGATGGAGGGGCATACAGGATCTGTGTCTGATGAGCTCCTATTACATTTTCAGCGGACCTACTCGCTGCATATCTTAGTATTTCTAGGTTGGTCGATGCCTATCCGAACCTACCACCTAGAGAGTCTAATCCTTTAGGTGATGCAGAGATGTCTCAGGACGAGGGACCAGTATACACAAATGAGATCGATACACTTGTTGATCATGAGGTCAGAGACTTGATTGTTGGTCCAAATGCTCCAATGTACGATGAGACGAAGAGCATTAGGCAGGTAGATTTATCTTCTTTTTTCAAGATCATGAATTTGATCATTGCCAACAATATTGACTCTCAGCAGCACAAGACTGAGGTTGGCATGGATCAAGCGATATTTATGATACGGGTTATTTGTGACATTCTGATCGATCTCGTGAGGTATATATTTGAGATGATCCGATCAGAGGCTTGATACGTTACGATAGATATATTGTCGTTTGGGATCCTGATCACTCGATTTTTGTTACATTCCGAAGTCGTGTTAGAAGTTGTCGAGCGTGCACGGGAGTCGATGGGACCGATTAACAGCACCACCCTGTCACGGAGCATAGGACACTCGAGATTTCATTTCCGTGGACATGTTCCTGACAGGGCTGATACTCAGAGAGATGCACAATCGGGAAATACTGAAGTATTGGCTAGTAAGGCATCTACACAGGCCTAGGCATCACGCACATTTACTCACTAGGAGATGGCCGACATACTACATGTTGAGATCAACATACACACATCAGCATTGATAGATGCAGTGCATACTGTCATGTTTGAGTTGCTTACAGATATTACTGCTAGCGTCTCTAAGTTATGACATAGATTAATGAGTTACGTACAAAAATTAATGCCAATAATGCAATTCAGGTCACGCTCAGTACTTGACTGACACAAGTAGAGTGACAATTAGCTGCAGTCGAGAATGTGTGTAAAGACCTTGCATCACAGTAGTTTCTAATTTTTATTTTTATTTTATTTTGTTATAGTTATAGACAGTATATATGGTATTTTGATAATTTACTTTAGTTGTAAATTAAATATTTTGTCTTTTCTAGAGTAATTATTGATTTATATTATGTGGTGTATGGCTGATAATATTTATTTAACTAAAAATTTTATTTAACATAAAAGAAATCAAATGAATTTGTATATATGATATATATTTTTTTATATTTTGAGTTACGTATCGAGATTAATATTATACGTTCGAATGTATAAATGTGGTGCTTGTATATGTTCGAACTAAATATATTCCGTTTAAACGGTTTAGAAATCTTCCCTCCAGGTTTTGTCACCAAATATTTTCCATTCGAACAAAAATAATTATCGTTCGAATGGTTTTGAACTTTTCCCGGCATAATAAGATTTTTATGTACGAATGTATTTTTTTCCATTCGAACGGATATTTATCCGATCGAACAGTTTTGTAAAGCCATCAATTTTTTGAAACTAAATTTAAATTTCGTCCTAATATTGACTTTTAAGGATGAAATTTAGTTCGTCTCTAAATAATTTCATCCCTAGAAATCAATTTTATTGTAGTGACGTGATCTATGAATCCAACACATAATTTAGATTTTGTCAAAACGGGTTGACCTGATTACACAATATTACACAATATGTCATTACCGTTTGTTTATTAATACCATGATTTCGAAATAAAGTTTTTACTTTTTCAAGAGCAAAGTCTTAAGTCTTGAGATGTCCTTATCCAAACAAACAGAAGCACACGATCCTACATGATAGATATACATACATACATACATACCTACCTACATACATACATACATATGTATATATATATATATATACACACACATATGTCCATAAATATATCCTCTCTCTTGCATGACAAACCAGATAAGAGATTTCATGGCTTTATTTTGGGACACAGAATTGGTTAACAAATTCATCAAGAAGCCAAATCCAGCAACACGTACGACTGCTGTACAGCGAGTCTAACCCATGAACTCACACGACGTTTTGACCAGATCAACTCCAACCGTGCCGTGCGGCTGGGTATACCCTACGCCGCCGTCTCCTTGTCCGTGGTTCATGAACTTGTTGAAAATACGTCATTCCAAGTCCTAAGTATTTGGTAACTCCCTAATAAGACTCTTAAAAGTGGTCGTTAGTTCATCAAACTAGAATATTACAAACATTAAAAGATATATAAAGACTCGGGGTCGTAGAGACTTTTGGTCCAAAAATATTAAAGACAATTGATCTATTGACCCATGTCACTTTTTTTTTTTCCTTCTTTCAAATGCTCTCTCTCCTAACAAGATTAAAAGCAGTATAAAAAATGGTGGAGTTTTCTTCCTCTCGATCCCATTTGATGATGTGTAATTTCTTTATTTCTCCGTTGAGTGGTAGGTTAAAGTTGTTGAAAGAAAAAGAAAATATAATTTGGATTATGGTCTAGATGAAGGTAATAAATTAAGTGGACGATACAATGTCCAATGGAGACTTGCATGGTGGACTCTTAACTATATATATATATATATATGTATATATATATACAGACAGAGAGTTTCTCTACAAGGAAACCTTACATCTCGTGCACATACTTCCATCTAATCAACATGTGATTTTTTATGTTTGTCATTCTATTTAAACACATATGATATTTAAATATTAAGATAGAAGAGAAAAAATGACAAATGATAAGTGGGTTAGGTGGACTCTAACTATATATATACATACATATATATATTATATATATATGAGTATTGCAATTCTAAACCATCTAAACCACACACTTAACATAATTTGATTTGAAAAATAAAATTTAAAATTTGACTCTTATAAATCAAATCTTACCATTTAAGTGTTGATCATGTGGATAGTGCGCTATACACATCGACTTAAGAGTAAAATAATTCTAGATAGTCGTGTCATGTGATCATTTTTCCATATTCTTCCCACCAGGCCAGTTAACATTTGACGAAATGGCTAAGAATTTTCCAAGCAGTAAACATATATAACTAAAAAAAATAGACTACCTTACTATTTTTGTTCAAAGTTCAAACCCGCGTTCTGAATATGTAAGCCACATGACAGTGTGGCATCACCCAAAAAACTCAACAGCGGATGCTCATCGTGAATTGCTGAAACTCGTGCATACACACGCAGGAAAAAACAAAGTACTTGAAAGCAAGCAAAAGTTGGTAATGATGTTAGAGCCTACGTTTTTAGACTATCATGTATTCACACTGGAAATATTTCAACTTGCATTTACTGTGTTGAAGTCTGGTATTTGACACAGCCTAAAAACATTAATACAGCAGGAAAAAGCTGGTGAGCAGAATATATGCTTCTTTTGGGTAAAGACCCCTTTCTAATAAGTATTAATTTCTCAGTTTTTTTTTTTCCTTAAATTTCGAATTCGATCTTATGGTTGTTTTATAATCTGTCCAATTATTAGTTCTGTTAGTACTTTATATATATATATAGTGCCTGAAAAGGTGACTAGTGATGGTTCTTTATGTTCATAAGTTGTAATGACCGAGATTGATAATTAGTTAAAGCTAGAGATTCATGCGTTGTTTGGAGTTTCAAGCATAATGGATCGGCCTTCAACATATATACGATTTCTTTTTTATTTTTGTAAAATACTATTCTTCATCCTCATATTTATATATTATCCTCAATCAGTACCTAGCTTGATGTGGTACATTTTAAATAACTTCACACGCCAATCACTTAAAATATGACGCATCAACTAGTGCCAATGGGATAGGAAAATTCTAATAGAAGTACATCATTTCCTTTGTTTTTCCGCTAACACCTTGTAGAATGATCGTATATAAGATTCCCCATACCTAAGGGTCGACTATCACGACAACGGATTTCATTTATTGTGACGGATAAAACCGTCACAAGAAATAAGAAAACCATTCCAGAGACTTTTTGGTGACGGTTTGAAACCGTCTCCACAACTGTCACCAAAAAGACGTCACATAAAGTATTTTGTGGTGGTTTATTGTGCGACCGTCACTAAATATCTAGCGTTTGAACATTTACCTGATCGATTAGCATTCGAACGATAAATATCTAACGTTCAATATTTTTCATTCAAACGTTTGAATTTTACGTTGGCTTGTGATGTGACGTTCGAATTTTGCATTTGCACGTTATTGGGCAATCGTTCGAATGTCAAAAATTAAACATCCGGATGGTTAATAAATACATTCAAATGTATCTTTTTTAATCATTCGAACATTAAGAAATATTCGTTCGATTGTAATAGAATAAGTTCGAATGTTTGTGAAGTATATACATTCGAACGTATATATTGCACGTCTGTGTAATTATGTTCGAACGATAATTTGAACGTAAAGCCATGTTCGAACATTCTTTGTTTTACATTCGAACGTACTTTTCAAAACTAATAATTTCAAAAATTAAAAATCATACAAATTGTATCATGTTATACCACAAATAATATCATCTCATGATAATATTTTATAGAGTTGCAAAATTAGACGACAAAAGTTTTGAACAATAATAGAGTTTATTTCATCTTTTTCCTTGCCCACCGTGATCTTACAACAGTGACATAACACGTACCATCTAGGCTAGCATCTCACTCTGTACTTGTTCTTGAACTTCAATGCGTATTCTTTCATTCTGGCCTCTTTGTCACTCTTGAAAACGTGTTTGTAAATCGGATTGTCGTGATAAGAGAGCCTCTAACTTCTGCTGTCTCGACTTTTATCTGCTCAATTTCTTGATTTGCGGCGTCCAAATCATTGGTAAGATTATTAACTTCTGAAGTTGAGGCCGTGGAGGATGAGCTGACATACTTGAAAGAATGTCCCAAACCACTTACCAAACCAGACCTGGTCCCGAGGACCTACGTAAGTATGTTCATGTCATTAGGAGAAAACTCCTCAGAGGCTAACTGCATCTCAATCATTTTTCCTACAATTAGGAAGAAAACACACAATACGTAACATATTAAAAGAAACAGTAAGAAAACATAATATTCATCCGCATGTTGGCATAATTTATTCACACAAAATGACCTCACTTATATAATTATCTTTGGCGATAGGATCAATCCACTGACTGTGCGCATTGGTGTGAGTGACAATATAAATATGAATGATGGAGAAATTTTCAGAATCATCACATTTCTAACAAAGGCATAATAGTAATTTAAAAAAATAATGTTAGTACTTAAATAAAAAATATAATAAAAATGACTGAATTTTATCATGTTACCATTTCAATCATGTTACTATTTTAGCAATGACGCACTATCGTCCACAGCCCCAGTGGAGTTATTGGGAATGTTGACCTTGATTTTTTTGGGCCTTCTATTTTTTTTCCAAAGTTAGGCCACGTGTTAAGCCATGATTGCGACATGACAAAGTATCAGCTAATATATTTATAATTATTAAAACCTCTGAGTATTCAAATATAATTAACTATCAACAAGAATTTACTTACTGGTTGGTGTGGACTGGCCGTCTGCCTCTTGTGTATCAACTTGATTAGGTACAAACTTCTCAGTTGGGGAGTCCTCAGCCGGTTTAGGTCTTGGCCGAGGAAGCACATTTCTTCGTTATCCTTTATATTATTAATTACTTATTTGTTTTAATCTTAATATATATTATTGGTTACTTATGTTTTAATCTTAGTATATATTATTCATTACTTATTTATTTTAATCTTAGTATAGATTATTAATTAGTTATTTGTTTTAATCTTAGTATACATTATCAATTAGTTATTTGT
Source organism: Juglans microcarpa x Juglans regia (assembly GCF_004785595.1). Classification (NCBI taxonomy): domain Eukaryota; kingdom Viridiplantae; phylum Streptophyta; class Magnoliopsida; order Fagales; family Juglandaceae; genus Juglans; species Juglans microcarpa x Juglans regia. Next base: position 20,930,374 of record NC_054601.1, on the reverse strand, counting down.
TTTAATCTTAGTATATATTATTAATTACTTATATGCTTTAATCTTAGTATAAATTATTAATTACTTATTTGTTTTAATCTTAGTATAGATTATTAATTAGGTATAAGGTTTTAATCTTAGTAAGTTATTCAAATCTAAGAAATTATATATTCTAATGATTCAAAATCTCTTTATTCAAAAAATTAATTTATGTAATTTAATTATTCCTATCATTTCCAATAAAAAAAATAAATCACCACATAAACACAATATAATCCCACAAATCACAATATAATCACAAAAATACAATATAATTACAAAAATCATAATATAATCATAAAAATCACAATATAATCCCACAATTCACAATATATCTAATAAATCACAACATAATCACAATATAATCCCACAAATTACAATATAGTCACAAAATAAATCAAAACATAAACACAATATAATCCCACAAATCACAATATAATCCAACAAATCACAATATAATAACAAAAATCACAATATAATCAAAACATAATCACACAATCAAGTTTAGAAAATATACCTAGCTAAAATCACAAATTTTTTATCTCATAACCTTCAACAAGCTCCAACAAGTATTCCTTCCAAATAAATACAATATTAATTAGTTCAAAAATAAACATAATAAATAAATAAACACAACAAATATTCTTTAAAAATAAACAAATTAAATAAAACACAAAAATAAACGCTACAACTACATTCAATTTCACACATTCCAATCTCTCTTTCTCATCCTACCTCTCTTGGTCTCAACTATATTCTTGGTCCCTCACTCTCAGTCACAATCACTCTCTTTCACAAGCAATACAAGAAAATTGGGTATTTGTGACTTTTTTTGCAATGAAAATGACATTTTGCGATGAAAATAGACTCATTTTAGCTGGAAATAGTCATTTCACTGGAAATAACTGAATGCAAATAAACAGTTTTCTTGTAGTGAAGCTTCTCACACAAGCACTCTCTCGGTCACTCACTGTAACACCCCCTCATTCTTTCTGACATAAGCAAATTTCGAGAACGAAAATTATGTAACATTTGCCCCTTCTCTCTAGTGACTATGAGCCTCATTATGTGTGTTGAATCTCGATGACGTGTTTCTAAAGATATTATGTGATTTCTAAAGTATGCCTAATGTTTTAGATGCACTGGAAATATTTATATGTGGTATTTTCAGTGTTATTGAACTAAGCTTGATTTTAAATAAGACAATTATAATATTTTTGAAGAGCTTCAAAAATATTATAATTGTCAGAAATTATTTTAATATCATTTATTAAAATGATTTCAGCTATTTAAAATATTATAAGATTTAAATTATGTTGAAAACTCTAAATTAATTAAATGGTTTTATTCCCTTAAAGATATTAAATAAGATTTCATCATTTTATTAATGATGAAGAAATATTATTTTATAAATTAAAATTTAGTTTAAGTAATATTCTAACTTAATTCCTCTCAGTACTTTTAGTTAAGTTAATGTTTACGCATTTCCAAATCAGTATTTAAAGCCTACCGTTAGATCATTTTGAGGATCCCAAGATGAAGGGCCTGGATTAAATACCTAAGTCCCATCTCTTTCTCCCTCACGTTTCCCTTCCCCCCCTCTCTCTCTCTCTCTTTCTCTCTCTCTCTCTCTCCCCCAGCTTACGCTGCACATCTCTCTCCCTCTCACCCGATTCTCTTCTCTTCTAGCCCAATGCCGCCGCACACCGCTTAGCCTCACTGCCACCACCACCGGCGTTCTCTCACGCCAGCGAGCTCCCACCACCAAACCCAGCCTCCACCTCGCAGCCACTCCCTTTCACGCATGCTCGTAGCCCCTCACTCATGGCTTCACCGTGCGTAGCTCCTAGCGCCGTCATACGTGGCCACCCAAGCCACTGAGCACCACCACGAGCCCCCTGAGCCTCCCCATTTCTCCTCCCCTCGACCGAGTTGCCGTAGCTCCCCTCTAGGCCATGCACGAAACCCATGGGTTTCTCCTCTTTCCATCGCCGTCTGCCTCCTCTTGGCCACCGCACCACCACCGAAGCCTCCTCTGGCCATTGACGACCTCCCTTAGCCACCCCCATGTCCAACCAAGCCACCTAGCTCCCCCACTCTCTCTCACTCTCTCACGGACTCTCCCTCACGTACGGCTTAGATCCGCTGCCGTAGGCCGCCGTGGCGCCACCCCAACGCCCCCACAAGCTCCACCGCACCTCCTTCTGCCCCTCCATGGCCAGCCACGACTAGACAAGCCTTCCCTCTGATTTTCCCTATTTGAGACCCACGGCCTAAACTCCTCCATGAGCCGCCGTGTCTCCGACATGTGCCACCTCATCACCACCAGGAGACCACCACCCAGGACCACGACCCAACCCTCATACTCATAGATTCGCACCCGTAGCCTTCTTTAAGGACCCAAACAGCCACTGTACGTGGGTTAGCCGCTACATACGACCCTTCCGACGTCATCAACCGTGACGATCAGCGAACAATGCACGGGTCAACCCCAACAATGGTACAACCCTCTATCCCTCGTTATTTATGTTAGATGTTAGTCGGCTAGCTAGGTTGTGGACTGTGCTGTTAGTATTATGAAGTTCGCTGTATTGTGGAGTTCGCTGTGCGGTATGGTGATATGATGTGCTGTGTATGTGAAGTGTTGGGTGTAGTTGGGAAGTGTGCTGTGAAGTGTGGTTGTGGAGTATGTGCTATAATGGTAACGTGGCATTGTGTGGATTGGGAAGAGTACACATGGAGTGTATTCCATGTGGTGGAGTGATGCACCATATCGCATGTATGCTGTAGTAGTGATGTGTCATGGTGTGTGTGAAAGAAGTGCACGTGGAGTGTACTCCATGTGGTGGAGTGATGCACCATATGACGTGAATACCATTGTGGTGATGTGTAGTAGTGTGTGTGAAGGGAGTACACGTTGAGCATACTCCATGAGGTGCAGTGATACACCGTGTGGTGTGTCGCAAAGATAAGGATGGTTGTGTAGTTGATGGGCGTAGAGCATGATGAGTAATGTCAGGAACTGTGGAATAGTGTCCAGAGGTAGTTAAGACGTGGCCTATAGTCTAAGGTGACAGGTGTCATCGTGTTTGACTTTTGGCTGGGAATATGTGTGAAGTGGTGGAACAAGGGTAAGAATGGAAGCATGACTGGGGAATATCACGAAGTGACATGGTTACTAGAATTCGTGCTTATGATGGATGAGGAGTTAGTGTAAGAATGATATAGTAGGAACATGACGAGATGTCACAATGTGCAGGAGTACGTAAGGGATCGTACTCACGATTGGTTAGGAGTTGGTGTAGAAATGATGTAGTAGGATGGCAGGTGACGTGACAAGGTCACAGTGTAGCTTGAGAGTAGTCTCGAGCTGTGACGTGACGTAAGGTGTAGTTATGAATGAAGTCTTGTCGTGTTAAGTGTTGGGATGAACTGTCAAAAGGGATGGGTAACATGAATAGTCATATTAGCCGAGTTAAGAGAATGTTGGTATCGGAGTGTGACGCTTGTACCTATGAGCATGTGATCAACGTGTTATATGTTGGTCTTAGGTAATAAAGAGGTAAGGTATATATATAATTTGGTGAGACACATGTGTCGGAAGGATTCACCATATATAATGGGTAGTCTGTCCTAGGCATGGTTACACGGTGCTTAAGCCTCAGAGTTGGCTTAGAGTCGTGTGGCGTGTATGGATGGGAATGAGGATTTAGTGTGGGTTAAGATGCATAGAGGCAATTATATGTGTATTTTCTAGGATTGGGATGCATGATTCTGTCGATCGGAACCATGCTTCGGAATGTGGTTAACAGGAAGAGTAAGACGAATATCTTAGTGTCTTAATCCTAAGGTGAATCATGGGTTCATTTTAGTGGATGGGCACTTGAAGCAAGACTTTGAGTTTGGAAAATGTAGTGATCGTAAATGGATTTCAAAGGTTTTAACATAGTCAAAGGTACATAAGAGGACGGGATAGAAGAAGAGTGTTCCAAGTGAAGTGTAACTCTATTTCTAGTTTAAGTTGCTTATGCATTAGATAGAAAATGACGTCAAGGTTATGTGTATGCATGAAGGTTGCCATCTGATACGCACATAACGGACTGCATGATATGAAAGTAGCATGGAGTTTAGGTAAGTATTATGTTCATACTCTTTTAGAGATTACCGAAACGATACAAAATGAAAATGAAATGTTTTCCCTTACGATGCCTTACGAAACAGCACAAAAGATGTTTTATGAAAGCATGCTAAGTATAAGTGTTCAAAGGTATACGCAAGTAAGACCCTTCTTGGCAACCTCTTTTTACGCAACCAAAGTATTAATTGTAGCATGTGAATGAATGACTATACACAGTATCTATTGTATGTATTTTCTCTTGATGCTTTAACTGTTGCTTTGACTGACGCGAAAAAAGTGTTTTAAAAGGTCCATATGAACTGATGTTTTAAGGATGCCATTAACTGATACTTTAAATAATGCCATGAAAGATGATGTTTAAGCTCATGCTCTTAAATGATGTTTTTCCATGAATGAACTGAAAAGATAGAGCTGAAATAAAATGAAAAGGAAAGACTGAAAGGATTGAAATGAATGGACGGAATGAAATGAACGTTTAATGCATGAAAACACACAACGGCCATATGAATGAATGAAAAGGGTACCGAATGAATGGGCAGATTGCAATGCCAGGTAAGTAGTATTAGTAGTACACCCAGTGCTGCCCCTGACTAAAAAGGGATTCCCAACCCTTGGGCACGGGCTGAGTCTAGGTCTAAAGGAAGACCGCTAACCCCAACACACGGGATGTAACAATGTGTATCGGCTAATGAAAGTGATAAGAAAGAATGTATAAATGTATGAATGCATTGCATTCTTTAATTAATGAAGGCACTGACGGGAGATATGTTTTACGAAAAGAAAGTCCATTTTTAAAGAAAAATCTCGTTTAGTGATATTTTCAAACGAATGCATATATGCATGTACGTATAGTATGTATTGAGTGATGAATGCATGAATGAAAGCCTATGTTATTATATTTTAACTGTATGAAGTAATGCTTACGAGTTATCGATTCATTTTAGTTTTTATGTATGCACATCCCCCCACAGGGACTGATGAGTAGTACGCGTCATGACGAACACTGCCCAAGGGGAAGAGTACGGACGTCTAGCCATGAGAGTGTTAACTGTGTGAGAGGCATTTTTATCTTAAGATTAATGTTTTTCGTTGTAAACCTCTTTTATTCTCAAAAAATATTTTATTTTATAACGTACAGTCTTACATCCTGGGTATGGAAGTAAAAAGTTTTAAAACGAACGGTAATTCCCGTCATCCTTTCTAAAATCATTTTATAAAAAGTTCCAACACAAGGACTGGTGTTAAAGTCACAAGCATAAAATGGGGAATAAACAACATTCCCAATTTCTTAAAACACGTCCCAGACTTGTCTAGGGAGTTATAATTTTTTCGAAATTGTTAGCCCATTGTTGTGACTTTTATCGCTGCAATATATCAAACTAAGCAAAATGACGATGTTTTGTTTAGTACAGGTCCCTTTTGCAGTGACTTTTTACATGCAAAGCCATCGCATCGAAGTGCCGTAACGTTTGAACATTTAAAAGTAAACGTTTGAACGTTTTGTAAAATTTTTCAATCCTTCTATGTGTCCCGCCAAGTCTGTTTACATACCGTAATGTTGGAAAGTAACACTGTTGACATACAAACGTAAATGAAATTAGATCCTCGTATATGCTATAGAACAAAGTGGGAAAGGTCCTCCCAATTTTTTTAAAAATATTCGAACTTAATTATTCCACATTTGAATGTACTAAAATAATATTCGAACATAACAATGTTGACATGTGAATATAGATGACATTACGACTTCGTATATGCCATATAATTAACACGGGAAAGGTGCCACCAAAATTTCGAACTTAACTATTCCATGTTCGAATATACTAATATAAGATTCGAACGTAACAGTGTTGACTTACGAATATAGATGAAATTATGTCCCCGTATATGCCATAGAATTAACGCGGGAAAGGTCTTGCCAATTTTTTAAAAAACGTTCAAACTTAACTATTCCACGTTTGAACATACCAAATTAACATTCGAACGTAATATTGTTGACATGCGAACAAAGTTGAAATTAGGTCCCCATATATGTTATAGAATTAACGCAGAAAAGGTCTCGCCATTTTTTTAAAAACGTTCAAACAAAAATTATTCCACGTTTGAAGGTTCCAAAATAACATTTGAACGTAATTTTGTTGACATGCGAATGTAGTTTAAATTATATTTCCCCATTTATGACATAGAATAAATGTGGGAAAGTTCCTGCCAATTTGTTATTACTGTTCAAATGTTCATTATAAAGTTCCAACGTAAATCCTACCACATTTGAAGTGTATTTAATGTTCGAATGTGGTTTATATATTATAGTTATACAACATATGGAACATAATTATTTAGCATAGTAATGTATATAGCATATATTATATATAATATAGTATAGTAATCTATATTGTTAGTATAGCAATCTATATAGTTAGTATAATAATCTATGCAGTATATTACAAAAATCTATATAGTTGCTATAGTATATATAGAGAGAGTATTATACTCTCTCTCTCTATATATATATATATATTTATAGAGTATTACTATATTATATTAGTATACATATTACTATATATGTTACTATATGTACTAACTAGATATAGTATTTTCCCAGTCGATCTATATTTGGAAAAATATACTATATATAATATTTACATATAAATATATTATATATAAAAAATTCATTCCTCTTACGTTTGAACATTTACAACACACGTTCGTATGGTGCGGGAAATAATGTAACGTTTGAATGTATTAACGTTCGCACGTTACTTGTATACATGTTGTGCAGCTGAACGTCGAATAGCATTTCCACCCACATCCAAAATTTGAACCGTCGCACTTAGTCATCGAATCCTTCGCACGCGGCCATCAATCGCTACCACAATCATTACATAAAAGGTTAGTATCTATCTCTCTCCTATTTATTGTGTTTTTTAAAGTTTTAGGGCGTTTCTGTATGAAATGAAACCCACTTGGGGCTGGGTTTATAACTTAATTTTTGGCCACTATGAGTGGCCAATGGCCACCATAGATAGTCTGCACTTAGTGTATACTTTATTTCTACAGTGGCTATTACAAGATTAACATCCTATTTGAAGAAATCGAAAATGACAAAGTCAACTCAACCATTTTTGGGTTTAAACTTCGAACATTGCATTGACAACATTCAAACAGTCATATGTACTCCAAATGTATGTTAATCTACGTTCGAATGTACTATTACGTTCAAACATTTATACACTAAAACGTTGAAATGTAACCTTTTCCTAGTCGTTTGAATCCTAATGTTCGAATGTAACATTTTTATAATTTGAAAGTTTATTTTTTCATTCTAACTGTATAGATCAAACGTTCGAATGCAAGATCTCGTTAAAAGTTTTAGTCCTAACATTCGAACGTATACCTGCATAAGTTCGAACGTTAAGTTAAATACGTTTGAAAGCACTCACACGTTCAAATGTATTTACATGAAATGTTCGAATATGACGTTTCGTACGTCTTTTGACTTTTAACATTCAAACGTGATTACCTACATGTTCGAACATTATCATTTTACGTTCTAACGTTAAATTCTATGTTTGAACATATTTAAGAACAAATCTAATTTGTTCCCCTTTAAATATATGTATACTAATATTTTTTTCTTTTTGCAGAATATGCCGCATCCTTTGACAACTAGGAAACAGAGTAGGGAAGGAACCCAGGACACTTTTCAGATAGGTTGTAGAATTGTTCTAACCGAACGCGAAGTGCATATCAACGAGTTCGACGAGCTGACATGGGTGGAGAAGAGATTGAGGTCCATCTTTATTTCTAGAGGTTGGATCAACATCTGCACACTGGGGGGGAGGATACCTCCATGGTCCACGAGTTTTACCTGGAGATGTCTTTCATGCCAGAGGATGCATCATCTCATACCATAACTATATGCAGTGTTCAGTTTGAGATGTAGGCAAGTGTCATCGTCGAGCTACTCAGGGTCCATTGTGTATCCATCGACTATATTAGATGCTTAGGCTGAGGATGCATGAGATATAGGCACATCTTCATCATTTACGAGCTCAGTCGAGTCTATGGCCGAAGATATAGACCGGTTGGAGGGCGAGACGACTGATCAGCCTCAGGATGACGACCGCGGTGAGGATTTTTTTGTCCTCAATGGGATATACTGCACACCTTCAATAAGAAGAACATGTTCTCCCATACGTTGTTGCTATCATTTTTGGGTAGTGATGGGCTTACTACCCATCTGCTACTTATAGTGTTTTTTTTTTTATAATTTTTTTTAAGTATTTTTTAAATCTTTAATCATTAAGAAAAAATTAAAAAAATATATAAACTTACTACTAGTCACTTCCTTAACCATTAAGTAAAATTAAAAAATTAAAAAAAATCAAATACAAAAAGAGTAGTAAATAAGTAGTAAAAGGGTAGTAACCCTATCATTTTCCATCATTTTTTAGCATGTTGCATCTTATAGTTGCAACAAATGTGGATCTTGTGGCACATAAGGTCGTTCGCCTTCAGTCAGACTCGCATACAGTTCCTTATACGAGTGGCACATGGAGAGTTTATTGACTTGCCACTGTAGATATTTAAGGAGATCCGTTACGAGGCGAGGATCATCTCCACTGACAACCTACCATATGGGGTGATCATTACTTGGCTATTACTAGACCGGAGAGTGCCACCCCAAGCGGATGAGTGGTTAACTGAGCAAATGAACCCCCTAGACATGAATGACCTCACATTGTCAGAGCATTGGACAAGGAATGGGGTGTGCTCGGCGTGAACTTGGGTCTGCACTAGATCTTGATCCTCCGACCCAGTTTGGAGACGGTGGTGTTCCCCATAGTGGGAGTACTAGTCAGCAGTCGATGGGTACATCTATAGGAGATGCGTGCCCTACTTGGTTCGATGTGTGCCTTGCTTGGGTTGATGTGATGGTCTCAAATATTATTGCGCACATCGACCGACAGATCACGTCAGTACATAGAATGTCACTAAAATTGGCCATCCTTTAGATATCCTAAACGAAAAGGTCAACACATTGAATGAGGAATTTCATACATTTGTAAACAATTTGTTCTAAGTGTTTTGCACTTTTATCGTATTTTGTACTTATATTTTAATATATTTCTTTTTAAATACTTTATGTAATGAACAATATCATTTAATCTATCTAATGTTTTTTTATTTCAATTCTCAATCTTTTCTAATTTGAAATTCCATTTTTAATTTTAAAACAATTCACGTTGAAACGTTAATGACTATCATTCGAACATTCGAATGAATAACTTACACGTTCGCACGTAAGTGAGCCTAATGTTTGAATGTAAAACCGTTCAAACTTAACATTTTATATGTTCGCATGTTTCGAAAATAACACCGTCTGAGTTACGTTCGAGCGAAACATTAATATAGTTTGAACGTATAGCCATTTCTAGTCCACCTTTAGTAACGGTTTCCTAAAACCGTACAGAAAATGATTTTCGATGACAATTTCAGGGTTGTCACAAATTCAAAACGGTCACAAAAACTCAATTCTATTGTAGTGTATTATCACCATCAATTTTTTTATTCTTACTCACCAAGCTATACTACTTATATTCGTCCTGATTCCTTCATTTTCAATTACACGTTAATGATACAATACGTCTGATCTCTTAGTTATTTATACTTTTTTAATAGCCCAGAACTAGGTTGATGAGCTAAGAAATTAGTTAAAACACCTCTGGATGATATCTAGCTAACTAGTGAGCTCCAGCAAAAGATATAAATCCTGAAGAAAGCCACTTGAAACCGTGTCATGCGCCCACCACTAGTGCCCAAGTTCTTGATCAGCCATACCCCATAATGAAGTAGTCTACCTCCACAATCCAAAAAAAAAAGGCAAAGAATGTCAAATGGATCCACTTGTGGCACCAACACATGAAGCAAATGGAGCTTTCAATGATCAGGATAAAGAGCATTATATATATATATATGTTAAAAAAAATATGCGAAGTTGATCGACATATAATATATCCATCTCTGCAAAGATATTAATTCATAGTAGTGCATGAGGTCAGAGTGACTATCACATGAAGTAATTAAGAGGCTTATTTATTTATTTATTATTATTTGCCATATTCTTTGTCACTACTACATAATATTATTTAGTCGAATTCCTTAGTACTAATTCAGGATATTAATTAACTGATCTCATTTGTTTTTACAAATAAGATGAGATGGATTGACATAAAAGTTAAAAGTTAAATAAAATATTATTAGAATATATATTTTTTAATGTTATGTTTGTTTTTAGATTTGAAAATTTAAAAATATTTATTTTCTTTTGTATAAAAATTTGTAAAAATTATAATTATCAGATAATACGAGAATGATTATAAAAATAAATAAGGCTAATTAATTTAGGAGTCGTGCTACTCTGCTATCCAGAGTAGCCTTCTCAATTGTATTGCTTTTGGTTTTTAATTTTTTTTTATTTTCCTTTTTACATTTTTTAATACATTTTAATGTTTTTAAAAAATAAAAATAAAATTATATCAATACATTTAAAATCACCTACTTAATCATTAAATAAAAATAAATAAAAAAACTTTTTGCCAATCGATTAAACGGAGCAGTACACTTGGAGGAGAGAATAGATTTTTCCTTAATTTAGTTACCTCATCATTCCACTTTCCCATCTCCGAATTAAAATATCATTTAAATTATTATTATCGTTTATGTCGGTACTGAAATATACGAAGGTGTTTGGACGGGTGTCATTGTCATCAGATAGCAATAAGATCAACACAAGTGTCGCTGTCTTATTGACAAAATGATGCCTACCACATAGATTAAGACGTCAATGGTGTCAACGGTCACCAATCTTTAACTCCTCATCTAAGAAAAGTGAAAATAATAAATTTCCAACGAAGAGAATTAATTCAATTAGCAGTATTATATGTATTTATATTTTTATTTATAAGATTTATTTTATTAATATTTTTTAAAATTTAAAATTTAAGTTTTAAAATTCATAATTTTTAACATATCAATATCTAATATATAGAGAAATAAATATTTCGTAAATTTTTTTTAAATATATTTAATATTTTTCTAATTCAATAGAAGGGCTGATCAAAGAAATGAAATACCAGAAAGGCTCTCAATAATATTTAAAGGGAGCACGCACGTATAAAAATAAGTTGAGTATAGGAGTAATAGGGCCTCATTTGGATTGAAAATTTACATCAACTTATCTCAATTTATTATTACAATTTTTTTAAATTTTCACACAAAATATAATAAATAATTCAACATTTTCAAAGTCTAAAACAAAAATAATATTCTAATAACATTTTATTTTACTATTTACAAACCAGCTAAACTCATATATGATTTTAGGATATATAAGTTTTGAGTATTTTTTTAAGAAAAAAATAAGGTGCACTATTAAAATAAATAATTTTTTTAATCATGTGAGCCTTAAATTTACTAACTTTTTAAAAGAGAGTACGTAAAATTTACACATTGTAAATATAATTTCTCTTAAGAGACTAATGGGTCTTTAAATTTTCGTTTACTTTATATTTAAATTATGTTCACGAATTAATCATTTATAGAGAAAAATCTAATATTTTGGCATAATAAAGTTGAAAAAACCTGATTTAATTTTCACATACAGAAGTTTTATTTTCTTTTGAAGTTAATTAGAAAAATGGAGTAGTCCTAACGATATGGGCAGCAAACTATAACAACATGGGATTGATTTGATGTTAACTTAATCACATGATGGCAATATACATATATAGATGGCCAGGAGGTGATCATGATCTGTACTTTGCGTCTAATCTATTCCAAATGTAGTGACGTGAATTAGTTTAAATGCTTTCAAACTCAGCGATAAGATTAATTACCTGTCAAGAAACATAACCAAAATGTAACATGTTGACAATGAAAGTACAAAGACAGCTAGTAACATTGTAGGTATCGATCACTTAGATAAGACCATGCATCATCTGATCACTCAATTGATCATTAATGTTTTGAGTTTATGTTTGTTTTGGTAGAGAATGTTTTTCAAATCGAAAAGCGTTCTCGTCATCCTTTAATGTTTGGTAGGATGGAAAATTGAAGTCAATAGAAAATGTTAGGTTAATCAAGAAGAAAACCAAGTCCCAAATTTTATGATAAGACTCGGCAACCACTACAAAGTACTAACCATACCACCTCCATTCTCTCGGCAACAACGCTGCTGCTCCACCGCTATGTATACATGATGCAATTGCAACGATCCGCCGGCGGCACCGCTCCGTCTACACTTACATGCAACACATTTTCGACTCCAACTCGTTGTCATCTGCTTCCTTCACCTTTCTCTCATGTTTATTCTTTGACAGCAAATTTTCTTTCAAAGTTCGACCTGATTTGGTAGGATTCAAATGTTAGTAATTTATGTTAGCTCGAATCTAATCACAACGTTAATATCTCTACCTCCATCGGAATTTGAGATTTGAGACTTGACGAGGGCGGTCGTAATCAAGACGCGCATGCAGTTTCTAATAACATTTTTGTGGTTGTAGAAACTAATATTTAAAAAGTGGCACGTACGATGATTTCTAGCTAGATGGTAGCACGTAAATAATTTTCATATCAACCAAACGTCCAAACAACGTGTTTGGTGAGATTGAGATTAGATTTTTATACTATATAAAGTTGATACCTGATACTAATGTTCGTTAATTATAAGAAAAATGAATATTTATGATTGATTATTTGTGATGATAATGACTAATTGAGATTAATTAGATTTTTATACTATATAAAACTGATAGCCTGATATTAATGTTTGTTAACTACAAAAAAAATGAACATTTGTGACGGATTATTTGTAACAATAATAACTATTTACGACGAAAATAAACTCATTTTAATAGGAAATAATTATTTTTATAGGAAATAACTAGTCATAAATAAATAATTTTCTTATAATGACGCTTGTTGAAGAACATAGATCAACAGAACTGATATTAATTCAAAAATTTGTTACGTGTTGATCCTTTATTAAAATTAAAAAACATGTGTTTCTCTTATATTGAAAGGACATGTAGCACATTTATACTGATGATCTTTTTCGATTAGATTTTGTTTTTGTTTTTGTTTTTTGTCTGCGGATATATAATAAGAGGATGTTATTATACTCAACAGCGATAGGTTTGGTGCATATAAAGCCAAATTAATTTAACGAGTCATTGTTACGTCGGCATGAAATTAGAGACGTGCATGCAAGGCCGCGGCGGACCTTTCTGCTATATATAAATATATATTATATCATGTCAAACATGCGAGCAAGGAGAGGAGAGGGGCTGCGCCCATTTATAATATTAATTCTCATAAAAGTTTAACTTCAACCTGACCACCTAATCCAACAAAGACATCATCCTCCCACCCTTTAATATATATATATATATATATATATATATATATGTCTTCTAAAATAGTCATCATTACAAATTAATTTTGCAACGTCTAATTAGTCTGCATAATGGTCATAGCTAGATAGTGAACCATTGTCTTATTATTAATTAACATAATCTCTTGATCACAAATAAAAATTAAGGAAAGAAATAATTTATTTGCAATTTTTTTATTTACATATATACTAAACACACTTTTAATGTGGAAATCTGCCGTACCAGCTAGCATAAAAAATATTTATATATTTTTATTAAAATTACGAGCATTTTTACTTATCATCTTTATATCATACACCACACACGATTTTATTTTATTTTATTCTTATTAATTCTTTTACTCATCATCCATACACCACATATTTAATAAGAAAAAAATAAAAAAATAAATATAAAAAATTATGTCTGGTGTGTGGTGTAGAGATAATAAATAAAATTTTTCAAATACTTGATATTCGAATGCCAAATTTTCAGCTCATGTTTTTTTTTTCTTGCCCTTTTATTATCACCTATCGTGTGTACATGACATGAGTTGATAAAAAATTGAGTATTTGCTAAGAGTAATGTTAGAGACAGTTCTAAAATATGCAAATTTTGCATATTCTTTTTAAAAAAAATGGTATTTATTATTAAAAAAATTATTATTTTATGTAATTAGTCCTAAACTTATTCACTTTTTCTCAAAATAAATGTGCAGGATTTAGATATTTTAAAACTGAAAATGTCATTTTGATTCGTTAAAGAACATAAACTTCGAAAAGAAAACGTGTATGCAGCACATAAGTGAAACGTAGGATCGGAGAATTCCCAAGAACGCGTAGTACGTCTTCTAACGTTGAAGTGACATGAAACAAATTCCAATGTGATATGTATCTAATTAATATACTAATTCCTACCTTCAATGGGACGTGTTTAAGGAAGCTTAATTCCTCACTTTCCTTTCCTTTTTCAATCAAGGAAGTGTTAATCAAAGCCTGCTCCATCTCGTGATGCACCACCGTGTTGGTTATAATAAAGGATAAGTTAATTAATTAAAATTATAAATTCGGAGAGGCCACGGTTGTCCCAAAACAAACAATATTTATGTGTATATATATAGCCACAATGTGGTTTAGCCACGTAGAGATTGCATAAAAATAAATCTATAAATTAATATTGTTTTATGATGTCGTACATTAGATTGTAAAGTTACATTTATTATAAAGTAAATCTAACGTATCATATAAATTTATACGATCAATTTGTAAATTTATTTTTGTGAAATCTCTTTATAGCGGTAGCATTTCTCATAAAGTAAACAACCTTATGATGTGCAATAATATGTCCTACGTATTATTTTGAAAAAAATGGAGTCCATTATTAAAAAATTAATTTTTCATTTAGTCTCCAATTTGTCAATTTTTTCTTAAAAAAGTGCATGATATTTACACATTCTGACACCTAAACCTATATCTAATATTACTTATATATATATATATATATACACTTGTTTAGTCTATAAGTGGGGTCTATTGATATATACAGATCCCAAATGCTCAAGTCTCGCGTAAATCTTATATAAAAAACTGGATCTTATCATGAAATTTTTTTTTCTTGGTGAGGTCCATATTTTTACAAAAAAACTTGTGCAAGATTTGTACATTTGAAATTTATACCTACTATTACTGCACATAAAGTAAAATGATACTGGCAGTAGAGAGTGCAACAAATAAAGGAACAAGATCATCATCATCGATTGAAGCTGATTAATTTAAGGGTCCTTTTTTTCTTTTTCTTTTTTCTAATTAAGCAACTCAACTTACAGTTTGCATGTCAAAGTCCCTGATTACGACTTTTATGATCATCTGTATATAATCTAACATACATTTAATCATGCTAATTAATTAAATAACATAGCTCGCCACCTCTTTGGACCAACTTAATTTATTATTATTAAGTCCCCTATATAAGATCAAATGCATAGATGTAATCCTTTCCCTTAGGCAATTTCGAAAATTTATGTAATTTTGAGTAATACTAGACATGACCAAACCCTTATCCCACTATATAAAATGTGACACTATTATCACTCTAGCTTAGATCAATTTTTATCTTTTTTTTTTAAAAAAAAAATAAAGATTAATGGACAATGTCTACTCATTATTGTGGGATAGATGTGGAATAAAAGTCATGAGGTACGTAGGATTTTCTATCCTAAAGTTGACTTTGAGTTTGTGACCTTAATAACAACCGTATATACGATATGAACGTGACTCTAGTTATTGGTGAGTCTTCGATAATTTATTAATTAGACGTAAAGCGTGGTAAGAGCACTAGTGCCGTGCCCATATAGTTTATGGACCGTCGACCCCCAAAAATATATACCCAAATTCCGTGTTAGATATGACTTTACTGCTTATTAATCAGAACACTATTCAGCATATATACATATATAATATAATATATATCTACTCTTCCATTAGTCAAAGTTCCCGGCTAGCTTTTAGCTAGATTTCCCCCGTACGTTTTGGGCCCCTCTAATTAACGTTGTGTTCTTTAATTTTTAAGCAATTCAGACAAGTAATTCGTAGTTACTGACAGGGATTTTAATGGGTCATGGGAATGGGATTGTTCCTTATCGATCTCTTTTTTTCTAGGGGTGGGTCAAATCCATTATTTGTATAAGCCTATATGGTTGTTGTTGATGGAAACATATAAACTTAAAAAATGGGTTGGAATATTCCACCTTGACAGACCCCATTAATGTTAGTTTCCCCAGCTAGATAGCATTTCATTAAAAGTAATATTAAGTACAGTTTTAATTAAACGTGTAAATCAAATTAGACCACACCATAAAATATTGATTTTTTTAATACTTTCTCAAGTACTTTTTTACAAAAGTTACGTGTAAGATTTTCAATACAGTGCCTAAAAAGTAAGATATTATGTTGAGTTGATTTGAGATAAATTAAATTCTTTATGAATAGTAATGAGTTAAGATGAAATAAATTTTGTAGCGCCTACCTAAAATCAGTTTAGATGTGTTTAGATGCTAGATGAATTTAAATATATTTTTAAAAAGTTGAAAAATATTGTGAGTCTCGCATGAAAAAATGTATTGAGTTGAAAAAAGTTGTGAGTCCTACATATAAACAGATTTTGAGTTGATATGAGTTTAATGATTTGAAAATTGGATGTTTAGATATTAAACTTAAAATTAAACTAAATTGAGTTAATTTCAGTATCTATCAAATTCCAATAAGATTACAAGGTCTGTTAGACAAATGAATTGGTCCCATCAATCCCCGTACGGGATTCTTGAAAAATTAAAGAGGGAATTGCCTTTGTTGGGGATGTATTTTACCGCCACTCACTCTTAACCTCCTGCAACCAAAGAATGAGAGGACTTGGGGGGTAAAGGGGATCCTCTGATGCCTAAGTCAGTAAGAATATGTGCAATCTTAGAGCTAAAGATATTCCAAAGCTTCGTTAGCTTACCTCACCTCTTTAAATAAAGAGTTTGCCTTCTTAGGATCTTTCGGGTTAACTGTCTGATTTGTTATTTGAAACTTGAATCCCTGTTTCTTTGAGTTATCTATATGTTTTGAATGGATAAACATCTTAACAATGCAGGAATAACTGGGCAGATATTCTCTTTGTTGATTCAACTTGAACCCTACTGGGTCAGGGGGTGTTTAGGCCTCAAGTGTCTTGCTGGGTGACAGAGGTCGAGGTTACATGGTTAAGCAAATCACCACACAACTGACCAAACCACGCAATTGAATCTTAAACAAGTTAAGTCTATTTTCACTCTTGTTCTCTTGACACCTTATTTAAGCTTGACTCAAACTGTAACATGGTAGTTTTACAATCCATACATATACAATTCATTGGTAAAACAAAGAAGTAAAGTAACTATTCGTATTATTGGATAATAGCAAACACTGAGGAGTTTCAAAATATACAATTACTAAGGGGCACTTTGCCCGAAATTTAAACACAGTCCAAAAAATAAAATTTCAAGGAACATGAGGAGGGGGAAAGGCATTAGGCATCACATCTTGTCCAGTGGAATCAAAATAATGATAGACGGCAGAGCTGGCTCTTATCTCTCTCCACTTCAACTTGCGGAGGTCAATCTCAGGATGCGCAAGGAAAAGCGCCAACAACTGCTTAATACTAAGTTTGAAACCAAGTCCAAAGCCACAATCCTGAATTGCGCAAGTAGAGTTAATCTGAGGGATAAAGTGATCAATTTGCTCCTGCAAACAACCCAGCTCCTGATTCAGCTTGGAGACTTTCTTTTCAGAAGCAAGCATGGTTTTCTTGTTGCTCTCCCAGCTCTGATTCAGCGTCAAGAGATTGCGGTCGTGCTCTCTAAGGACATTCTTGGTTGCGGCCAAGTTCTGCCCTGCTTTAACTTTCTTGCCCTGAGTAATGCTCAACTGGACGTTGGTTTCTCAAAAGCAGCTAGACGGGTGAGATAGTCAGCTTTCGCCTTCCGCAAATCTTCCATTTCTTTCTCCATCTCGCTCAGGCGAGCGGTCAGGTTGTTTTGTTTGGCCTCCCTCCTAGTGGCGCTAGCCTTGTACAACGTGTTTTTCGCCTAATGCGCTTGCCAGCTTGGATTAGAGGGAGGTGACCTGCTCCCGATAAAAAGGTTCAAGCTGGGAAAGCTTCCTAGCCAGCTTTTCCTTCTCCTCCTGGCAGAAACAACAACCCCATGGGCTTTATCGTTGAATGAATGCATGGCGTCGTTTTCTTCTTCGAGCTGACTTATCAAATCCCTATAAAAAAAAAATCAGGATAAGGAAAATCATGACCCAACAAAAAGGACAATGATCCATGCAAAGGTAAAGCAAATGAAAATAAAATCCTCCCCCTCCTGAGGAGGGGCTCCCTCGGGAGTGATTGCTTGCCCAGAAAGAGCTTCTAACCTTGGCTTCAAGAATAAAGTCCAACTAAACATCAACTTCGGCCATAATAACATCTAGTGAATCAGACCGAGTTAATGGATGGTTCCCTGACCCCTCTCCTATGTTTTGGGGGGGCGGGTGTGGGGGGAGGAGGTGGAGCGCCCTTGGAAGAACTGGACGCACCCGTTGACTTCACCACGAGATGAGTTTTCTTTTTCTTCTCCCCTCCTCTGGAGGTGGTCCCCTTTTTAAATTCCTTGTCGGCAAAGGGTCACCAAGGATCTCATGGCCAAGCACATAGGCTCGGCTAGGAGCCATCAAGAGTCTAAAAATATTGGTGTGCGTCAAAAGGACGTCAGGCCAGGTAGAATTAAGATTTGCCATCGCCCATTTAAACGGATTGGTCGCTTGATGTAAAACCTTGTTCGCCGAAAATTCCCACATCCTTTCCGAAACAAAGAAAAACTTCTTGGACCAATCTTTAGTATGGGAATATTTACGCTCAAGCTGAACCAGTTTGCTACAGGATCTAAAGCTACATAAGTTCCCATCTAAACACCTAAACCCATGAAGAGAAAGGAATTCTCGAGCGGTGAGATCTGGATAATCATCATCGGTGGGTTCCAGGTCTCGCCGCCACAAAATGCAGCAAGCCATCAAATACGCCATGCATTGGGCACAGTTAGGCCGGAGCAAGACCCAAGACGTCTATGACATCACGAACATTCCGCACGAAGGGCAGGTGAAGCCCCATTGAAAACATAGCCAAGTAAAGGACGACAAAAACAATCATACCTATAATATTCACCGCTACCTTCCGCTGGCCTAGCAGCGACAACCCAACCGAGACAAGGATATTGAAATGATCCCTCGCACCATCTAGTTCAAAAAGAGAAAGAGAGAGAGAGAGAGGAAACCCAACGGTGACCCTCTAAAATAGAAGGAGATATGCCCCCTTCAATGTTAGGGTTACAGTGCCACCATCACCAGGGCCAGAAGATTCGTAGGGTCACGAAGGACCACCACCTCAAGAAGAGCCTGCGACTTGGGTTTTGTTGGAAGCCATGGAAACATGAATGTGGGAAAGTGCTACGAAAGCAGAAGAAGAAGAAAATTGGAGAGCACGAAAGAACGGAGCAGAGGAAACCAAGAAATAAACCAAGATACTTGCTCAAGAAGACAGGAAGAAAAGAAAAACAAGCAATGCCTTGCAATAAATACTGACGACAGTTGATAAGAGGGAAGGCGTATCGACTTCTGATAGGCATCATGGGGGAATCACGATGTAGAACCCCAAACATTGCCCCAGAGAATCTCTGCGCGTGGTAAGGTCTTGCGGGGTAGCCGAAAGGGGCATTGGGGCCAAATCACGAAACCCAACACCTTTCGGACAACAATAATCACAAGGCCCATCGCCTCGTGGATTTAAAAGCCCACGATTGCACATATCATGGATTTAAAGGGTCTGAGATTGCACATATCGTTACTGACTTAGGCATCGAAGGGTCCCATTTACCCCCAAGTCCTCTTATTCTTTGGTTGCAAGAGGTCGAGAGTTAGAAGCGGTGAAATACATCCTCAACATCCTTAAATAACGACTTTTGCACAATCTGACTAGCTGATTGTGATGTCATGGTTGAAGACCATGGCAAGCCGCATTGCACTGAATTTCATATATTGTTTTGAGCTAGCTTATCAATGTAGAGACTTATTTCCTCTTCCTCGCAATCTTAGGTTGTGTCTGGACAGTGACATATGTGATTTTAGATATTTTGTGAATCGTAATGAAAAAATAATAATAAATATTAAATAGTAGTGAAAAATAATAAAAAATAGTGAAAAATAGGTAAAAAATAATGATAAAATAATTAAGAATAGTAAAGTGTTCTCACTACCCAAATGAAGTCTTAGAGTAACAAAAATAATGTGAAATTACTATTTATTCTAAAAGTTTAAACTGATGATAGGAAGATGTAGATTTTATTATTTATTTTATATCTTAATATTTTTCATCGTTATCACTTGTATTAAAAATTTAAGTTAATAAGAAAAGATAAATTTTATTATTTATTTTATATTTTAACATTCTTTCTTTTTAAGTATTGGCCAAATTTCCCATTAATGAGTAGTCTAAAAATTTAAATTGAGAAAAGAAGAGAGTAGATTTTATTATTTTATACCGGTGTAGAAGGTGCTTGAAAGCACTCATTCATTGCTGTAACGACGCGTGCGGGAGTCGGTCAAATCTAAAACATCTGAGGATGCCTCCTTTGCCGTCATAGTCAAGCCGGCAGCAGATTGGTGTGTGAAGCCCACGAGTGGTCTAGTAGGCTTGTAAACCTCACACAGTTATTTTGCAGCGATTGATTCTTGTACACGTAGAATATCGACAGCTGGGAGGGGCATAGAGTGACGACTGACGAGTGCGAGTGTCTCGACTTCGACTAGAAGAAAAATAGATATTTATAATTTTTTTTACGGTAAAAATAGATTTATTTTAATTAAAAATAATATTTTTTTAGAAATAATTGATCGTAAATAAATAATTTTTTTTATAGTAATAAAAAAGACAAGTTGAGATCAGTGGAAAATTCCACCAATTACTATTGTAAGGGTGGTTAGTTTTAGAGATAAATTAATCCACATGACATGCACTTTGAATGCATGCAATGAATCAAATGAGCTAAAAATTAGGGTTAGAGTACTTGAAAAGTATATAACGACGTAAGACATCATATTCATTCATGCACGGCCAACCATCGGTGATGGACGTTCGTTGGAGAAGCGCGCGCGCAAGGATATATGTAAATATATATATATATATATATATATATATATATATGTACATGCATGCATGGTGCGTAATTGATACGAGGATTGCTGTATCGTCTCATGTTGCCATCCGACATGACATGCATTCACAGAGTACTGGAGCAAAATTGTCAGAGAAATGGCTTAGAAATCACGAGAATATAAAAGAATACATCTATGACGTCCAATAATAGGGCATGTAGTACCCTGGCCATCCGATTCTGATGATCTTTGAAAAGTGGGGAAAATTAATTAAGGTGGCATCTTAGAAACTTCCCTTGTTATATTAATCCAATACTCAATTTGATATTTTAATTAGTTGATGTGGCAAAACATACTCGATCGAGAGTGACACGAGACTTTATTATTAATATATATGGGCCATTTATAATAAATTACTATTGGTAACAGATCATAAAATTAAATCACCCATTTGCATTTTAGAATTGTGGCTTATGCAGCTTTTATTTTCTAATTGAAGGGTTAATTGCAAAATCACTACTTTGGTTTTCACTTTTTGACAAATCAGGTCTAAGTCTATAATCTTCAAAAATTGTACTTGAATTTTTTTTTTTTTTTTTTAAAAAAAACTCGCAATTAGATACTTTCATGATCTGGATTGGCTTATTCATGACATCAATATGCTATTTTTGTTAATAAAAAACTGACACATGGCACACTGATATTATATAACAATTTAGATTGACGTAATTTATTACAAGAAAACTGTTTATCTACGACTAGTTATTTCTAATGAAATGACTATTTTCAATTAAAATGAATTTATTTTCATTGCGAATAGTTATTTTCGTCGCAAAAAAAAAAAATTACAAATATCCGTTTTTCTTGCAGTAATAAGATATTTATGTAAGTTGTGTGTCAATTTATGTACATAAGTCAAAAACCTAAACCTAAATTTTTATTTAGGTATGCTAATAAAAATTGGGGATTTTTTTTGAAATTAAGGTTTCAATTTGGCTAAGTCGAAAACCTAAACCTAAACTTGTCAAAACACGAGAACTTATGTACTGATTTCGACCTTGCAATTTGAAAGTAGCCATTTTCTAAACAGAAAAAAAAAAAAAAAAAAAAAGGAAAAAGTCTTCCCGTTCAAATGTGCAATTCCAAAAGGTGAAGCTATGACATCATGTGAAAACCAAGTTGAGGTTGATCCCATATAATGGGCTAGCTTGTTCTATGTTTTTCCTTAGAAATTTCCAAATTGGCGGTATATTGAAGTTGCCACTTTCTAGAAAAACAGATCAGCTGCTCTGAGCCGGGGAGCAGTTGGAGACTCTGACCGTTACCATTGAGTCTTGTCCACGTAATCATGATCTATTTTTGTGGAGTACCGGACAGCAGCTTATCCTCTAATCTCAGGTTCCAAATATTTGATAGGCCAACTTATAATAATTAGAAGGCTAATTATAAATTCTGACTATATATAGCAAAAAAAAATTATTTATTAATATTGATGAGAATCGATAGATAATTAATCATGATATGTTCAGATTTTACAACATTTAATAGTACTACTGCCTATTTAAAATTTTGGTGGCACTATATATATATATGGAATATCTTATGTCATTATTAAGAATAAATCAATTTGTAAAGATTTTTTTTTTTTAAATATACCAAACACACGTGATATGGAAGTGATCTGTCATATTAAATTATTTATAAAAAAAATATTGTCAATCACATAACTCAATTTATACTATTCATGCACGTGTCTCTATTTTTCGAATTGAAAATCAGAGAGGATTTGAATTGATCAAAAATATCAACTAGCTATATATCTAGGCTAAAAACATTAATAGATAGATACCATGAAATGACATGGTAACTTCTCAGATGTTCCATGAGCATCAAGTGGTCCACCAGATTCCAATTTGTTGTCTTTAATACTAAAGTAATTGCTTAATTCATTCCTGATCTTAGGCTAATTTCAATTTCTTTCCCAGCTTAATCCCACCTTTCGTTATATATATAATTTTAATTTGCAAGCTTTCCAAGTTATATATATATATATATATATATATATATATATATATATATATATATGACCAATTGTAGTGGATTATTTTCATAGGAAAAACAAGTTGTAGTACTGCACATGCAAATTGTGAAATCACCACTTATCTTAAAGGCTTAAACTGATAGGAAGAGGTATATTTTTATTATCTATTTTATATCTTAACACTCCATCTTACGTGTAGGCCAGACTCTTCTTTAATGAGTGGCCCAACACGTGGAATATTTAATTAAATGGGATAGAGTATAGAGTCAGGATTCGAACTCAAGACTTTTGCTCTGAGACCATGTGAAATTACTATTTGTTCCAAAAGTTTAATCTGATAGGAAGAGATAGATTTTATTATTTATTTTATACCTTAATAGTTCCCCTCACGTGTGTGCTAGACTCCCCCTCAATAGGTGACTCAACACGTGAAATATTTAATTAAATGAGATAGAGTGTAGAGTCATAATTCGAACTTAAGATCTTTGCTTTGATACCATGTGAAATCACCACTTGTCTCAAAAGTTTAAGCTAATAAGAAGAGATAAATTTTATTATTTATTTTATATCTTAATACAAATAATATTAGTAATTAGTACTCGGCCTTGATAGATATTCCTTCGATGAAATGTTCTCAAGATCGATCATGTTATGCTGATGCTAAAACACGCAATCAACTGGAGGTCGATCTTTTCTTGGATATACTAAGTATAGTTTTGACTAATTAATGAATTATATTATGAAACCAATAATTAAATTATCTGTACTAATAGGTACTTGTGAATAATTTTATAAAATTAATTTTAGTGATAGCAGAAATTCATATAAAATTAATGCATGATAGGAAAGAAAAAAAAAAGGAAAAGAAATGGTGAAGCTAAACAATCAACGGTTGGACTGTCTTGTGAACGCCACAGTGATAAGCAAAGATAATAAGGTGAGGCATCAATTCTTTCACTTTACAAGGACCCAGTTTAAACAGCCTGGATAATATATTATATATATAGCCATGAATTAGAAAGAGTAGGTAGCTACTGATCTTTTTAATTGGATATTATTAATTAGTTTATCAGAAAGCAATTAAAAAGAAACGTGCAGAAGTAAGGGATCAGGAAATAACTAAATTTATTATATATATATATATAAATCGACCATTTAGGGAAAGGCTAATAAAATAAAAAATAAAAAACTATATAGCTTTTCTCTGAAGTAGTTTTGAAGGTTCCCAATTCCCATATTTATCAAATAATAACGTGGAAAACAATCTAAATTATCCGATATTAATGTTGTACTATATATATATATGTGTGTGTGTACACGTATAATATTTAAAAGTTGTATAATTTAGTAAAATATAATGCAATATTAGAAAGAATTAACTACATACGTATAGGTCCTTTTGGAGGTGGCAAATTAGGCAAGCACTAGAATGAAATATCTATCTAAAATGTTGGGTATATATATATATATATATATATATATATATAGCTCGAAGATATAAATTGTTAGGATTAATTGAGGAAACCTCTACCAAAATATTATACAAAAATAGAAAAGAGATTTTGATATGTATGATCTCTTGCTGATCTTGTTAATTTACAGTAATTAATTGCGATCAAAATCACTCAAGACCGACTATCTTGTAATGACTCGAAAAAGATAAAACGTAACATGCATGCATATGCATATTAATTAATTATTATGTTCCTTTAAGTTGCCGGCCACAAGAAGTGATCGAGCAAATTCACTATAAGAAAACTGTTTAATTGTAGCTAACTATTTCTTGCGAAAATGACTATATTTTCCTGTCAAAATGAATTGATTTTTATAATAAATAGTCATTCTTATCGTAAATAATCGTTTGCAGCAGCTAGCACTTGTGCTATCCATGCATGCATGCAGTTGAGATAAAACTAAATTTAACCAAACTATCAATGCCGCAACTCCAACAGTTTTCTTGTCTTATTAAAAAAGAAAAAAAAGTCCATATTCTATTTGCATGGGGTAATTTTAGCTTTTGGGTGCACCTCGATTTGGAATTATTTAAGTACAAATTGACCAACATTTCCACTAATTTTTTAGTCCGTATAAGATGCGTTATTGGTTGTGATATATATTGCTAATTACTTGTATATATGGAATGTGTCACGTGTATGGTAGAATGGGAGTATTCGTACATCTGTGATGCCTCTAGGTCTTGCATGCATGTATATATATGGTATAGTATGTGACACGTACGTGTATGACAGAATGCAGGGAGTAATTTTCATACATGTGTGATGGCTCTAGTTAGGTGTTTGCACCTTTTGTCCCATTGACAATAAGACAAACCGCACCAAACCCAGGAGAGAATCTCAGATCCTCAGTCAATGGTGTGTGATCAAATCCAAACTAATTTCTTTGCTATGGTTTTAATTATATGAGATAATGTATAAATAGTAGTAAAATATTATTAGAATATAATTCTTTAATGTTATTTTTGTTTTAAAATTTAAAAAAATTGAATTATTTTTTATATTTTTTTCAAAAATTTAAGAAAGTTGTAATAATTAGCTAAGTAACGATTAAATAAAAAAATTAAAAATTAAAAATTAAAAAATATTCGTATTTGTATTAGTGTTTGGATATTGAAAAAAGATGATAGATTCTGGCTATTCAAACGTGGCATTGGTCGTTCAACAAATATTTTTTTTTCTTCGTTTTAATTATCATCATAGTTTCAATAATAAATAATTCCTCAATCATAATATCAGGCGCCTATGGTTAAACTTAGAAAGCATTTAATAGTATCTAAAAAAAAAATCAAGGTGGGACCATTTTTTGTATGATTAAAAAAACAGGGAGTTGTGTTCTTAGAAGATGAGAATGAGTCTTTAAAAAGTAAAGAGCGTGACCGAATTTATGGAACAGTTTTCCACCTTTGAGCAGGTTATCGGCAGGAGCCACAAAAACTAGTATATAAAGCCTCATAATATCTCCTCCCAACCTAGCAACATTTAGAGTTGCAATCTCTCACGCACTGATCTCAAAAATCAGCCATGGATTCTATTCTCCTCAAAGGGTTGGAACCTTTTTCCCTGACAGTCTTCTTCATCGTCCCCTTACTGTTCATGTTGGGTCTAGTTTTCCGTATCCGCAGAAGGCTGCCATATCCACCGGGGCCTAGAGGTTTTCCGATCTTCGGTAACATGGGGTTGATGAACCAGTTAACCCACCGCGGTTTGGCCAAGTTGGCCAAACAATACGGCGGAATCTTTCATCTCCGGATGGGGTACTTACACATGGTGGCCGTGTCCAGCCCCGACGTGGCGCGCCAGGTCCTTCAGGTACAGGACAACATCTTCTCCAACCGCCCGGCAACCTTAGCAATCAAGTACCTCACCTACGACCGCGCCGACATGGCCTTCGCTCACTACGGTCCCTTCTGGCGCCAGATGCGCAAGCTCTGCGTCATGAAGCTGTTCAGCCGCAAACGAGCGGAGTCGTGGGAGTCGGTACGCGACGAGGTGGACTCGACCGTGAGGATCGTGGCGGCCAGCATCGGCAAGCCTGTGAACGTCGGGGAGCTGGTGTTCGAACTAACGAGGAATATAATCTATCGGGCAGCGTTCGGGACACTGTCGCACGAAGGACAGGACGAGTTTATTGGGATACTGCAGGAGTTCTCCAAGCTGTTCGGAGCTTTCAACATCGCAGATTTCATTCCTTGGCTGTCCTGGGTTGATCCCCAGGGTATCAACGTGAGGCTCTTCAAGGCTCGACAGTCTCTGGACGGATTCATCGACAACATCCTCGACGATCACATAGCGAAGAAGAAGAAAAATCATGGGTCGACGACGGTTAGTGAGGACAGTGATATGGTGGATGATATGTTGGCTTTTTACAGCGAGGACGAAAAAGCTAGCGAGTCCGATGACTCCTTCACACTCACCAAAGATAACATCAAAGCCATCATAATGGTAAGACAATATATATTTACATCATTATAACCTTGAAGAAAAATAATTCACAAATCAGTAATCGAAAACATTTTTAGGTTCTGTCAACCAATCATAATTCCTATAACCACTGTCCCATAATATTTAATACTAGTTATAGATTTTTAAATTATTATCTATATATTTTTAATCATAAAAATAAATTTATAAATTAATATGATTCTATGTGACATATTAAATTTATTTTACAATCTGACCTATAACCTCAAATCAATAAATTTACTTGTCACTTAAACATTTCTTATATATATATATATATATATGTAATTGATTTTAAACTATTAATTCGTAATAAAACCAATAAATAAGAGGATTTGTTCTAAACATGCATCATCTTATATAGCGGAAATATGCAATAAGTGCAGGACGTAATGTTTGGGGGGACGGAGACGGTGGCGTCAGCAATAGAATGGGCAATGGCCGAGTTGATGAGGAGCCCGGAGGATCTAAAGAGGGTTCAGAAAGAGCTCGCCGACGTTGTGGGTCTGGACCGGCGAATCGAAGAGAGCGACTTCGAGAAGCTAACTTACCTAAAGTGCGCTCTCAAGGAGACTCTACGCCTCCATCCACCCATTCCATTACTCCTCCACGAGACCTCCGAGGATGCCGAGGTTGCCGGGTACAGAATTCCGGCCAAGTCCCGCATCATGATCAACGCATGGGCGATTGGCAGGGACGGGAACTCGTGGGAGGATGCTGAGACTTTCAAGCCCTCGAGGTTTCTTAGAGAGAACGTGCCGGACTTCAAAGGGAGCAACTTTGAGTTTATTCCGTTCGGTTCTGGCCGGAGATCCTGCCCCGGCATGCAACTCGGGCTCTACGCGCTGGACTTAGCCGTGGCTCACCTCCTCCATTGTTTCACATGGGAATTGCCGGACGGGATGAAGCCCAGTGAGCTGGACATGAACGACGTGTTCGGACTCACTGCGCCGAGGGCGAGTCGACTCATTGCAGTACCCAGTAAACGGGTGGTGTGCCAACTGGATTGAGGAAAAGTCCGGAAGGGGATGGAAACGAGTGGTTTGGAGCAAGCAAGCTAGCTCGCTCGGACATATTAATGCGCATGGGATAGATCAGCAATGAAAAGGGTCAGAGGTGATCAATTTGCATGGCTTTTTTTCTTTCTCTCTCTTCTCTCTTCTTTTAATTTTAAATGTCAATCTTCTTCTTTCATTTTGTTTTTATTATATTTGGAAAGTGCCAACACAATAACCGATCGAGAAGGTATCAGAATTGAGAGGATTTCAAATCTTCTTACTCTGTGGATAAGACCGTACTCTTTCCTTTGATTTTATTTTTGGATAAAACCCAGAAATAAATTGTGAAAATTATATCTGAAAAATATGAAAAGAAAGCTTTGTCTGTGGTTTAATTCAGCGCATTTGTGTTTTCAAATTGCTTGTAATTTCCTTTTTCCATCTCTCTTTTGTTACGGCTGGAGTACTTGTTTTGTTGATCTTACATGGTTGGTGATAGCTAGCTAGCCTGATCTGGTATTTTACGGGGGACGTGTCTTTCACAATCTCTATTTAGGAATATTGAAAATCATCCCACCAGCGATCAAAAGTCAACATCAATCGTACTCCAAGTTCAAAGTGCATGCACCATTTATATGGTTTTTTTTTTTTTTTTTTAGGCGCACCATATATATGGTTGTTTGCTCAAATAGAAATACTTTAACTTTGGAGAAATCATATAAAAATAAATTTATAAAAAAATATATAATTTGATGTAATACGTCATATTATAAAATTATTTTTATTATAAAATAGATTTAACAGATGATATGAAATCATGCCATTTTGTGAGTTTATTTTTATGTAATTTCGTATTTCTTTAATCCAAATAGGCATTTTTTTTTAAGTTTTTGAAGAATGCTATTGGCATCAAGATTTTAAATTGCAATAAGAAACTGACTTCTCTAAAGTTTTGATCCAAACTCAATGATCAAAAGAAATAGACACGTAAAATAAATCCCACAAAACTTATTAAATATTTAATATTGTACGTTCGAGAAATTACTTTGGAATCGTGGCATACAAAAGTCCTATTTTTCTTACAATTTAAAGTCCTTGGCTAGCTAAAGAGATAACCTATATGCCGAATATTGAGCTGTTTGGCCAACTGAACGTCGCTGTCAAACTTTGTGTTGAGAGCGGGGAATGTAAACGCAGGAAGGTGTGCGAAAGAGGATATATATTTCCTTGGGTGGGCCGGTAAAGCGACGTTGCCTTTTCCCCCCGTTTCAATTTCTTTCCATTTAATAATAATGATAGGAAAAAAAAAAAAAAAAAAAAAAAAAAAAAAAAGACAGATCAAGAAAATTGCTGGACAAAATAATGGCTAAGATCGTTGTATGCGTGATACACATATAATAAAGTTCGTATATATACTCATAAGGCCAACCAGAAAAAAGATTAGGATAACCTAATTTTTTTTTTCAGATTTTTTGTTATAAAAAAAAAAAAGTAATGCTACTCATCGTCTCTTTTTTCATCTTATGATGTG
This sequence comes from Juglans microcarpa x Juglans regia, assembly GCF_004785595.1. Lineage (NCBI taxonomy): Eukaryota > Viridiplantae > Streptophyta > Magnoliopsida > Fagales > Juglandaceae > Juglans > Juglans microcarpa x Juglans regia. The sequence continues at coordinate 20,900,528 of NC_054601.1, read as the reverse complement.
ATATTTGATGATTAGAGATTAATTATTATGTTTTACTTGTGAATCTATCATTTAATGACATATCATATGATGATGAGAGGATGATTAAAAAATGATAATGAGCAGAATATATATATATATATATAAATAAGCCGAGTTAATAAAGCTGGCTGGGTTTGCCCCTTTTCCTGTTGAAGTTGAATCGACTGCCGAACAGCTTGCATGCCTACTCCGGACTACGAAAGTAACAACTTCATGCATAAGAATAGAATGGGAAAAAGCTGCTTGGGTTTTTTTTTTTGGTCTTATTAATTTGGGGTAAAAGTTATATAAGAATATTTTATACCCCCCATAAATATAATTGATCTCTATAAAATTTTTAGGACAAGTTTTGATTCACATCGTATTAGATTAGAGATTCTTGAGTTCAGACCAACCTGATTTTACATATTAAACATTTCATGTGTTGGATCTATTTATTGAGGGATGGGTACTTAAAGCTGATACAAATACATGATTATTAAATCTATACATTTCTATTAGTTTAGATTTTTGGAATAAATGGTGATTGAACAAAAGTAACGACCATATCTTCCGTGATGGTAACAAACCATCGGGAAACAATGGTTGTTGCTCCTGGCTTGCATAGTAGGTCACCAATCCTTTTTCTGTATATCTAGGCCGGGATGAGTGGTCACGACTCATAGTGATGTGTATTAAAAAAAAACAAGAAAAAAAAAGAGTTTTCCCATTCAATTTTGAAGTTAATTTGAGTTGTTATGTCATCTAATCATACACCGTATCTAGAATCGAATTGATTGGTCAAAACGTTTGTACGAGTGTGAGTTAATTTTTCACATGATTAGTCGTATCCTAGTTTGATTTTTAGCAAGATAATATTATTATTATTATTAGTAGAAATTAAGAAGAATACAAAAGAGGAAGAAGGTGGAAAGACCCAAAAAACAACCACCTTAACTAATCCATTTAAAGTAAACCTAATTAGTCAACTTATATTCTTGATATTATTATCTTATTCTAAAAAACAAATCCTTTAGTTTTGACATAGTCGATTGAAATGGCGGGTTCGATCAACTTGATCGACAAGGTCTCGAATCAAGGATTTCGATTTGGATTGCTCTTTTGTTTAAAGTGCTCCCTTGTCACCTTCTCTAGCTAGCTACAAACTACTTTTATGGATCAAAGGTTTGTCCATGGCCCTGTGATTTTGCATGCATGCATTAATGTCAGGACTGGACCATGCAACAACCGCATGCACTGCATGCCTGTCGACAAAAACTCCATAAAAGTAATACACTATAACACAATTGAGTTTTTGTGATGGTTTTGAATTTGTGACAGTCCTTAAACAATCACCAAAAATCATTTTCAGTGATAGTTTTAGAAAACTGTCACTAAAGGTGGACGGGAAGTGGTTATACGTTCGAACTATATTAATGTTTTGTTTGAACGTAACTCAGATGATGTCATTTTCGAATGAGTACATGCGAACGTATAAAATGTTACGTTCGAACATTAAGCCCACTTACGTGTGAACGCGTAAGTTATTCATTCAAACGATAGTCATTACCGTTCGAACGCGAACTGTTCTAAATTAAAAATGGAATTTCAAATTAAAAAAGATTGAGAGTTGAAATACAAAAACACTATATAGATTAAATGATGTTTTTCATTACATAAAGTAAAAAAAAGAAATATATTAAAATATAAATACAGAATAAGATAAAAGTGCAAAACATCCAGAACAAGTTGTTTACAAATGTATGAAATTCCTCAATCAATGTGTTGATATTTTCTTTTAGGATATCTAAACAATGGCCAACTTCGGTGACACTTTGTTGTATTGACGCGATCTGTCGGTTGATGTGCGGAGTAATTTCTGAGGCCATCGCATTAACCCAAGAAAGGCGTGCTTTGAGCCAAGTAGGGAAGCAGGGGGCGCATCCCTTGCAGAAGTACCCATCGGCTGCTGATTAGTACTCCCACTATGGAGAGTAACACTAATCCCAGACTATGTTGGAGGAACAAGATCTAGTGCAGGCCCAGGCTCATACTAAGCACTCACCATTCGTTATCCAATGCTTCGACGATGTGAGGTCATGTCTAAGAAGTTCATCTGCTCAGTCAACCACTGCTCCGCTTGGGGTGGCAGTCTCCTGTCCAGTAATAGCCGAGTAATGATCACCCCATATGGTAGGTTGTCAATGGAGATGATGCTTATCTCGTAATGGATTCTCTCAAATATCCACAGTGGTAAGTCGATGGGCTCTCCACGTGTCACTCATATGAGGAACTGTGCACGAGTCCGACTAAAGGTGGCCCTATGTGCCACAAGAGCTAAGTTTGTTGCAACTATAAGATGCAATATGCAGAAAATTGTAGCAACAACGTCTGGGAGAACGTGTTCTTCTATCGAATGGTGTGCGGTATCTCCCAGTTAGGATGAAGAAATCCTCATCGCAGTTGTCATCCTGAGGCTAATTAGTCCCCTCGCCCTCTGATCGGTGTACATCTCTGGCCATGGACTCGACTGGGCTAGTAGATGATGCAGATGTGCCTACATCTGGTGCATCCTCAACCTGAGCATCATCCACTATAGTCGATGCCTCAGATACACAAAAGACCTCGAGTAGCTCAGCGATGACATCTGCCAAAACCTCAAACTGAACACAATGTACAATTGCAATGTGAGATGATGCATCTTGAGGCATGGACAACATTTCCATGTGAAACTCGAGGAACATGGAGGGGTATATCCTCCCCCTCAATGCCCAGATGTTGGTCCAACCTCTGGAAATAAATACAAACCTCACACTCTTCTCTTCCTATATTAGCTCATCGAACTCGTTGATATACACTTCCCGTTCGGCCATAATAGCTCTACAACCTATCCGAGAAGTGCATGGATTCCTTCCCTCCCCCATTTCCTAGTTGTTAAAGGATGAGCTATATTCTGCAAAAAGAAAAATATTAGTATACATATATATAAAGGGGAACAAATTAAATATGTTCTGAAATACGTTCGAATGTAGAACTTAACGTTCAAACGTAAAAGGATAACATTCGAACTTGTATGTAATCACGTTTGAACGTTAGGAGCCAAAAGACCTACGAAACGTTCTATTCGAATGTTTCATGTAAATACATTCGAACATGTGAACGCATTCAAACGTATTTAACTTAACATTCGAACTTATGCAAGTATACCTTCGAATGTTAGGACTAAAACGTCCTACGAGACCTTACATTCGAACATTTGATGTATATAAACATAAACATAAACGTTTAGCTTGAACGTTAGGATCCAAATGGCTAGAAAAATGTTACATTAGAACGTTCTAGTATATAAACGTTCAAACATAATAGTACATTTGAATGTAGATTAACATACGTTCGAAGTACAGATGATCGTTCGAACGTTGCCAGTGGGACGTTCAGATGTAACAGATGAACGTTTGACTCAACCATTTTCGATGTTCTCAAATAGGACATTAATCTTATAATGGTCACCGTAGAAATGAAGTATACATGGAGTGTAGACTATCTACGGTGGCCATTGGCCACTTAGTGGCCGAAAAATCAAGTTACAAATTCGGTCCCAAATGGGTTTCGGTTCATACCACACCAAAACCCCCAAAAAACATTAAAAAAACACAACAAAAGGGAGAGAGATGGATACTAACCTTTTATGTGACGGTTGTGGTGGTGATTAATATTGGAGTGTGAAGAATTCAATGGCTAAGTGCGACGGTTCAAATTTTGAATGTGGGTGGAAATGTCGTTTGATGTTTTGACGCACAACATATATACAAGTAACGTGCAAACGTTACAACTAATAGGTTCGAACGTTACGTTATTTTCTGCACCATACGAACGTGTTTTGTAAACGTTTGAACATAAAAGGAATGAATTTTTCCCAAATATAGTATATTTATATGTAAATATTATATAGAGTATATTTTCCCAAATGTAGATCGACTTGGGAAATACTATATGGAGTTGGTACGTATAGTAATATATACTATATATATTATTTTAATATAGTAATACAATAGATAGTAATATATATTAACTTCCTTCATGGATGAAATGAAGTCTATTTCCTATATATATATATATATAAAAAGATAGTAATATATATAGTAATATGTATACTAATATAATGTACATATTATATATATATATAGTAATACTATATATATATATATACTATAGCAACTATATAGATTATTATAATATACTATATATACTATATACTAGATTACTATAGTATATTATACACACCATACACTAGATTGCTATATATAATATACTGGATTACTAATACTGGATTACTATAAATACTATATACTGGATTACTAACTTTTTTTGTGGAAACTCGAAGCCTGTGCTCATGCGTAGGTGGAGCTGAAACTCAAAGTCGATTCTCGTGCAGAGGAGGTGGGCGGCGAATGCAGAACAAAGGGGGTCATGTAGAAGAGCTTAGGGCAAAGGAGGAAGACGCAGAAGGGGGGACGCAGGAAGAAGCACGAAAAAAAAAAAACAAAAAAATAAAGGATTGGGTTTGGGGGCGGCAGGCAAAGAAAGTGATGATGCTCTCAGCTCCCACTTGCAAACAAGCTGGGCCCATGTGTTTCTTTTTATTTTTTTTATGTATTTGCAGTTTTTGTTGTTTTGTTTTAAGTAAAAAAAAAAAAAAAAGGCTATTGGACTTGGTGTCCATAGCAGCAGAGTCTCGTTCCTCCTCTGGGAGGAGGCAGAGAGATAGTACTCCTCCTCACTGGGAGGACGGAAGGTAATAGTACTTCTCTTCTTTTAGAAGAGAGGTCGTTTTAGTTTTGTTTTTACAAAGCGCTCTTCTCTCAGACAAGCCGGAAGGTTTGTTAGGAGAGAGTTTTTTGAAGTTAAGACAATGTCCATCACAGATAAATGTTTTTACGGGCCTGCCCAGAGTAGATGCGTAGTTTGGCTTGTACTCTAGGTTTTCCCTGTATTGATAAGTCATAGCTGTGACTTCAGTTTCATTGAATAAAATGAAGTTTATTTCCATAAAAAAAAAAAAATTCTGGATTACTAACTAACTATATAGATTACTATACTAACTATATATACTATATTATCTATATAGATTATTACTATATACTATATAAATTACTATACTTACTATAGATACTATATACTAGATTACTATACTATATAATTATATTATATATACTATATAGATATACATTACTATATTATATAATTATATTATATATACTATATAGATATACATTACTATACTAACCCAAAAATTTCGATTACTATAGATTAATATATATTATATTTTTACGAAATTTTTGCCTTTTTTTTTCTAATTTAATCGGTTCAAATCAAGTTATTACTCGATACCCGAACGTATAACAAAAAACTCTAGAGATCATGTCGTGTACCTCTCTCTGGATCATATTGGGTAGCAAAGCTGTGGGGTAGCAAGAGTGGGGGCAAAAGGGAAGAAGAAGGGAGCGACGTTCGTGATCGACTACACAAAGCCGGTGGTCCGGTGGAGGATAAGATCATGGACATCGCCTCCCTTGAGAAATTCCTTTAGGAGCGGATCAAGGTTGGAGCCAAGGGCAACGCTCTCGGCGAATCCGTCAACCTCATTAACAAAAGTCATTCGCTTTTAATTCGTTTTTGGTTTTGGTTGTGCTTCATGTGTATCTAATGAATTACGTGTTCACGGTATCTCAAGAGAAAAGTTTAGAATTTGACCTTTCTGGATTTGGTCTTGAGCTCCCATTTTTTAGGTTTTTCACACTAGGACTATTCATATGGGCCGGATTTTTTTTTTTTGGCACAGTCCGAAACTTGGATAACTGGGTTTCAGCCCGATCCAACCCGGGTTCTGGGCCGGGTATACCTGGATACCCGGTCCGGAACCCGGATGAACATTGCTATTTCACACATCTATTTCTTACATACCAAGCTCATGCATGGTTGAAGTTGACCAAAAGACTTGGTTTCTTTAACTTTGTAGAGATTCTGGAGGCGCTACAAGGTTACAAGGATGGTTGCTTTGAAGCTTTAAGAAGAATGGGATTCGGTCTTGGCAAATTATAATGCTAGTGGAGTTTCAGCAACATGGATCTCTTATGTTGTGTTGAGACCTTTTCTTTTCTTTACTGGAGTTTCAACAATCCACAACAGAAGATTTAAATTAAAGAAATAGATTGTATGTAAAAATGCTTTAGAATTGTATTGGAAAGCTTGAACTCAAAAGGTATGCCAATTTCCTATCTTGCATTGGATTTCCTATTTACGTTGCAGACGCTTTATTACTTCCATCTCTACACTTTGTATTCCCTACCAGTTTTTGAATTGAGGAACCCCATTATATCACCAAAGCTGTTGAAATATGTTGGATTCTCTTGATGATTTGTTCATAAATTAATTATTTCCACCTATACCATTTGATTCTCTGCAAATTTAAATACTCTACTTTCATGGCTTCCCATCAAATTTAAGATGCATGTATGATCATGTAGATCTAAGCCCTTCAGAGCCTGATCATTTTATAGATATCTTTTGTTTTTCCTCTTCAGTTTTTGGCCTTCTGATGGTCATAGATCTGCAGCCATCTTCAAGTTTGAGGTGAGGAGATTCTTTTCACTGCTTCTTTTCCTTTGTGGTGTTAAGTGTTATAATATCTATTTACTCCTATTGCATGTATATGCTAGAAGTTACATGGCATTATTTGTCGAGCAGTTGAAGAATCCCATTGAGAAGAGTGAGAAGAAGAAGAAAAGGAGGGATTGAATGTTTTGTGTAGTAAGTTGTAAGCTGGGCAATCTAGCTAGTTTGTCTACAGAGTCTGTTTTCCCAATGGAATGAAATTACTAACAATACTTTGGGGACATGACTTATATTGGCAATGACTTGGGCTGGATGAATGAACCCCACCATATACCCTGCCAATAAGTTTTGCAGCCTAGAATTTATCTATAGCAGTATTGTTTAGTTTGAAAAAGGTTGAAGTTGTATGGAACAGATAGATCTGTTCCTTGATAGTGGTTTTGTTACTGCATCTTGAAATCAAGATTTTTTTTCACTCATGCCTCCTATAGAAATAAATAGATATTGAGGACTTGCTTAGAGTTCTACGTCATCCATTAAAAAAAAAAAAAAAAAAAAGGGCAAACAAGCCAATTTTTTCAATAATACAAACAGGTAAGTTAATCGGTTATTCGTGTTCGGGTCGAAAATACCAAAACGGAATCAAACATGTTCGGGTTTGGTTTGAAACTGTTACTTTCAGGTCGGGTAAACGATCATAGGTATGTTGAGAAGAGTCTTGTTAGGGCCAATAGAGTGGCCTTCAGAAGTGCAAAATGCACCTTTTTTTATTGCATATCTTTTTCCAAGCATTTTTTAAATCCCTTTTTTAAATTATTTCACCACTATTCACAAAATGCTGAGAAATTCCAAGTGTCCAAACAAATATCTGAGATACTCCAAGTGTCCAAACAAAGTGAGGTATCAAGTAACCACTCTTATTTTCAACCTTTTCTCTTTATTCAGGCTCATCTGCCTCGTAACAACTATCATACCTGACCCAAAATTTCCAGCCAAATTGCATACAATGCAAGGAGCTATAAAAACATATATCAGGTCCCTTCTAAAGAGGCATTGATACCTGTACAGCGGGAGTTCCTACCATGCTCAATTGTCATCCCGTTTTAACAGTCCAAACCATTTCCACTTGGGAACATCTCCATAAATAAAAGGTTTTCATTGTGTCGATACTATTTCAATCAATCCAGAAGAAGAATGGTATCAAATACACATTCGCAATCTTCTTGTCACAAAATCAGTGACATAAACAATGAGTAACATCACCAGCGTGATATTGATATAACACTACTAATATAGCAGGCACGCATTAGCCAACTAATTTGAAATTCAAAAATGAAACTATAATCTCCAATACATGCCAACCGTATCAATGATGTTACTTAGTTGTTATTCTGGTAGTGTTATAGGCAACATTCTTTAGAGACGAGGCATATGGTAAATTCGAAATAAAGTTATATTAGCAGTTCGAATAATTCAAAAATTAACAGAAAGCACTATTTCATGAAACAGAAAGTCGGACACTAACCGACTTAGGTCACTGCACTCCCATTTCCATTTTGGGGCCAAAAGTACTTTGTGCTAAGCTAGCAAACCCCAAACGTACTAAACCTAGTGTTCATTTCCCCACCTCAGAATATGCAGCAAAGAAACTACCATTCAGAAATCAAATTTATCAAGTTCTTTTTTTCCATCAAAAACAAATTAAGACAAGATTCCATGGAAGGACACAGAGAATGGGAGCGGCAAAAGGAGTCAGTACAGCTATATAAGGAATTCTTCCTCGAGCTCCGCTGACACTACAGTTCAATTTTTCTGACTTTTTTTATTCCTTTTCCTTCTTTTCAAACAATCAACAGCTTCAAAAGAATGAACTATCGTTTCGAGTTATATCACTTGATTTGCAATACAATACAACACATCTACATCAAGATGCGGATTACAGCAAGGCCAATGGTAGATATGGAAACAAGAGTACCTATGCAGTATTTTATCACATCATACTTTGCCGCTTCCATATGAGCCCTAAGAGCATGAATTTCCTAATAGCATACAAAGAATATACATAAATAATTTAGAGATAATTTTCATGATGCTAACCAACAAGGCATAACCATTTCGTAGTTTAACACATGTCACTTACCTGATCAAGTTTATTTGTGAGGTTAGTGGTTTCAGCATTCTGATTTGCTAGCTCATCCCGTATCCTCCTGCCCCAGGATTGGAAAGAATGCAACACTGAGTCTAAAAAATGCAGCTAAAAAAGAATTTCTTTAAATTTAGGTCAGTTACTTTCCTTACCCCCTCTCAAGATTCAAATCCAACCGCTGCCCAGCAGTGAGTTTGTCAATTTCATACCTGCATCCCAATCAATCTCTTTACAGAATGAAGATATTGAAAGAAAATCAACAGACCAACTATTTGCATTATATCATACTGAAATCAATAGTATAATAATGGTATAAACCAGACCTCAATTCGCTACGCATCTTCTCTATATCATTTCGCAGCTTTTCAGTCTCATGTTGTAACGAAGAAAAATGGTGTCCCTGCATTATTTGTTATTCAGGGAAAAAACCAACATAATCTTAGGCAGGGAAGCTTCAATTATAGTCATGAAAATTGTACGGTTTGATGAAACCTTGTGCTATTGCAACAATAAATCCTTCATCTTGTAATCAGGAATTTAGCAAAAAATCAAACCAAAAAGGAAAATGAACTTCCTAAACTATTTAATCACATCCTCGAGTAATGTTTAGAGTGGCAAAAAGGACGCTTTGTGTTTATCTTCACCATTCTTCTGACTAATATCATATTCATCTACGATAAAATAAAAAATAAAAAATAAAAATAAGTGGAGCTTTCATTGAGTTCTTGCATGCCAAAGTCTATCAAATCTAGTGGATCACTTTGGGTTGATAGCCATATATGTAGAAAGAAAAAATAAAATCGAGGGAGATTTAAATGCCACAATAATAATTTCTATTTTCAAGGATACTGAATTCAACCAGATCTATAGCTCGACTCTAATCGTCAGTGTTGAGCTAAAAGCCACCCAGAAAATGAGAGGGTTTCACTCACTCTTATGTTCCTTCCCCAATTTAAGCAATTAAAATGTCACTTGAATTGGCAACATTAGTGTAATCCTGTGTTTGACCCACTTCTGTATTGCAATCCCAAACTCAGACAGGAGCCAGGAGCCTAGAGACAAGGCAGATGCTCAATTAAAATCATTGTTCCTCAAAGCCCAAATGCAATGTGCATTGACAGAGTTATCAGTGATTCAATAGGGATGAATACAATACACACGTGAATCTGAAGAACAAAGTCATGAATATCACAATGGTTACTTGATATGTCCAGCAACATCCAAAATCTCCAGCTGCCCATGACCCATACACAATTCATATTCACCTTACAAGTACTAGATCAAACCACACTAAATTAACATTTAGCTTTGTCCAGGCAAGAAAAGGGAAAAAGAAAAGGGAAAACTATCCTATCGAAAGCCACAAGCTTAAAGTCCCATCCAACTGTTCAAAACTAGTCAATACCTGTGAGCTCTGAACTTCGGATTTGAATTTGGACAGATTGGATTCTTGAATCAATTCAATCTACAGACATAAACAGATGCCAAGTATGAAGTTACAATTAAAGAGAAGTAAAGATTGCAATTGTGACCGCATAGAACTTTTATATTTAACATGCTTCATTTATAAAATTCTCTTAAATTAATTAGATTGAAAAGGGCAGAAACATGAATAGGAAAAAAAAAAACCTTCTGCATCTCTGCCTTTGAAACAAAAGACAGAGTCACATTTTCCAAGCTGTCATTCAAAACTTCTGTTATGGCAGCTGTGATAGCCTCGGCTTGCTTCGATGGAACACCTTGTCCCTCTAATCTCCTAACCTAGAAGAAGCACGCATCATTTCATATTCTAGCACACGAGGCGAAGAAATAAATAAACTTTCATCCATTTCCATTACTTTTGAAAACGCAAGTCTAATTCACAAAGAAGGATATGCAAGATAAGAAGCACAATCAACTATGCTCAATTCAACAATTTGGCAAAGCAGAGTTGATGTCTTTTTCCCACAATCAGGGAATGCATAGAAACAAAAACACACAACTTGATATCATTTTTTCCCTGCATTGCGCTTTCTCAGAAATAAAAAAGATTCATAGCACCCAAAGAAAAGAACAAAACAGAAAGACAGGAAGAGAAATGAGAATACTAGGGCTAATGTGTCAACGAGAAACAAACGCTTTCTGTTCGAATTGACGAGCTCAGAAATTTGTCTACAATCGAATTGCCTGTATGTACAAACCGAAGCCAAAGAAGCAGATAACGGGTCGTATACTGAATTCAAGGCACCAAATTCTCTAAATCTGCCTATCCCGGAATTGGTTCCCACTTGTCCCCATCGCCTACAAGCCGTAGCAACGGCCATTAGATACCGCCAAAAGGCCCGAATCGGTTGCAAACAATTAAAACCCTAAAAAACCAACCAGTTCAACAGTTTAGCCACGGAACGAGATTTGTGGAGAAAAATCCAAGAAAAGAACTTTTCGATCAAACTTTCTCGGGAACCAATAGGAGAATAAGAATGAAGATCAAATAATGGGGATACAAATATACGAAGGCCTGTCTATCAAGGGAACAATTAAGTTGATAGGTATGTACGGTACCTCTATCCGAAACAAAGACGATGCAGTTCAGGACGAGGGATAAAGCAGGTCGAAGCTCCTCCTCTTTCCGGACATTGAAGATCTAGCCATGGCCCATGATTCTTGGGAACGGAAAAGTTGGAGAGGGGGGCAAGAGAGATCGCGTTGTGGGCCTATGGCTTGTTTACAGGAAAATAAGGATTAGTTTGGATCTTCAATTCCTCTCAATTTATCTCAATTTATTATTATAATTTTTTTAAATTTTAACACAAAATATAATAAACAATTCAACTTTTTCAAATCTAAAAATAATAATAATATTAAAACATAATATTATAACAATATGTTATGATCTCAACTCACTTTAATATCTAAACACACTCTAAATTTGGTTGAATTATCTCAAACGATAAGATAATTTTTTTTTAAATTAAGAAAAATTAAACTCATTTTAATCAATTTAGAATATTTTAAATCTCGTTTAAAAAGTGAGATGAGATTAGATAGATTTAGATAAAAATTAAGAATTAAATAAAATATTATTAAAATATTATTTTTTTAATATTATTATTCTTTTTAAATTTAAAAATATTGAATTATTTATTATATTTTTGTGAGAATTTGATAAAATTATAGTAATATGAGATGAAACTATTTTTATATCTAAGCAGAAAGTTAATCTAAAAATTTAAATAAATCTCAATTTAAAAAAATTAAACTTATCTCAATAAAATTAATAAAATATTATTATTCACAACTCGGCTTAACTCGGTTCAACCACTAAACTTAACCTAAATAAACGAGGTACAAGGCTGGCTTCTTACAAGAATTTCTCTTTTAATTTTAATTAATGGAATAAGTTATTCTGTCGCGCCTGAAGTGTATAGATTTTTTCATAGATGAAATTGTCCCGTTGAGTTGGATGGACAACGATTCTATATTTTGATTTTTCATTTCTTTTAAAAATTGATAATGTGACTATTACGTGGCAAGGTAAAAAAAAAAAAACTGAAAAATCCTTTACTTAAATAAAGAAAATTAATAAAAATGATTGAAAAGAAATAAAAATAAAACTTATTTAATGAATTTATATTAAAGAACTTTTATTCATTATTCACACACACCATACACCATACTTTTTATTTATTTATTTATTTTTTATCTTACTAAATGTGTAGTATATAGATGATAGTAAAAGAATTTAATTAGTTTAAGAAGAATAAAACTAAAAATAATTTTAAAATATAAAAAAATATGGTGTGTGGTATATGTAGATAATGAGTAGCAAAATTATTTATATTAATATCTAGAAAAAAGGGTTAAATATGTTGAACTAAAATTGTTATAACTCACTTAACCACCAAATTTGTAACAAAAATAATAAAGATCGCATACGTTATCGTCGCCTCTTGGAGAACTCTCATGCCTAATTACAATGAACATGCCCTAATTACGTTTAAGGACTAGTGAGAGTTACAAGCAAATCATGAAGATTGTTTATAGTACAAATAATGGTCGAAGCCCAAGATAATAAAGTATTGTAAAAAAATCGCTTAAGCTCATCCAAAGAATGCTCCATGTCTTAAGAACCTTTTATTTTATCTCCAGCCACAAGCACCACATAATGCAATGAGGGATCATTCTCCACACAACGGCGATGTGGGAATTTCCCCCGATACCTGTCTAGCAACACATAATATCCCTAACTTTTCCAGGCATAACCCATGCAACCCACCCCTCTCCTATTAAAGTTCTCATTTCATAAACACTAGGCCACCTCATAATGTAACAAAAGATGATATACTGATTTTTCATCACTTTTATACATAAAGCACCAATTTGAAATGATGAGATAACATTTTCTTAGATTATTCGAGTTGAGAATTCGCCCAGGAGATACAGTCCAAATGAAGAAAGTAATCTTGAGAGGTACCTTGCACTTCCAGATAGCTTTCCAAGGATAGCTAGGATCATTAGAAAATCCTAAGAAAACCTTATAGAAGGAGAGCACCAAGAATTTTTTTTATTTCCACTCAGATTTCACAATAGCCTATCCCTCATCTCATTACCAATCAACATTGCATTTAATGAATCAAAGAAATCAGCAAACATATCCAACTCCTAATCTTGAGCTGCTTTTGAAAATCTCACATTACAATAGACAACACCATTAGATACTACTAAGCTTCTTTGTCGCAAGAAATTTGGTAGAGCATAGGAAACACGTGCTTTAGAGAGCCCTTTCACCGCACCACACATCGTGCCAAGAGTAAAAACTATTGTCTCTTATAATTGTGAATATAAAAAACTGAGAGAATCTTCTCCATCCAACTCTTATGTTTTTCCGCAATCCCATGACATGTATCCCCCTAACTTCATTAGAGCACCAACCCCCCAAAATACTCTCATACTTAGAATTTATGACTTATCTCCATAAGTCCTCCCCTTCCTTATGATACATTCACAACCATTTTCCTAAAAGTGCTTTGTTGAAAACCCTTATATTATGCACCCCTAACCCACCACATGGTAGTGGTGAGCAAACTTTATCCCAACCCACAAGATGGAACTTAGTTTCATTCCCCATGCCACCCCAAAAATAGTTACAAGAAGTTTTCTCAATACGAGAGGCCACACTTCTAGGTAGTGGAAATAATGATAGAAAATAAGTAGGGAGGTTAGATAAAGTGTTCTTAATGAGAGTTAATCTACCACCCTTGGACACATATCCGTTTCCACCTAGCCAATCTTCTTTCAATTTTTTTCTAACACACCATTCCAAATAGGTTTTGTCTTGTAAGCAGCCCCAATGGAAGATTGAGGTAGTTCAGGGGCAACGAAGGAATCTTACAATCCAAGATAGTTGCCAAGCCCTGAATATTGTTCACACCACCCACACGAACCATTTTAGACTTCGAGAGATTTACCTTAGGCCTGAAACCACTTTAAACCAAAGTAATACAACCCTCAAGTAATGCATATGATCATTGCCTGGTTCACAAAAAAGAAGCATGTCATCAGCAAATAGTATGTGAGATATAATAACACCTCCCACAGAAAATCCAGCAATAAACCCTCCATTAACAGATACACTTAACATACGACTCAATACTTCCATAACAATGACAAACAATAAAGGGGAGAGGTGATCCCCTTGTCTTAATCCCCTAGAATTGTTAAAGAATCATTTCAGTGCTCCATTCACTGAAATTGAAAAACAAACCGTAGTTATACAATACCTAATCCATGAAATATATCTATCCCCGAAACTGTACCTCCCAAGTAAATAACACATCTCAATTAACATGGTCATAGGCCTTCTCCATGTCTAGCTTACATATGAGTCTTGGTGTACCCTTCTTGATTCTACAATCTAAGCATTCATTGGAAATCAACATTGAATCCAAGATTTGTCTCCCCTTCACAAAGGCATTTTGAGATTTTGATATTACACTACTCATAACCTTACTTGTGCGATTGGCAAGCACCTTTGAGATAATTTTATACACCTCATTATTGAGACTAATATGTCGAAAATCTTTTACCTCTACTGTCCCACTTTTCTTAGGAATAAAAGCAATAAAAGATGCATTAATGTTTTTTTTCGAATTTACCAAAGGTGTATAACTCCTAAAAAGTTTGCATAATATCCTCCCCTATCACATCCCAACAATCATGATAAAAAAGTCATCGAAAATTCATCTAGCTACAGGGCTTTATCCTTGGTCATCCCACAAATCACCCGAAGAACCTCTTCTGCTTCAAAAGGTTTCTCCAACCACAAAGAGCTTACTTGAGCAATATTCTCAAAAGGCATACCATCCAATTTGGGTCTCCATGGAGATTTTTTAGCAAGTAGGTCTTCGTAGAAATTGACAATATGGTTCTTAATAGCATCATAATTAGCCATCCAATGGAAAATTTTCGTACAACGGTCCCCTTCCTTCAGCCAAAGGGCTCTTAACTTTTGCCTCCATGAGATTTCCTCCATTAGTAACACATTTTCTAGCTCCAAAGTGAGAGTTAATTTCTTGCAAGACTCCTCCTCAAAAAGAGGAGCGCTCACCTCCCTATCCTCCAAGTCCTTTAAATTCTCCATAAGAGACATTTTTTTGACTAGTTTGAAAACTTTAGCATTCCACCTCTTCAAATTTCTCTTCAGTGCTTTCAATTTCCTAGCTAGGATAAAAATGGGTGAACCCTCTAAAGAATACAAGGACCACCACGACCTGACTTTCTACACAAAACCCTTAGCTTTCAGTTATATATTTTCAAACTTAAAGTAGCTTTTACCCTCGTGAATGCCTCCAAAATCCAGTACAATAGGAAAATGGTCCTAGCAAACTCTATCCAAATGCTTCTGTAGCAAGGTAGAGTAATGTACCTCCCATTAAGGAGACACTGAAAATCTATCCAAACGAGACCAAGCCTAATTATTAGACCAAATTTACATGCCACCAGTAAGTGGTAAGTCCACCGGATCCATACCAAAAATGGACTCAGAAAATTCATTCATTGCCTGGCTATGCTGGACTTCTCCTGATCTTTTACTAGGAAACCTAGTGATATTAAAGTCACCGCCAATACTATAGTAGGTTCCACCAGCTGCCCAAACCCGCTAACTCCTCCCATAAGACCTTCCTATGTGTGTCCACGTTTGGTCCATACACACCAACGAAAGCCAACAAAAGCCGTCTTCCACATTTTTAAACAAACACACTATTGTATAATTTCCAACACACTCCTCAATAGACTCAACCACCCTCAAGTCCCACATAATTAGGATGCCCCCGGATGCTCTCTTAGAGGCAAGATACACAGATCTCACAAATGGATAGCCCCAAATGTTAGTGATGAAACTACGATCCATGAATTCCATCTTAGTTTCCTGCAAACACACAATATCAAACTTACATTAACATAAAAGATTCTTCACGCGTGTACGCTTATTAGGGTTAAGATTCTAAATGTTCCAAGAAAGAATTCTAGGTTTTATAGGGAGAAATAGCATTTCCCTTGGATCTTCCTTTGCTCGTACTCCCCTCTCATCCATCATAATTAATTGAACAAGTGAAATGCTTTAGCTCCCTCTTTTTCCTATAAGTTGATTTAGGGGATTGAAATCAAACCGCCTCAATGGCAATAAGTAATACCCTGAATTGCTCATTGTACCTGTCACAAGAAATCTCCACACACTCCTGAATATCCTTCACTTTCTAAGCCTCCCATTGTAAGCAAGGGAGACAAGGTGCATAACGGCTCTAGGTCCACCTTGGCCTCTCTGTATGCCAACTAAAGCATACATAATTCATGTCCTATGCCCCCGCCATTGTCTCTTGGATTGGTTGAGACTGCCCAAAGGCCTTCGCCAGAGAGAAGACCACCTGAGCCTCCTCCCTGCTACCCATCAGTTATGTCTATGTGTCTTATGCCAGAGATCCCACGTTCGTCGATGATAAAAAGTTGAGATCCATTTCTGGATCGACTGTCGGCAACTCCCTGATTACCTTATAAGCCACCGTCGATGATTCCTTGGCCACTTGTGATCCCGATGGGTTGATTGGCTCATGACCCATGGTCCTTGGCACCTCGACTTCTTTGCCACCATCTCGTAGGTCCTCCATCATTGTCGAAGAGCTTCTCTATACAACCGTCACCTTCTCGCAAATCTGATGTCTCGCAGGTCCAATGGATACCTTAGCAACTTCTCCGGTGAGGTTGCTTAATTAAAACAAACTCTAGGAGCACTCACAAGAGACACCAAGGCCTAGTTTATTTTCACAAACCATCTCATCTTATTTCATCTAATCATTACAAATTTTTCAAACTCAAAAAAAATACAATAAATAATTTAACTTTTTCAAATCTTAAAATAAAAATAATATTTTAATAATATTTTATTCAATTTTTAACTTTTATCTCATCTCATATGTTTAACCAAACGAGGCTTAAGACAAAAACCCTAAAGATACTCTTGGGACATACTTATAATGTCCGAGGAAGGCATGAATCTTAGGCATAGAAGAAGCTTAAATAGATAAGGAAACATATTTTCTCGTTGTCTATCTCGTTGAAACCAAGCTGGGGTTTCAGGGATTCTTGCAGCAGCCCGTTGTGATGAACACCCTATGTGACTCTGTTCTGTCACTTTTGTCTTCACCACCGCCCGAACCACTTGCATTCGAGAACTCTGTTCATAGAAATCTATAAATTGTGTAATCTTCCTTCATCCGGATTAACCATGTGTTATCTGTTTTGGGTTAAGATAAGAGTCTTGGGATGAATGTCTGGGGCCCATTAGTTGTTGAGTCTAAATAAGAGTCCTGTAATAGTAATTGAGTTCATTATTGGGTCAAAATTCATTTATTGTACATTATGCTTTTTCTTGAAATTGATTCTAAGTCTTATGTTAGTTGCCATGTTATCAAGCCACTTTTGTGAAGTGAAAAGTGGTCTAGAGTCAGTTTGTCAGTTAGCCTATCTTTTAGCCAATTATTCTGTAGATTGTTGCTTGTTTATTTAGAGCCATGGTTGTATTTAAGTACTAACTGCATTAACGAAGAAGGAAATTCGGTTTCTAAAATTATATTGTTAATCGGAGATTAATCCCCTTGAAGTGGTTGTTACTTGTTCAGTATCTTGTTAGATTCTTAACAATGGTATACGAGCCAAGTTTTGGGCCTTGGTAAAGGGAACTAGAACTCGATACTCACAGCTGGTAGAATCACTACATTTCAGCCAGAAAGGGATTATAGAAGCATTATCTTACATTAGCCCAATAGTAACAGATGAGATGAATATTATGACGCCCACAAATTTCGCTTGGGATCAGACAAACTTTGAAGTATCCAGACATGCAACACAAAGTTACCTACCCTCATTCATAACATTTAAGGATGCAATGTACCTAACATGCATTTAACAATATGCAATATTTGCAACAGATAATTTTTTTTCTTTAAGCAATACTATGTACCAGAAGTAATATATCAAAAAATATAAACATGCTTCATAAAACTCACGTGATAGTTAGTATCTAAAGGTTACAGTATTTGTCCAAAAAGTTTGTAACATAAAGAGTACTGGAGACAGAACTCCCCAAGTACATGTAAAACTAAAGTAACTACTAGACTAATTGATCAGGTACTTTGCACAATTCGGTCAAGGACGCCATAATACGATCGATGAAACGAAGCATCAAAGCGATGGGCTCCACGTCGTGCCGTCACTATCTAGTTGACCGCCTTTAGGCGATCTTCTGCTACAGCTTCTAATCTTGGCACATGATCTACCATTTTTGGAGGGAATGATAGTTGAGACTATCACGGTAAGATTTAATTATAAATCTCACGAAGTTAACAAATAACTTAATATATAATTTACAAAGACAAGCATGACAGTAAAGACATAAATGCATAATCATAATCATAAATAAGCATACCGTGACTAGATATATAACGTGACATAAATTGACATGACTTGAACTGACATAAGAAGAACTGAACTTATGTGAAATAACATGAATTTAAAATATATTCTTGTCTTATGGAGTTACCACGATACTCGTCTCATAAGGTTACCATAATGATATTCTTATCTTATGAGGCTACCATAAAACAAGATTTGATATAAGACTTTGGTATGGGTTCCTTATTTGAGAGTCGAGAACGGGGAGGACAAATCAAATAGGTAACAACACAACAGCATTTGAACTGATAAGTGCATCTGACAAATTTACTCATTACTGACTAGCTACCGTCCACCAAAACTTCAGCCCTAGAACAGCCCCAGTATTCATAAAAAAAAAAACAAAACAAAACAAAAGAGAAAAAATAATTTGTAATGCTACTTGAGAGTCCTTGACAGATACTTTTACAGGTTAAAATCACAACATTGGCAGGAACAGACTCCCTAATGTGAATAAATGATTACAGAATTAAATGGTATGGTACCTTATCGCAAAGAACCCACAAATTCATGGGTGCAAATAATCACACGACGCTCCCTTCTTACAATACCCACTTCCGTAAAATTTACAAATTCTATGACTTTTGGGAGGCCTGAAAGAACTTTCATTTCCACCAACAAAAAAGGGCTGGCTGTTCCACATTCCCCTACCTCTACCATATCCTACATCCCTGCTCTGAAAACCCCAATCTCTAGGTCCAGAGAATCTGTCACCGCCGATTCTCAGTTTGGGGAAACCAGGATTCCCGGCAGAAGCACCAAAATTCATGCTTATACCGTCCTGTGTTGCCATTTGGCCCAGGTTTGCACTTCCCTGCACACCTCTCCAACTGGTGGTTCTACTTTCCGATCCCACTCTCCAACTCATCTCCGTAGTAGATATATCCCAACTTGCTGCAGATGGCGGTGGTTGGATTTCAGAACGAGCTTCCCATTGGTTCACTGAAATATCAGCAGGCTTTGCATCTCCTTCAACTTCAACACTAGAGGAGGAATGCATGCTTGATCTCTTTTCCGAATCAATAACATCAGTGCGACATATTTCATCTCGTTCGTCAGTCACCGTGGACTGAGAAGGTGCTTGTAAATCACCAGTGGAGCTTAAAGCATCACTTTTTCCGGGATCGAGTCCTGGGCTAAACTCATCTAGAGGACTGATACATTCATGTTTTGAATCTTGTGTCAATGCGTCTCTACATTTCATAATTGAAGTAGGGGACGGCAAGCCATCAAGAGACTCCATTGCTTCAACTTCAGCCAACAGATCTGAAACAGATTCATCAACTAAAGAGCAAAACTCTGTGGGTTCGGTAACAATTGCTTGCCAACTAGATGCATTAGATGTTGGATGGGATGGGGAAGAATGCGTCAGTTGATCATTGATTGAAGTCGGGGTTGCAGCATGAACAATTTCAGTTGGTTTCAGAGATGATGCAGAAACAATACTGGAGCCCCAATCCCCAAAGGAAGGTTTGGCAGGAGTTGAGGAGTAACCACCCAATTCATCGGCTACTTCAGAAACTTTTCCGCCACCACCCACTAAACTAGAGGCAGTACTCCTGTTAGGGCCTGCATCCTGAACGGGAACACTTGAAGCAGCTCGTTTGTTTTTGGGAGCCTGAACTTCTAAGTCTTCATTGCTTTGCTTTGGAGTGGGACTTGACTGACCTTGAAAATCAATTTCCTGAGCTTGCTCCGTTGTTTTAAGTGACTTAACTAGAGAAATGAAACCAGAGCTGGAAACCCAGTCACTTGATGATACATTTACAGGTGGAGGTCTCCAGCTCTGCCCAGAAGATTGGCCTGAATGGCCCTCACTGTCAAATCGGTGCTCAAAACCCTGTTCACTTTTAAACTGACCGTCAGCAGTGCTCTGTGAATTGCAATTTCCATTCTCCCGACCAGAAGTACATTCACCCCCATAAACTTCCCTCACTGGATATGATACATATCCAAACGACTTCCCAGAAAATGCAGGTGGGACTAGTGAACTACTATCCGCTTGGGGCTGGTCAGGCCAAGAACTATTACCCTTTGATGAGTCCCAGCCTGGTTCAAAACTACCATTCTTTCTCTCATTAGTGTTGGTGACATCAGCAGGTGTAGTCCAACTAGATGAACTAGAGACCCTTTCATCGCTCCTGAACAATCCATCATTACCACTTGAGTCATTCTGCACTGGCTTCCAGCTTTCCTCTTTTTTATTGTCTATCTGAGAGGCATATGTACTTGTGCTTAACCCACCATCGCCATTATTATCTCTATGATCTGTGGCAACTCCAAGATCTTGAGACAGTAAATTACCATTATCTGGCACCATCTTTGCTTCATGGTATTTCCCACTTAACGCATCATTCAAAAGTACAGATTTATCTTGCTTTTCATTTATCCTCCATATTCTGAGATCAGGAGGGAAGTGTCCACTGGTATTCCATTTGCGTAGTTGTGACATAGAATATTGTCCTCGAATTATTCCATTTGGGTCTCGGTAGTGCCAAATTTTGTCAGTCTCAAAATTGTTAGCAGATTCGTCTGCCTGTGTAGAAAGAGCCAGCGGTGAAATTTCTGCTGCAACCCCAGAAAACAATTTAGACTTCACCACTGCCTGACTGTTGCAAACAATGGTCAATGAACCAGAAGTATTGATCTGGTTTGCTGGTGTATCCCAATTATTTAAGTCGGATGCTTCTTTTTTCTTCCAAGAAGATTCATTCATTATCTCATGAAACCAAGTAGCTCCACCTTTATCAGGACTGTTTGTGATACCAGCTTTTCTAGTTTGCTTGCAAGACTTGGCTAAGTTTTTCTGTGCCCCGGTTCCAGAATCATTTGAGACATCACCTGCTCTTCGAGCAGAGAAAGGGTCACTCTCCTTTCTTGCATATCCAGAAAGTTTTGTCCTCACATTATCATCTGCATGCACCATTGCCCCAAAATAAACATTCAAAATTAAAACATCAAGATATAAATAACTAAATAAAAATAAATAATGATAACATATTTTCAGTATCCATAAATCATCGGTAAGGACCTTGTTTCTTCTCATCTAATTCTCCCACATCGTCCTCAGACTCATGACTTGGATCCATTTTAGGATCAATGTGTACTTCGCAAATCGCAAGCAGTCTGCGCTGTCGTTCCTCAGGTGAGTTCAGAAGCTGTAATTTCTCCACGCATTCTCTAAATGTGCAACGTGGTGAAGGAATACTTGAGAAAAATGGTACATTTTTCTTCACAACATGGCAGATATCAGGAATAGAGACTGCTAGCAATAAATGGTTACACACCACGTTTAATGTTGTGTAACGTATATAGTTGAACTCATGCTCATTCAATTGCCAGGAGGATAATTTTAAAAACTGAAATATATGTATATGTGAAAAAAAAATGTATATATGTATGTGTGTATATATATATATATATTTACATATATGCATCCGGTATTTACACACTCTACTTCGAGGCGTAAATCACTTAAACTCTTTATTCCCCCTACCCCAACAAGCAAGGATCTTTCCATAGGAGTATGTTTAAAATCTTTGAATATATGTATATTCAATATGTTCCTGATCTATTGAATATGTAACCAATAAGCCATGAGTTCCTGATGTCTTCATTGTCATTCAGCAACTGAAGCATTTAATGGATCTCTCTTTACTTCCCCCAGAGCCTCTCAGCTATCAAATATAGCATAAAATTAAATGCCAATAGATGGCTATGAGGCTGTGCTCTCTTTCCACATCGTATAGGGCTACAAAAACATGTGTTGCCAATACATGGATGTGGAGATGGATCAGGCAGGATACACTAAACGATAAGCCCTTTACAGTATTGAAAATGTGGTCATTCATCAATCTTGCCCCCCATGCTTTGATTGATCTCTCAATGGTATAGCCCCATGATCCATCTAATTATCCTCACACGATCAAAACTTCATGGATATAAGAAGAAACATGTGGAGGAATCTTTTTCCTCAAGTAAATTCATATTCAGATATTTAGCCCAACTGTGGTAAAGAAAAATCCAGCTAAGGCATTTTTCCTTCAGATAAAGAGTTAAAGTTAGCCTGAAAAGACTAAATATTTAGAGAGAATGGAACAATACGAAACAAGAAAGGATATTCTTTCTCATGTCCCTTTTCACTTGCCCGATCACGTAGATGATTAAGTCGTATTATCTCAGCTTCCAGCACCTGGATTATAAAACAGGACCATGCATAACACAGTTCCGCATCAGTTATTAATCACAATATTACTTAAAACTGGACATTGTAACAGACTAACTCCTTCTAAAGCAAAACACAAGCATCCTGAGAATAACACCTCATTTCCTCAGGATCAAAAGAAAGGAACTCACATCATTTACTCTCACTGCTTGAAGTGTCATTGCTTTTTCCTGAATCTCACCCTAACACCAAGTGGAAGTTTTCTTTAAAAGAGGGCATACAAACATATAGGGAGAAATCTATAAGGGAACATAACCTTCAGACTTACCACAGTCAATCGTTTGATGAGCCCACATTTTATACTCTGGCGTAAACACTTGCATTCATCCTAGAAACATAATTTAAACATCATGAGCAAAAGAAAACTAGTAAATTTCATTCATGTGGCTCCAAAGACATGTCACATAAGGAGTATCTTGCTCATGTAACGAATTTCTAGTGTTCTAAGCTTTGCACGTTTCATAACATGCTTAATTCATATTGAACATAAATAATGCGTATAACAAACTATTTTCAGTCCATTTATTAATGGCTAAGGTGGTAGCCCAAAAAAAAAATCTTCAAGCATTCTTGGAATGGCTTGATTTTTTTCAGGATTTGGATATCAACTCAGTGTTTCTTTTTTAATCGACTCAATTTGGATATCAATTTGTTCATGTCGAATGAATATGTGCAATTCAATCAGGGATGAGTATGTCATCATCTGTCTCACAGAGACTAGAGATTTCTGCAGCATAGGTTCAGTCCCAGGATTGAGAATACAAGGGAGGCTTTTGTTTGACGTTTAAGCAACTGATGATTACACATTCTTGCGAGTGATAAACCGATCTCGGGGAAAAGGTCAGACTTTATAAGTGAGTTCAGAGACAGAAGTGGTCAAGGGGCTAATTGACTCGCATGCTTACCGTGGAGCGGAAGTGAGTACTTAAGCGGACTTAGCCACTGATGTAGATCGGGTTGCGTCTACGGCGGGAAGGGTAGGAGTTTGGTTTGTTGGAGTCCTGGGGATTAGTTTTGATTAACCAAAATGCCCAAGTCACACACTGTAGAGTGGATGCCATTGAGAACACTTGGAGTTGCTTTGTGTTTTTTTTTATATGGTGAAAGAGGTGGGTTAGGTTACACTGGAAGTTAGTAGCTAGGGTGTGGTCGGACATACTTTTAAGGAAGGATTTATCCAAAGGACTGTGAGATCCCCTGTTATATCTGATTTTGTATACGTTCCTTAGATAATGGGAATGAGTGGCTTGACCAAGCATATGCAGACACACAAATCTATGTATATACAGATATACATCACGTGTAAAGCACAAAGAGCATAAAGGATGTTTTTCTGTAAAACTCACATAAAACACAAATACTGCAGCATGCACAAACAGTTTCTAAAATCTGAGTACTTAACATGAATGAGAGAACAAATAGTGTCAGTGTCTGTAATTTAAACCTTGCAGTTCTATTACAACATAATTCTCAAAAAAGGCAAAACCTTTCTGTTCTAGAAACTGTAGTGGTTGAAGAAAAAAATAACTAGGAAAGAAAGATGGGTGCATAAGGCAGTATGTTTAATCACCTCGCAGAAGTCCTGATTTGAAATTCCATCAATTGATATGACTTCTTTCGTTTCTAAATTTAAGATCTCGAGCATCACATCAGTATTTCTTTCTCCAAGTTTATATGGTTCAGCCACCTTGCTTGTACCTATACACAAGATCAACAACAGTTTCACAATTTTGCATGACATGTTTTACCGTGTGCAGGTAAAATATAACTTGGATCAGTGTAACATAAATCAGCACCTGTAACTTGTACAAGCCTATATGTTTCTTGTTTTTTATCATTATTGGGAATTCTTATTCGCACAATGGACCCAACAACTTTGTCATGAAATTTGTCAGCATCATCCATAAGACTCTCCAATAAATTACGCCGCAGGTAAATCAAGTTAATATTGTGAACATCAATTGCTGCAAATGCATCTGAATTAGTCTGTGATCCCCTATCATCAGCTTTTTTGCGTGTTTTATGCCCCTTGTCACTACCTATTGGAAGTTTGTTATCATAGTTCCCATCAGCCTCCAACTGGCTAGCAATATCATTGACAACTCCCACCCTTAATATATCATCTGCTGATGAGCTTTCTTTTATTAGAAAGTGAGATTCAAGAAGCTTTAGCATTTCAAAGTGACCAATGTGCACTTTCCCAAACAGACTTAGGAGCCTCAAATCACAAACAATTTGGCATTTCCGGCGAGGATCTCGGAGATTGTTTTTCCTTACATACTCTAGCAAAAGAGCCTGGACATCAAACTGAGATAGCACAGATGTGTCACCGTTTTTCATATGTGCAACAAATTCCAAGAGCTCCTTTGATGCCCATATTGTGCCTTCCGGCTGATGCAGATCTTTGTCACTACCTGTTTTCTCCATAGCCAAAGAGTCCTTATTAAAAATATTCTGCTCGTTAGCTTTTCTTTTTTTGGGATTTTTTGTTTGCAGGCCTGCACAAGAATTGTCACCACTAGAAACTTTGTCATCAATACCATCATAAAGTTCACCTGAAGACCCCACCTTATAAGCTATAGAATAAGCTCCTTTCCAAGGATTTTTAGCTCGAATGAGCTCATCCAAAGTTAATGATAGTTTTCCCTTCAAAAATATCCAATACATCTTGAAGAGATATTCCCAACTACTTTTGTCGTCAAAATCCACTTTAGCCTGCAAAAGATAATAAATTACTCAATACCAATGAGAAAAAAGAATGGGAAACAAACTCCTAACTAAACAGTGTAAACATGTATTCTAAATACTCCAAAGCCATAACTGAAAATCACTTTATAATCCATAAGTCCCGAGACCATGTTTGGTTTTAAACATTTAGAAAAGTTTCACAAATTCTTTTCACTTTCAATCCAAATTTTTTTAGATACCAGAACATCTTTTTAATCTCTTAAAAAAACTGCAAGACCAAAACAACTTTCTCAAAAACCCAAAATAACACCTCATAAATTTGATTTCCCAAACATATTTTCAATGCACCCTACAACTCTTACAACCCCCAAAAAAAATATCTCAAACAATTTAGCAACCCAAACATATTTCTACAAGCCCCACTACCCACGTGTCATATAACTATTGTATTAAAAGATATATCTATAAATGAAGAATATTATAAAAGATCCAAATACTTCATATTATGCTTAAAAAACCCTGGATGGCTAAAATAAACAAGAACATAGATATGAAGCGTTATAATATATGTAGTATCGGGGGATTATGGGACAAAAAATAAATCCACTTGGTTTCATACTTGGTGCAACCCAAGGTCATCATTCTCTTTGGTTTGCACAACCACAAAATTATTCCAAGGGTTTACAAGAAGACCAAAAAATACAAGATTCTATCAGGAATTATATACCTTATCAAATAAATTTCTAGGATCCCAACCACTTTCACAAAACTCTCAAAAAATCTCTTCTCGAAAGAGTTTTTCACTAATTTCAGAAGTTTTGGCATTTTGAAAAATTTTCAGAATTTCTTTCACTTTCAATCCAAACATTTTTAGACACCAAACACCCTGTTTTCATCTCTTAAACAAGAACTCGTCTAATTATCTGCCTATGTTTCCACGAAATAACAAACCCAAGACCAAAACAAATTTCACAAAAACCCAAAAATAACACCACATAATTTTTTTTTTCCAAAACCTATTTTCAATTAACTGTACAACTCTAACAACCCCAAATGAAATACAAAAATGCTAGGGACAACTGCCCAGCATCCCCGCTGCAAACCTGCTGCTGACATGGCAGAAAAAAAATTAAAAAAAAAAAGGGGGAAACATCCTGTATACTAAAATTACCAAACACCCAACTAGATAGAAAGGAGGAGAGAGTAAGAAGATGAAACCTCTAGCATAGATTGCATGGAGGAAAACCTGAGATAGCAGACAGCACAGGACTGAGAGCCGCAAAAAATAGAAATGAACATATTTCAGGCCAGGCCCAAGGACAGACTGGGGGATAAAAAATGTTACCTTTTTGGAGTAGTAGCTCAAGACCCAGGCTCTACAAGGCAATAGGATGCGAGAGCTTTGGAAATCAGTAGCAATGGCAAGATAGGTGGCAATGAAGAGCGGCGAGCTCAAAAAAAATAAAGGAAGAAGACTTTTTTTTGTTTATGTTTTTGGTACCGTTTACGTACTCAAATCCAGTTCATACTTATTTATTAGTTACATGGAGTTTGTGTTGGGAGATATGAAATGACGGATTTGAAAGAGGGAGTGTATGTGTAGCAACTTGGTGGTCTATGACAGATCAGAGAAAGAAGAAGACAGAAGGGAAACGCGTCCGCGTTTCTAACCGAGATACATTCTCATCCCTTTTCCTTCCGCCATTTTTTTTTAATTTTATCTGCTGACGTACAGCCTGCCACATCAACAGGTTTCGCGGCGGGGACATAGGGGCGGTTGTCCCTAGCATTTTTGAATGAAATATATCTTAAAATATTATCAACCCAAACATCTACAAGCCTAGTACTTGCCAAAAAAACTTGTACGAGCCCCACCACTATCACAAAGCCCTCAAATAATCTCATCTGAAAAGATTTTCCCAATAATTTCAGAAGTTTTCAGGAAATTCTTTCATCCAAACATGGCCTAAGCTTTTCTATCAAAAAAAGCAAGTAAAACGTGCCCAACAGGTGGAACAAGAAGCAAAAATAAAAAACTCCGCCATAAATCCCTCTTCTAAGTTTTTTTTCCCTTCATTGAAATGAGAGGATGGTCAACGTGATTTAAAGAACATACCACTTCTGTATTTTCTTGGAAATTTTCAATCAGCATCACAGTTCTCATGCACATCCCACAAAATCCATTATTTCCTCTTACGCTCAGATAATCAGCATCTTTGATACAACCCTTGCACAGGGAATATGTACAAGTATAGCACATATAATGTGCAGCCTTCTGACAACTGCTGCATATATGCCAACCTGATATGCATAAATAGAGAAAAGAACAAGCAAATACAAACTAATAGGTCAGAATTCAAATTACTAATGAGTATAAAATATTATAACTTGATCCAAACTAGAAGCCACTATTAAATAACTCAATAGAAGTTTGGAAAAATAATTCCAAGAGGTGGATAAATGCAGGGCGTGAATAGGAACATTTATAATAATGCAGAAGAGGAAAACAATGGTATGACATTCAACAGTAATCATGTCAATTTGGCGATCAACGAGCTATACATCAAGCAACTTATCAACTTATATAAACATGCACACCGGATACTCTTCTACCATACCATCAGATGTTTCCTATATGCCTACAAGAGAATAGAGCAACTGCATTTATATACAGAGAGATTTAGAAAGCGTTTATAGGCTACAACTTACCACAATTCCACTTAGCCCTTAATTTAAAGAACGACTCGTCTCGCTTAATGCAGGCAGGATGATATGCTTTAGGGCAGCCCCTACCAAGTAATGTAAACCACAAAAAGTAAATTAACTCGCTCATTTCTGGGAAATGGAAAAGGAGAATGAACTAAATTAAGCATACAACCATCACCTAGGCAATAAAAGCAGAGCTTAAACCCACACTCTCCGATTCGCTGCCGATAAAATTTTGACAGAGGTAAAATTAGTCCCAATCCCACCTCAAGTAAGCAGAAATTCTCAAAATTTAGTAACATTTTTAGTTTTCTCAAGCCATAAAATAAAGTAAAAAGAATATTTTCCTTGATTTTCTAAACTTTATAAGCAACCAAACGGAGCAAAACAGAAAGAAAGAAAGAAAGAGAAACAAAATCCTCAGCTACTCAGGCAACACTCACCGGCGATCACATAGCACAAGGCTCCCGCCATCGAAGCATATGAAACACACATCCTCTTCGTCCTTCTTCTTCCTAACCA
Source organism: Juglans microcarpa x Juglans regia (assembly GCF_004785595.1). Taxonomy (NCBI): domain Eukaryota; kingdom Viridiplantae; phylum Streptophyta; class Magnoliopsida; order Fagales; family Juglandaceae; genus Juglans; species Juglans microcarpa x Juglans regia. The sequence continues at coordinate 20,871,639 of NC_054601.1, read as the reverse complement.
GCGGCGTGGTTTTGTTCGTCTTAGCCAGACCCCCGGGCGGCCGACCCCGCTTTCTCTTCGCCACCATCGTCCCCACCGGCTTCACCTCCATCTTTTTTTTCATCATCATCAACATCTCCACCTCCGGCACGGACACGTCCTCTTTGGCCGTGACACTAGCCTCCGGAGCTCCGATGAGCTGCGAATCATCCATATCCCTCATAGCCTCGCGTTGATTGGCGCTCATGAGGTCCACGGTCGGCACTGAGTCGTCAAAACTGCCCTGCTCAACTCTTCCATCGTGAAGACAAGGCTTGTAGTGACTCGAAACTTCTTGCTGCTCTGCATGCGTTCGTTCCATAGCCGAATGGAAAGGATACCTAGCTCGTTAAGCTAGGATTCGACCTGGCGTTCCAAAAAACAAAAAAAAAAAAAAAAAAACAATAACCCTAGATTTCATAATAATCCAGACGTGGTGGGTATATGAAAGTGGATTCTGGCCGAAAGGACGGCAACGTGTCAAAGTCAGATAGAATCAAAGTGGAGAGAGAGAGAGAGGAGGTCGAAACTCGAATACGACGAGAGAGAAGAAATAAAGGACACTCGGGATTTGCCGAAAGGAGAGGTTTTGGGTTTGGGGGAAGGAAAATGCTACTGAGCAATTTTATCATTTTAATTTTTTTTAATTATTTATTTTTATTTAATAATTAAGAAAATACTGAAATTATATATATATATATATATTAATAATTAAGAATATTAAAAAAATACTTTTAAAAAAAAAACAAAAAATATATAAATAACAGTACTCCTAAACGCTGAGTAGTCCGCTAACATGATCCTTCAGAGAATTTCTGTGTTTTGTCTGTTTTCGGAGAAAAATGCGAGCCCTCAAATTCTTTAATGTCGAGCACAACGTGGTGCTCAGTTGTTACCGAGAAAAGCCACGGGACCACATCCCCTTTATATAGTCCACCTTTCTCAATCTGATACTACTACAAGTCCTCTTCCATTGCTTTACGAAATCAACTTCAAACACTCCACGTCAATCCTACGTTATTTAATACATAAAGAAACAAAATCTATTCATCTTCTATTTTTTCATCATCTTATAATATGATATCAAATATAGATTCATAAGTAGAGTATAATAAATAAATTTTAATCATCTAATATCATATCATAAGATGATGGAAGGATAATAAAAATTAAAATAATGAATAACATTAGTCAAAATTAAGCACACATCTTTTATACAAGAGCCATTCTCTCATCCCATCTTTTAGTAGAAGATGATAGAAAATGATGGAAGATAAAAATAGGAATAAAGGTGCTGTTCGAGGCACACCCAACCTCAAGAGAAAACCCATAAGATATTATTTAGGCAATTCACTATAGGTATAAATTTAAATCGAAAAATCGGTTCAAATCGGGCTGGACCGGACCGGTTTTATTGACTTTGAACCGGTCTTGTCCGGGACCGGTTCTAGAATGTGAAAACCAGCTGGTTCCGATTTTAAGATTTTTCAGACCGGATCAGACCGGTTGACAAAAAATATATATATAAAATAATATTTGTATTATTGTATATATAAGTTTTATACAAAATATTGTATATATATATTAATATATATAAGTTTTATATATTATGTGTAATGATAAATTTTTATATATAATATATATAATTATATATATTCATATATGAAATAATTTCTTATTATAAATTATAAATTATTACATAAAATGTTAATACTAAATTACTAAAAGTTTATAACTAATACTAATATTAAATATATAGTTTATAATTAATACTAATATATAACTTGTCCAAAACCGGACCGGTTACACCCCTACGATTCACAATGATCCTCCGTGGCCTTCTCCATATTCCCTACCAGTAACTAACTGCACAAAGAGCATTCCTATCTCATTCCTCATAAAATTTTCTAAATTTTAACTAAAATACACCATTCCCTAAATTTTATCTCAAATTTTACCTATTTTCAAAAAACCTCCTACATCTCATTTCCTATCATTTCTCTTTCTTATTAAAATAATTTTTTCCTATTCATTATTTATTACTTTTTTTTATCACTTCTATTTTCATTATTAACTACTACATTTTTTGTCTTTTCCCTCTTCTTTTCGTAAAGAATAGAAAAAAGACAATAATATTTTTTAAATTATTACAGTATTACGAATAATAATTTTTTTAAAATATATACAATTTCCAACACGATAATATTTTTTAATATATTTTTGTCCGCATAGACAACGGTAATATTTTATTTTTGAAATGTAACAGTAACAACTTTAATTCTTTTTAGCCTTCTGCTAACGGTAATATTCCTCTCAATTTCTCTAACGGTAACATTTTGATGATCCTTTCGCCAACAGTAACATCTTTTGTCTTATCTCCAAATGTAACTTTTTTTTGTCTTATCTTCAACGGTAACATTTTTTGTCTTCTCTCTAACGATAACATTTTTTTGTCTTATTGTAATGGTAACATTTTTTTTATTTATAAATAGGCATTTTGGTTACAATCACATGCATTATCACATTCTCCTGAACCTAACCCCTATTTCATCTTACAAATTTTCAATTTCTGACTTTATCTCCTACTCACTTCATTAAATGGCTCGTTCATTCTTTCACAAGTTGTTGCTTAACTTATTCTATGAAGATGAGTTTGAGGTTGTTCTTAATGACAATGACGAATCAACATCCCGGCATGGTTGCAATCGCCGATGTCATAAGTATATTTGGGGTGGTCATATTCAAGGCATGAACAGCTATTTTGCGACAATTTTGCAGAACTACCAATATATCCTTCGAATTTCTTCGAAGGAGATTCCATATGAGTCGTCTGCTATTTCTTCGTATTCTTAATGAGATTGAAACTTATGAGCCCTACTTCATCCAAAAAAGAGATAATGCCTAGAGACTTGGTTTATCTTCTATATAAAAGATAACTGTTGCCATTAGAATGCTTGCATATGGAGTAACTAGTGATTTTATGGATGAATACATACGAATTGGAGAAAGCAACCGCAATAGAGAGCCTAAACAAATTCATGAAGACAATCGTTGTTGTTTTTTCTAATGAATATTTGCGGTTTCTAAATGCTAATGATATTACTCGATTACTCACGGTTGGTAAACAACGTGGATTCTCCAAGATGGTTGGAAGCATTGATTGCATGCATTGGAAGTGAAAAAACTGTCCTGCTGCATGGAAAGGTATGTACTCTGGCTACTGTCGTGAGCTAACAATTATTTTAGAAGCGGTTATTTTGTATGATCTTTGGATATGACGTGCATTTTTTAGTTTGCTTGGTTCGCATAACGATATCAATGTATTTAAGATATCTTTTATTTTCACGGAACTAGCACAATGTCGTGTCCCTCTAGTAAATTACTCAGTTAATGACAATGAGTATACAATGAGGTACTACCTTACCGATGACATTTATCCAAAATGGTCAACTTTTGTGAAAACAATTTCATCTCCATAAGGGAATAAGAAAAAATATTTTGCAGCAACACAAGAATCAGCACGAAAGGATGTAGAGCGTGCATTTGGGGTTCTTCAACAATGATTTGTTATCATTCGTAGACCTTCATGAATGTTCAAGATCAAAGATCTTACAAATATAATAAAAGTATGTGTAATTCTACATAACATGATCATCGAATATGAGCTTGATGATAATCCGGTTTCGAACATTGAGTATGATCAACTCAATGATGAAGTTCTAGAACTGTCGCGTAATCATACAACCAAGCTTATGGACTTCATCTAACGTCATCATCAAATTAGAGACAGCTCAGTACATCATCAGCTCCAAGCAGATCTAATTGAACATCAATGTCAATTCTATTCCCAACAGTAGACTAGCAGCATAATATTTGTATTTTCTTCATGTTAGTAGTGACTATATTTCAGTTTATCAGATTTCTATTCCCTAGACATGTGTCATCAAAGAAGATGGAAATTATGAGATGTAATATCAGGGGGTAATCTGTAATAGTTTTTGTACTTATAATGGCCGATTTCTTGTTTTCAAAATATCCATGCACACAATCCAATGGCTACATCTTTAACCTTCTAGCATAAATGTTTAATCACATTCAAAAAAAATTGTTTCAGTATCAATAACATCCAACCTCAGTAAAAATTGTAAATAGTACGCTCATCCATACAAATTTATATGAAACAGAAAATAAAGAAATAAACTTTTTAAAAAGCCAAATCACAACAAATCTTTTGCAGCATTGAATCTCGCTACGATTTCCCTCTGTCGTTATTGGAAATATACCCGCTGCAGTCCAGCCAAGGTACTCACTTCGATCATCATAATGCACTCATCCACTTTCTTCTTGGCGAACTCTAGTTTCTTCGCCTCCAACCTCAGTCTCTCGTCCTTTTGACGGATTTTATTTTCCTCTTTTTCTCAGTCATATTCCATCTTCTCGGCCTTGAGGCGAAAAACTCTTTCTCTTAAGCACGTGACTCTTCCAAAAGCTTATACTTCAGTTTACTGAGCGCAACAATCTTCTCTACTGGCCTGCCTTAGGTCATTCGTTTTCCTTTCTTAGCTTTCCTTCCCATTGGCTGCTTCAAATACTGAATCTCATTGGCCAGAACATTTTCCACCTCGAGATCAAAAACTGAATCTATTGTAGCTCCCGAACATCGAGACGGGGTCGAGGATGAGGACATTGTCGACTTTCGCTTTGGACCCTCATTTGTGCAACGCTGAATCCATTTAGGTTGGTCATTCAACAGGTGCCAACAATGCTCAAACTCAAATGAGCATTTCTCTAGCGATTGGAACACGATCTTGGCTTTGTCAAACTTGCATGTAAATAAGAAAAGACAATTAAACCAATGGAGATAAAATTAATTACTGTGTAAAACAAGTAAAAGTATCAATATTCTACCTTATCTTGCTCGGACATGCCACTTTGATTCAACCGTTCAACCTGGGCTAGTTTCGCACAAAATTTGTTCGTCGCTTTTGAATGAATGACCACCGATGTATCAAGGACTTTATGATTTGATCATTTGTGGTTTGTTTAAATTGCTGGAAGTATTCAAAAAATGTTTCTCAAAGTTGGGAGTGTTTTTTATCTGTTCCCTAGACAATATCAAGGTTACAATTAAGCTATACAGAGACAAGTAACTTGTCTTTTTTGGAAGTGAAGTTCGCACCCATGGCTGCTTTCCTTACGCTGAGAGGATCGTTATGGGGTGGAGGTGGAGAGTCATCAACAGTCACAGGAGACTGTCCACTTTGACCACCGTAAGTGGGGTCGAGTTGAGGATCTTGACTTAGGAGGTTGGTGAAGTACATATGTCCAGAGTTTTGTGAATCCATCTCTAAAAAAGTATACACACACAACAACCGATACAAATGTTAGACACGTAACAACAAAGTTTGGGGTGATTTTGTAGGCGTTACAGGAACTGAGCGATAACATGCTGGAAAGTTGGCAGCCTCCAATGGCTGCAAAACCAGTTGCCACAACTTATTGGTAGTCCTGATTACCATGCCATGGCGGAGCATACCAAATTTCATATGTCACCGCAAGGTTTTGTCATCATCACAACCGAAGGAGATAATCCAACAAAGGTTAGATGAGGCACATTACTTCTCAATCACAAGTTTTATATCCTGGTTGCAAAATTAGGTGAGACACATACTTCTCTATCACAACAAAATTAGAAACATATTACAAAATAGCTGCAAAACCTTAAACGTCGGTTGCATTTTGTGAAAAAAATTACAGAATGTTTGATGGCTATTTGGGTTAGGATTACCTTGCCATATGGATGGGGCCCCACTAACACTTGTGAATTAATCCCCCCTCCCCCAAGTATACAAATTGCTATGTGTTGTTTCAATATTATGTTATGTTTCACATCCTTGGGTTGGTTTATGAAAATCCATTTCTTGGTATAAAGTTATAAACAATTAACCATTAGATGTAAAAAATTTGGATGTAACATGCTCACAACTTGCAAATGCAATTAAGTTGCATGAACCACACATGTCAAGTACAACTAAGTAATAAAGTTATCAATATTCATGTTAAAAATGCATGACTTCAAGCAATGACAAAGCACATTGCATTGAAACAACACATAAACAATGACACAACACATAGCATTGAAACAACAAATAAGCATTGACACAGCACATAGCATTGAAACAACAAATGAGCATTGACACAGTACAAGGGCATTAAAACATAACACATCATTGAAACATAACATAGCAATGAGTCTGCACAGACTAACCCAAAGCATTGAAACAACACATGGCATTGAAACATAACACATCATTGAAATAGACCATAGCAATGGGTCTGTACAGACCAACTCAAAGCATTGCCACAACACATAGCATTGCAACACACACAAAGCATGCAAATAGAACATAGCAATGGGTTTGCACAGACCAACCCAAAGTATTGACACAACACATGGCATTGAAACATAACACATCATTAAAACAGACCATAGCAATAGGTCTGCACAGACCAACCCAAAGTATTGACACATCACATAGCATTGAAACACACACGAAGCATGCAAACAAAACATAGTAATGGGTCTGCATAGACCAACCCGTGGGTGTATAGACCAGTCTTGGCATCAATCAAAACATCACATAGCAATCAAACTAAACAGAGCACAAAGAATCTCGATGGACATAATTGTAATACCTATTTTCAAAAAGAAAAATGCATAAATCGAAATCATAAGTGAAACCCGAGAGAAATCTAGTTTTTTTTTTTTTTTTTTCAAAATCCTAGATCTCAAAATCGTATAAGAGGTCAAATGGGGTAGAGAATTTTGGTGCAAACAACCATGGAGAATCCGAAATGGAGGAGAGTTCTCCATGGAGCAAGCAGAACAGTCGTAACTATACAATGAGCATGAGAGAACCTAAAAAATGGAGGAAATCGAATGCAAGGGAAGAGATTGAACTTATAGTGATGAGATGATGGAGATGAGGTCGTCGATGGTGGCTGTGGTGCTAGGGAGGGGCCAAAACGACAAACGTAGCCAACATTTGAAGGAGGGGGACGCGGGAGAGAACTCAGAAACCAACCAACGAGAATGGTTTTGGGATGAACAGTCAATCCTCATATTTGGGGATCCACTATAGCATCCCCATCCATTCACCACAAAATGGAGAATGGGATGAGGAGAGGTTTGAGGCAAAATCCCCAAATTTTTCTTCAAAATTTGGGGATTTGCACTTTTAGAGAATGAGCTGTGAATGCTCTAATAGATTTCTTACATGTAGTCAACTAAACAACTATAATAGAAAGGGTAAAGTAGTAAAATACATAACAAGACAATATAACTCCTCAATGCAAAACACTGCAATCCTCAGACCATCTCCTCTTCAGTCCTCATGGCCCATGTCTTCTCTATTCAGCCTCAGCCCATTCCTCCCTTGGCCCACTCTCACGGGCTTCGTAACATTCGTCGTCTCCTTGTTTACCCCATTCCTATCCATGCCTTCGCCGCACTGCGCCCAATCACTCCGCGCCCATTCTGATAATTGTCCAAAGAATCTCTTCGCCCTAAGAGCATTGGCATTGAATTAGTCAAATATCTTTTCATCTTTAAATTTAGCAAATATCATCCGTATTTGCTCCATATTGAATTAGCTAAATTGTTTTCATCCAAACTATAAGTTACAGTAAATCTATTCTTCTTTTCAAATATGAAAAGAACTATAGCAAGTCTAAAAGTATTTTTTGAGATTATTATATTATAGATATGAGATTTTTATTTATATGAGATTTTATCATCTATATACATATAAGATTATTATATTATAAATTGTTAGATTGTGAAAATAAAAATGAATATGATTGTTGGAGGTTATTGAAGATTATAAAAATAAAATATAAATTAATTAAAAAATATAAATAATAAAAAATAATAATATTTTATTATTATAGAGAGTGTGATGACTAATTCAATGTAGATTTCAAGTTTTGAATGATTTGTTAAAAATAAAAAAGTTACCTATTAGTCAAAATTTGAAGAATATAATAACCAATCTAATACTAATGCTCTAAAGACTGCTTAATTTTTTGGGTAAGAATATTTAGTATTAATTATATTTCGGTCAAGAGAATGTTAATAGCGTGATCAAATCAATCTCCCTTTCTTGCAGAGATTTGAACTCCTGGGCTAGCTCAAGGCTAAAGCCACTTAAGCCATTGACAAAGGCCCAAATATAAAAGTGAAATGTTTTTTATTTTAATTTTTTTAAAAATATATAAAAGCCATTTTATTAAATAAGAATTTATAAAATTTTTATATTTTTCAATACGTGCGAAGTCCCATGAAACTAAATTTAATATTTAATACAATGAATAATATTTAAATATTTTTCTAATATATTGCTAACTGAAGCACAAAATTTACAATGAAGCCTCATTTTAAATTGTTGTATTAAATATAAATTCAAAAATTTTATTTAATTATTTTAAATGAAGCCTCATTTTATTAATAATTTTGAAAAATATTCAATATAATTATATATATTTTATTATATTATAATTAAGAATGACATTCAAATTTTACCATAGTTTCAACTTGTATTGAGCGGCCCTACCTATGAAACAAGAGATTTGGTGAGTCCCGAAGCCTGGGGACACTGCTATGAATAAGTTAAGTCATTCTTTTCTTATGGTGAGATTCAAGAGAGAGAGTCTGAGGGTATGATATACCCACAATATTTTGTACAACATATTGTACAACAATATGTTAAATGAGAGGTATTTTTATAAAATTATGTTATTTTTATAAGATATTTTATAAAAATACCTCTCATTTAACATATTGTTGTACAATGTGTTGTACAAAATGTTGTGGGTAAATCATTTTTCATTTTCTTTTCTTTTCTCCTCTCTTTCCATCTTGTGAAATGACCTTTTATAGGATTTTGAAAGCCCAAAGATACTTGCTATGTATCAACTTTGGATCGGGTAGATGGTTGGGAGTGGGTAGATGTTCCCTAAAAATAAGGCTCATGGCCATTATCTATGAAGAGGCTTTATTCCGTTATCATTATGTAGTCGGTTTTGTGAGTGAGGTCCCATTAACTATTGTTATTCCCAAAGGTTATTCCGAATTCCCATGGTCAATATGCTTCCCATGGTCAATATGCTAACAGAACGAACTTGGGAATCTTGTCTTGTGTTTTTAATCATTGTAATTCTCCTGTTCAATGTTGTGGATAATGTAATAGTCACTGAGTGTTTTGGATTCAGAGATGAGTTGAGATGGTTTGTGAATAGTAGAATAAAAGTTGAATTATTTGTTATATTTTGTATAGAAATTTAGAAAAATTGTAATGATAAGATGAGATTAATTGAGATGAGTTGGGGTGGATTGTGAATCCAAACGGCGCTAGTCAGGGTGTCCATTGCATATCCATGGGCTCAACCCGTTCAGCTCTTGGCTCAGCAATTTCTCAAATCATTCTATATGAAACAATGTTATAATTTAGTGAAGAATTTTACCTTCATTAATTTTTTTTTTTTACTCATTGATTCTAAGCAAGAACCATTTTTCTTCTTGCTGATGCGTTTACATCTTGTAGAAATTTGCCTTGCTCTATGATCCCAAGTGGTGGTTTGTAGAGATGGGCCTTGATCGATGATTCCAAGCAAGGGCTTGTTTTCTTCATACTCATTAATTTCAAGCAATACTTTGAAAAGATTCGTCGAGAAAGGGCTTGTTTTTTTTTCTTGCTCGGTAATCGTGAGCAATGAATTGGCCTTGCTCGTTGGTCTCGAGCAATGGTTTATTTTCCTTCCTGCTTGTTGGTCGTGAGGTGGGAATTGGCCTTGCTCGGTGCTCTTAAGCAAGAGCTTATTTTCGTTCTTGCTCAATAACCGTGAGCAATGAATTGGCCTTGCTTAGTTGTCCCATGCAAGGGCTTAATTTCTTCTCTAGTCGTTGGTCACAAGGTGGGAACTGGCCTTGCTCCTTGATCGCAAGCTAAGATTTGGCCTTGTTTGGTGATCCCGAGAGCAAGGGCTTATTTTCTTTCTCCTCGGTAATTGCAAGCTAGGTCTTATGTTGTGATTCCGACCTACTTCATTTGCCCCGTAAATGCAAGGATCTTTCCAAGAGACCTTGCTCAATGATTCGAGAAAGGTGGAGGCCTTTGATCGCGACCTTCTTGATTTGCTCAGTAGTCACGATCATTATCGAAAGTTAGAAACAAACCAAAACTTTGCTCTAGTCTTGGTATTGTTGGTATTTTTTAATAAATAGAACTTTTTTAACGTTTCTTTTAGTGCTATTATGGTGGCATTTGATATTGAGAAGGGTCTTTAAAGTGTTTTTATTCCATTAATAGTTTTAATGGTTGAAGCGTTACTGTACGCATATGAGGTTTATTGCTTGAACGTTATTCAGCCCACCTTTATTCTCTTGATTGCCAGTAACATTTTTTGATAGGCTTGTTGTAAAGGAGCCATTTGGTATCTTTATTATAGCCGTTGGTGGGCTGCTTGTGTTTTAATTCTTTTTTATTATTTTTGCCCGTTAAGTTTTTTTTTTTTACCTCTTGGGGCGTTTATTGTCCATATGGTTTATATATGTTCATTTGATCTTTGGGTACGGTGATGTGAACATTAAGAGAAAGTGAGGTTGATAAGAAAAACAAGCTTAGTGAGCATATATTTTTGAGAGTATTTCAAGATAAAAGAAAAGTGTTCTTTTGTTGGAGTTTTGGACTCAACCACTTATGCAGAATTGGTTCGGACTATACGACGATCAGTTAGACTGTTGTATCCTGGAGGAGTCAAGTCAAGAGGAATTCTGCTGTACCGATTAATTTTAAACTTTGTACACTACAGAGGGCTTGAATCTCCTTAAAGAGAGCGATATTTTCGTGCCTCAGTCCAAACTGACTTCATTTTAATTTTAATTTAATTGTAATTTTTATTATGTTATTGAATATTTCACCAACAGGTATGTTCAGAAACCAAGGGAAAGCTTCTCAGGAATCATTTATGTGCAGCTATAGTAATCGTATCAAGAATGTTTGTGAACTCGGATATTGAAATTTTACATAGCTCTGCATTCACAGGCTTGCCCGAACTTGGGATGGAGCTCATTAAGCGTGCATCTGAATAACGGGTGCACTATAAATGAAAACTAGATTTTCTTTAGACGTGAAACTGTGGTGGTGAATGAGCTTTGTCGCTCGATTTGCATGCTTGGTAGCTCGGAAAGTTAGCTCAAATGCTTGGCATGTAGATGAATGCTCCAAGAGGGCTCCACTCCTTTGTCTATGTAAAAGTTACTAGCTCTTTAGAAAATTTAGCATGGAAATGGATTTGTTTCACTTCCTGAGAAATATCTTTAATTTCTCGTGTTGGGGTTGGGGGGACTCTAGTCATGACATACTAGTTGTTGTCATGGAATGCAGTAGAAATGTTGTGCTTGTTGCACTAAAATCCATCAAGGTGAGTTTTTCGGATAATATATATAACGTTGTTTGAGAAAGACGTATCTTGAGCTTGTGATTGGGAGTGTAACTCCACGTACATGTGGGGGGCTTAATATACTTCCCCAAGACTCAATAAAACCAATACCCCGTACGAATGTGTCTCCTAACTATTAGTTTCATGGGTCCAAATTCAGAGATGAACAGGCTTGGCAAAATACGGTAAGTTATCAACTTGTAGGGATAAATCGCACTAGATGCCATACTTGTAATGCATGTGAAGCTTTGATACAAGCTATATCCTTGCTTGGAAGTGGAAGTTTGCACATGCAAAAAAGCTTAGGGAGGTTTTTGTCTTATCTTCATTTTCCCACCCTATTGTATTTTTCCTTCCAGTCTTCATTTTTAGCTTTAGGATATTTTTTTGTTCTATTTTTATATTTAGCCTTAAGACCCTTTCTCTAGTCCTATTTTTATTTTCGGCTGTACACTACAACAAATACTGTTTTATCTCGGGAGTGACAGTCGTGGAAAAAAGTATATTCTTAGTGGAAAAAAAATTTTTGCCACCAATTTGTTTCGTGGGAGACTCGTGACATATAGCTGGTGGAGATAGAGTTTTTTTTCCACCAAACCACAAGTTCATGGGAAAAGTTTTATTTTTTCCACAACATCCGTGGCGGTTAAAACCTTTTATTGTCGTGGAAAATAAAGTCTTATCTGGTAAGATGTGGTGGAAAATGAAGAAGAGGTTGTGGCAAAAAGTATTTACCCATGACATACCTTTGCGGAAAAAGTTGTCTTTGGTATTTCCGATAAAATACTTTCCTGAGAAAAATATATTTTCCACAAAATATTTCGTTAGAAATACTTATTCATGAAGAAATCTTATCGTGGGAAATAATTACTTTTGAAAAAAAAAAGAAGTATTTGCCACGATTTGCATTCGCGGTAAATGTTTAAAGATTTTAGAAAAAAAAAAGTTGTAAAATAAAAAAATGAGACCGAGCAAAAAATAATCATAACAAATAGTCTAATATAGGTTAAAATAAATATATCCAAACTTTGGAGATCTAAATTTACGCTTATAATAATTTAAAAAAAACATATAAAATTGTGCTAACATTCACAAAAAAAACTTCTAATGAGAATCCAATAAAGAAAACTGACCATACAATTTATACACATACACCAACACAACCACAAAACTTTATAAGTTACAATTCATGGCTCCACAAAATACAACCATACAATCCATTCGAGCTTTATAAGATCAACATGCAATCCATTCAAAATACTCATTTGTTTTTACAAGTTTCATCCATACCCAATACATTTAATATACACAAATTTATCTGTTAAACCAACATCATCATCATTCTTTACAAACTCACTACAACTTGATCTTTTCGTAAGCAACTTAAAGAGAAATGAACTAAAACTGTAGTTTAATCAATCCACACTAAAGTAGTGAAAGAAGGGGAATAACCCCACAAATAATAAACTCCAACTTTATTCCTTATAATTTATTATAGTGCCAACCAGACATGATTAAAAAAATCATGTAGATAGCAAAAACTTCATTAGATAACTAGCTAGCAAGCTAGTTAGTCTACACATTATAGTCTATAGAGAGCATTTTTACAACATGTAGATAGCATACACATTATGAACCAAAACCTAGTCAAGCTATAAACTCTTATAAGTGCATGTAGTAGATACATATTCATGGCTTCTACCCTTTCTTGCAAGCAAATAAGAAGGCACCAAAATAAAACCACATCAGTCAACACTTAAAAAGAAAAATTCAAAAACCTTAAAGGCTAACCCAATTAAGATGGTACAAATAAATGCAATAGTAGTTAGTTAGTTCAAAAACCTTTAACAAACCAATTGAGATTCAATCATAACTCCAAAAAACAAAGCTCTCGCAAAACTTAATCAATTCTAGTCAGAACATAGCTTACTTGTCATAATATACTGGGGTGCAACATACCTATATGTTCCCATTATGTGAGTAGAAACATGAGACTTGTCTCCCTCTGGCCCATCTTTTGCAAGGCTAAAGTTAGAGAGCTTTGCATTGCAGTACTATTTGTGAATCATGTATATAAAAACCCAAGTAGTAAGTTAAAAGCTGGTGATTTGATTATAATTTGACATAATAGTACTTTGATTGTACTAGAATAGAATAGATTTGTCTCCTTAATATATGTAAGTTTTAAGGAATTTGCAGTGAATTCTTTATCCAAAAAATAAGGTCTAACAAGGTAAAACGCTGAACTACTTAAAAAATGTTTCACATGGATTGTATACTCATAATCTAATTGGTAAACTTTTGAGGCAGTATAGTAGGAATCCACCTTTCCCCTTACCAAATTCCAACTGCTGCCACATTTTATAGTTAATGCATTTGTATTAAAAGAACAGAGTTCCATCATTATAATCTCTAATGAGCCTTCATCTAAGAAATTGAATGGTGTATTTTTCTATGATAGGAAACAAAGGGAAGCCAAATAATTACTTGATTTTATTTCTTCAACAATTATTCAGTTCATATACTAACCAAGTCTAACAGAATATCATACATCTTAAAATCACGATAGATGACAGGTTTCTCAGCTTCATGGAGAAAGGCAAGTCCTTTTGCAGCTCCAAATGCAATTTTCATTCTAGTGGACCAAGATATAGGAAGCAATACTCCTACAAAAACAAAAGACTAATTACCTTGTCACTATTGAAACTAAACTATAGCAATGCCCACCTACCAATAACAACAGATTCAGAAATTACTGAATTTTTCTAAAAACAATTTCCTAATCAATGTTTTTCTCCAACACTAAGTAAGATCAATAAGAAGACATGGGTCTTCAAACAACTTAGAGAAATTTAAACAACAAGCTTGCCACACCAATGAGAAAATCTTGAGACAAGTTATATATATATATCTAATTCCAAGTTTAGGCCACAAGTTTATTTCTTGTTAAAAACTCCAGTAATTGTTATCTACTCTTTAATTTTAAAATAAACACAAAAATATAAAGAATCATATAACTAAACAATAAACAATAAACAATAAAATAAAGAGAATGCCCGAAGAATAGAGAATCAACGTTGTCATAAAAAAAATCTTGATTTATCACCCCTTCTATGTCAACCCTATCTAAAGGGCACATCATTTATTTAAAAAATTACAAGAAATTCAAGAGACAAGTTCTATGAAGAATTGATATTTTGGGTAATATTTTTCTCCAACCCCACAAAGGCAAAAATTAGAGGAACACAACTAGAATATAGCCATTTCATGCAAAGCAGAAAGAGGGGGCATCAAAGCTAAACAAAACCTCCACCAGACATGCAAGAACACACTTTCTTCACTATTACGATTGAAGGTAGAAGAGAGAGGCTTATCGTGTCTCCAAAAGAGAAAGAGAGAGGTCATGTGGACTGCGGCCAGTGGAGGTGGTTGGGGAAGGGTGGCTGACTGGGTGAGGCTCGTAATTGCAGGAAGAGAGAGAGAGAGAGAGAGTATCGGGGGGGGGGGGAAGAATGGAAGAAGGGGGAAAATAAGGGTTTTAAATTTATTATCTTTTCCTGTGGTTTATTATCGCTGCATAAAGCCAATAATCTCGTCACAAAAACTGATAACACGAAAGGAACATATTTTTTATTTACGGTGATATAATGTCACCGAAAAAAGCCAATAACATCGTCATAAAAACTAATAACCCACAATACAACAAATTTTTGTGTAAGGTTATTTGTGGCAATAACATATCGCTGTGAAAAGTCATTTTGTTCACTGTAAAAACTTTTTCCCACAAAATTTTGTTTGCCGGAAGTGATCTCGTGGCAAAAGACTTATTTTTTTTTTCTCACGGACAGTTTTCATGTCATCAACTAAGTATTTTCCATGATAGTATATCTTGGAAAAAAAAAATTCATGGAAAAAGGCAGTTTTTTTTTCCATGGACAGTTTTTGTGTCATCAACAAAACCCTTTTGTTGTCCTCTTCTCTCTTTGTTTTTTTTTTTGGTCTTACTGTCAATGTCGAAGGGCAGCAATTAGTAAGCTTCATTGCTAGCCTGGTTGCTCATTATGCTAATCTTTGTTATGCTCATGGTTCTAGGAGAGCTTTGTTGCTTGCTCTTCGTTTGAGTCTTGAGAACGAGAAGAACTATGCGGGTGGAATTTTGTCACTTCTCGTGATGGGCCGAGCATATAGCCTGCCATTCTAGTTTCTCTGGGAGAAACGTAGTGCTAGAAGTAAGTTCCCGGCAAGCTTGTTGCTCGAGGCCAGCTTCGTTGCTACCATGCTTGTTTCTCGGGGCGAGTTTCACTACTCTACCAAGGTATATCCTATGTGGGCAGGCTGAGTGCCCACTGCGCTTGTGCTCAAGAGTGAGCTTTGGTGCTCTCCCTTGCATGCCATTCCCATGGGAGTGCAGTGCCTGCGTGTCAGCGCTGTCAGCGCACACCCCTGTGCTGGCTATTTTAAACTTCTAAGTCATAAAGTAACAGAATGATAAAAGATTTATCTTTGTGGTTTTTTGGCCTAATTTTTCTGGACAACTCCTTTGTGTAGAACTAGAGGCCATATGGCTCATTTATGTACTATGATATGTAGGATAATATAGTCTCTATCTTGAGACCAATCCAGTTGGAGTTAAAAAACCTGACAATACATAAATTATCATCTATTCCAAAGGAGTCAACACACATACTAAATTATCATCTATTCCAAAGGGTTTTGTGGAGCCTAGTTTGTGACTCGAGAATACCAGATAGAAAGTTCGCTCGATGTTCACTTGACAAATCACTCGAGTGAACTCCAGACAGAGAGTTCGCTCAATAGTTGGCTTGAGCGAGGTTCACCTAGAGAGTTCGCTCAGTACTTGCTTGATAGTAGCTCAAGCAAACTTCAACTTGCTTGAGCAAATAACCCGGTAATTGTCGTCTTAGGATTTTTTGCCGACACACATATAAATACCCATATATTCATTTGAGTAGCGTGCGATTAGAACAGAAAATAGAGAGAGGCAACCTTAAGAGAGGGAAACATTGTATTTCTCTACAGTGTATATCTTCTTTCCTCTAAAAAAAATCATTTGCAACTTCATGGACGTAGGTACATTGGCGCGAACCACGTCAATCTTTTGTCGCATGTGATTCATTCCTGTGTTTTTCTTTACTTTTCTCCTATCGTTTTCACAACAACTAGTATTAGAGCCCATGTTCGTGTCTAAGGGAGAATGATGACAGAATAAGTAAAGGTGTCTAAAATTGGGAAGTTTGATAGAACAAATTTTGGATATTGGACGATACAGATCGATGATTATCTCTATGGGAAGAGACTTCATTTGCCTCTGTTGGAAAATAAGTCGAATAGCATGGAAAATGCTGATTGTGATCTGTTAGATTGACAACTTCTAGGAGTGATCTGTTTGACCCTATCAAGATCAGTTGCACACAACGTTATCAATGAAAAAATCAATGCGGATCTTATGGCTCCTTTTTCTGGTATGTATAAAAAGCCGTCAGCGAATAACAAGGTGTATCTAATGAAGAAATTGTTCGATATGAAAATGGCAGAAGGTACGTTTGTTGGCCAATATTTGAATGAGTCTAATACTATCACAAATCAATTTTCTTTTGTCAAAATTGAGTTTGATGATAAGATTCAGGCAATGATAATGTTGGTATCATTGTTGAATAGTTCGGAGGCCATGAGAATGGTTGTGAGTAATTTTGCCTGTAAGACGAAGTTGAAGTACGATGATATCTGAGATTTCATTCTTGTTGAGGAGGTGTGTAGGAGAGATTCTGGTGATATCTTTGGTTCGGACTCTGCCCTGAATATTGATTCTCAGGCAGAGGACATGCCAAGAACAAGTTCGAAAACAGGAACAGAAGCAAGTCAAGGTCTGGGTAGCAAAGCACTTGTTGAAATTGTTACAAGACGGGCCACTTCAAAAGAAACTATAAAAATTTGAAGAAAATTGAGAATGATGTTGTGAACGTTGTGATTGAAGAAGTACAAGATGCTCTACTCCTTGCAATTCGCAACTCAGTTGATGATTAGGCTTTAGATTTGGGAGTTTCGTTCCACACCATTTGACACTAAGAAATCATACAAAACTATGTTGTTGGGAACTTTGGTAAGATATACACAGCCAATGGAGAAGCACTAGGTGTTATGGGAGAGAGAGATGTGTGCATTATACTCCCAAACAGGAATGTGTAGACTTTGCAAAAAGTCAGACATATTTTTGGGTTTAAGAAAAGCCTGATCTCTATGGGACAACTTGATGATGATGGTCATTCAATAGTTTCTTCAGGAGACACATGGAATGTTACAAAAGGTGCAATGGCCTTGGCTCGTGGTTAGAGAACAAATACTATGTATATGAAATTCAGACCGAGTGATGTGATTGATTTCACTGAAGCAAAGAATAATACAAAGTCATGGCACCGCAGGTTTGATCACATGAGTCAGAAGGGGACGAAGGCACTTCTGACAAATCTGAGATTAGGGAAGCAAAAAGGGGTCAATTTTGTAGTTCCTTATGAGTCTGAGTTTGTAAGTTTGGATAAATCTCCTGAGATCATAGTGCAGAGCATAGGTGTAAGTGACGGGTAGAGTGAGTTCCGTAGTCAGATCCAGATCCAGATCCATCTACATCTACAGTTGTTGTTCGTAAGTCTTCCAGGACCACCAGAACCTTCACAACGGCTTTCACCCACCTTGAATTATATTCTGCTAACTAAAGGCAGTGAGCCATAGAGTTACGATAAAATCTTGAGAGATGAGAATTCGAGCAAGTGGGAGTCAACTATGTCATACAAGGGAGTTGACTAAACTTTCAGTATGGAAGAAGGCTTGGCACAACAAGTGGGTCCATCGGCTGGAGATTGAGCATGATGGTAGCAAGCGTAGGGAACAATCACCCAAGTTAGACAAGGAGGCATTAGCTATTAGTTCTCTAGTGTATGCTATGGTTCGTATGAGAACAGACATTGCCCATGCAATGGAGTTGAGAGTTGCCCTACAGATATGCTTACTAAGGGTGACATGCTTGAGAAACTAGAGTTGTGGGCAACTTCAGTTGGTCTTCTAACTTGAAGACAGGAATTGTGATCAGTACAGGTGGAGGTTTCAATTCTTGGAGGCAAGTGGTTGATACATGTGGTTGAACTAGTCTCCAAATGAGAGATTCTTGGGTTTTGTAGAGCCTAGTTTGTGACTCGAGAAATGCTAGAAAAAAATTTTATTCGATATTTGCTCGAGCGAACTCCATATAGAGAGTTCATTTGATACTCACTTGATAGTTAGCTCGAGTGAGGATCTGACAGAGGGTTCACTCAATACTCGCTCAATAGTAGCTTGATTAAAGTTTGACTCACTTGAGCGAATAACATGAGAATTGCTGCCTTAGGGATTTTGCCGACACACATATAAATACCCATATATTCATTTGTACGACGTGTGATTAGAACAAAAACATAGAGAGGCAGCCTTGAGAGAGAGTGTGTGTGTGAGAGAGAGACAAAGATTGTATTGTTCCCTCGTATATTTCTACTTTTCTCTCAATAAAATCCTCTCTAGCTCCGCGGATGTAGGCATGTTGCCGAACCACGTAAATCTTATATCGTGTGTCATTGATTCCTATGTTTTCTTTACTTCTCTCCTATCATTTTCACAACACCTTACTCAAAGATCATTGAGTGGGAGAAATAGGGTAGCTTCTTCACTTACTGTACAAATTTATTTGTGCTAACAAGTTTAATTTATGAAGGTTTCTCCCACAAAACCCCTCGAGGTCCACGGGAATTCCAACGGCTGCATGCGCCCAGAACATACTTCGCTTGCTGGTCTTACCTTAAGGTAAATACAGACAATACAGGTCCTGAACAAAAGCCCATGACAAGTAAACGAAACAAAGAGAATGCACGACGACAATCCGATGCTGCCATACAAGAAGCCTAAAAGCTGCCCACCTAGTTTGACATACCAACTATATGGGCCCTCTTGGGCACCGTTCAAGTACCTTAATCCTTATCTTCACAAGAACGGACTGCTCAGACTCGCGGGCATACTGGATCTCCATTCTCACCAAAGCATGGCCGCCTATGCGCCTATCCCACGCACAGCAAGCCTTCACAACTGTGACAATCAAGACTTTCTAGGCTTTTTGTGTGAATTATTTTCTTTTTTATAAGCCCATGAGAGTTTCGACCTTCATAAGAAATTAGGGTTTGAAGCCCAATGGAATTAGGGCTCACGCCCAACTCAAGTTTTAGCATGCCACCTGTCATCCAATAGAGCTATGTTTAGAACTTGATGAATCAAGATGGAAATAAGGAAGGAGAAGTAAGAAGGATCTAGGGTTTGGCTTTACACGCCTACCATAAGGGATCAACTATTTTCTTGTCATGTGTCATGCATGCATGGAGGTTTGCTTGTAGGAAGAAGCTTTGTGACACCTGTTATTATGGGAAAGAGGTTCTAGAAAAGAATGATTAGGTTATGGAAAAGTGGAGCCTAGGGAAGACCAAGAGGCCATGTACGACAACCATGGAGAATGAAGATTTGCTTTTTGCCATGTACCATACATGCAAAAAGTAGGTAAAAAGTTTTATCTTGGGAAAGGGCAAAATCAAGCTTGAGAAGAGGATGCCACATGCCTAGGGTTTCTAGAAAAAAAATCTTGTGTAAGACACCTTGAGAGGGATGGCTAGGGCAAGGGTTTTTGTGCAAAATTGGACCAATCACATGCTTGTCCAAAAGCATAGTGAAAGAAGATCTTATTTGAGAAAAAGAGAGTTTTCGGCAGTTCATGCACACATACACACTCCTTACATGTCACTTGGCACACATGCACACATGTAAGAGATTGAGGAAGATTGGAGCTTGATAAAAGACCTTTTAGCCATGAGGTTCATTGAACCATGATATGAAATGAAGGGGCAAAAGAGGAAAGAGGCTTCGATTTTGAGGAAGAAGGCGCCACTTGTCCAAAAGGTCCTATTGTATTTCCAACACAATCAAATGATGAGCTAGAGGAAGAGACCTTCGGGTGGCAAGTCACTTGGCATCCATGCAAGGAACATTGGCTTATGTAGGAAGTTTTTGTGTCTATAAAAAGGAGAGGAGCCAAAAACCCTAGGACTTTTAGACACTTTGTGAATTGCTTTTGAAGTATTTGGTCATCACTTTCTCTCCAACTTTCTATCATTTTCTCACCATCCAAACACTCTCCACAATACTTTCTTCTCATCCAAACATCATTTGGAGGGTAAGCAAAGATAGAAGATACTTCCAAGAGGAGGGTCAAGAAGGTATAAAGCCAACATTTCACTTACTACGCACACACACACACGGTTTTAAAGGGGATGAAGTTTCGATTTTAGCAACTTCATCTAGAACTCATATTCACACATACACACACTTGAGCTAAAGGAGTTAGCTCATATTTTGAGAGGTTTATCCATATGTACCTACGTTTTTATGCACATGGTTAGATTATGGTTTTTCTTCAAGGAGGATAAAAGCATCAAGTATAATATTTTTGAGGTTAAAGGCCACAACTCTAATGTCACTACAAGCTAGGGTTTTGTTGTGATTAAGTTTCGGATTCAAGAAAGAATGGTCCAAATGTTTGGAGTCTTTTTCTTGGAAAAAGATGTCAAGGTCGCAACACTTAATCACATGAGTTAGGGTTTTTCTTGAATGATGAACCTAACAAGTACTATATGTATTTTCAGTTTGCTTGCTATATATATTATGGATTTTTTGTCAGTACACTTCTAACTCGTACTTGGATATTTTGTGTATATGACATGTGAACTTGTTGGTTGCTTAGTTTTATGTGATTGTTCACGATATTGATGTTTCTTCCATATGATATCATCTCTTCTTAACATGATTATCTAATGTATGAATAGAATGGCCTATGGAATGTATGCATGTTATGAAAAATGGAATAAGACACCACCTTAGGGTTTCGGGTTGTGCAATCCTTGTTTTGTATGTGAATGTTTGTTACTTGATCGAATTCTTGTATTGGACTAAGTTCAAGAAAATGTTTTTCTTTGACCACTAGAATGTTTCGGCCATGCATGAGTATTCATTATTAAAGGTTTTGTCAATACATTAGAAGATTCTAAGTTCCTGAAAATTGATTGGAATGCATGTTTTAAAAAATACGAGGTTTCGACCAATACTATGGACGAGGTATGATCTTTTGATTATTTAAGGTTTAATGAACTAGGATCGATTCTTGGATGCGCTAGGGTTTATATGTTTCAGCCTTTATATGGAAATTATTGAATAATTGCTTCTTGATTGATATTCAATGCCTTAGAGTTTTTATAAAAGAACATGTTTGCATGTTCTAATATTTTCAAGCCGTAACGAGAAATGTATTGGAATTGCATGTTTGAATATTATATGATCATGATGAAGCATTCGACAATTGCATGTGTCTTATGAAAGTTCTAAGTTTCATTTTCATGTCACATGCATTGGGATTGTGAAAATCTTTTGAAAGAAACAGTCTTTTAAAGTTTTTATCATGACTCCAAATGGTAAGACGGGGGAATGTCTTAGTGGAACTCCTATGTCCTCTCAAGAGTGTTTAAAATGGAGGGATAACTCCTGCGTCGGCGAAGTACTATCAACGAATCTCGAATGGTTCCTAAAAGAAAATGATACCAGAGCGTGATCGCATCTAAAGATAGTGGGTGCCCTATGATGAATATGAAAAGCGAGCTGCCTTAAATATGGATGGGTGATAAGTGTGATTTTTATGTTATTTTTATTACTCTTTTATTTATGAAAAGTGTCAGTTTTCCTTTAATTATATTTATTTTATTTTATTTCTATATATTTTTCTTTATTTTCTTGGATTTGAAGAAATGAGAAGATTTAGTGTAAAATGAAAGCATTTTGGTACAAAACAAGAGACTATGGAGCTAGACTGACGAGATTTGAAAAGGCAAGAAGACTTATCCCTTAGTAGCTTAATAATCTTTCCTCTCGGTAGGGTAGAAGACTTGCCGACAAGGCTCCGGGAGGTTAAATTGGGTGATCAATCTAAACGATCAACTTAAAAGACCAACCTAAACGACATCATGGGCAACAACTAGTAAAGACGAGCAACTTTACCACTCAGTAGGTTGGCGAGAGGGTTCTATCATCCCGATCGGGAGTCCTTCCTCTCAGTAGGCGAGAAGACCAGTTATATTCAGCGCACACGGTATCTACCCAGTGGGATCCTTCCTAGTTCCGTAATCAATCTACTGACCACCAAATCCTCCTGAACTCCATAAATCAAGCCGTTTATTACTGAATCTTCCATTTTAGATAATTCTGTTATTCTTGAGATAATTCCTTTTATATTAACTTTTATCTTTATAAATTATTTTTCAGATCTTTAGGCTAGATTGTAGCCACATTTATTTTGTTTCTGAATTTGAGTTTTAACATCTATTTAATCTCATCTTGTGGGATGAATAGAAAATAGGAGAGTCTGAGTTTGAGAGTAAAAATATTCCAGAGTTCATTCATTAAGTTTCTTTCAAGGAGGTGGATCTAAAGGGCGGAGGCTAGAGCTACATGCTTCATCAACCGACTCTAACGAAGAACACCAGTTTTATTCTTGTTCTTTTCAATTTCATTATGAACTAATCTTATTTTCTAGAACTTTAATGTAGTCTAGCATTGAACACACAATTTATATTCTAAGATATCGTATTTTCAATATTTCCATGATTGAGTGTTTATTCCTTATTTTTAATGCTTGTAATATTCTAGCTAATTATTGTTCAATTTATTGAATCGCAATGAGATTGAGAGGTGATTTGTGATTAAAGCTCTAAGATTAAGCACCATTAGTTTAGCAAAAGTAGATATACTTTACCGCGATTAGTGTATTTTCAAGAAAGATCCAAAGAATTTAATAAGTCTTCAATTAGTTAAATTCACATAGAGATATGAAGTTATTAGTTGGAGATATTATTGGTATTATTCGAGAGAAAATATTGAATAGTTAAGGGATTTTTATCATCAATTTGAGATAATTGGAGTTCTATAACAAAGAAGAATAAATTGTGTGGAATTTGCTAGGTGAAATCAAACGCTCTAGATCTATTCTTATTATCTTTAAAATCTTGATTTTAATACTATTTTCTTTAGTTTAATTTAGATAATCTATTCTTCAAATTTAAGTTTTCCAAATAGTAACTAATTTAGTAAATTTCAATATTCAATAGCATAATTATTCCATGTGGGTTCGACATTCGTTTTCCTTTAAAACACTTTACTACTTGTTACGATTCTATACACTTGTAGAATTTTATACGAACAACTGGATTTGTGAGATAGTGGAGGATGAGTTTACAGTGGAGGCTCATCATCAATCCACCTTAGAATTACTTAAGGTTTTGGCTCAGTGACTCAAGAAGATTTTGGCAAATCTCAATGAGTCCAATGTTGGAGTTTCATCTCTGGATCCTCAAAGGATGTTAAGATTTAAGCATGATATGAATTTTGTGTCAAGATATTTGAAGCAAGCCAATAACTTCGCTGTAGAAGCCAAGGAAGTCGCCACATAGTTGGGATTAGATATAGACCCCCGAATGTCTAGGGAACTGTTCTTAAGTTTGCTTGAGGATGAGACCATGGTTCTGACCAATTCCACTTTTGGGAAATAACTCTTTGTTAAGTTTGATGTTTTGGTCTCGTGTTTTGAGAGTCTCTTTTGACAACACTTTACTATTTTTGATGACTCTTATGAAATAGGAATTATTGAGATTTTATGTTCTTCGGTACCATGACTATTGTTCCATTATTTGAATTAAGTTGACTTTCTACTGTGATATACTGCATATTGCTAGTTATCATTAGGTGCATTGCATCTTATCTATCATGTATGAGGGTTAGGTAACCTTGTATTGCATATCTCAACATTTTAGTTTTCGCCAAATCCCAAGCGGGGGCTAGGGGTGCCACAACCACACTCCAGTGAAAATGGCTCAAAGGGATCGGATCATCTCCCACTGAAGCGGAACGGTCGAGCACCTCTTTCAACAAAGCCAACTGGCAATCCCACTCACACCAACGATTCATATTGATGACACCTCTTGAGCTCTGTCAATCCTTGCTAGTGTGGTCAAGTCCATCTCCCACCAAACAAAGGTAAGTGGCAGTCCCACTTGCACCCAGCAAATCTCCACGGCAGGTTACCACACTCGAGTGGGGCAATTCAAGTTTGCAAGTCTTTAGCTTGTGGTTTGGGTTATCTACACTAACTTGTTTGACCTTCAACAAAAACCTCATAGCACGATCGAGTATGTCTCCCGTTGTAGCGGTGTAGGGGAGCATCACTCCCATCGCAGCAGCATGATAGAGAAAGGTCACATCTGGAGTGGCTCTGCAATTAAAAGTGAATGCGTGACACGTCATGTCGTCAGGACCTAGAAGTATGGCCTAATGCCACGTAGAGGACCCTTATTCAAAGAAGAACTGAGGAGTTGGCAGATCTTAGGGTGTGGGGACCATGCCCTGGTCACATGTCTCTGTCATCTTGCAGTATGACAAGATAAGGATGAAAGACTCATATCCCTTGTATATTAGGAGTCAGTGATATGTCAAAGAAGACATTTGACATTCCCACTCTATTTAAAGGACCTGGATGTGGGACGACATCTCACTTTTGAGACCTAACTTACTAAAGAACTCGAGAAGGCGATCGCTACAGAAAGCAAGGAGTAGAGAGGTAATGAGCGAACTTCCGACATAGGAAAGTAGGTTAGCTTCTAAGATAGTGATGGGTAATGTAAAGTGAATGTTGTGTGTGAGAGGCATTGCATTTCTTATGTAATCTTTTCCCCAATTTCTACAAGCATATATAAATATTTCAAGCACTATATTTTGATCAGTTGATTTTTTATGCTTTTAATTGTTTTTCGAAATTGATGATGAAACTCTTTGTGGGAGCCCTGATACTGGTGTGTGTGAGTTTGTGCATATAAGTGTTTGTGGAGTTTGCGAGAGTCTATATTTATGGGACAGGATGGAGAATCCCATAAGACCATTTTGAGAAGTGTTGTGATATACGTCACACGAGAAGGAGAATACCTCATGGGGAGTGGGGTGGAATGATGTCGAACTTAGCCTCACCTGATAGTCGGGATGTGGGATCCCCCGGCGTATCACGTGTTAGTATCTTCGAGTTGGTTGCGGCCAGATAGAGTAGCATCCCCTGGACAACAAGTTTCAGTGTGTGCCTATAAGCAAGTGTGTACCTATGAGCAAGTATGTGCCCCTATGAGCAAGTATGTACTTATGAGCAAGTTTGTGCCTACAGTAATTGTGGAAATGAATGCCTATGAGCAAATAATGATACTTGACCCAATATTGGTTTTTACAGGTTTTCTATTATATGAGGATGGGCAACTCCACTCCATAATAGTACAATTGAGTTTTTATCAATTGTGCACAAAAAAATGGCTACATCTTGAGAGGGTGATTCATTTCCATGCTTTATATACGTTTTCACTAAGAGGGTAATTCCTCTTTAGGTTTTGAGGATACACGTAGCTAAAAGAGAGAGGGTGATACCTCCCCACTCATATGCATGTTCTTCCATTATTGACATGAAATGTTTTCATTGAACATTTGATAGCATTATCTTTCATTAACGGTCCTTTCATAGTTGCCTAACCTACCTATAGTTTCTTTCTCGGGATCATAGACTTTGATGCATGTACAGATTCTAGCATGACGCCTAAGGAATAGTAACCAATCCCGCCTGAGTCCTAACTAAGGAGACTAGGACCCGTCTTAGTACCAATATCCGATGTAGCTACCCTGTGCCTTTCGTAGGATGTACATTACTGAGCCGAGTGCTCTTTTGTAATTTAGTCGGCCGCCTGTGGTGACTAACTCTATGTCTTGGATAATGTAATGTTCTAAGATTAAGAAGGCCGAGAAGCCCCTTTTGTATGAAGTCTAGTTTCTTGTACATACATGTTTATGTTATTACTATGGCGTTTTCCATTTATATTTCTCTTGCATTATTATAAACCAAATTTCATACGCATATATTTCCCTCGGGATTACTTCACGCTTAACAATTCCTCTCGGTGTTGACTGATCAGCCAGCATCATTAGCACTATGGAACCTCAACTTGTCTTTTATAAGGGACAAGACACCACAACTTGATATAAAACCTGTGCTTTTTATGCATGACTCTAGGCAACTCTTAGAAGTATAAGATTATACCAGAAAATATGAGTGATATAGCATGATAGGTTGAACATTCTAGCATTAAGCCTGATCTATCCTTAGGACGATGAGGTGGCATAGTATGTAATAGGCTTTGGTTATGTGGCAGGATTTAACAATCGTTTAACCAAGAGCTTTGCATGGCGAGTGAACGCCGAGCGGTCATGAAAGAGGATTGTCTGACGGATTAAGGGACAACCTACTAGCTAGAGCACTAAATCAGGTATCGGATATAATGGAACAACAATATGATATGTGTTCCTCTCATATGCAAGTCTAGTTGGTAAGAACCCCCTAAGAAGGAAAAGGATGAATGTATGTGCGATTTTTTGGCTCATCACTACTCGGGGTTCTTAAGAAATGAGGGATCGGCATCACCAAAAGGTGGATATTCAACATAAAGAGGGCATTTGAGGTGTGTGAGTGCATCAAGGATCAGAATGTGCTATATGCGAGCTACCTACTCCAGGGAGAAGCAACCCTGTGGTGGGATACCCGGAGGCAACTCCTTACTGTTGAACATGAAGCCACGGGTAGGATCTCGTGGGAAAGGTTCAAGAAATAATTTGGCGATTGATATTTTCTCGAGATTTTAAAGAAACAAAAATCCAAGGATTTCCCTAACTTGGTTCAAGGGAATATGAAGGCTGAGCAATATCCCCCACCTTATTTCTACAAAAGCCATGAGGGCTAAAAGATTGCAGGATAGGTTGCAAATCCACATTAGAACGCAAGTAGCTTATTTGGAAATTAAGAACTTCTAGAAACTTGTCCATAAGGCGTCATAGCTAAGTAGGAGCAGCAAAACTCATTGGTTGTATCCCTAACTCTAGAAAGGCAAACAATTGTACGCGAAGGGAGTAGTTCAAACGCCCCACAAAAGTTCATATCTAAAGCTGGTGGGTGACATTTATTTATTCTAGCGTCGTGAGCGGATGGAAGTATGTCGGTATACAGCATTTGTCATAGAGCTCATGAAGGAGATTGCTGTCAAGCTCAGAACATGTACTACAAATGTGGTCAAACGAGGCAATTCGTTCAAGATTTTCCCCAGGTACCCCAGTGCAACAAGCGATGCCAGGAGGAGGACGTGGGGTCAAGGTAGCCTCTGCAAGCTAGGGTGTATGCACTTATCTCGGGAGAAGTTGATGAAGAAGTCGTGGAAGAGCAGAAAGCTGGCGTTGTCATAAGTATGAGGTTATTACTCACCGTAGTTAACTTCCTTTATAGGAATTTTTTGTATATGTAAGTAGTGGCAATTATCATAGGAAAGGTTAGGGTATCACACGTCTATGCCAGTACTTTGTTTTACTAAGGAGCTTCTCAGTCATTTTGAGGTTGAGGGAGCAACCTTTGGAGGCCGATCTAATTGTATTCAGTACACTAGGCACTTTGTGAGTATAGATTGTCGTTTGAGGACTGTAACCTTTTAGGTATTGGGAACGAAGACTAGAATCTTTAAGGGAAGTAAACTATGCTCCATACCCTAAGTTATCACCTCAATGCAGGCTAGGATGCAATTGGTGAAAGGAGATAAGGCTTACCTTGTACACTTGACTCTGAGAAAAGGAATGCATAAGGAAGTGGAGGACATACCAGTAGTAACAGAATTCCCGAGAGTCTTTGAGGAATTATCAGGATGCCCCCTGCCAGGAAAATTTTGCAGTTGATTTAGAACTAGCGACTGTTCCAATTCATAGGGTACCCTATAGGATGGTCCCAACAGAGTTAAGGGAACTAAAGAATCAACTGTAGGAGTTATCGATAAAGGGGATATATTCTGTAGGAGTTAGTGATGCATTGAAATATATTCTATGATGTTTGATGCAAGAAAGTAAGGTGATTGCTTACGCATCTAGGTAATTGAAGGATCATGAAAGGAATTACCCCACCCATGACATCGAATTAGCAGTTATAGTGTTTCCATGAAGATATGGCGGCATTGCCTAAATGGGGAAGAGTGCAAAATATACATGGACCACAAGAGCTTGAAACACTTGTTTACCTAAAGAAATCTCAGCATGAAACAACAAAGATGGTTGGAGACCATCAGCGATTACCAGTGCGAGATTAAGTACTACCTGGATAAAGCTAACTCAGTCGTTGATGCCCTAAGTTGTAAGTCAAAAATCAATGACAAACGGGAGACTTTGAAGGTAGATTCGCCGTTAGAAGACATGAGATTCTTATTGATAAAAGACAAATCGTTGGATGAAGTTTTTACCACTCTCCATTAGTTGAGGATAAATAAGTTTGAAGAATTGCAAGAGCAACAAGAGAAGGATCAGAAGTTATCGGAGATCCGACAAAGAATTTGTGGAGGTGAAGGACCCACCCATATTAGCTTCAGTGAAGATGGGATCTTGTTGTTCAAAGGATGGAAGGTATCACAGATAACTTGGAAGTTATACGAGGAAGCCCATTCGATGCCATACGCCATGCATCGAGATCTTAAGAAAGGATACTGGTGGGAATGAATGAAGAAGGAGATTGCTCAGTTTATTGAGAGATGTCATACTTGTAGAAGGGTAAAGGCGGAGCATCAACGACTTCCAGGAAACCTACAACCTTTACCCATTCCTAAATGGAAATGGGAAGATATCGCTATGGACTTCATGGTGGGATTACCCTGGACTCCAATGGGTAAGCATGCAATATGGGTAGTAATTGATCGGTTAACCAAGAGA
This sequence comes from Juglans microcarpa x Juglans regia, assembly GCF_004785595.1. Taxonomy (NCBI): domain Eukaryota; kingdom Viridiplantae; phylum Streptophyta; class Magnoliopsida; order Fagales; family Juglandaceae; genus Juglans; species Juglans microcarpa x Juglans regia. The sequence continues at coordinate 20,842,182 of NC_054601.1, read as the reverse complement.
GCTCACGTCTTACCGATCACTACTACAAATACAATGAACAAACTCACCCAACTATATATAAGAGAAGTGATGAGACTACATGGAGTCCCTACGACCATAGTATCAGATTGCGACCCTAAGTTTATGTCTCATTTTTTAAGGAGCTTACAAAGGGAAATTAGCACGAGACTGATGTTTAGTAGTGCCAACCACTTGCAAATAGATGGACAATCGAAAAGGACCATCCAAATTTTGGAAGATATGCTAAGGGCCTGTATATTGGATTTTAAGGGACCCATGAGTAACATGTTCCCCTTGTTGAATTTGCATATAATAATAGTTATTAGGCGACTACCCAGATAGCTCCTTATAAGGCACTTTATGGGCAAAATTGTAGATTTGTATGTGAAAAGTAATGAATAGTAGAAAAGTGGATGAAAAGTAATAATAAAGTAAATAATAGTAGTGAGAGTACTTGAAATACTCTCACTTGCCAAATAAGGCCAGTTATTCGGGCCTAAGATAGTCAAGGACATAACAGAGCAAATCAAGCTCATACGGGCAAGGATGACTACTGCCCAAAGTAGAAAGAAGAGTTAGGCTGACACTAGGAGTAAAGAACTAGCTTTTGAGGAAGGTATTGGGTGTACTTCAAGGTATCCCCAATGAAAGGTGTTAAGAGCTTTTGGATAAAAGAGAAGTTTAGCCCAAGATATATTGGACCTTCTCAAGTGATGGAAAGGGTTGGCCCAATAGCGTTTCAAGTTTGGTTACCTACGAAATACGAATGTATTCACAACGCATTCCATGTTTCATCGATTAGGAGAAGTTTCAGGAACAAGAAGCCTCGATTAATTGAGCCAAATTTGGTTAGTTACAACCAAATCTTATGTACAAGGAAAGGCCCTTACATATTGTGGGCAAAAAGTAGAAAAGACTGGGTCTAAGATCGTACCCTTGGTAAAGGTGCAATGGGAAATGCGGGAAACAATTAGTTTACATGGGAAAGCGATTGGATCACATGGGAGCAGTTCCCATATTTATTTGAACCCAATTATAAGCTGTAATGCACAAGGTAGGGACATTATATACAAAGCAAAAGGATAAGTGCATCTATAAAGTGGATGTCATTATCCCCAGACCTCAACTCAAAACTACAAACCTTAGGAAGACAAAATGGTGTGGGAGAAAAGAATTTCCAGGAAGGCAGCCATGCCTCCCAAAATCATGTGATGATTTATAGAAGAACGATGTGAGAAGGTAAGGAGAGAGGCCAACCAAAGATAGTTAGAGGAGGAATTCCTTTGAGATAAGGAAAGTGCTCGGAGGGCCAGAGGCCTAATATCCAAAATATTGGATCACGTTGGCACGAGTCCAACACAAAGAATGTGAAGAGAGTGGTGCTGAAATATGATGAGCAAGTTGAGGCCAATGGTGAGGATTCACCGAAGTCCTGTGAAGCCGAAGTTGGCCTGAGCACTTGGATATTAGAGACCACAACCAAAGGACTCGAATGAAAAAGAAGACAGGGGAGAAATGAGGAGTCATCTCATGTCTAGACCTAAAATGATGAAGGTCAGACTATGATGTGATTGAGGGAAAGCCCCACCTGCAGTAGGAAGCTACTGGAGACATTGACGGGTCCCGTGTCTGCACTCATCTCCCTTGAGAGGACTAGACAAGGGAGAGCTTTTACTGAATTCTGAGAACGAATTTCTTTATAAGGATGGGAGGATGTGAGGGTCCTACCTTGTAACATCCGATATTTTATTTAAGAATTTTAAAATTATTATTGTTATTATAGTTATGTCAAAAAATCATTTTAAAAGTGTGATTTTATTCATCAATTTTCCACCTTTTGTAGACCGCCTTCAGAAATGCTTGGTTTGAAAGATTTCGGCCTCAACCGATTTTTTTGTCCCAAAGATTTCGGCACTTAGTAAAAATCTTCTCTATTATAACCTCTATTCCCTCACACTGACCAAGTCTCATGACCAGATTCCACAACGTAAATCGATCTTCCTTACCAGTAGTATGAAGAAAATATATATATATATATATATATCACAACAACTCTCTCCTCACTTTCTTCTCAGACTTAGCCACAAGAAAACCATAGACAAAGGGTTGTACACACCAAATCCAGAAGCTGAAACCCAAAAATCGTCAATTCGTCCCTCTCTTCTCTTCACTACGTTTCCTCAACCAAACGATCACAAAAATTTGATCTTTGGTCCACCAAAAACTGCTATCACCATCGTTCTAGGCTCAGCCACCAGAATCCTCCATCCTCTGTCCATTCTCTGTAAGCCACGATGTAACACCCTGCTCCCTAATAAAGACATTTTAGAATTTTTTGAGAGCCAGTGTGATACTACTAAACTTGAACTTAAAAATTTTTCTTTTTAACCACGTGCCAGATGCGAAAGATTCCATAATTAAAATAAAATTTAATAAATACTTAAAATCCAAAATAAAGTCTGTGGAAGCGCTTATTTAAAAAAAAATGTGGAAGTCTCATGTGCTTATCAAAATAATTTATTTAAACCTTAAACCATAAAACTAATCATAGCATAATTTGTCTAGGCCTCTGCCTCGCCTCCCTGGGTCAAGTCTTGGTCTTCAGTCTCATCCTTATAAATGTCATCAGCTGTAGTGGTTTCAAAAACATAACAATACACAAAAATGAGTCGAATACTTAATAAGCAACATATCATAAAGTAAGCATAATAAACATAAGGTTTCTTAAAAACGTGCATACTCATAAATACATACGTAAATAACATGAACATAAACATAAACTTATCTTTCACCTATCATAGGTCGATACCCACTGTTGACCCCCGTGAGTTAGGGTTAGCAAATTTAAGTAGATTCTAATTCCGCCCGTGGCCGCAGGTTGTGGAATCCATACATAAGGAAGATATAATGGGTGCACTACTAGCATGTACGACCTAACAATGCAATATGCCCATAACATAGGTACCTTCTTCATATCATAACATAGGCCGTTACATATCTTATCATAATCGTACTTGCATACTTGTTATATCATAGATTTCAAAAGAAATTGCATGCATACTTGTTATATCGTATCATAGATTTCAAATGAAATCGCATTCTTTCATAATTTCCGTAATACATGTTTCCTCACATAAAATAATGATTTTTCATAAATATTTTAATGCATAAATCTTCACATAAAATCATGCATGGATTTTCATAAATTATTTTAATGCATAACTCTCAAATAAAAATGTGACTTTTCATAGGTCTCTTGATGCATAACTTATTTCATAAAATCATGAATTTTCATAAATAACTTAATGCATAATTCTAGACATAAAATTATGTCTTGGATACGTAAAAAGGGGCAGTGGTGTGGCACAAGAGAGAGAATGAGTGAGAAAGAAAGAGAGTAAGCCGTGAGAGTGAGAGAGACTGCACAGGATACTCACTCCGAGGGCGGGAATAAGGTGGTTGGGAAGTGGCTGGTGGTGGAGGCTTGTCCTCCGGTGTCGTCTGCTTTCAGTAGTGTTGCTTATGGCAACAGCAACGTGTGGGGTGGTGGTGTTAGGGACCCCGGTCTTGTCCCTAACACTAAGGTCCACGAGCTTGCTTTGGTGAAGATGATGACCGAGTGATCTTGCTATCTTGCTTGGCTTTCACCAAAGGAATGGTGTTTGAGTAATGGAATGATGAAGATGATGCACTTGGGTAGGCTAAGTGTTTAGGCTAAGGCAAATCAATGTGGGTGGCTAGACTTGTTCTTGAGTGAGGTGCCAAGATGATGGAGGCTAGGGTTGAATGGAAGAGAGGTTAGGGTTTGTTCTTGGGAGTGGCGCCAAGTTGATGGAGTGGGAGTGTTCTAAGAGTTTATTAGGGTTGTTTGATGCAATGGGGATGGCTTGGGGGTTGCCCTTGATGTTTGGGCCACTTGGATGGTGATTAGGGTTGGTAAGATGAAGTGTAGCTAGGGTTTTGTGAGATGGCTAGGGTGGATTTCGAGATTTGGAAGAGTTGGCTTAGGGTTGGAGTTTAGGATGATGCCAGGGTTGTGAATGAGATGGAATAGTGAGGCTAGGGTTTGGAGGCTAAGGTGGGCGGATTGGGATTGACTTGGTCTTAGGAAGATTGGCTAGATTTGGTTAGTTTAGGAGTGGATATGGGAAGTTTGTAAGATGGAATGAATCTTTAAGGGAAGAGGAAAGTTTGAATTTGAATTAAGATGACAAGTCAATAGTTGACTTAGAGAGATTGTAGGAAGAGTGATTTAAGCAATTGAAGAGGATTGGCAATTCCTTAAATTAAGGGATTTGAATGGGATTTGAATTTGAATTTGAATTTGAATATGGTAAGAGGATGGAGAGATTTTAGGGATGTGATTGGGATGAATCAGCTTTCCTAAAATTAAAGAAGATGACTCAAGAGGGACTCTTGATGGATGTATAACTTTAGGATGGCCAAATTTGGTAAGTGGATGGTAGGGCTAGTGTCTTATGATGGGCGACTTTGGTATGGTTGAATATGGTAAGTGGGCATTATGGAAGTTGGTAGGAAATATGGGATTGGCTAAGTCAATGGATATGAGGGATGAAGGGCAATTATGGGAATGTGAACTATTATGGAAAGTAGGGCAACACTAGGGTTGGTCGAGTATGGTAAGTGGGGAATATGGCTAGGGTTTGATGGAAGATGGTGGCTAGGTATTTCGGCTAGGGCAAGTTGGATGGTGGGAAGCAGTGTTTTAAATTTCGTACCGTACCGGCCGGTACGGCCGAAATATTTCAGCCTGTATTTTTTTTTTTTTCGTTTTTTCAAACTACAAGCTTATTTTTTAACCCTCAATTCAGACTAGACTATTTATAATTTATATATATATGTATTTATATATAATTTATTTATATATAGACTATTATTTTGAAATATAATTTTTATATATATTTATATATATAATTTATTCATATATCGACTATCCCGAAATGTTATCCCGAAATGCTATCCCGAAACGGTACCGGTACCGAAATATTTCGTTCCAATGCCTTGACCGGTACGGCGTCCGGTACGGTATTCAAAACATTGGTGAGAAGGCTTTATGTAAAGTGTGTCAAATTATGGAAAGGATGACAAACAAGATGGTGGTCGAGTATGTGGTATGGAATGGATCAAATGAGCAATGGAATGGATAAACACCAAGAACAAATGAAGAACACGATGAATAAGTGATAAATACTCAAGAACAACTTAAGAACAATGCACATAAAGCAATATGATCAAATAATAGAAAATGGAAGACAAGAGATGGAATGGAAAATACTTATAAGATTAATGGATCTTTAGGGATTCACGAATTGCACCCTAAAGATAAAAAGAACAAGATAGATAGATTGAACCACACATATTCACGAATTGCAAGGTGTGATCCTCTCTTAGGGGATTCATGTATTGCACCCCAAAGAGCCCAAGTGTCTTAGCACCGAATAGTGATCTCAAGAACAAAATAGTCTATCCACTGGGAAATTTGCCAAAAGATGTAAATGCAAAGCCTAAGGGTCCTATTTATAAGGATTACAACTTGGAAACCCCCAATAGGTCTCTTGGAAAATAAATAATTAAATAAAAATAAATAATAAAAAATAACATAATTGGCATGGGCCAAGTTGACCCATAGCATGCATGAGCCCATGGGTGGGCTAGGCTAGCCCATGGCATGGGCCATGGGCATGGCTAACGTGGTTATTGGCTTGGCCATGGGCCACAAAGCATGGGGTCCTACCAAGTGGCTAATGGGTGATGGGTTAGTTGAGTAAAATGCTATATTTTTGGTGGATAAAAACAGAGGTATGATGGCTGTTGGCTGTTTTCGATTTCCCATTTGCTTGAGGATGACCTGGTAGCTCTTTTAAAAGGTGGCTGTGATGGCTGAGCAGTGGGCTATCCCGGTGGTGGTGTAGGGACGACAATGGAGATGGTTGAAAGGTGTAGTCTTTGGTTGTTTTTTCCTGGACATGTGTTGTGGGTGACTTGGATGTGGGCTGGCGGCTTGTGATGGGGTTGTCATGTGAGTGGGTGGCAGTGGTGTATGGAAGGAGGCCAAGTTTTCTACTTTACGTGGAGCTAGTAGAGTTAACGCAAGAGTTTCCATGGTAGTTCACGGCAGAGGGAGGAGCGGCATGGAGGAAGAGGCTCGCAGTGGAAGGAGACTGTGTGCTCGTGGCTTATGGGGTTTGTGGTTCCGTCGAGATAAGTGGTCTGGTGGACGGGCTTAGCGTTCAGTGAGTTCATGAAAGGGTGCTCTGCGTGCGTGAGTGTATTTTGACATTGGGCGGCAGTGGACTATTCTTTTCATGCAAGAGGGCTAAATATATTTATAGACCTAGCTGGTTGAGAACCAAAAGGAAAACCTAGAGGTGATAAACGTGCATGCGGTGGAAATTGTTACGATAAAGCCATGCATGTAGTGATAGACGGACAAGGAACATGGTCTAAATCGTATATACATGTATATATATATAGGTGATAGAGAACATTTAAAAAAATAAATCCTAGCGAAAGAGACGTGTATGGTTGTGGTTAATAGAGGAAATCCGTTAGGAGTTTTATTATGAAAAGTAAGCACAATGGTAATGGTGTTTGGAGTCTAACACTGATGAGCTTGGAGTAAAAAATAATTATAATGGAGTCTTAACTCTAGGTCCAATTAAAAATAATCTATCCGATAAATTCTTTTATGGGCTTTAACTCTTTTATTGAGACTAATAAAATTATCCGTAGTTTATCCCTAAAAATATAGGATCGGATCGTTACACACGCCGATCCCTTTCCTTCTCTCCATGTTTCAATGTAACGACAAAAGAAATTTCCTCTCAATATCATTATTTCACCATCATTGTCAGAAGGAAACCCCAGTAGTCGTCAGCGTCTTCACCTCAGCCAGTCTCATCACATGGTTTTTTGTTTCTTGGTGAGCTCTCTATTTTAATTTCTCTCTCTCCCATTGCCAAACATCACTATGTTTCTCCTCAATTTTATTCTCTTTTAACATCACACACTTAGGTGATGATTGGTGTCAGTCCCACATCAAAAGTGTCGACTAGCTTCCATAAAACATAAGGAGAATTTTATCTTCAATTACATTCTTGCCCTTTATTCTCAATTGCATGGGTTTAATGATTCTATTGAAGCCGATTCCCATTATTTTCCAAGAATTTTATTTTAACCCAGCATGTTGCTTTTTCTAAAAGAAACACTCCCTCTATATAGCATGTCAAAATTTCAATAGACATCACTGAAAAAAAAAATACCCTTCACCATGTTCATGTAAGACCTAGGCCCTATTCTGGCCCAGGCCCGCTGAGGAGCCCAACCCATTTGTAAAACAACGTCGTTTTGATAAGTGAATTATTTGTTATTTTCTCTTCCCCTAACGGTTTCTCAACTTTTCTCCTCTATGTATTTCTCTCTTCCCCGTTAGTTTTATTCTCACCATTTCTTCCACTCCCCCACAGACTCTCTCTTCTCACCATTTCTCCCACATTGCTCACTTGGAAATCACCCAATGTAGCTCATTGTTTAAGCTCTCTCTCTCTCTCTCTCTCAAACTCATCTCACTGTAAACAACCCATAAACCACCAACAACCTGAGACATCACAAAGCAATGGTCACCTCACTGCCTCCACGCCCAGGAAGCAACCAGGCAAGCCATCTCAACGTGCACTCAAACTGAGAACCATCTTCCACGCCAATAGCCTCTCCTCCACGGCAAACCACCCAACCGACAACCAATCCAGTCGTACCTTCATCTTGACTCCACACCACGACAAGCCTAGACTTAACCACCACCTCCACATCGTCCGAAACCTAGCCCCATTGTCCCTCCCACGTGAAACCAACAACCACTAGCATAAAGAATTGAACACACCTATGTTTTTGCTTCTCAAAACAGAAGCCGACCAAAGGAAGCAAGACCCCATGTCCCTCAATTTTCAGCCAAAAAGGGAGTGAAACCAGCCCATGGTTTCCTGCTACAAACCGGGCCGAATGGATGGCTAGTGGTTTGTAGCCTTTTTATTTCCATCAAGTCGCTATTTGAGGCTATCAAGTCAGTCGTAGGGTGGCCTTGGGTGGAGGAAGAATTTTGGTCTAGAAGCTTGGGCTTGATGGTGGTTTCGGTGGGCCAAAGATGGGCCTAACCGAGTGGGCTCAATTTGGGATTTCAATGGTTTTGGATATGGTTGAGTCCAAATCAAATTTTTCTTGGTCAAATGTAATTACCAAGATGTTGGAGAGTGGATGTGGGTGTGATAGTGTGTACTTGAGTGGTTAATAGCATGTAGAAGTGATTTAATCAATTGATTAAACACTTATTCAAAATCAGGTAGTTTAGGGTTTCGGCCATCACATGGGGTTTATGATTTTGGTTGGATTTCAAATATTTGGGTTTTATTAGGGTTGAAACCATCACAAAATAGTATTTTTCTTTACCCTCCATTTCATCACAATGCAAACTCTAAGTGACAAAGGTCCTAACACTATTCATATGAGAGGCTAAGATTGTGCCATGTGTCTAATAAAAAATTAATCCTAGTGATTCTAAATGGATTTGGACATTCTATATAGTGACTGGACAATTGTGAACCAGTTGCCATGTTGCTTTCTCACTATTCACCCAAAAAATTGTGAAGCTTTTTATTGCGCCATAAAATCTTAAATATTCCTACGGGTCTAATGGTGTAGTTCATTTCACGAAATTCTACTCATAAGTGCCTTAATTAAAAAAGAAAAAAAGGCACTCTGGCTACTATTCATCTGAAAAATGTATTATTGCACTGTAAAATCTTAAATAACTTAATTAAATAAAAATCATGGGTCACTATTCACCGTAAAATATTCTTAAAATCTTAATATCACGTGTCACTATTCATCTTAAAATATTCATAAAATTACATCTCGAAATAACTTAATTAAATAAAAAGGCAACTTCGTTTCCACAGTGGATCGGGATCAGACTATGCTGACAAACTAGAACCTAGTCGATCACTCGACTTGTAAACTCTTGAAAATATTTTACGACGTTATCTAACATCAAAAAAAAATTATCCATCGAATTTCTTTCGGGTCGTTACATCCTTCCCTACTAAAAAGAAGATTTCGTCCTCAAAATCTATGCGCGTGTACATAATATAACTACTACCACTACAAAAGGAGAAGATAATACTCATGAGAGCTACTACATGTTGCTAGACATAGAATCGCTAGGCGATGTAGGTGGAGGTACATCGGAAACCACTGGTACAATATGCTACGATAGAGAGTACAACGTGTCATTGTCGAAATCATACATCATATTGGCAAAATGCATGGGCTCAATATGTTGCTCGACCTTCTCATCATCGCTATTGGGAATGTGCCCTTACGTGAGCAGTCATCCTTAATGAGTCAACAACATCGATGATCCTGATGTCTCGGGCTCAAGGTCAGCAGCACACTCCTTGCCTGTGGGGCTAGACCCCGCCTTGTCAAAAGGGGGCCTCCTAGCATGAAAGCTTCTCTATCTACCCATGTCGAGGGGTGGCGGGGTGGAAATCACTCCTCATGGGGAAGGTCCCTCCGCTCGAATCCCTTCCCGCTGCTATCAATATCCATGACTTAGGTGTGATGGTGCTCCCACTTCTCCATGACCTACCAATAGACAACGGTATGCCTATCTAGCTCCATGAGCCGTCTCCTACGGACCTCCTCTCTCATCTCCCTAACCCATTATGCGAAAAGTATGGACTTTAGTGTAGTCTTCCTTTCTTGCACTATGAAAGTTGTAAGAGAGTTAAAGACGGAAAAAAAAAATCTCATAGAACAACCATACACTGGGCTGTAACAAATCTGAGGTGAACATACTTTATTTGATATCCAAACAAATAAAGTACAACAACTGACTGATGCAATGCAACCTGTAGAAAAAAGTGAATACAAAAATTGGATGCTCTTAGACAAAAAAAACTATACTATGATCCAAACAAATGAGGGTAGTTGGCTTTCATATCAACTTCTTTCTCCCAAGTTGCTTCTTGAACGTTATGATTCTACCATAGTACTTTGACTAACGGGATCTTGCGGTTATGCAATTCCTTCTCTTTCCAATCAATGACCTGCACTAATGCCTCTCTAGGTCTACAACTATTATGCATGCTCCCCAAAAATTTTCTTCAAAGAGGACATGTGGATTACATTATGATTCCATGGAACTCAATTGGTGATTGATTCCAAACAATACGCAACTACTCCCACTTTCTCCATTATCTCATACGATCCTACATATCTCGGACATAACTTTCTCATTATGTCGAACTAGGTCACTCCTCTCATAGGAGACACTTTCACATAGACCTAGTCTCCGTCTTCAAAATCTAGATTCCTTCTTCTGTTATTGGCGTAGCTGTTCTGCTGACTTTCTACCATCTTCATCCTTTTTCTAATCACTAAGACTTGGTCCTTTTTCTCCCGTAGGACTTTCAATTCAATAACTTCGTTTTCCCCAACTTCATCCCAATACAATGAGGATCTGCACTTCTTCTATACAAAGCTCCATAGGGCGTCATCTGAATGGTGGCTTGGAAGCTATTGTTGTATGTGCAAACTCTACCAGAGGTAGCTGCTTCTCCCAACTTCCTTCATGCTCCTGAACACAAGCCGTAAGCATGTCTTCCAGATTCTATATCATCCTCTTGGTTGTCCATTTGTTAAAGGATGGTAGGCACTGCTGAATTTCATATTGGTGCCCATCAAAGTCTGCAAACTTTTCCAAAATCGAGACGTGAAATTAGGGTCTCTACCTGACACAATCGTTCTTGGTACTTCGTGCAGTCATATGATCTCTAACACAAGTCCTTGCCAACCTTTCCAAAGAATTTGAATTCTTGATGCGTATGTAGTGGGCACTTTTAGTCAATGGGTCAACTATCACCCAGATAGTGTTATTCGAGGCTGCAGTTCTCAGAAAACCCACTACAAAACCCATCAAGATATCTTCTCACTTCCAATAGGACAAACTCTTGGACTGAGGCTAGAACGGCCTCCTGACTACGGTCTCCGATCAACAAGCCTTGCATGCTACTCAAAAGAGATCTTATGTATGATGATTAAGCGGATGAATCTTCAGCTCTACATTTACAACTCAGTGCATCTACTACCACATTTGCCTTCCAAGGGTGGTACTTTATGTCACACTTTTAATTGCTGATCAACTCCAACCATATTCACTGTAACAACCCGGTAGAAATTCACTGGTGGAATTTCTATTGACTCTAGGAACCTCATGAAAATCCCATAAGTTTTTACGAATCGACCAATCGCACAGGTTTTAGTCTGTCAACATAATCAGCGTTATCACTCACTATGATGTTAGAAACATGAGTTTAATTATTTGAAATAGTTAGAAGTGTCAGAATGTGTTTTGGCCTAGGCCATTAGACTCAGTTAATTATTTAGGATTTTATGGTGCAATAGCTCATTTTCATAATTCCGGACGAAATACCTATTCAAAATTGTGAAATTATTTTTAGGGGCACTTCAGGGTTAAATCTCAGTAAATGATTTTCACCATAGGTTAATATGAATATTTAGGATTTTTCAGTACTAAGTTTATTATACATTTCTTCGGAGTGAATAGTAACCTCGATAAGCGCACCTAGTGCCGTGTTTTCAAAATCGTAGTGTAGAATGTCCAAATTAGGTTGGACAAGTTTTATTTGGACACTTGGCAAGATTTTAGCCACACATAGTGAATAGTGTTAGACACTTGTCACCATGAGGAACCATTAGATAGATTTGTGAAGGAAATCAAGGTGTAAAATCATGTCACCTAAGCAAAATTTTGTTTCATCTGATCAACCAAATTGTGCCAGACCAAAGAGGGTTTCAATCATAGCGAAACCCTAAATGGTTAGAATCCAATTGAAACTCCAAAAGCTTGGTTGAAACCAAAACCCTAAACGGTTTCCCAAAACTTAAAGTTGGCCTCCAAACCCTTTTTAATCCGATTTCTAGCATTGCGTTTAATCACTTGATTAAATCACTTCCATATACTATTAATTAATCAAACCCTTGTTATGACATCATTGTCCAATCTTTTAAACCTTGAAAATTTGATTGGGCTAAGAAAAATTAGATTTGGACTTGATAGCACCTCAAACCCTAACCAAACGCCCTTTAAACCCCAAATTGAAGCCCACCTGGTTAAGGCCCACGAATTTGGCCACCTTGGCAAAACTTCTTGAAGAAGTTTCCTCCCCCACATGGCAGACCATTCACTACCACTAGTTGCACCCAATAGTGCCTTGATGTGAAGGAGAAATCCACTCTGTCAACCTTCATCTCTCACAACTACTGCAGGCAGTCTTTGCCCCTCACTATTCTCCACTTTATGTCACATAGCCATCTCCAATCAAGGGTCATTCAAGCCCATAACTTTCCCGTCCAAAAGCCTAAAGTCTTGCAAGATACATTTCACTCCCTTTCATCACTTCTTCACCCGGTTCTTAGAGAGAAACTCAAAAGAGCTCTCTCAAACAGATCCATGGATCTTTTTGCATAGAGATTTTAGACCCTTTTTATGTATTTTCTCATGACGCCTCCTTCACAAACATTGTTCATCTTTGAGTTTAGTTTCCTTGGAGTCTCATTCCATACTCAATTGGTCAGTCAAAAGTATTTTTAACTATGGAAAGGTCATTCTGAGCGTGAAACTGAAGAGTATGTTATGTTTTGGAATTGTTGACCAAGTTAGTGAACATATCTTGGTCCGAAACTGTTATGGAGTGTTGTTAGCATGTGTATATGAATGTTCATTGAGATTTTGTTGCATGAATAAAGCTTTTGATGATAGATTTCCTTAGATCTAGAAATTTGAAAACTGAAAGTGGAAAAACAGTTTTTGTTTTGTGAAAGTTTGAATATTTCGTTGTTTAATATTATTTCAAAGGCTTTGATATTTTTATGTGATGATCCTAAACCTCTTATATACATGTTAGGATGTTATTTTGAAGATATTTAGTATTATTTTTAATGATATTATTTTTCTATGCAAGAAGGTTTCGATTGAGCCTAAGATTTGATATTGTTGGGTTAGATCCATGTTTTATTGAGTTTTAATCATGTGATTTTAAGATTGATGGTTGAATCTTCTTTAGGAAACATTTTTAAACTATGTGATGTGGTGGTTTGAAGATCACGTGTCTTTAAGCCATGGATTAAGAGATTGATCAAAGTTAGTTGAGAGAAAAGTTTATGTTTTTGGACTAAGTGTAAAACCAAAAACTCTAAGTGTTGTTTTGTGATTTTTGGGAACTTTTTTTATGATTTAAAGCATGGTTGATCTTAGAATGATGTTATGAATATGTTAGAAGTAAGATTTGATTTTTTTGAAATTCTTGAAGATTTTTTATTAAGGTCAAAACTTGTTATTTAAGGGTTTACATTTTGTTAAAAAGTTTGGATCTTTTTACAAAAAGTTTGGTGTTGATGATTAGCTTTTTCTTAATGGACATTTTAAGTGTGTTTTTAAACTTAGCATAGGAAGATCTTTGTTACAAAATTTTGGTTTAATCATGGGTTTTGAAGATTGATGAAATTACAACAAAAAAATAAATAAAGGGAAAAATCCTATGGACGTTTCGACCATAATGAGTTTTCTATAATTGAGAATGGTTTTAAATTTTTCTGAGTTGATATTTGAGTCTACGACAAAATTTACATTATTTTGGTAATTTTTGGAGTTAGGATGTGAAATCCTTAAGTTAGGAGTAAAATGGTCATTTTTCCACATGTAGATGGTAAAATGGTAATTTTACTCTAAGTTGTCCATTTTCACATTTCTAATTGTTAGTAAATTAAATTTCTAAGTTTTTAAATACTCTCTTACAGTTTCTCGTGTTTTGCACTTTATTCTCATAGAACGCGACTATCGATGTAAGTTACCTCTTAACTTACTATCAATTTACTGTGTATGTGTGATGGGTAAGGAAACTACAGTTTATATTTGTATGTTGTTATATATGTCATGTCATGTCATATCATCACATGTTTATCTATTATACGAATTATTCTGTCACAAAAATCTTATCTGTTACACAATATACTTTGTCTCATGTTACTATCTGCTGCAAGTATGTCACGTTAAGTATGTCATCTGTTACATCTATGTCATGTCACGTAATATTCACTGTCACATATTACGTCATGTTACGAAATATTGTCTGTTACATGGCATACCATGTTATAAAATATTGTCTATTACATATATGCCATGTTATGAAATATTGTCTGTTATACTTATATCTCAAATTATGTCATGTCTGTCGTCTTACATTCATGTCACATTACGCTACGTCAGGACTTCTATCTTTTATGTCACGTTTATGTCATGTCACGTTATGAAATATCATGTATGTCAGTTAAGTTATTCATGTCAATCACGACTCTAAGCGCTAGGATAGGGTAATATCCTAGTGGAACTCCTTTGTTTATACTGGAGTATCTAAATAGGTATAAAATTCTCCAGGTCGACGAAGTACAATCAAAAGGTTGTGAACGGGGCCTAACTAGTTGGTCACCGAAGCACGACAAGCACTAACACCGATGGAGCCACACTTTATGTTACATGTATCCACAGCAAGTGTGGCACAAACAATTTATGAGGCCACAACAACTGTGGAACAAGCAGTATGGGGCCACAACAGCTATGGAGCATACACTACATGAGACACAATAATTGTGGCACGTAGAATACGTGGGGCCACAGCAACTGTGGAGTATGTATTAACGCACTCACAGCTAGTATGTGTTTTAACTATTTGGGATATTATAAGTTAGGTGCATAGTATTGCTCAAAAAAAAATTATCCACTGCGAATATTTCATAATGCTAGATGCATGTTAGGAACATTGCATCTTATATGTCATGAACAGGGGCGGATAACCTTGTGTTGCATGTCTCAACACTTCTGATGTCCGTCTGATCCCAAGCGAAATTTGGGGGCATCACATTCACTGTCTCATATTCAGGTTCTTCTACTCAAACAAATACTTGAGACTCTTATGATCCATAGAACTTCACACTTTTACAAATAATGTCTCCATATCTTCAGAGCAAAAATCACGACAGCTAATTTCAAGACATGAGTAGGATAATTCTTCTCATAGTACTTATATTAATGTGAAGCATAGGCGACTATCCATCCTTCTGCATCAGTACACATCCAAGTCCTGCCATGGATTAGTCATTATACACCACATAAGGTTTATGGGGCTCTGGCAATGTAAGTACCGGTACTATAGTAATCATAAGAAAACTTGCCTCGCACTAATCACTCCAAACGAACTTCGCATCTTTCTTGGTTAGGGTAGTAAGTGGTCCAAACAAACTAGAAAATCCTTCCATGAACCTTCTATTATAACCAACCAATCCCAAGAAATTACAAATGTCGTGCACACTAGTTGGTTGCTACCAGTTCATCATTGCTCCAATCTTACTAGGGTCAACTGCTACTCCACCACTGGAAATTATGTGACCCAAAAACTTCACTTCACAAAGTCAAAACTCGCACTTACTGAGCTTGGCAACAGCTTCTGATCTCTGAGTATGGTTAAAGCCATACTTAGGTGACTTCTATGCTCTTCTCTCTTCGAATAAATAGGATGTCATCAATAAATACGACAATGAAACCATCCAGGTAAGGTCTGAATATTCTGTTCATCATATCCATAGATGCTACTGGAGTATTGGTTAACCCAAAAGGCATCACCAACAACTCGTTGTGGTCATACCTTATCCAAAAGGCAATTTTCAGCACATATGGTTCCTTTCAGCTAATGGTATCCAGATCGTAGATCTATATTCGAAAATATTGATGCTCTAGTAGGTCGTTGATCTGAGGTAATGAATACTTTTTCTTTATCATCACCTTCTTCAACTCCCTATAGTCAATGCACATCCTCATCGAGCCATCTTTCTTCTTCACGAAAAGTACATGTGCACCCCATGGGAAGAACTAGGATGAATAAATTGCTTCTCTAACAATTCTTCCAAGTGAACATTGAGTTATTTCAACTCTATGAGAGCCATACAATATAGCACCTTATGCATCAATTGTTGTAGGTTCCAATTCTATTACAAACTATTTCTCCATCCAGCAGTAATCTGGATAACTTGTCAGCGAGAACTTCAAGAAAGTCTTCAACCACGAGTATCCCATAGACTTTTTTGTTTCTAACTGACTTCTCTACAACCATCACCAGAAATGCTAAGGCACCATCCTCGATGCACCTCCTAGTTTGTAAAGCCGAAATCACTAGAAGGATGGTTTTAACCGATGTTCCTGCATAACTAACTCTATCTTCATTCAGGGACTCAAACCCAACTTCTTTCTTCAAACAGTCTATCTTAGCTTAGTGCTCGAACAAATAATCCCCAAAATTAGATCAAACTCCATCAGCCTAAACACCATCAAATCGACCTTCAAAGCCTTACCCTCTATCTCTACATGACAATCCTTAACTATACGGGTACAAGCTACTATATTCCCATTAGGAATATCACTACTACCTTACGGGGTAACAGTTCGGTTTACAAGCTACAGATTCGTGCAAACGTTATAGAGACGAAAGACTACTAAGCACCCGAATCGAAAAGTGCAAAAGCTATGAATCTCATCAAGTCGACATTCCCTAACATCGGCAACAAAGCAGTACTTCTATTAACAGTAATTCTACCAATGTTATCTAACTTAGCGACACTAAGATTTTAGAGAAATATAGGTAATGATGCCTGCTTCCTCTTCTCTAGAACGTCAACATCGACATCTCCTGGAGTTACAACGTACACTCGTTCTGGGATGTGGGGCCTTGGTTTTGGCTTGTTATCAAAACTGTAACCGGCTCCACTACTCTAGGCTGTGTTGGGACACTCCTTGACCATATGACTAGGTTGTTCGCATTTAAAGCAGACTTTGTATCCAAATTTGCATTCTCCATCATGAAGCTTGCCGCATTTTACACACTGAAGGTTTGAGGGAGGCATTTGCCTTTCAATCACTACGCCCTTGCCCTTAACTAAACCTGTAAACAACATTTTCTTTTATGCACTTCCTCTTGTAGCAAAAGGCATGACTCTCTTCCATTCAAAATTAATCTAAGCAGCCAAGCCTCTCTATTCAACCTTAGAAATGGCGGCGACATTTACCAGCTCTTGGTAATTATCGATTCTAAAACATGTCACTTGGCAGCGGATTCTGCACTTGCAGCATCACCGTTGAAATTAGATGAGGTGCTAACCTTCCCAATTCCATGAACTTGGCAACATACTACTCCACAATCATGTTGCCTTGTACCAAAGATGCGAACTTATGCACCTTTTATTGCTTTATTGAATCTGGGAAGAATCTGTTGTCAGAATCTTTCCCCAAGTCAAAGTGTTCCCAATTCCCTTGCTAGAAGTTGCCTTCAGTTATCCCACCATCTGTCAACTTCTCCTTGAAGCAGATATCCGGTGTACATCACCTTCTGGTCTTTAGTGCAACCATAATTCTCAAATGTCCGATCGAGATCAATCATTCCTTTGTCTGCCCTCATGGACCCTTTGTTACAAAAAATGTTCGGGTAATGGTGCACCAGAAACTTTTCGTAAGGACGACCCCTAACTTCAGGTCTAGGCATGGGCATTTGCTACTATTGCTATTGTCTGAGCACGTCTGTCAGTAGATGAAGGGCTTCAGTTATTCCTTGTCCATCACCCATTGGAGAATTTTGTTCCTCCCAATGGTTGTCTCTAACAGGGTTCCTAGGTGCTCTGCCATGCACCACGTGTTACTTCCTGAAACACATGCTTACGTGTATTAGATTCATGTACTTACTCTTATACTTCAAAACTTCAAGCCTACAAAATACTAAAATTGTAATCCTATATTCTGGTACAACTCCTAGGGACATGTGGGTTTAACACAGAGACGTATTGCTCTGATACCTCCATATGCCGCCACGGGCTCTGCTTGGGATTTGACAGAACTTGAAGCTTCAGGACATGAAATATAAGGTCACATACCTCCATTCATGACAGTTAAGGAGGTACTTAGCATGCATCTAATAATATTTAGTATTCAAAGTGGATATATTTTTTTCTATGACAAATACATAATGTATCAAATGTACTATATCTGAAAAACATAAATATGATTCGTATATCCATAATCAAATGCCTAAAACGTTACTACTCTTGTCCAATATGTATGTAACAAAAAAAGAATTGGAGAAAGCACTCCTTAAATACAGATAGGATAACAACTACTAAATTAAACCACTGAGTCGCTTGCATAACTCAGCTATAATATGAACAATGACATCCAGGAAATGGAGCATCTATGCAATTAGCAACTCATCCTCTCTTCGTCACCTATTCAACCTCGTCCAATTGATTGGCGGGTTCTATAGATCTAGACACATCATCTATCATTCCAGGGGGATGGTAGTTGGGACTACCAACTGAGATTTTTAAAATCTCAACAAATGAGCTACTAGGCAAAAGAAAATATACATATGCATATATGACAGTAAAGTGATATGTATGTATCATGGCAAGGACTTGAACATGCATGGCATGACTTGACAAATAGCGTGACATGATCTAGACTTGATAAATAACGTGATAACACATGAACGTGATATGACTTGACTTGAACCTGGCATGACTTGACTTGACATTAACATGACCTTGTTACATTTACATGGTTATTTAACATGAAACTCAAGATGCTCCATGACTCCCCAATGGTCATGTGCTCCTACCGGTAATGTAACGCATCATAGGAATCTGCGCCAGCTGTGGGTAAATCATGATAACTCAACTGATTTAAAACTGATAAATGTGTAGTTGGCACCACCAGCATTGGGTGCCTAACTTTGCTCCACCAACCAGTTACTTAAGTCTCATTCGAGGCTTATTGACGATACTTTGTCAACAAAGGGGATTTCAAAAAAATAGTTTAAGCACTCCAGCGTGAATAGAGGAGTTCCACCAAGATAAATTCACATCCTAGCAAATGGTTACGATAAAATAAATGACTCATGCAAGACTTAGACTTAACACATGACATACTCATGTAACATATGACATGGCATTCATGACATATAATAGATGACGTGACATTTGTATGAAAGATAAATGTGGCACAAATAATCGTACAACAGTAATAGATGACAAATAATTGATGACATTGCATGGAACATCATAACAATTATAGTAAGCAAAAGTGACATGAATCTAAAAGATGGCAGTGTTAACACCTTACATATACAAATATCTCGAGAGTAAGTTACAGGCTAACTTACAATGATTAGTGTTATGAAAAGCGAGCGTAAAAGTGAGTGAACTAAAACGAGATATTTTCCAAGGTTAGAATATCTCATTAATTTCTTATAAACATAGAACTTGCTAACTTCACCTGCTAACATACTAACTTGCATAGACCGAATTTTGTCAACTCTAAAATCTCATCATTAGTTCTAAAATCATGCTAAGACACCAATTTATACATTTGAAAAAAATCTTAAACTCATTATGTCAACAAAAATATCAAAACACCAAGTTTAGGCCAAAAAGCACCAAAAAATACCAAATCAACTCCAAGGACTCCAAAAGTCCATAAATTCTCTCCTAACATGATCATCATTCAAACCTAAGTAATACCATGCTTGATTAAACAACCAAAAATCACAAAACACAACATAAAATAATCAGCTTGCACTAAAACACTAAAACCTAGTATAGCATGCTTTGGACTTGAAACAAAATCACTAGATCCTTGATTTTCATTCAATAAAACTATATACCTCACATTCAAGTTCTAACTTGGTCTAAGTATTAAATCTTCCATGACATGGCAAAAATTTCATCAAGCACATATATCATACCCGAGAGCCACTAGATTGAGTATTAAACAAACTCATGCATGTATACCAACATTCCATCAAACATATAAACCAATATTGTAACACCCCAATCCTGGAGGTCTGGAGAGTTAGCTCCTAATACTGAATATCCTCTCTGATAGCATAATTATATAACAAATATACATGTTCCTTCATAGGGACAACAAAGAAATTCTTAATAAAATAAATTAGAAACTCCCCAAAGACTTAAAAATACCTAAGCTCATCATATCAAAATAACCGAAAATAATCAATTTACTAACTATGACTCTCAAATAAGTACTTGTACCCTCGGTCAGTTATTCCTCTATGAACATCAAACATCTCTAACACTGCCTACTCTTACTCTCCAGTAGAACCACTAAGATTTTCTAAAAAATATTTGGAGATAAGGGGTGAGTAACCCAGAGTGTGCACACAGGAAAGACCACGCAGAAAATCACTTTGGCTTCCAAAGTAGGTGCACCGGAAACATAAAACTTGGTACCAACCCGAACAAAGGCCACAATTTTTCACCAGCGGTAAGGTCAGAACGGAACAGAAATAGAAACAGAATGTCATGTCAGAGGTTTTCAAAAATCACATCATATCGTATTAGAGAACAGAACATCTTCATAATAGAACAGAATCAGATCACAAAAATATAATATATGCATAACATTTCATATTCGCTCTCTTTTGCACAGTTCAGAAAAAAAAAAAAAAAAAAAAAAAAAAAAAAAAAAAAAGAAGGTCAAAATAGCTCATGGCTACACCAGCCACGCCAGAAAATATTTTATTCTTATATAGAATTTCATGATAATGCTATTTTAAATAACTGAGGTTATTCAAATTTCTTTTCATAACAAACATGTATATTTTTCAAAATTCACCTCAGTCCATTTTATTTTTATGCAAAATCTAGCATAGGAACCCCGCTTACTTGGACCTCTTAGTTTTTTAGAATTTCTTCACAACAATACTAAACTAAAATCAATCGTCACCTATAAAATTGTTACGTAACTTCAATATATTTCAATCGAACATGTATTTCGATACATAAACCTGAAATACTAAAATAACCTATTTTTCCTAAATGTCTAAAATTCTCTTAATCCTAAAATACCAATACTCTCCAAGTACATCGATATCCATTTAATTCCTCTGGCCAGGAATGGTTTCGTGGAGGAGCTTGGGTGATTTCCGACACGTTTGGCTCTCGGTGGTTATTTTCTTGCCATGCAATCTATGTGCTTGGCATTTCACGTGGTAAAAACCGTGGTGGTGATAGTTTATGGTGGATGGAGAGGAAAGGGGTAGCATGTTGGTGGTTCACGAGTTGGTTAGGTGCTAATGAAGATGGTTGTTGCTTGAACGTGGGGCTTAGATTTTTGGGATGCTCTGAACGTAAAGGGAGGTTGCGGCTTGAGGTTTCTTCATATAGGAGTTATAACCTTATGTATATATATAGATGATAGAGAACCAAAAATAAACCCTAGGGAAAGAGACGTGTATCGAGTAAGCAGGCTAGACGTGATCTATGAAATGAACGTATATATTATATATATGGTGTTGCCGATAACTCTAGCCAGACAAACGTGCATGCGGAGGAAATGGATGTGATGAAGCCATGCATGCAGTGAAGAATTGACATGAGTCATGATCAAAACCATGCATGAAGAGGATTCTGGCAATGGTTCTCACGGCTTGGGCTTTCTAGCCCATTCAAGTATATGGCCACGTCCAATCCTTAAAAGAAAAATACCTGGCCCATACCAAGATTCCATCCAAACAAATATCCTCTCCGATAGCACAATTATATAACAAATATCCATGTTCCTTCATAGGGTCAACAAAGAAATTCTCAATAAAGCAAATTAGAAATTCCCCAAAAGACCCAAAAATACCTTAACTCATCGTATCAAAATAACCAAAAATAATCAATTTACTAACTATGACTCTAAAAAATAATCATGCTTTTGCTGTCATGCATACATTTTTAACCTGTATGTTAAGTTATCTGTTAATTTGCTGAGATTTGTAATCAAATCTCATCGTGGTAGTCTCAACTACCATCCCCCCCCCCCCCCCCGGCGGAACTATAGACCATGCGTCAGGAACAGAAGGCACACCAGAGGTTGACAGACTGGAGATGGTCCATTAGACGACAATGGTACGATGCAGAGCTCATAGCCTCAATGCTCCAATTTATCATTAATTTTATGGCATCCTCGACTGAGTTGCGTGAGCTACTTAATGGATTAGCCTAGTAGTTGCTTTAGTTCTTACTTATACTTAAGGAGCTCGGTATCTAGTACTCTTATGATTATAGACCTTTCGGACTCATGATGTAATCATGAAGGTCTACCACTTTAATGTTTATGGATTATGTTTTAAATATTTGGGATATCTTTAGTTTGGTTCATAGTATTACTCAAGAAAAAAATTATCCGCTGCAAAAATTACATACTATTAAATGCATGCTAGGTATATTGCATCATTATTTGTCATGAACATGGGAAGGTAACCTTGTATTGCATGTTTCGACGCTTCAAATGTTCATCCGATCCCATTCAGAAATATGAGGGCATCACAAGGTCATATCAGAGCAATACGTCTTTGGATTATAAATCCACATGTCCTTAGAAATTACACCAAACATTAGGCTTGGAATTTTAGTCTTTGATAGACTTGAATTTCATGACGTATAAGAGCTAGTACGTGGTTTTGATACGAGTGCCCGTGTGTTTCAAGAAGTGACACATGACGTGCAGTGGGATACCTCAAAATCTTTGTTGAGATACCAATCAGGAAAATCATATTCTCCCGATGGATGGAGGGCAGGGATTTATTAAGGCGATACGTCTACTGACTGGCGTGCTTAGACATTAGCAACAGCAGCAAGTGCACACACCTAGACCCGAAGTTAGGGGTTGTTCTTATGAGAAATTTTTGGTCCACAGATACCCGAACTTTTCTAGTGATGAAGGACCTCTAAGGGCTAAAAATGGATTATAGATCTCGAAAGGACATACGAGATATATGGATGCACTGAGAACCAAAAGGTTCTATACGCTGGATACCTATTCCAAGGACAAGCAAGAATATGGTGGGATACTTGAAGGCAGCTTCTGATAAGGGAACTAGGAACCCTCACAGCATTGACATGGGAGAGGCTCAAAGAAGTGTTTGACAACAGATTCTTCCCAGATTCTGTCAAATAACTGAAGGTGCAAGAGTTCGCATCATTGACTCAGGATAATTTAACTATGGAAGAGTACGCTGCCAAGTTTATGGCATTAGGGAGATTTGCACCTCACCTAATATCTACAGAGAGGATGAAAACGTAGAAATTTCAAGGAGGACTTCAACCTAAGATCCGTAGCCAAGTGGCTTCTCACAAAATATAAACCTACTAGGAAATGGTAAACGTCACTGCCATAACAGAGGCAGAGCAAAAGGGTTTGACCACCCAGATCATTTTAGAAAGAAAGAGGACTTCACTGTATGCCACTGAAGAAAGTCTGGAAAGGAAGATGTCTACTAGACCAGATAAGGGAAAAGGCATTGAGAATGGAAGCTCAATACCTACCACATACCCAATATGTGGGATGTGCTAAAAGAACCATGGAGGCAAGTGCAAACTTACCTTAGGACTCCGTTTCGGATGTGGCCAACCTGACCACTTGATCAAAAATTTTCCCAAAAGAGCTCGGAGAAATGGGACTGTTCCCAACGGAGATTTCAAACTAAAGCCACGGCCTCCAGTACCAGCTAGAGGGGCCAATGCTAATGCCCCAAGAACATATAGAGCAAATGTCATTTTTGGTATTTTTCTAAGACATATGTATTGTTAAGCTTAGTTAAGGTTGATTGGTTTGCAATTGATGGTATTATTGCATTATTTTTATTTTGGAGTAACGTCAAGCCAATAAGGTTTGTAGCAAGTACCTTGTTTGATTCAACTGAGTCCCTGTTTTTAGTGATTGTGGTATTGCATGAGAATTCAGTTTGGAATCTGAATTGTTTCCAGGTGGTAAGAGTAACAATTCTCATTAGGAGTATTATTGTTCATACCAGTATAGATATAGAATACCTTTTAGTAGTACTAGGAAGGATATTCAAGGTTGATGAATTAGTATTTCATGTATTTGGAGTTTGTTTTGATTCTGAGGATGCGATGGAATTTGTGTTTGGAAAAGTAAAGTGATTGGGAGAAGCTTTATCCTTAGTAGGATTCACTTATGATAGTAGTTTTATCCAACCGCCATTAAATGGTTTCTGGCAAAGCACTGTGTTTGTGGATGCATAAATCGCCCTTATATGGGAGACAATTATATGGGGAGTAAAATCTTGGTTTTGAGAATTTATGTGAACGGTAGGAACAGATTCTTTTTATTAGAGCCAGAATAAGAGGCAACTCATGATGGATAGAAGAGTTATGTCAATCATAAGAGAGAAAGTCTTGACATTAGATTAATACATGAATGATTATCAAGGTACTACCTAGGAGGAGGAACGATTCATTTTGATTATGAAGGAGTAAGCTAGTCCTAGGTAGATAGGATTCCTTGAGGAAATAGAAAAAGTGAATTCAATTGTGTATGGATTAAATTCTTCCAAATTGAATTGCGCAAACACTTGAAGTTTTAGGTTTAGAGAGTATGTCGATACTACTCAATTTACTTTGCGAAGAGATTCTGATGCTAATTGTTGATTGGAAAGAGAGAGAGTTAAGGAATAACAAAATCTCAATAGTAGAAATATATGTGGTGAATAACTCTTTGACCAGCAAGGAAAGTAGTAACTTCGCTTAAGCAAGGATTCAATGTCCTAAATTGTTAGCCTAGAACTTGTTCATTTTAAGCAGTAACCTTTGTGAGAGTTATATTTTTCTCTTAAATGGTGGTAGTTATTCTATGAACCCATGTTATGGATATAGATAAAAATGGTGTAGGCTATGAGAAGAAGGCTTTGCCTCATGAAGAGCAATATCCACTTCTTCACCCAACCACATGGATGGATCAAGATAGCTTCAAAGTAACGATGGTACAAGACCAAGCTAAATCTAGCCGAGCAGCAGAGGAGTGCGCCGCAGCCACCAACTCTGAACCTGCAACGTCAGTATTGTCTATGTCATCGACTCACTGCAGACATTTGCTAATAGTGGGTCAGGTACCAGATAGCGACGATGAAGAGGTCGAGCAGCACCCCAGTCCAAGTCATAACATGGTGTATGATTTAGACGATGACACGTTCTACTACTAATCCCAGCATGTCATGCCAATGGATATCAACGCACTGCCACCACCACCAACCAGAGACAATAGGTTCAGTGATGGATAGTAAGCCTGGTTAGCAGCATCTTCTCCATGGTATTATTAATTGTTAGTACTTGCGTCAATTTCGAGGATGAAATCTCTTTTTTAGGAAGGAAGGATGTAACAACCCACTAAAAATTCAATGGTAGAATTTCTATAGGTTTTAGAAACCTCATGAAAACTCCATAAGTTTTCACGAATCGATCAATCGTGCAGGTTTTAGCCTGTCAGCATAGTCAATATTACCACTCATTATGTTGCCAGAAGGGTGATTTTATTTATTTGAGATAGTTAGAAGTGTTATAATGCGATATGGTCTACCCTATTAGACTCACTTGATTATTTAGGATTTTATGGCACAATAATTCCATTTTCAATTTTCAGACAAAACGTTTATTTGAAAGCACATTTTGTTTATTTCGAGGCACTTCGAGGTTGAATTTCAATAGATAAATTGAAAAATTAGTTTATTGTGCATATTTAGGATTTTACAGTTTAAAGTTTATGTTCACTTTATCTGGAGTGAATAGTAGCCTCAATAGTAGCACCTAGTACAGTGTTTTCAGAATCACAATATGGAATGTCTAAATTAGGTTAGAGAAGTTTTGTTTGGATACCTGGAAAGATCTTAGTCACCCTTGGTACATAGTATTGGATACTTGGCACTAAGAGAAACCATGAGATGGAAATGTGAAGGAAATCAATGTGTGAGATCATGCCACCTAAACAAAATATTATTCCATCAAACCAACCAAATTGTGCCAAACCAAAGAGGGTTTCAACCTTAATGAAACCCTAAATACTTATAATCCAATTGAAATCACAAAAAATTAGCTAAAACTGAAACCCGAAACGGTTTCCCCAAATCCTAAAATTGGCCTCTTAACCCAATTTGATCTGATTTCTAGCATTGTGTTTAATCACTTAATTAAATCACTTTCACATACTATTAATTCTTCAAATTCATTTTATGACATCATTATCCAACCCTTTAAACTTTGAGAATTTTATTATGTCATGAAAAATTGGATTTGGGATTGATAGCATCTCAAACTCTAACCAAATCCTCTTTAAACCATAAATGAAGCCCACTTGTTTAAGGCCCATTATGGCCCACAAATTTTGGCCAACAAGGCTGATCATCTACTGCTCATGACAACTCCAAAGTAGTGCATGATGTGAAGGCCAAAGGCTACCTCACCACCACCCTTCTCTTGGAAGTTTCCTTGGCTGAAAACCACTCACTATTTGCACCTTTTTCTAACCTAATCACCATCCATCAAGATGTAACTCAAGCCCATACTTCCCTTTTCCAAAGTGTATTAGTCGTGCAAGTCATCCTTTCACTTACTTCACCCTTTTTCATTTTTGTTCTCGAAGAGAACACTTAGAAGCTCTCTCAGGCAGTTTTCTGACCCTTTTTGCGTGCAGTTTTTGGAACCCTTTTAAGTATTTTTCTCATGATGATTACTTCATGAAATTTTTCATCTTTGCATCTAGTTTCTATTGGTGTTGGTACCTTTCATGTTTGATTTTATAGTAATTTGATTGGTAATAAGTTGTTTTAATCATGGAAAAGTCAATCTGGACTATATCTGGATAGTTTGTTGTATTTTGGGATTTTTGACCAAACTAATGGATAGATCTTGGTCCAAAAGGTTTATGAAGTGTTTTCAACATGTTTATATGAATTTTATTGGATATTTTTTGCATGATTATAGTTTTTGATGGAAGATTTTCTTGGATTTAAAAGGTTAGAAACTGGAAGAGGAAAAATAATTTTTGTTTTAAGAAATACTAATCTTTTGTGGTCTAGTCTTACTCCAATGGCTTTGAAAATTTTATTTGATAGTAATAATCATTTTATCTACATGTCAAGATGTTTGTTTGAAGATTTTAGGTGTTGATTTGTGAATATATGAATTTTTACGTAAGAGAATACTCGGGTAGGTCAAACGTTTGATGATTTAGACTAGATCTATGTTTTGGTTTATTTTTAGCTATGTGATTTTAAGTTTATTGCTTGAATCTACTTTAGGACACATTTTTAGACCATATGATATTTTTGTTTGAATACTCTTCATGGTATGCCTCAGATCATGTGTTTGATCAAGGTAAGTTTAAAACAAAATTTTGTTTTTGACTAAGTGTGGAGCCGAGTACTTCAAGTGAGATTTTTTTATTTTTGGTGACTTTTAGGTGACTTTTAGGTGTTGATTCAAAGCATGTTAGTTCTTAGGAATATGTTATGAACATGTTAGAAGAAGTTTTGGATTTTTTGAGTTCTTGATAATATTTTGAAATAGGTCAAATCTTGCAATTCAGAGTTTGTATTTTAGTTAAAAAGTTTGAATCTTTTTACTAAAACATTTTGTGTCTATGAGAAGTATATTTTGTTGTATGTTTTAAGTTGTTTTTAAAATTAGGTTATGAGGATCTTTGTTACAATATTTTGGTTTAATAATGAGTTTTAGAATTGGAAGAAATTCAACAAACATCAAGAGATATGGCCTTTAAAAGTTTTGATATTTGATTGGTTTTAAGTTTTCTAAGTTGATATTTGAATTTAGGACAGAAATGTAAATTTTGGTAATTTTTTGAGTTGGGATTGAAATCTTTAAGTTAGGGATAAAATAGTCATTTTCTCACATGTAGAGGGTAAAATGGTAATTTTACTCTAAGTTATCAGTTTTTTCATGTGTTAGTGATAAAGTTTCTAACTTTTAAAATCTCTACTTACAATTTTTCGTGTTTCATGCTTTTCCTCGTAAGACGCGATGATCACTGTAAGTTAGCTTCTAACTTATTGTTAGATTACTTTGTATGTGTATTTGTAAGGGAACTATTTGTTATCTACTTTTGTTATCATATATGTCATACCATGCAATGTCACTATATTATATTTTGTCATGAAATATTCATTTGTTACACATATTATATTCAACAATGAAATAGTTATTTGTTATACATTATGCCATGTCACGTAATTTATCTGTTACATGTTGTTCCATGTCACGTAATGCTATCTATTACAAGTTATGTCATGTCTCGTAATGTTGTTTGTTACATGTTATGCCATGTCGCGTAATATATATTACATGTTATGCCATGTTACGTATTGTTTATCTATTTCACTTTACATCAAGTCATGCATCTCACTGATATGTCACGTTATGTATGTCATGTCCTAATTCTATCTGTTTACATGCTCCTGGCATAATCATTCTGATTGTCAGAGTATTACTAGGTACTACTAGCGTAATCATTCTGATTGTTAGGATATTTCATTTTAAAGTAATCCTGGTGTAATCATTCTGATTGTTTGAGCATCTCTGACTGAATATGTTGAGCAGAATCATTCTGATTGTTCACTATTTCTGAGGAAAAAACTAGCGAAATCATTTTGATTGCCAGAGTTCATGTTCACGTTCATGTTTAAGGTCGTGCGCAAGTTTATTTTATTGAATAAGATTTCAAGTTCATGTATTTCACATTCAAGCTCATGTTATTCAAGTTCAAGTTCAAGTTCATGTTACGTTAAGTGCAAGTTCATGTTATTCAAGCTCAAGTACACGTTCAGTTCATGTTTCAAGTTCACGCTCCGTCATGTTTCAAGTTCACGTTTAGTTCATGTTTCAATTCACGTTAAATTCATATTCAATTTCAGCTCAAGTTCAGTTTATGTTCACGTTCATGTTTAAGTTCATGTCCAAGTCAGTTCATGCCATGTTAAATGTCAAGTCACATCAAGCTTATTTATGATCATGTATGCATTCATGCTTTTACTGTCATGCATGCATATTTGACCTATATGTTAAGTTATCTGTTAACTTGCTAAAATTTATAATCAAATCTCACTGTGGTAGTCCCAACTACCATTCCCCCTAGAATGGTAGACCATGTGTCAGGAGCAGGAGGCACATCAGATGTTGACCGACTGGAGACGGTCAATTAGAAGACAACGGCACAACGCAGAGTTCATAGCCTCAATGCTCTTATTTATCGACAGTATTATGGTATCCTCGATTGAGTTATGCGAGCTATAATGGATTAGCCTAGTAGTTGGGACTACCACGGTTGTTTTAAGTATTTGGAATATCTTTAGTTTGGTGCATAGTATTGCTCAAGAAAAAAATTATCAACTGCGAATAATACATATTGTTATATGCATGCTAAGTGCATTGCATCTTTATTTATCGTGAACAGGGGCAAGTAACCGTTTATTGCATATCCCGATGTTTCAGATGTCCATCCGATCCCAAGCAGAAGTTTGGGAGCATTACAAAACATACTTAACATAAGGTTTTTCATAAAACCTTTCATGTTGAGAACTTAAAATCATGATCATTTATACGTATGCTATGGCATGCATGACTTATCTTAGCTTATCTAACTTATCTTACTTATCATGTTGGCCCATACACTTAACATTGTGTGTAAGGTTGTACACCAGCCCCACATCCTATGGTCGCAAGACAAGCCGCTAATAGTATTATAGAATACTATGGTGGACCATAGTTAGGTCTGTGGCTTGCTCGTCTGCCCATAAATTTGCATTGTACCATGCATTTAAATGGTCATCTAATTAATTGTTCTGAGCTTATCTTACACTTAATCTTATAAAAGTTTACGTGTCTTATGCAATGTGATATGCATGAGATACATAATACATACATAACTATAATATGTGGAATGAAACATAATGAATGGTGTGCATGCAAAAATTATTAATTTTTGTTTAATCCCTAATCATTGATAATATATTCACTATAAATATTGATAATACAAACTCAAATGATACTGTAATTTTATATTTGAAACAGATTTTTACAGGCAATGTGTTGGGGGAAGTATATGCACATGAGATGTTGTGCTCATATTTTTAACCTTATTGTGAATGAGGGTTTGAAGCAATGTAATGTCATCATCACAAGGCTTTAACCTTATTGTTGATGTTGATTGCAGTTGTGCTTAATCCACGTAGCAAGTTAGGGCTTCTTAGATTCTACCTGAAGAAAATTCATGATGAGACTCGTGTTAAAGAGCTAGTGTCGAGTGTAAGACGTTATTAGCATATTTGTATGCGAAGTATGATGCTACGTTTTGTTCTACCATGACTAGCCAAGAACATGAGCCCCCTCCGACATCTACAATCATAAATGATGGTGAAAGCAATCATGAGACAAAATAGTTCTCACCTTGGGATCTACAGGTTCCAAAATAGAGGTGGATCATTATTTATCATATGGTTGTAAGGCACTCAGCCCATCTTTTGACTTGTTGATCTGGTGAAAAATTAATGAGCTTAACTATCCTACTTGCAAGAATTACATGAGACTTGTTGGCCATGTATGTTTCAACAATTGCATCTAAGTTAGCATTTAGTACTGGAGGTCGTGTAAGTGATCCTTTTCAGTTCGTTGGTTCCGAGAATCGTTGAGGCACTTGTTTGTGCTAAAATTGGTTGAGACATGAGTCAACACCAATTGATATTTGAGAATCCATGGATAATGTAGAGAGCTTCGTGTTAGAATCGGGTAATGTTTTGATCATTGAATATTCATTTGAAGCATTATTGCATATGGCAGCCACCTCCTTCTAGTTTGGTTAAACTAATGTTGATGGAGCCATGTTTTCAGACCAACAAAGGCAGGTGTGGGGGCAATTCTAAGATACCAAAGTGGTGATGTATTATTTGCTGTTAGTATGAAAGAACAAAATGTTGCTGAGCTTGAGGCAGTAGAGCTTCTTGTAATGCTTAGAGGCCTACAATTCTGTTTGCAAAAAGGGATTACTCAGTTAGTTCTTGAAAGTGACTGTTTGGTGATAATCAAGGCTATTCAAGATGAAACAGTTGTTGCTTTCTCAATATTATTTCATGTGTTGTAGGAAACTAAGAATCTTATGAGAAGGTTTAACTTATGTTTAGTCCAACATGTCCATAGATTAGGTAATGAAGCTGCCCATGGGTTGGCTCGTTATGCTTGGCATGTAGATAATGTTGTTATGTGGGAGGATGTGATTGCACTGCCTATATCCCAAATTGGTTGGGTTGATAAGGCTTCCTTGTAAGCCCTTCTTTCTATAATGGAAATTTCTTACTATAAAAAATAAAAAAATAAAAAAATAAAAAAAAATGGCTAATATTTGATGTTTTAATCTTATTAATGTTTCTATATTGTGTTGGGAGCACAATCAAGCATCACAACTATTGAAGATTGAAGGTTGAAGCAGCCAGCATGAAGATCACTAATGACAAGAATTGTTGGAATTTATTTATCTTATATTTTTTAGTTGCATTGTTGCTTATGACAATTTATTTTTATTTATAATTTTTTTAAAACATCTAGTAGAGCTATTTTTATTTTTTTCAGTTATCTAGTAATTAGCATAATAGTATATACTTAGTACTTATGCCGTCACGGGATCACTATTTTACTATTACTAGTTTATTTATTTTTTAACCCAACATTACAAATGACATCAAAATGAAACTCAAATATTTAAAATGGGCTTTAAAAACTCAATACAGAAAATTAGAATTTTAAATCAACCCAAAAAAAAGGCCTAAAATTATCTTGAATTTGATTAAAAAAAAAACCCAAAAGAAGGCCCATAAAAAGGGACCCAAATTGGCCAAAATCCGTTGAATCGGTCGAAATAATCTGGCTAGTTTTTCCCCTCTTCATCAGCCGGTTTTGGTCGGTTTTGGTTTTGGGCGAAAACTAAACCGGCACAAAACCGAACCTTTCACCCCTAAGAAGATCATGCAATTATCGACTTCTGATTAGAGGTAATTCACGCGAGCTTACTGATTTCATGTTTTACTATCCTAAAAACTGACTTGAACATTGGAGGTGTTCACAACACACCAAACCCCCACGTTTCTTTTGGTGCAGGTTGATTGAGTTCGTCGGTGGTAGTACGAAACACGACATTTAACAATTGGGATTCAGCCCATTGTGCTTGAACACTTTCTTAGTTTAAAGAAAAAAAGAAAAGATAAAATTGAAATTTTCTAAACTTATCTGCTTCTCCCATGTCAAAATTGAAATGCTTGATGACCCAATAAGCTCAATACTCGAGCTCCACAGGTAAGTGGCAAGGCTTTCCAAAAACAAGCCTATAAGGTGACATGCCTAAGGGAGTTTTGAAAGCTGCACGGTAGGCCCAAAGCGTATCAACTAGTCTCAAAGATCAATCTTTGCAATCCGGGTTGACCCTCTTTTCTAAAATTTGCTTAATTTCTCTGTTTGCAAGTTCTACCTGTCCACTTGTCTGGGAGTGGTAGGCAGTAGAAATCTTATGTACCACCCCATATTTTCTCATCAAAGCCTTAAAATAACGGTTACAAAAATGTGTACCCCGGTCACTAATGATAGCACGTGGTGTACCAAATCGAGATAATACATTCTCTTTGAAAAATTTAATTACCGTCCTATTATCATTGCTCCTGCAAGCTGCTACCTCTATCTATTTTGACGCATAATCTACTGTCACAATAATATATTGATATCCAAAAGGAGGAGGAAATGTTCCCATAAAATCAATGCCCCAACAATAAAAAATTTCAATCACTAAAGTTGGTTTTAAGGGCATCATATTACGACGGGATATAACTCCTAACTTTTGAAACTTTTCAGATGAGCGACAATAGATATTTGCATCCTAAATAAGGTGGGCCAAAAAATCCACACTGCATAATTTTTGTAGCGATTTTCTTCATTGAAAAGTGGCCCCCACAAGCTTAAGAGTGACAAAATTCCCAGAACTAGCAATCTCTTCATCAAGGATGCAACGCCTTAAAATTTGGTCAGGGCAGTATTTGAAAAGAAAATGGTCATCCCAATAGAAATTATGTACCTCAGTCATGAACTTCCTCTTGTCTTAAGCGCTCCAATCGACTGGTATCTCACCCGCAGCCAAATAATTCACAATATAAGCAAACCATGGTAGAGAAGTAATAGAAAGTAAATGCTCATTGGGAAAATCATCCCTGATTTGCAGGTTGCCAGAGGTGTCCTCAAATATAAGCCTCGAGAGATGGTCAGCCACTACATTCTCCACTCCTTTCTTGTCTTTGATGGTGATGTCAAATTCCTGCAAAAGTAAAATCTATCATATTAGTCGCACCTTAGCATCCTTCTTTGTAAGAAGATAATTAAGGGCTACATGATCTATGAAAATAATAATAGGAGAACCAATTAAGTAAGCACAAAACTTATCCAAAGCAAACATTACAACTAGCAACTCTTTTTCAATGGTGGAGCAATTCATCTGAGCACTATTTAGAGTTCTACAGCATAGTAAATGACAAAAGGTTTCCCCTCCCTTCGCTGTCCAAGAACAGCACCTATAGCAAAGTCATTATTATCACACGTGATCTCAAAAGGTAAAGTCCAATCAAATGGCTGCATTATAGGTGTTGAGGTAAGCTTGCCAATTAACATTTTAAAGACCTCTTGACAAGTTGTGTCCACTTAAATGGGGCATCTTTAGCTAGTTCACATAGTGGTCTAGATATGGTAGAAAAATTATGTATGAACCTCCTATAAAAGCCTGTATGACCAAGAAATGATCTCACATCCTTTACTATCCTAGGTGTAGGTAACTTAGAGATTAATTCAATCTTATATTGATCAACCTCTATCCCCTAGAAGAAATAATATGCCCTAAGACAATACCTGAAGGTACCATAAAGTGGCATTTTTCCCAATTCAAAACTAATTCCTTCTCCTCACACGAGTCAACACTCTCTCTAAATTTAATAGGCATGAATCAAAAGAAAATCCAAAAACAGTCCAAGTCATCTATAAAAACTTTCATGCAATTTTCAACCATGTCACTAAAAATGCTCACCATGCAACGTTGAAAAGTAGCATGTGCATTACACAATCCAAATGATATTCTAAGAAAAGCATAAGTACCAAAAGGACAAGTGAAAGTGATTTTATCCTAGTCTTCTAATGCAATTTCAATTTGATAATAACCAGAATGAAAATCCAAGAAACAGTAGAAATGATGACTAGCCACACGCTCAATAAAAAGGAGAGGAAAATGGTCTTTTCGGGTGGTAGCATTCAATTTTCTATAATCAATGCACATTCGCCACCCAGTCACAAGTTTTGTAGGGACTAACTGTTCCAAGTCATTCTTCATGACAGTAACACTTGACTTTTTAGAAACAACTTGCGTAGTATTTACCCATTTACTATCAGCAATAGAATATACGATTCCTGCATCTAATAGTTTCAACACTTCATTCTTCACCATTTCTTTCATAATGGGATTAAGCTTACGCTGAGGGTCTCTATGAGGGCTAGTTCCTTGCTACAAATTAATTTTATGAGAACAGACCAAGGGACTAAGACATTTTATATCAACAATGCTCCAACCTAACGCTAACTTATGCTCACTTAGAGTCCGAATTAATTGCTCACCTTGAGACACAGACAATTCAGATGAGATAATAACAGGAAAAGTATCACCTGGACTAAGGAAAGCATGTTTTAAGCCCTTAGGCAGATGTTTCAATTCAACTTTAGGTGTTTCCACACTTGAAGGAATTTGTTTTTCACTTTTCTCAGGCAACTCCTCAAACTTCGATTGTCATGCCCGAGTGCGCCATAATCCTAAGTTCTATAAAAAATAGTACAAATATCAACTACATCATATGGATCATTGATAGAATCAAACTCAGAATTAACAAGAAAATACTCATGGGGATCAAAATCATGAGCTATAAAAACTCCCCTATCCATGAGTGAGTTAATCATGTATGTCTGATGACTCTCGTCATCATCTTCTGGTTGTTTTGCAATATGAAAGATGTTCACCTCGAGAGTCTTGTTTCCAAAAGACCTCTTCATGAGCTCATTCTTGCAATTAATAAGAGTATTAGCAGCGGCAAGGAAAGGCCTATCTAAAATCAAAGGAATTTTAGTAGTATCAACAACAGAGCTAGTGTCAGGGATTAGGAAATCAACAGGATAATAAAATTTGTCAATTTGAATTAGAACATCTTCTACCACACCTCGAGGTACTTTGACTGAATGGTCAACCAATTGCAAGTCCACAGTGGTTGGTTTGATTTTTCCCAACCCCAACTGCAAATAAATAGAAGATGACATTACATTCACGCTAACTCCTAAATCTAGCAAAGCTTGCCCAAACTCATGATTTTCAATGCTGCATACAATGGTTGGACAACTAGAATCATTGTACTTGGGAGGAATCCGTTGCGCAATTAGAGCACTAACTTGCTCTGTCAGGAACGTTGTCTTCTTCACATGGTGTTTCCTTTTAATATACATAAATCCTTGAAAACTTTTGCGTAAGTAGGAACTTGTTTAATTATATGCAAAAAAAGAAGATTGATTTTTACCTGCCTTATATTCTCTAGGATTTCATTGTTATGATCCAGAGTTCGCTTGCGTGATTTTAAAACTTGAGGGAATGATACCTTAATAGGACTCTTTGTCACCTCAGGTTCCTTGGGCAACTTGACATCACTATTATCTTGATCATTTTTCACATCCTCTTATTTATTCGTTATTGGGATGTGTAATTACTTACCACTTTGTGTCACAATGGCATTCACATCCTTCAAATTCTCTTGCGCCATATGTTGACCATGGGATGTAGACTGAGCTTGAGAAAGGAACTTACCTCGCACATTCACACTCAAGGAGCTCATCAATTTAGACACTTGGCTCTTTATCTCCTTATTTTCTTCAACAACTTGCATAATCAAATATTCAAACTTTTAGTTAGTCTTATATTGTGCATCAATAAAAGCATGCAAAGTGTCATCTAAATGACTCCTAGAAGATGAAGGTGCATGATATGGTACAGGATATGATCTAGCGGGTTGTGCAGGTGGCTAGTTTTCAGACTTCCAGCTAAAATTAGGGTGATTGCGCCACCCTAGATTATAGGTATCAGTGTAAAGTGTAAAAGGCTTCTTGTACATACCTAAGGCATTACATTGTTTCTCATACATCTCTCTCATCTCAGCAAGTTTGGGACTCTCTTGGACGAAGTGATCTACCACGCCACACACAAAACATAGTCCAAAAGACTTTGCATGATTAGCCACATGTGTTGGCTTTAAGTTCTTAGTCTTTAACACATCTAGCTCCCTAGTGAGCATTTCAACCTTAGTCTTTAGATTATCCTCTTCCCTGAGATAGTAAATTCCACCACCATTTGGATTTCTTGCAAGTCGTGACCTATTTGTGCTCTTAGTAGCACTAGGTCTAATCTAAGTGTGCATTTTTTCAACAAGCTCATTGAGGTATTCTATGGCCTCATCAGGATCTTTCTGTAAGAACTCATCATTATACATCATCTCCACAAATTAGTGCTCTCTAGGTGTAAGTCCCTCATAAAAATAGCTTACTAAGTGTCAATTCTTATACTCATGGTGAGGACACATACTCAACAACTCCTTAAATCTCTCTCGAGACTAATACAAAGTCTCACTGTCCTTTTGTACAAATGTGGAGATTAGCCTTTTTAAAGCATTGGTCTTATGTTGAGAAAAGTATTTATTAAAGAAGACATGAGTCATCTCATTCGATGACCCAATAAATCGTGGTATCAGCGAGTAGAGCCAACTCTTAGCTCTATCCTTCAAAGAGAAAAGAAAGAACTTAAGTCTCACAATGTCATCAGTTGCATTTTAACTATGAAAAGTCGCAACTATTTCCTCAAACTCCTTAATGTGCAAATATGGATTTTCATTTTCCAAGCCATGAAAAGTAGGGAGTAACTGTATCATCC
Organism: Juglans microcarpa x Juglans regia; assembly: GCF_004785595.1. Taxonomy (NCBI): domain Eukaryota; kingdom Viridiplantae; phylum Streptophyta; class Magnoliopsida; order Fagales; family Juglandaceae; genus Juglans; species Juglans microcarpa x Juglans regia. Next base: position 20,805,146 of record NC_054601.1, on the reverse strand, counting down.
CTGTTTTAAAATCCAGTTGGTGAGTATTACCTGGAAACATGATGCGTGATAGTGTGGTCGTGCATATAGGATGGAGGTAATCCTAAAGAGTTCTAGTGGGTTGATCTTCGTATTCACTTATTTCTTCGGGACTAGATGAATTATCAAATAAAGGATTTAAAAATTTTGATTCTGACTCTCGTACAGGCCTACAAGCAAATCTACCCAAGACGTCTCTATATCTGTGCATGCAAGGTAAAACAAAAACGCAACACTAAAAAAAACCTATAGAAAGAAAAATAAAATAAAATAACGATGCAGAAGCTAAAATAGGGAACGAAGTTACCGCTTTTACAAACTGCTGAAAAGAAAAACTATCTAACAATTCTTCTACTGTCTCCCCAGGAACGGCGAAAATTTGATTACACCCAAAGAATAACGCGGTAGTTGTAACACAGCTTTGGGGTGTCGATTCTACAAAGAGACAAATTAAAAGAATAATAGAAGGAACAAAGAAACTAAAGAAAAATATTAAATGATTAATGGAGAATAAAGATTAATTTTAAATGTAAATTAAAGTGAAGTAAAGTGACTAATGGAAAAAGTACTCAAATTTGACAAACAATAAAACGTCAGGAATCCCTTGCACAAATCTGATATTTTAATTATTTTTAATTCATTGAATAACTCCATTGGGAATTCAATTCCCAAAATTTTCAAACGGAAAGTATAGATTTATAAACCAAAATTAAACCAAATGTAACCCTTTGAAAAATCATCCACCACCTTTGAAATACGTAAATTATTATCACTATTAAGAAAATTCAACGACAACACTATACTCAGGGAGCGATATTGCAGCAAAGAATTAAATCAATATAGATAAATAATTGATCTAAACATAATCAAAGAGCTAATCCATTCAATAGAAAAAGCATAAATGAATCTATAAACAGAATAAATTCTATGATTATTCGGAGAAAAAAACATCAACAATGAATTGAGAATGATAAAACAAAAGATTTTTAGTAATTGAAAATCAAAGACATAAATTAAAAACAAATTAAAAACCATCTAATGTGCAAGTTCATCCCTACCCCTACTTGAGAATTTAGTTACCCATGAATACAATGGACAATAAAAATCTCAAGAGAAAAATAAAGCAAACTTCAGCCATGGAAGTTAATTTTGTCTCTTCCTTCTTCAGTACTAAGCCTTCTCTCCTCTAAAAAACTCTTTATTTCATGCTTATGATATGTTTATATAGGGTAAGAAAGAAACTCTGATGTCTTCATATTCCCGCATAAAAAATGGTCTAAGTTTTTGAACTCATCTTGATAGCCACATACGTGCTTCAGGCGTTCAAATTTGGAAATCCTTATTAAGAAAAATTTGTAGCCCTTTAAGATAGCTTTTCAACGCATCAAGAATCACTTCAATCCAATATATGAGTGAAAAGTTACGATCAAAATACTAAAGTATGTTCAGGCTGTCTCCTAACGCTTTTGGGACTCAGATCGAAATTACTCTCAAACCGCATCATTATCCTTATTTGAAGAGTCCTACACTCTTTGAAAGTTCTTAGATTGTTCTAACGTTTTGCCCACTTGAAAGTCCTCCTTTGAATTTGATTAGGCTTTAACTTGCTCTTTTATAAACCTTAAAATTAGACATAAAACTGTTTAGAAGTATCTTAAAGTAAATAGAAACTCAATTCAAGAATACACATTAATTCTTATGATTTATATTCACATTTTAGCATTTTAATCCAATAATTGGGTATTTAGAGTGCACTTTCGCGCACTCATCAATGATATAACATAAATTAATCTTATATTTTTCATATAACATTTGAATTTTAATATTAACATATAAATTTTAATTTTATAACTTTTTAGCTAAAATTATAAAATGACGGATCACTTACTATAATTTTGTTTATCCGTAAAATCGAAAAAATGTGAACAAATTGAAACTGAAAAAATCGAACTTTTCGGTTTCGGTGGTTAATCAGTCCGACATCGATTTTAAATTTCCAAAACTGATGGATACCAATTTGGTTCTGCAAAATGGACCGAACTTGATCAGTTACACCTATACTCTCGTCAAACAATAATCTGGCACCATATGGCCATAGGGGACTAATCAAAATTAGGGATGGGCAAAAACTCTGCCCACTCTGACTTCGTTCGAGCTCTGACAACCCTCCTACTCTGACAAAGGTTTTGAAAATTAGAGTCATGTCCCCTAGTCTGAGTCAGATCCAGAGGCCTTGTCGGCTCTGAACTCCAACTACGAACTCTGACTATTTGTACCTTATATATTATAATATAAACATCAAATAGCCAAGTGACCTAATGGTTGAGACACGGTTTTGGTTCTCAGAGAACCTACGTTCAAGTCCCTCAAGCCCCATTTCGTGTTTTGCAATTTTTTTTTAAAAAAAAACATTAAATGACACCGTTTTTAATAAGGTATATCTTCATCTCTTTCAAAGAATAAAACCCTAACCTATGCATTTCCTCTCCTCTCTTCACCCTCCAGCACCTACACTCATTCTGCCACTCCATCATCACCTCCACATTCTTTGATCAGACTAAGTCAAATACCATGCTCTTCATCTTCTTCGTGTTTTCCATCATTCATTTTCCTCTTGGCTAGTTTCGAACGCTTCACCTTCATCATCGATCTCTTGCATGTTCTTCAAGATTCAACCACTCTTTCTCAATTTTTCTTAGCTTGATTTGTGCATATAATTTCTCGATGTGGGTGATTTTTACAATTTGATTTGGTTTGATTTTTGTGTATGGGTGATTTTGACAATCATATTTAGATTGGTTTTTGCTTCTGTAGGTGATTTTGGAAATCAGAGATTTGTATTTGCCATTTGGACTGATTTTTTCTTTCTTTTTTTCCCAACTCCGACTCTGACAACTTCGATCAGAGTCGAACTCTGACTCCAATCGGAGTCAGAGTCGAAAGGGGGTTTTGAAGGTCGGAGGTGGGCATTTCGACTCCGACTCCCCATTAATCAAAATGGGTAATTATACAGTAGCATTTGAGATGACACGTGCATCAAACAAATGTATTTACTACTCACTAGATACCGTCCACCAAAACTTTCAGCCCTAGAACTGCCCTGATATTCATCCAAAAAAAACATTTGTATGTTACTTGAGAGCCCTTGACCGATACTTCTACAGGTTGAGATTACAACATTGGCAAGTACAGACTCCCTAATATGAATAAATGATTACAGAATTAAATGTGCCTAATCGCATAGAACCCACAAATTCATGGGTGCAAATAACTACACGACGCTCCCTTTTTGCAATAGCCACTTTCGTAAAATTTACAAACTCTGTGACTTTTGGGAGGCCTGAAAGAACTGTCATTTCCACCAATATATAAGGGTTGCCTGTTCCACATACCCCTACCCCTACCATATCCTAAATCCCTGCTCTGAAAACCCCTATCTCTAGGTCCAGAGAATCTGTCACCCCCAATTCTTGGTCTGTAGAAACCAGGATTCCCGGCAGAAGCACCAAAATTCATGCCTATACTGTTCTGTGCTGCCATTTGAACAGGTCCCGAACCCACATTTGTATTGCTCTGATTTGATCCTCCCCAGCCCAGGTTTGGACTTCCCTGTGCCAGTCCCCAACTGTTCGCTGTCCTTTCTGATCCCACTCTCCAAGTGGTATCCCTAGTAGATATATCCCAACTTTCAGTAGATAGCGGTGGAGGTTGGATTTCAGAACGAGATTCCCATTGGTTGACTGAAATATCAGTGGGCTTTGCATCTCCTTCAACTTCAACAATTGTGGAGGAATGCCTGCTTGATCTCTTTTGAGGATCAAGAACATCAGCGTGACGTGTGCCATCTGGTTCATCAGTCACTGTGGACTGGGAAGGTGCTTGTAAATCACCGGTGGAGCTTAAAGCATCACTTTTCCCGGGATCAAGTCCTGGGCTAAACTCATCTAGAGGACTCATACAATCATGTTTCGAATCCTCTATCAATACCATTGCCTCCATTGCCTCAACTTCAGCCAACAGATCTGAAACAGATTCATCAGCTAAAGAGCAAAACTCAGTGGGTTCAGTAACAATTGCCTGCCAACTAGATGCATTAGATGTTGGATGAGATGGGGAAGAATGTGTCAGTTGGTCACTGATTGAACTCGGGGTAGCAGCATGATCAATTTCAGTTGGTAACAGAGATGATGCAGTAACAAGACTGGAGCCCCATTCCCCAATGGAAGGTTTGGCAGTAGTTGGGGAATAAGCACCCATTCCATCAGCTACTTCAGAAATTTGTGCCCCACCACCCACTAAACTAGAGGCAGTGCTCCTGCTAGGGCCTGCATCCTGAACAGGAAAACTTGAAGAAGCAGCTTGTTTGTTTTTGGCAGCCTGAGCTTCCAAGTCTTCGTTGCTTTGCTTTATAGTGGGACTCGGCATTTCTTGAAAATCAATTTCTTGAGTTTGCTCTGTTGTTTCAAGTGACTTAACTAGAGAAATAAAATCAGAACTGGAAACCCAGCCGTTTGATGAAATATTTACGGGTGGAGGCCTCCAGCTCTGCCCCGAAGATTGACCAGAATGGCCCTCACTGTCAGATCGGTTCTCACAACCCTGTTCATTTTTAATCTGATCGTCAGCAGGGCTGTGTGAATTGCAATTACCATTCTCCTGAACAGAAGTACATTCGCCCCCATAAACTTCTCTCACTGGATATGATACAGATTCAAACGACTTCCCAGAAAATGTAGGTGGGACTAGTGAACTACTACACGCTTGGGGCTGGTCAGGACAAGAACTATTACCCTTAGATGAGTCCCAGCCTGGTTTAAAAGCACCATTTTTTGGTTCATTGGAATTGGCAAGATCAGCAGGTGTAGTCCAACTACATGAACTAGAGACCCATCCATTGCTCCTCAAAAATTCATCATTACCACTTGAGTCATCCTGCATTGGCTTCAAACTTCCCTCCTCTTCTTTATTGTCTATCTGAGAGGCATTCATACTCTCGCTCAATCCACCATCGCCATTATTATCTCTATAATCAGTGGCAAGTCCAACATCTTCAGAGAGTAAATTACAATTATTCAGCACCATCTTTGCTTCATGGAATTTCCCACTTAATGCTTCAGTCAAAAGTACAGAATTATCTTGCATTTCATTTATCCTCCATATTCTGAGATCAGGAGGGAAGTGCCCATTTGTATTCCATTTGCGCAGTTGTGACATAAAAAATGGTCCTTGAATTATTCCATTTGGGTCACTGTAGTGCCAAACTTTATCAGTCTCAAAATTGTTAGCAAATTCGTCTGCCCCTGTAGAAAGAGCCAGTGGTGAAATTTCTGATGCAACCCCAGAAAATTCAGATTTCAACACTGCTTGACTGTTACAACCAATGGCCAATGAACCAGAAGTATTGATCGGGTTTTCTGGTGTATTCCAATTATTTATGCCAGATGCTTCTCTCTCCTTCCAAGAAGATTCATTCATCATCTCATGAAGCCAAGTAGCACCACCTTTATTGGAACTGCTTGTCATACCAGCTTCTCTACTCTGTTTGCAAGACTTGGCTAAATTTTTCTGTGCCCTCCTTCCAGTATCATTCAAGACATAATCTCTTCTTCGAGCAGAGATAGGGTCACTCTCCTTTCTTCCATATCCACAAACTTCTGTTCTTGCATGATTATCTGCATGCACCATTATCCCAAAATAAACATTCAAAATTAAAACCTTAAGATATAAATAAACAGATAAATAAACAATGATAACATAGGTTCCGTGCCCATAAATTATCAGTAAGGACCTTGTTTGTTCTCATCTAATTCTCCCACGTTGTCCTCAGACTCATAACTTGGATCCATCTTAGGATCAATGTGTACTTCAATGATCTCAAGCAGTCTGCGCTGACGTTCCTCAGGTGAGCTCAGAAGCTGTATTCTCTCCACGCATTCTCTAAATGTGCAACGTGGTAAAGGAATACTTGATAAAAATGTGCCATTTTTCTTCACAACATGAAATATTTTAGGAATAGAGAATTCCATCAATAAATGATGACAACTGACAAGCCACGTTTAATGTTGTGTAATGTAAATATTTGAACTCGTGCTTATTCAATTGCCAAGAGTATAATTCCAAAAAAAGTGAATATATATATATAGATATATATATCTTCCAAAATTCAACTTCTCAGCTATCAAATAAAGCATAAAATTAAATGTCAAGAGATGGCTATGAGGCCAGCTATGCTCTCTTTCCACTTAATATAGGGCCGTAAAAATATGTTGCCACTATGAGGATGTGGAGATGGTCATTCATATATCTTGCCCCATATGCTTCGATTGATAGCTCAATGGTATATCCCCATGATCCATCTAATCATCCTCACACCATTTAAATTTAATCGATAATACCAGAAACTTGTGCAGGAATCTTTTTCCTCAAGTAAATTCGTATTCAGATATTTAAACTAGCCGTGGTCCAGAAAAATCCAGATAAGGCATTTTTCCTCCAGCACACAAGAGTTAAAAGTTGCATGAAAAAACATAAAAAAAAATAGGGAGAATGGAACAATCTAAAGCAACAAAGGATATTCCTTCTCATGTCCCTTTTCACTTGCCAAATCACATAGATGGTTAAGTCGTATTATCTCAGCTTCCAGCACCTGGATTATAAAACAAGACCATGCATAACAGAATTCCACAATAGTTATCAATCACAATATTACTTAAAAGTAGACATTGTAACAGACTAAAAATGCACTAAATATCTAACTCTTCTAAAGGAAAACACACGCATCCAGAGAATACCACCTCATTTCCTCAGGATCAAAAAGAGAGGAACTCACATCATTTACTCTCACTGGTTGAAGTGTCATTGCTTTTGCCTGGATCTCACCCTAACATAAAGCACAAATTTCCTTTAAAAAAGGGCATGCAAACATATAGGGTGAAATCTAGAAGGGAACATAACCGTCAGACTTACCACAGTCAACCGTTTGATGAGCCCACATTTCATACTCTGGCGTAAATGCTTGCATTCATCCTAAAAAAATAATTTAAACATCATGACCGGAAGAAAACTACGGTGCTCAGACATACTTTTAAGGATGGATTTATCCAATGGATTGTGAGATCCGCTGTTATATCTAGTTTTATACGTTCCTTAGATTATGGGAATGAGTTGTGTGACGGATACACATCACAGGTAAAGCACAAAAGAACATAAATCATGTTTTTATTTAAAACACAGTACTCACATAGAACACAAAAACTGTAGCATGCACTAACGGCTACTTAAATCTGAGTACTTAATACAAACGAGAGAAAAGGCAGAAACTCTGTTCTAGAAACTGTAGGAATTGAAGAAAAAAGAAAAACTAGGACAGAAAGATGGCTGCATACAGCAGTATGTTTAATCACCTCAGAGAACTCCTGATTTGAAACTTCATCAATTGATATGACCTCTTTCTTGTCTAAATTCAAGATTTCGAGCATGAGATCAGTATTTCTTTCTCCAAGTTTATATGGTTTGACCACCTTGTTTGTACCTACACACAAGAACAACTACAGCTTTACAATTTTGTGTGACATGTTTTACTGTGTGCATGTAAAATACAACTTGGACCAGTGTTGCATAAATCAATACCTGCAACTTGTACAAGCCTACAATTTTCTTGTTTTTTATCATTGTCGGGAATTCCTATTCGCACAATTGAGCCAACAACTTTGTCATGAAATTTTTCAGCATCATCCATAAGACTCTCCATCAAATTACGGCGTAAGTAAATCAAGTTAATGTTGTGAACATCAATCGCTGCAAAAACATCTGAATTAGCCCGTGCTCCCCTATCATCCGTTTTTCTACATATTTTATGCCTCTCGTCACTTCCCATCAGAAGTTGGTTATCATAGTTCCCATCAGCCTCCACTTGGCTAGCAGTATCATTGACAACTCCTGCCCTTAAAATATAATCTGCTGAGGAGCTTTTTTTTATAAGAAAGTGAGATTCAAGAAGCTTTAGCATTTCTAAGTGACCAACACGCGTTTTCCCAAACAGATTTATAAGCCTCAAATCACAAACTATTTGGCATTTCCGGCGAGAATCACGGAGATTGTTTTTCCTTATATATTCTAGCAAAAGAGCCTGGACATCAAACTGAGATAGCACAGATGTGTCACCGTTTTTCATATGTGCAACAAATTCCAAGAGCTCCTTTGACGCCCATATTGTGCCTTCAAGCAGATGCGGATCTTTGTCACTACCTGATTTCTCCTTAGTTGCAGAGTCCTTATTAAAAATAGGCAGCTCCTTAGCTTTTCTTTTTCTGGAATTATTTGTTTGCAGGGCAGCACAAGAATTGTTAAAACTAGAAGCTTTCTCATCAATGCCGTCATGAAGTTCGCCTGAAGATCCCCCCTTTTGAGCTATAGCATAAGCTTCCTTCCATGGATTTTTAGCCCGAGTGAGCTCATCTAAAGTTAAAGATAGTTTTCCCTTCAAAAATATCCAATACATCTTGAAGAGATACTCCCAACTACTTTTGTCATCAAAATCTACTTGAGGCTGCAAAAGATAATAAATTACTCACTATCAATGAGAAAAAAATAATGGGAAACATACTGTATAAACAGCATAAACATGTATTCTAAGCACTCCAAGGCCGTGACTGAAAATCACTTCATACTCCATAAGTCTCAAGACCATGTTTGGTTTGAAACATTTTGAAAACAAATTTCAGATATTTTTTTCATTTTCGATCCAAACATTTTTAGATACCAAAACATCTTTTTCAGCCAGTCATCTAATTATTTGCCTATGTTCATAGCCTATATTTTCAATGATCCCTACTACTCTTACAACACCGATTAAATATATTTCAAAAAATTTATCAACCCAAACATATTCTTCTATGAGCCCCACTACTTATCCACCACTTTCACAAAACCCTCAAAAAATCTCATCTCACAAGATTTTTCAGGAAAATCTTCCATCCAAAGATGCTTAAGCTTTTCTATCAAAGAAAGCAAGTAAAATGTGCACGAGGGGGAACAAGAAGCAAAAACCAAGAAGCTCAAGCTTCAGCATACCAACTCCTCTAAGTTTTTTTCTCTTTATTGAACAGGAGGGTCAACTTGATTTAAAGAGCATACCACTTCTGTATTTCCTTGAAAATTCTCGATCAGCATCACAGTTCTCATGCACATCCGACAAAATCCATTATTTCCTCTTACGCTCAGATAATCAGCATCTTTTATACAACCCTTGCACAAAGAATATGTACAAGTATAGCACATATAATGTGCAGCCTTCTGACAATTGCTGCATATATGCCAACCTGGTATGCATAAACATAGAAAAGAACAAGCAAATACAAACCAATAAATCAGAACTCAAATTACTAATGGGTATATAAAATTATAATCTGATCCAAACTAGCAACCTATTAAATAACCCAGTAAAAAAAAGTAGGAAAATCATTCCAAGTAAGAGAAGGATATATGCAGGACGTGAATTGGAATGCTTACAATAATGCACAAGTGGGAAACAATGGTACAACATTCAACAGCAATAATATTAATTTTTTGCTCAATGATTTATGCATCAAGTTACTTATCAACTTATATAAACATGCACGTCCTGAAATTCTTATACCATACGATCACATGTTTCCTATATATGCCCAGAAGAGAATAAAGCAACTGCATTTATAAACGGAAAGAATTCGAAGGGTTTATAGGCTACAACATACCACAATTCCACTTAGCCCTTGATTTGAAGAACGACTCGTCTCGTTTAATGCAGGCAGGATGATATGCTTTAGGGCAGCCCCTACCAAGTGATATAAAGCAGAGAGTAAATAAACGCACTTACTTCTGGGAAATGGAAAAGGAAAATTAACTAAATTAAGTATACAACTAACACCTAGGTAATAAAAGCAGAACTTAAACGCACACTCCCCCTTTCGCTGCCGCTTCAAAAATTAATCCCAATCCCACCTCATGTACAGAGAATTTCTCAAAACTTAGTAACTGTTTTAGTTTTAAAGCGCCATAAAATGAAGTAAAAGGAAAATTCCCCTTGATTTTCTAAACTTTATAAGCAACCAAACGCAGCGAAAAAGAAAGAAACGAGTTCCTCAGCTAGTCTGGCAACACTCACCGGCGATCACAGAGCACGAGGCTCCCACCATCGAAGCATATGAAACACACATCCTCTTCGTCCTTCTTCTTCCTTACCGGCGGCGCGGTTTTGTTCGTCTTAGCCAGACCCCTGGGCGGTCGCCCCCGCTTTCTCTTCGCCACCATCGTCTCCACCGGATTCGCCTCCAACTTTTTCTTCATCATCATCAACATCTCCACATCCGCCATGGACACGTCCTCTTTGGCCGCGACACCAGCCTCCGGAGCTCCGACGAGCTGCGAATCATCCATATCCCTCATAGCCTCGCGTTGGTCGACGCTCATGAGGTCCACGGTCGGCACTGAGTCGTCAAAGCCTCCCTGCTCCACTCTTCCATCCTGAAGACAAGGCTTGTAGTGACCCGAAGCTTGTTGCTGCGATATATGCGTTCCTTCCATGGTCGAATTGGAAGGATATGTAGCTCGTTTAAGCTAGGACTCGAGCTGACTTTCCAAAAACAAACCCTAGATTTCATAGCAATCCAGACGCGATGGGCACATGAAAGTGGACTCTGGATGAGAGGACGGCAACATGTCAAAATCAGATAGAATCAAAGTGGGGATTGGAAGATGCGAGCGAGAGACGAGGAAGAGGTCGAAACTCGAGCAGGAGGACACAGAAAGACGGGGCACTCGGGATTGGCCGAAAGGGGGTTTGGTTTGGGGAATTTCTTTGTGTTTGTTTGTCTGTTTTCATGCCTTTTTCCGAGAAAAAGCGTCGAACGCGGCCCTTGCGAGTCAAATTCTCCAATCTCGAGCACCACGTGGTCAGTTGGTACCGCGAAAAGCCACGGGAACCAGAACCCCCAACTTTTTATACCACAGCGTCATGGTGGACATCTACTTCAATTACCTGATTCAAAGCAAGCAGTACGCACCTAATAATTCTTTACTACCTAAATATCAACAACATTATAGTCACGACTGGCTACTACCGGAAAATACACCGTCACAGTTTAATTAGTATAAAACTTTTAAAATTAAATTTCTTTACAATTCAAATTATCATATCTCAACACCATAAAAGGTGTATCATCCACTTTTTATTAATATATATATATTCACATAAATATTTAATATTTTATCTAATCATCTCAAATTAATTACCGGGAACGATCTATTACTTTTTTAATTTTTCATAAAAATAAATTAAAATAAATTCGTCTCAATCTACTTCATACATTTATAAACATTTCTCAACATATTTATATTTAAATGCATCTCAATTGAACTTACAAAATATTATTATTTACATATCATTTAAGATAATCTCAAGATTTAAAAATAAGAAAAATGCTTGTTACAAGTGCCTGGTGCAAACAGGGCTAACGTGAAAACACTTGATGAAAAAGATCGATCTGATAGGAGAGAGCTGATGAGAGAGAACATATGCATTTAGAAAAAGAGTAAACAATTCATTTTAAATCTGACGTGACATGGACGATTACACGCCGATTATGTCTACTGATTGTATAGAAGAATTATAAATATAATCTAAAAGATTATCACCCATTAATCACATCCAACATTAAAACCTCATTATATTGATTATAAAGTTAGAATATAATTTGAAGGACGTAATTTAAAAAATAAATGATAGTTTTTTTTGTATTTATTAATAATAAAATAAAATTTCTTATATATAATAAAATAAAGAGAGAGAGAGAGGGAGAATCATTCGGGGATTGAATGAAAACAGGAGACAGTGGAAGTGGCATGTTTTGGGCCCTTAGTTTTAATTTGTTAATAAATTAATTAATAGTTTACACCGCACACGCAACAAAGGAAAAAGGGAATTAAAAAGGTTCCACCGGCCACATGACAATTGATAACAATTAAATAATCGACTGACAATAAGTCTAAGATTTGGTTATTGGTTTTAATAGCTTAGGGTGTGTCAGAATTTGATTGGACGTTGGGATAATGGGTTTGGCGAGACAAAGAATAACATCCTGTTCTGCTCTTATCGCTTTGGTACTTTTAACTGCGAGGCTCCAATTTTTTTTTTTTTTTTTTTTTTAAATATCTGAGAATAATTCTATCTGATATTTTTTTACGCCACACAGATTCATCAAATCCGGAATTTTGTCTACTTGATCATCTGTTCATACCAAGTTTATTCCTGTCCGTTAGATTTTTTGGTGCAAATCGTGGTCAACCTCCTCCATCACATAGCGACGTGTCCAAGTGTGAAATTGCTTAAAGTCTGGCATTCGCCGTAGTTTTTGGAAATTAGTGAGAGGATATTTCATATTTGGGCCGTAAAGAAAATGAGAAAATGTTTGAAAAATATTTATACGAGAATTTATATATATTTTTGGGAAATCTATGTTTCTTTAAAATATGTTAAGATATTTACAAGTTTGCAAAAATCTCTCAAGAAAAAATATTAATTTAAAAATAAAAACTTCTTTTAGAAAGTTTGTCTGAGTTGTTTGGATGTTCAGGTGGTTGGAAAATATTACTATGCCCACTCATTTTGACACTTCTATTTTAATTTTTTTTTTACTTAGTAATTAAGAAAATAATTTTAAATATATTAGTGTATTTTTTATATTTTTTAAATATATTTTTCATCACATTTTATAATATTTAAAAACTACTAAAATATATATTTTTTAATTTTTAATTTTTAATTTTTTATATAATTATTATAACTTTTTCAAACTTACAAATAAAATATAAAAAATAATTCAAAATGTTTAAATCTCAAAACAAAAATTATATTTTAGTAATATTTTAATTTATAATATGTTTATTTAACTTTTTCTTTATTACTTTCTTAAATCCTATAAAATATTATAACTCAAATCATTTTATTACTATTCATATATTTTTCATATCATCTCATCTCATCTCATTCTCCAAATATCCCCTAAGCCCTGTAATTTGATAATTTTTTAGGCTTGATTTGGATAACAAAAGTCTTTCATCCCATCTCATCTTATATTTTCTCATCACGTCTCATTTCAATATCTAAACACTACAATACAAATACTTTTTAATTTAAATTTTTTTCGTCTAATCATTACCTAATCATTATAACTTTCACAATCTAAACAAAACACAAAAAATAATTCAGTTTTTCAAATCGTAAAATAAAAATAATATTAAAAAATAATATTCTAACAATATTTTAACTTGAGAACAGCTACAAATACAAATAGAATATGCAAAAGTAAACTCACAAACTGATGTGACTTTATGGGATCCGTTAGATCTATTTTAAAAAAAAGTAACTTTACAATCTGACATATCACATCAAGCCGCGTCAGTTTATAAATTTATTTTTGTGTAATCACTTTGTGGTTAAAATATTTTCTTTTTAACTTTATAATATTTTATTCAACTTTTTCTCTTTCATTTTTCAAAATTGTATAAAATATTTTAATTTAAATTATTTTATTACTATTCACAAACTATTTCACTATATTTACATATCATCTTATTTTATGATTTATCTCATTATCCAAACTAGACTTTAATTCATCCCTAAATCTAATGTTAGGTGTTTATTTAAAAACTATCCATTCGTCCTCGCTCTACGGAAAATACTTATTTGACATATACAAACATACATACATACATATATATATATATATATATACATGCAACGTCGTAACAATTTTATATACAGTCAGCATGCCATGTCGGTATAAATATATTTTAATACAAAGAGGATATATATAAGTTGTAAGGTGATTGTTGATCCCCTTTTGAGTGATCTAGATCGGACTACTTTGTGGGGGTGGCAACGATAGCCATCTTAAAATGGTCAAAAAGTGGCTGGCTTTTTTATTTTTTAATTTTATGTTTTTAAATATTTTGCTAACGTGAAATGCTAACTATTTATAAATGAGCGTGCTATTCTGTTGTCTGAGTAACACTATTCGGTGTTACTGCTAATTATAAAACTAATTTTTTTTTCATCTTTCTATTCATAATTTTTTAATATATTTAAATATTTTTAAAATATACATCAATGCATTTAAAATCATTTTCTTCACCATTCGATAAAAAAAAAAAAAAAAAAAAAACCGAATAGTCAAACTGAGCGGTATACTTCAGGTGGCATAGTAAAACTTTCCTTCATAAATACAATACTTTCATATTCTGATTGATTATAACTTGTGAAGTTTGAATGGAGGGATCTTTCTAAAATAGGCATTTAACCCTATATAGGGATAAGTTTAAAAGCTTTTAAACTATAATATAGTTTTTGAAAAAAAAAAATTAAACCCAAGGACCTGAACAATCATTTTATCTTATTTTTAATGTTATTTTTAGTTGAAGAAATGGAAAAATATTTTGAGGCAAAGTGAAAAAATTTCTAAGTGAAATGCTTTTGTGACTTATATGTTAGGCAGTGAAAATATGCGAGATGTTGAAAAATATAGAGAATATTTTGAGCGCCAAAAAGGGCTCAAGGTTTGTAGTAAATGATCTAAAGTGTTCATGGACAGTTTAAGTCAACTCTACTTGTTTGAACTCAATTTTGAATTCAATTGATTTGATAAATGAGTTATTTTTCAGTGTTACTCACGTAAATTTAGCTCAAATTGTTATTTCATATCTCCTTATGCTTAAAAGAGGTTATAAACGGATGAACATGAATAAATAGTAATATGTGTTTGACACTTTATTTCTTCCATCTTTGCCCATATGTGGTTGGGTTTTATTATGGTTTTGTACGTATTTTTGTGATTTACTTTCCGTGTGTCCAGTTCTACAACCTTAAGATACTATGTGAAGTGATATTTCATTTCTCTCTCTCTCTCTCTCTTTCTCTCCATTAGCCGGCAACCTTCCTCAACGAGCAGGAGCTGGCCTTCTCCATTCTTGGTGCCGCTGTGATCTGGGTATAAATTTTGTGAAAATATAGATCTTTTTTTTTTTTTGCATGTTTTTGAAGATGATCCGAAATCTGACTTTGGGTTTTTTGTTTCTTATTACCACGTTGTGATAGATCTATTATTTGCATTTTCTCTTTTCTTTTGGTCTTCTCTTGATAGCTTAGGGGACAGAGGCAATAGCTAAGGGAGGTGGGGCTTGGACATGGACCGTGGTAGTCTAAGGCAGTTGGTGGCGGCACATGGAGGGTTGGAGGCTGTAGGTTGAGAGATAGAGAATGAAAGAGGGACGCTGGGCCGGGCTAGAGCAGTGGTGGATCAAGGTGGCTCAAATGGGAGGAGGCCCACTATGCCTCGTGGTGGTGCTACCAGCGTCTGTGGGTGGCGGGGCTAGGCATGGGTACACAAATCTGTCTAGATCCAAGAGGGAGAGAGATCCAAGGGGAGGGAAAGGGCTTGCACCTTAGGTTGGTGGTCGACATGGGGAGATTGGTGGCGTTGAGGCCGACGGGGCTGGGCCCAATGGACGGCGCATGGCGGCAATACAAGGATCTAACGAGATCTGAGAGATAGAGAGAGGACTTCGGGGAAGGGAGAGAGAGAAGGACTTGAGGTGGGGAAGTTGCCGGTGACGACGTCCTTGTGGTACCGACTGCTGAGGAGAGGTGGCGTGAAGGAGAAATGGTGTTGTTGATCTTGGGTTTTGAGGAATTTTAGTTGCCACTTTGGTTTTTTTTTCCTGATCTGTTTACTTGCTTCGAAATGTGAGAAGAGAGAGAGATAAAAAATAAAAATAAATAAATAAATAAAAAGAGAGTTTTCTAATTGTAAGGTATTTCCTTAAGCTTTTCTTTATTTAGTTTCTGGATAAGAGAGTGTAGGAGATGAAAGAAAGTACAAAATTTCTTAAGTTCTTTGTTTTCTTTCACTCTTTATAACTCACCGATGACAAATCAAAGCATCAATTATGCATCGTCCAAAGTAAATGATAATGCAATAATTTTATCCTATAACAAATTATAATATAAGTAATGTTCATCTATATAATTTAATTAAAGAAATATTAATAATAAAGAATAATAATATTTTATTATTATAGAGTGTGTGATAGCTAATCTAATATAGATTTCAAGTAATGAGTGATTGGCTAAAAGAAAAGAAATTACAAATTTGTAACTTTTTTATCTACTTGTGAAAATTCTGTAAATTAAAGAGGTGTCTTATTAATGAGATAAAAACATAGAAAACATTCAATTGGGCATACGTGCCTGAGGCACGTAATATCTTCTACTAGTGTGTGTGTATATATACATATATATATACATATATATATATATATACACTATTATTCATTTTGGTAGATAATGTGTGTATATTTAATTAGATTGTTATATTGATATACAATAATGCATATTAATTATAAGTTACCTAGTTATGTGTCTAGAATCACTTTTTCCGACAACTCCCTAGAGACACAAGCAAATTCATATGTTGAAATTTTGGAAAAAAGTGGTAGTTTTGTGAAAATCACCGTGCATGGTTCTCACGCACCGCCCACATTTGCGCATGGTCCTCACGCATATGCCCTTCCTGTAGCTATTTTCGAAACACGTTCCATGTCATCAGACTCGCCACCACTAGACCTTTCAAATCTAACTTTTGTGGTTGAAAACCATATCAATTGCAAAAGGAAATAATATATTAGCGGAGCTCCAAATGTATTATTGTGATTTGTGATGTCATGTTTGTATGGGGACATCACATAATGTATTCAATAATGGATGTAAATTTTTCTGATGAATAAATGATGACAGTTTTCGATTTTTTTTTATTATTATTATTTGTGGATGAAAAAATTTTTTGGTGCGAAAACATGGTTTGAACTTGTTACAAACTTTTTGAATTAAATAACTTATCTTTAATTATAGTTTTCTAATCTAGATTAATCAAAGCTGTATTTATCTTTATCATTAGAAATAAAGTCCTCCATATATAAAGTTTGTTGCATAATTTATAATTTATTTTATATCAATTAGGATTGGAAAAAGACACGAATTTTTTTCCAAACAATTTAGATAAAAATATATATAAATCTAAGACTCTTAAATAAAATTAAAATATATATATTTAAAATATAAATACTCGAAATGAAGGTTTCCTCCTATCGAGGATGCTTAATGACATTGTGAGAGGAAATATCTCATCCACGACTATGTACTTTTTTTATTGACATTGGGTGTTCAAAAACAGTATCTCGACTAATCTCCAAGATGCACATATAAAAAAGAAGCAGTCCAATCCAACAGGGGTGGCTTGTAACCACCTTATTACGAGGGTGATGGGGAGGACCTCTTTCCGTATTGGGTGGATCATGGCCACTCATAAAGGGGAGGGGTCTTCCTAATGATAGTAACTACCCTTGGGAAATTGTATGCAATCATTATGTTGTGGTAGTTGTAGCCTAATATGGAAAATTATACATTCTATTCCATTAGGTCTTGATGATTTTTATTTAAGTTTAGCTTTTTAAATTTTTTTTAATTATTTATGTGATTGAGTGGGATGATGACTAGGTGTGAATATCTCTATACACGTGTCAATGTTGTTATCCAAAAGATAGATGGAGGAACAAGATTTTCATATAAAGCCTAATGGGATATTTCGTTTGTCAAAACTTTTATGTACTGTCATTTTATATATTTTTTATGCATTTTACTGATGTGATTGGTCGCGTCATTTTTTTAATATAAAATAACTGATTTGGCTAATTATATCAGTGGAGTGTATAATGAATACGTAAAAGTGACTGTATGTAATAATTTTTTTAATTCACATAATGAGTAGTCTCATTCTTAAAAGATACTAAGGATTATACAATTCTTAGAATAAACTAGACCACATGGGATTATTATTAAAGTTTTAAAATAGAAAATTTCAACCCAAAAAGTATTGTCCCTAATTAATTTTTAAATTACCTCCGCTTACCACTCCTTCCATCTTTTGGGGTTGGGGTGGCAGTTGTCATCCCGAAAGAAAACTGGAGCAATAATAATCATTGAAAATTCACCAAAAGAAATGCCATTAGTAGCTTGTGGTGGTCGGAATCAGGCAACCATTAATCTTGAAAAAGAAAATAAAAGTTTTGATTATGCATGGATGAGTGTATTTTACTCATGATTAAACAAAACTGGTGTGAAAGCTTTTGGTTTAAGAGAATAAAAGCCCCATTTATAAAAGTCAAAGTTGTCATACTATCATTGTATATCTTAACAACTTTATCTGCAAGAGTCGTAACCACAAGGTACTGAAAAAATCTCCTCAACCAAACAGCCTCTTGTACAGTTGCTGAACAAGCAACATACTTTGACTTTATCGTAGATAAAGCAATATATGATTGTTTCTTGCTACACCAAGAAACAACTCCCCCATTAAATATAAATGCGTAACCCGTCGGGGATTTACTCTCATTATTATCACTAGCCCAATCAACAGTGTTATAACCATTCAGTCTCATGTCTCCATCCTAATAGCAAAGAACGAGGTCTGCTGGCCCACGAAGATATCGAAAAATCTTCTTAACTGCTTGCCAATGAACATGCCCTAGGTTATTCTGATAATGGTTAACCAATCCAACTGTAAAGCAAACGTCAGGTCACATACACAACGTAGCATGCATAAGACTTTCAATTGCACTTGCATAAGGAACTCTAGATATCTCTTTCTTTTCCTCATCATTTTTAGGGCAATGTTCTAAATGTTCTAGCTCAAAGTATAACCCTTCTTAACTGGAGTGTCTATGGGTTTGGAGTTGTGCATGCAGAATTGTTCTAGAATTTCTTAATGCAAGTCTCTTGAGACAAACCAAGAAACTTCCTAAATCGATCATTTGACATTTTAACTCCAAGTACATAATTTGCTTCACGTATGTCTTTTATTTCAAAAATATAGGACAACCATTCTTTTGTTGCAACAATTATCTCCATATTACTTCCAGCTAATAAGATGACATCCACGTACAAAGACAAAATTAGAAAACTCTTCTATATGTTTGATATAAATACAATGGTCTTCTTTTAGCATCTCAAAGTCAATTAAAGTAATGACCTCAAGAAATCTGAAGTACTATTGTCTAGAAGATTGTTTAAGGCCATAAAGTGAACGTTTCAGCTAGCATACTTTGTACTTTTGTCCCTATACCTCAACCAACATGTTGATCCATATAGATATCCTCATCTAGTTCTCTATTGAGAATTAGAGTTTTCACATCCATTTGAAAAAATTCCAAGTCTAGATGTGCAATTATAGCTAAAATGAGGCGAATGAAAGCAAATCTCACCATAATGGAGAATGCTTTTTCATGACCCAAACCCTTTCTTTGAGTATAGTCATTCGCCACTAACTGCGCCTTATACTTGTCAATTGATCCATCTACTTGTGCTTAATTTTTAAAACTCATTTGTTTCCAATATATTTGAGCCTAGTTGGAAGATCAACTAACTCCCAAATTTGGCTCTTTGTCATAGAACTCATCTTATCTCTTATAGCAGCCAACCATTTATTTAAAGCAGATGAACTTAGTATTTCCTCATAAGAAGCAAGCTCATCAAAGTCACACGGAGCACACATAAAATATTCACCTTTAATCTCAAAACGACGACGATGAATGATTCTACGTTCGCTTCTACGTAACTGAGACTCTTGTGAGTCACTTTCTAGTTATACACTTCCACTAGAAGGCAAATCACTCTCACTATCTTTTGCAATTTTAGGATATGATAATTATCGGCACTCGCCAAAAAATATTATAACTCTCTCAAGTTCTTGCAACTCAAAAAATTCAATATCTTTCTTTGCATCACTAATATTGAAAAAATCAATCTCAATAAATGTAACAGCCCACTAGAAATTCATTGGTGGAATTTCTATTGATTTTAGAAACATCGTGAAAACCCCATAAATTTTTACGAATCGACTAATCGCGCAGGTTTTAGTTTGTCAACATAGTCAGTGTTATAACTCACTATGATGCTAGAAATATGAGTTTAATTATTTGAGGTAGTTAGAAGTGTCAGAATGTGTTTTGGTCTACGCCATTAGACTCAGTTAATTATTTAGAAGTTTATAGCGCAATAGTAAATTTTCATAATTTCGGACGAAACAGCTGTTCGAAATTGTGAAATTATTTTTAGGGGCACTTCGGGATTGACTTTCGGCAAACGATTTTCACTATAGGTTAATATGAATATTTAGGATTTTTCAATACTAAGTTTATTATGCATTTCTTTGGAGTGAATAGTAACCTTGATAAGCGCACCCGGTGCAGTGTTTTCAAAATCACAGTGTAGAATGTCCAAATTAGGTTAGAGAGATTGTATTTGGATACTTGGCAAGATCTTGGTCACATATAGCGAATGATATTAGATACTTGGCACAAAGAGAAACCATCTGTTCAACTAAATTGTGCCAAACCAAATAGAGTTTCAACCCTAGCAAAACCCTAACTGGTTGGAATCCAATTGAAACCTCAAAATTTTGGTTGAAATCGAAACCCTAAATGGTTTTACAAACCCTAAAGTTGGCCTACAAACCCTTTCTAACCCGATTTCTAGCGTTGCGTTTAATCACTTGATTAAATCACTTCCACATGCTATTAATTAATCAAATTCTTATTATGACATCATTATCCAACCTTTTAAACCTTGGAAATTTGATTGGGCAAAAAAAAATTGGTTTTGGTCTTGATAGCATCTCAAACCCTAACCAAACTCTTTTTAAACCCCAAATTGAAGCCTACTTGGTTGGGGCCCACCAAGGTCCACGAAATTGGCCACTATGGCAAAGTTTCTTGGAGAAGTTTCCTCTCCCACATGGCAAACCATCCACTGCCATTGGCTGCACCCAATAGTGCCTTGATGTAAAGGAGAAATCCACTCTATCAACCTCCATCTCTCACAGCTGCTGCAGGCAGTCCATGCCTCTCACTATTCTCCACTTTATGTCACATAGCCAACTCCAATCAAGGGTCTTTCAAGCCCATAACTTCCCCTCCAGGAGTCTAAATTCGTGCAAGACACACTTCTCTCCATTTTATCACTTCTTTCCCCCGTTCTTAGAGAGAAATCCAAAAGCGCTCTCTCAGGCAGATTTTTGTGTCTTTTTGCGTGGCCATTTTCGATCCTTTGTAAGTATTTTCTCACGATGACTCATTCATAAAAGTTGTTCATCTTTTAGTCTAGTTTCAATGGATATCTTATCAGTCTCAATCCATGCTCATTTGATTGGTCAAAAGTATTTTTAACCATAGAAAGGTCAATCTGGGCGTGAAACTGGAGAGTATGATATGTTTTGAAATTTTTGACCAAGCTAATGGACATATCTTGGTCCGAAAATTTCAATGAGTGTTTTTATCATGTGTTTATGAATTTTCATTGAGATTTTGGTGCATGGATAAAGTTTTCGATGATAGATTTTCTTAGATTTAGAAACTTGAAAACTGGAAGTGGAAAAGCAGTTTTTGTTTTGTGAAAGTTGGAATATTTCGTGGTTTGATCTTATTCCAAAAGTTTTGCTATTTTTATATGATGATCCTATGCCTCTTATATACATGTTAGGATGTTATTTTGAAGATATTTAGTATTAGTTTTAAATGTATGATTTTTCTATGCAAGAGGATTTTGGTTAGGCCTAAGATTTGATTTTTTGGGTTAGATCCATGTTTTATTGAGGTTTTGCCATGTGATTATAAGTTTGAAGGTTAGATCTTCTTTAGGACACATTTTTAAACCATGAGATGTTTTAGTTTGAAGATCACTTGTGTTTAAGCCATGGATCAAGAGATTGATCAAAGTTAGTGGAGAGAAAAGTTTCTGTTTTGGACTAAGTTTAAAACCAGAAACTCCAAGTGTTATTTTGTGATTTTGGTGGCTTTTGTTTGATGATTTAAAGCATGGTTGATTTTAGGATGATGTTATGAATATGTTAGAAGTAAGAGTTGTTTTTTTATTGGAATTCTTGGAAATGTTTTTATTAAGGCCAAAATTTGTGATTTAAGGATTTACTTTTTGTTAAAAAGTTTGGGTCTTTTTACAAAAAGTTTGATGTTGATGATTAGCTTTTCTTAATGGATATTTTAAGTGTATTTTTTTTAAACTTAGGATAAGAAAATCCTTGTTACAAAATTTTGGTTTAATCATAGGTTTTGAAGATGGAAGAAATTGCAACCAAAATCAAGAGAAATGGCCTATGCATGTTTTGGCCATTGTGAGTTTTCCATAGTTGTAAATGATTTTAAATTTTTCTGAGTTAATATTTGAGTCTAGGACAAAATTTACATGAGGAATGTAAATTTTGGTAATTTCTGGAGTTAGATGTGAAATCCTTAAGTTATGGATAAAATGGTCATTTTTCCACATGTAGAGGGTAAAATAGTAATTTTACTCTAAGTTGTCTCTTTTCACATTTCTAATTGTTAGTAATTAAAGTTCTAACTTTTAGAATACCCTCTTACAATTCTTCGTGTTTCGCACTTTAATCTCGTAGAACGCAACGATCGAGGTAAGTTAGCTCTTAACTTACTATCAGTTTACTGTGTATGTGTGATGGGTAAGAGAACTACAATTTATGTTTTTACGTTGTTATATATGCCATGTCATCACATGTTTATCTATTACAAGAATTATTATGTTACGAAAATCTTATCTATTACATAATATATTCTGTCACATGTTACTATCTGTTAAAAGTACGTCATATTACGTATGTCATCTGTTATGTGTATATCATGTCACATAATATTCACTATCACATGTTATGCCATGTTACGAAATATTGTCTGTTACATGTTATGTCATGTCATGAAATATTGTCTGTTACATGTATGTTATGTTATAAAATATTGTCTGTTATACTTTATGTCATGTCTATCATCTTACGTTCATGTCACGTTAAGCTACGTCAGGACTTCTGTCATTTATGTCACGTTCATGTCACATCACTTTACGAAATGTTATGTATGCTAGTTAAGTTATTCATGTCAATCAGGACCCTAAGCGCTAGAATGGGGTAATATCCTAGTGAAACTTCTTTGTTCATGCTAGAGTATCTAAATAGGTGTGAAATTCCCTGGGTTGACGAAGCACAGTCAACAGGTTGCGAATGGGGCCTAACTAGCTAGTCATCGGAGCGCGCCAGACACTAACGCCGATAGAGCCACACATTATGTTACGTGTGTCCATAGTAAGTGTAGCACAAATAATTCATGGGGCCACAACAATTGTGGAGTATACACTACGTGAGACACAACAATTGTGACATGTAGAATATGTAGGGCCACAACAACTGTGGAGCACGTATTAACGCACTCACAGATGGTATATACACTTGTATTGTGATGCGGTAATCGGCAGTGACACACGGCTCAAGGGAACCCATGTAGCACTCGTATGGTCACTTTTATTAATTAAGTCTATTGAATAAAATTCCAAGTTCATTTATTTCAAGTTCAAATTATGTTTCACGTCATGTTATGTCCAAGTTTACGTCTATGTTAAGTTTCAAGTTCATGTGAATCATGGTACCATTTCCCCCGAATGGTATGTGATGTGTCAGGATTAGAGCAGAGAGCAGACACTGGCAGACTGAAGGAGGTTGACTAGACGCCGTAGACGTAACTCGGAGCTTGCAGACTTCGTAGTTAGGTTTTTGGATAGTATTCCGGCATCGTTAGTTGAATTACGCGAGTTACTCAACGAACTAGCCCAATAGTATATTTTGGCAATATAATTATGGAGTCAAGTCTTCATTGTTTTAAGATTACAGTCTTCTGAGACCCGTGCTATAATCGTGGATGTTTTAAGTAAGCATGGTTTATATTTTAACTATTTGGGATATTATAAGTTTGGTGCATAGTATTGCTAAAAAAAAATTATCAGTTGCGAATATTGCATAATGCTATATGCATGTTAGGAACATTACATCTTATATGTCATGAACGGAGGCAGATAACCTTATGTTGCATGTCCCGTTGCTTCAGATGTCAGTCCCATCCCAAACGGAATCTGGGGGCGTCATAATAAATGTGACATCACATGACTATATTTCTGTCATTTCTCTGTTAGGATATTCACCAAACATTACATAGCTTTTCGAACTCTATGAATATCTTATGAAAAATGTAGGCAACAACTAGAAGAGCATCCCCGAAATAAATATTGGCACGTTAGCTTGTGCTATCATGGATCAAACCATTTTCAATAAGGTACGATACTTCATTTCTGCAATACTATTTTGTTGTTATGTATCAGGAATTGTTAATTGCCTGTGTATCCCATTTTGCTCACGTAGTCCCTTAAAATCTTTAGACAAGTAATCATGTTCCTGATTAGTTCGTAGATTTTTTTAACTTCTTTATTTCTAATTCTCAACCTCACCCACAAAGCGCTTGAAGTAGTCTAATGCTTTAAAGGGATAAAAGATCAGATAGACATAACTGAAACGTGAGAAGTCATCTATAAAGGTGAGAAAATAAGAGGCTTCATGTCGTGCCTTTACATTCATAGGTCCACAAATATCAGAATAGACTAGCTCTAAAGGATAAGATGCCCAATGAGCCTTTCCAAAAGGCTTCCTACATGCCTTACCAGTTAAACAAGGCTCACAAACATGTAGGCTTACATTAGTGAAAGACGCCAATGGGCCTTCATTAGATACTCTAGTCATTCTATCTTTTCATATATGACCTAGTTTAGCATGTTATTTCAATGAATTAGAAACAATATTATCATCATTTGAAACCACAAAATAAAATGAAGAATTATCTAAATCTAACATAAAGAAACCATTTGAAAGAAAACAATGTCCCTACAAAACCATATCCAAATAAAAGTCCAACTGAAGGTCATCAAAATGAAAAGAAAAACCAAGTTCCAACATAAAAATAACTAAAAATAGATTACATTAAACATCAGTGCATATACCACATCATGAAAAAGTAACAAGAGTTCCAGACGCATCTTGAGTTGGTAGGTGCCAACTCCATCATTTCCTCTCGAGTTCCTTTATCTAATATAATGTATTGTCTGCCAGCTGATATTATTCTATAATCTATAACCCAACTCGATCTTGAGCTACATGTTTGGTTGCTCTTGTGTCTGCAATCTATTCATGGATTAAGTGAGCAATAAAAATATGTAAACAAATATAAGTAATGAAATAGTTGTATTTAGTGGATACCTTCTTTGCCTCAGTTCACTCACGAGTAAAGTATCATACTTTTCCACAGTTAGAATACTACAATTTGGACTTTTCCTTGCTAGCGCGCTTACCTCTGCGACACTTTGATACCTTTCCATCTCTTGGGCCAAGACTATTTGTTGCTCTAGCAGATCTCCCATATTGCTTGCACTTAGGCTTCAATGTTTTGTACTTCCCAGCTTGGGCAACAAGAAGAGTACTACATTGTACATCTGCGCACTCTGCCTCCAGCTCCAAATGGCAAGATATATTTGTAAAAATCTTAATATTCTCACTGTGTCAAAACGAGTTTCATTTGCTCCCATGTTGACTCGAGCAAAGATCATGTCACAACGGTAACTTACTGTTTATCAGTGAAATTATTGTCATTAACCTTTATATCATGAATTAAGGCAAACATTGACATTAAAGTGAGAGCACAAAGCTTAGTAGTTGATGTCTCCCCATAGGCAATTTTCAATTGGTTCCACATATCTTGAGCAATTTTCAAACTCCCTAATAAGATCATTGTATATGTTGCTAATAATGGTAAAACGTGCGTACCGATCTTTCTTTGTCCAAACTTGATAGGCTTCCATATCATGATGATGTTGGAAAGTTTTCCTTCCTTAGGTTGTATCATAAGGTGGGACAAATTTTCTAGGATCTCTTGTTCATTAAGTAGATATTGAATTTTCCTATGTCATATGTCATAGTTGGTCACACCCAGTTTCTCTCCTCTAGTATATTCTTAGTGGTCATTATCATTATATTCATTGTGCGAGATTGACATTAGCATATATTTAATTTTATTTCAAAATCTAACTAGACCATAGAATTTCTTCCTACATAATGAGATCGAAAATCTCGTAAAAAAACTAGTAATCATCTTCTACTATATAAGTCAAAATACCATATCTAAATAATTTTGAATAAATTTTATAAAGGAGTTTTAACAAAAAATTCAAAACTAATGCACATATAATTGATTCATCAAGTATGAAAAATCCATAATTATTGTACTAAACACATTGCGCATAGGCTCCACCTAGATCCTCACTAGTAATTTGGTGCATCATATTAAGGTGACCTTAAAGTATATTGATAGACGTGAACACATCCCTTTACATGGCCTCAATAATAAAATTATATTCCCAATATTATATTTCTAAAGAAAATCCTACTACAAATCTTCTAGAAAAATAATAAATAAATAGAGACGCCACGTCATCGATATATTTATAAGGTACACCATATTCATTCACATAAAAGTAAACACATACATTATACATGAGGATAACAAATTATCAATGTCAACTCTATCCATTTTAATAATAAAATACCAATGAACTCAAACATTCAATTATAATGGTATATATGATGATTCAATAGATAGAGAACTCACATTCTTTAACTAATGAGAAATGTTTAATAGGTCATAAAATCTAAGGACACTTATACAATATGAATATGCATTTAACATAAACAATTCAATACATGCATCCACAAATAATCTATATAAATGTTCATATAATACATAAAAATTGGAGTTGAAGAAGTATGACAAGTGTTCTAAAACTAAATTTTATTATCACGTTTTTTTTAAAGCATTTTACTAAAAATTATTTAAAAAATATGTTTTAAGCTCTCGATCTCAACATAAAAATATATGAATCAACTTTATAGACCAACACAAGAGTACAAGTGCCACACGTGACTAAAAATGGACACTGAAAGTCACTGCATGCGCCTCCTATGCATGTGGGTGTCTCTTGTTTCTACTTCACTAACCGTAGCAGAGAGTGTTTATTATCTCCATTCTTGACGTTTTCGAATGTCAAAATACAAATTTCAATCATCGTAATGTGTATATGTATCTATAATGTGAGCAAATTGCACCCAAATTGCAAAGGTGGATCACACTCTCTATGGCTGAGAGTGGGATAGGTAAAATTTTTACTATTCATCATATTCTTCCTAGCCAATTTTTTTGGCTTTTTCTCAAATTTGACCACCAATTTTCAATTGACCATAATTTACTCATATTAAGTCTGAATCAAGTGTATGATATGTCAAATTAAAGCTTATGAGTCAACTTTCTAACCATATGAGATTTATTTCTAGAAAATAAAAATTTGGTTGGTTAAAAGTTGGCTAAAGTCACGGTCCCAACATTAGCTTTAAATTAGGGTTTCAAATTTTTTCCTGTACATGCAACAAAACTTCATCAAATTTAAGGGACATATTTATAACATTATAAGAAAGGCTTTCATAGAGGGAATTCAACCTTAAATATGTCATAGCATAGCCTCTAATAAAAAAATTGAAACATAAAAAATTATGACATATCAACAATTACATGCTTTTAAACTCAATGTAAAGCATCCAACATTTAATCATATTCATATGGGTGAAAACAAGTAGTATAGCTCTGATACCAATATTAAATAAGGCTAATTCGAATTATCTCAAGCAAAACAAAATTCTCACAAGTCTGGATTTTTACTCATCTTATAACTCACGTCACAATGTTATAATTGCACTTATTTGTCGCTCAGGAGGTCACTGGAGTCTCCTAAAATAATTCCACACTTTAAGATCAAGAGCTCAATATTATTGTTTTAAGAAATTGTAGAGAGATGAGAGCCTTTATTTTGTACGTTCACTTTTTCCACACTCACTTTAATTAATATATGTAAAACTCTCATTTATGGAGTTTTCTAATAGGGGGTTACTTAACTTGCCTGAAGTTAAGTGTTAGTTTTGGAGAGTTAATTTACTGCTTGTAACTTTCTCACCTAGGTGGACATAACATGGGTCATGGGGTACCTTACTACTAACAATTATTCAAACATAAAAATCAATACAATTTTTACAAACTTTAAAACAAATATAATATTTAAATTTTTTTTAATATTTTTATTCATATTTTTTTCCTTTCATTTTTCAAAATCCAATAAAACATCTTCACTCAAATCATTTTACAACTATTGAAAAAGTTCTAAAGATACTCCAAATGTTAGCCTAGTTTGGATGGTAAAACCATCTCAATTCATCTTATCTCATATCCTTTAATCATTACAACTTTTTTTAAATTTTCAAATAAAATAAAATAAATAATTTAAAATTTTCAAATTTAAAAATAAAAATAATATTAAAAAATAATATTCTAATAATATTTTATTCAATTTTTAACTTTTACCTTATATTATTTCAACTCATTATGCAAAAGAGGCCTAAATATACCTCCCTTGCCATTCGTGGGAGTACTATTAACTATTCTTATTTAAAAAATCTTGTCAAACTATATAATAAGTTCCTATTCTAGTTTTTCATTCCACACGAACTACACGTGCTATAGGCTTTTACGTATAAAAAGGATCAATGAGTTATACTACGGATCAGCAACTGTGCTGATCCCACACCCCACACCTGACGTGTCGGTTTTTTTTTTTTTAATCTGTCCATTTTTCTCTATCTCCCTCTCTCATTTGCTTTTCTTTCCGCCGAAGCCATTCGAATTTCCCATCGCGCGAAACCCCCGTCCTCCATCGCCAGCTCGTCGCGTCGCCTCCCTCTGGCCAGCTCCACCCTGCGACGGCGTCCCTCTACCCAGCGCCGCCACTCCCCGCGTTTTTTTATAAACGGAGCAAATCTGGTGGCCCAGTGCCCGAAACCCCAGTCCGACCTTGCCCAGCGCCACCCCGTGTCGCCCGCCGTCTGCCCAGCGCCACCCCGCGACACCGTCCATCTGTTCAGCGCCACCCCACTACGATTCGTCTGCCCAGCGCCGCCCCTCCCCTCGAGTTGATTTAACGGACAGTGAAGACAAGATCGGCGGAGCTCTGTTTTGCCGCCCTTGCTCAGCTTCGTAGATCAGTTCTTAACCATTTTTGAAAGTATATACGCCTTCCGGTTTCTGTCCCTTCTCGTTTTCTTTACATTTTCTGAGATTGTATTTTTGTCGTGGGCAACTTGCATTGCTAAGGAGTATTACCATTGTGTGGATCTAAAAAAGTATTACCATTGTTCCACTTCTTTGCTGTTCCACAATGTACTTGGGATAAATCCAGCGCATAAATTAAATTTCTTGCGGCTTAGGGCATGGAGAAATTAATGTTCTTCTTGTGTGGACCTGAGTTCAGAGTCTTAGTTGAATCCAGTGGCATAAATTAAATTTCTTGCGGCAAAAATTGGATAAGATATCATATGTTTGTAATTGCCTTCAAACTTGTTGGTCAAAATACATTTCGGAGCCTTTATTTGATTTTATGTATGGATGCTTGCAGACGAAATCAAGTCTGTTTATGTGAGAAACTTACCACCTACTGTATCTGCTTCTGAAATTGGGGAGGAATTCAAGAATTTTGGTAAACTTAGTGAGGAGGGTGTGGTGGTTAGAAGTCGTAGGTTCATGTCCTTTGCACCTTATTGAATTGTTTTACTTCATTATAGCATTGACTTATATGAAGCTAAATGCTTATCGTGTGCAGGAGATTGAATTCCATGGAGTTTTTTTCTTTTGTTTGCTGAAATTCCATGGATTTTAGTTTCGATCTTTGATGCTTGATGTACTTTTTGTACCATGCATGATGACTTTTATTTATAGGCTTTCATGAATAACTTTTTTCTTTTGTTTGCTAAATAACTTTTTTTCACTATATCCATGGATTTTAGTTTGCTGAGTAACTTTTTTCACTATATCCATGGATTTTTTTTCTTTTGTTTGCTGAAATTCCATGGATAGAATAGCATTTCATTTCTACTAAATTTGGCAGACTTTTTCCCTTTTGTTTTCTGAATTTGTTTACTGAGTTTTCATGGATTTTAGTTTCGATCTTTGATGCTTGATGACTTTTTCTACCGTTTGATAACTTTTATTTATAGGCTTTCATGAATAACTTTTTTCTTTTGTTTGCTGAATAAAGTGAAGATGTTTGAGAACTTTACTTTATTTAGACTAGATTCAAATGAATAACTTCTTTCTTTTGTTTAGACTAGGTTCAAATGACATGCTTTATTACAATTTACATTAAGCAAATACTTTGTCCAATGACCGCTCCTTTGATTGGCATTTGCAGTTTTAGCGTGATGGGGAAAGAGGAAGATAGAATGTCACCTAGACCTTCAACGTCGACTTCACAGTCATATGTTGGTCCTATAAATCCATACTACCCGCCGAGGCCTCAAAATACATATGGAAATCCCAATGTCTACCATGTGAGTAGTCTTTTATTTTTTAATAAAGTTTATTTGACGTGTTTATGAATCTAACAAATTGCATAATCGCAGCATCCTTTTTATGTAAATATGCCCTACCCTTCGTCAAGTAATCCGGAGGACTTTAGACGAGTTGAAGATTCATACCAGGTATTACATATCTTAATTTTTGAACCAATGTCTAACAATTAACATGTTAATTTGTTTAAAGTCATTCTTATTATTTCCATTACAATGCCCCTGGTTGAAGGATTTGCTGATGCCACCTTATATGCCCTACCCTCCATCGAGTAATCCAGAGGACTGTAGGCTAGTTGAAAATTCAGTCTAGGTATATTTCTCTGAATTTTTTAACCAAATTTAAAAATTTAACATGTTAATTTGGCAAAAGTCATTCTATTTTTTCTAACAACGTGCCTGTTTGAGCAGATGCCACCTCATATCCCCTACCCTCTGTCAAGTAATCTGGAGGACTTGAGGCAAGAAACACCCCCCGCATCAACTTTGCCAAGTAGTTCTGAATTTGACCAAAATGTTGAAAGTACATGAAAGTACATCCGATCAATGCGCAAATGCTATTGGTGGTATTAATCTCTTCTTTGACTTTAAGACTGCTTATATTGAATTGATGTTAATCTATCCATATTTTTTTTGTGTTTGTAGAAACTTTATCTGACACAAATGAAGA
This sequence comes from Juglans microcarpa x Juglans regia, assembly GCF_004785595.1. NCBI lineage: Eukaryota > Viridiplantae > Streptophyta > Magnoliopsida > Fagales > Juglandaceae > Juglans > Juglans microcarpa x Juglans regia. The sequence goes on along the minus strand of NC_054601.1, from coordinate 20,773,976 downwards.
GGCAGAGGCTACAACTGTTGTCTCGGATGATGGTGTACGAGTTGAAGCACCAAAATCCGGTATGGAATTCGAAAGTGAAAAAGAGTTTACAGCCTATTATAAGAGATATGCCAAGCAAGAGGGCTTTGGTGTAAGGACGCAACGGACAAAGAGAGATGATGATGGGAAGGCTGTGTATGTGACTGTTGGTTGTGCCCGTGGTGGAAAGTACCGACCTAGGCATAGTAATATCTCGAGGCCACGGCCAACCACTAAAACAGATTGTAAGGTGAAGGTAAATGCCTCCTTGAGTAAGAACGGCAAATGGGTTATCACTACTGTTGACATTGACAATGAGCATAACCACATTACTGTGAGTCCCAAGAAGACAAGACTCTTGCGATCTCACAAGTGTCTAGATGAATACAGCCAAAAGATGCTCGACCTTAATGACAGAGCCGGTATTAGAATGAACAAAAATTATTACTCACTTGTCGTCGATGCGGGGGGTTTTGAGCATCTAGATTTTCAAGAGAGAGATTGTCGGAATTTCATTGACAAGGCTAGACATTTAAGATTGTGTAAAGGAGGTGGTGAAGCACTTAATGAATATTTCCAAAGAATGAGAGATCAAAATGATGGCTTTGTTTCTTTCATGGACGTGGATGATGAGGGAAGGTTACAAAATGTGTTTTGGGCTGATGCACGGAGTCGAGCGGCCTATGAGTATTTCGGAGACGTTGTAACCTTCGATACAACGTACCTAAGAAACCGGTACGGGATGCCCTTTGCTCCATTGGTGTTAACCATCATGGGTAGTCCATACTACTAGGGGCGGGGTTGTTGTCAAGTGAGGACACACATACCTTTGTGTGGTTGTTTCGAATGTGGTTAGATTGCATGAATGGTCAGGCGCCCAAAGCCATCATAACCGACCAAGACCGGGCAATGAAGAATGCTATTGCAATTGTATTTCCGGAAACTCGCCATAGATATTGTCTATGGCATATAATGCGCAAACTTCCAGAGAAGTTAGGATCTCATTCCCAATTCAACGCAGGGTTGAACACCTCCATTCAAGCCGCATTGTATGATTCACAAACTTCCATGGAATTTGAGGAGAGGTGGAGTGAATTACGTGACAAGTACGATCTCAGAGGCAATAATTGGCTCCAATCCTTATACGATGAAAGGACTTTTTGGGTTCCAGTTTACTTGAAGAATGTATTCTGGGCTGGTATGAGCATGACACAATGGTCAGAAAGCATGAATGCTTTTTTTGACGGGTATGTCCATTCCAGTACGACTTTGAAGGAATTTGTCGACCAATTTGATAATGCTCTATGAAAGAAGGTCGAGTTAGAGACAACGGCTGATTTCAATTCCAGCAACCAAACGATCCCCTGCATTTCCCCTTTTAGCATTGAGAAGCAGTTTCAGAAGTTATATACAAATGCAAAATTTCAAGAGGTCCAAAGAGAGCTAATAGGCCTAATGTGTTGTAATTGCACATTGGTAAGCAAGCAGGGTGCATTGAAACCTTCGATGTATTGGATGAAATTTTTATGGATGACCACACCAAAACAGTCCACTACTCAGTTTACTATAACGAAGAGGAATGCGAGTTAAAATGCACGTGTGCATTGTTTGAGATGAGGGGGATTCTATATAGGCATGCACTTAGAGTATGTCACTTGAAGAAGATTAATATGCTGCCAGATATATGTCTTGGATCGTTGGAGAAAGGACAAGATGAGGATGTACATATTAATCAAAAGTAGTTAATGATGACTTGCGGGCCAGTGCAGACGCACGAAGGTATGAGCTTGTGGTGAAAAGATGTTTGAAATTAACAACGCGCATCTCCCCTTGTGATAAGCATGTCAATGCATTCCTGGGATATGTCGATGAGTTCGAGTCAAAATGTGGAGGTTTGTGTATTGGGTCGAAATCCGAATCAACGAATGTGGGACAAAAGGTGGTCGCGGATAAGGGTAAAAAAATATTAAGTCCCAACGTTGTCTGAGGGAAAGGGAGACCCCCAACTAAGAGAAAGGTTCCGCCCGTGGAGAAGATGGCAACGAAGAGAAAGAAGAAGTAGATAATAATTTGACCATATTTTCTTTTGAAAATCTTTGATGATGCAACACAATTTGACCATAATTATGTTTTGAAATTTTAGACTTGCAGGAAAATCTTTGATGATGAAACACAATTGGGTGACATCCCGGGATCTCAACTTGACCAATCCGCTATGGGGGTTGGTGTTCCTACACAAAACATCCTTGTCACACAATCGATGCTATCAAGAAATGAGGTCTTCAGCTCTTTTTTTTGGTTAATTGTCTTTTGACGGATATTCTTTTTGAGTTTACATAATGCATGCATAATTGAAACGGTATAATCATAGTTGTTTTTTTACAGATGAGTGACCATATTGATGATGTGTAGAGGGTATGGTTCAGTTTGTGGAGATGGTGTGTATAATTTTTGTACCTCTTGAAGATGGTGTTTTGGTAGTTTGTGAATAAGTGGTCTATAATTTTTGTACCTCTTGGAGAGGAAGTTTTGGTAGTTTGTCAATATGCAAAGGTAAGATGTTTTTGTACCTCTTGGAGAGGAACTTTTGGTAGTTTCTCAACTAGCAAATGTATAATTTTTGTACCTCTTGGAGAGGAAGTTTTGGTAGTTTATCAATATTCAAAGGTATAATTTTTGTACCTTTTGGAGAGGAAGTTTTGGTAGTTTGGTAGTTTGTGTAAATATGCAAAGGTACTGTTTTTTACCTCTTGGAGAGGGTGTTTTGGTAGCTTGAGCTGATTGGTCTACATGCAAAGAGTTTTGATTGTGTTCGTTGGTTAGCTGTGTATTTGATCACGGGCTACAAGCGAAGGTTTGGTTTCTTTCCTTTTTCTAGCTAAAATTTACTGTATTTTAGTATTTTTAACGTTGTAACATTGCAGTATTCCATCATGGGTTTTGTTGTTCTCTATTTTGCATTTATGTCAATATGTTATGTGCAGATTGGTGTACTGATGGAGTTATGACACTAATAAAGTTTCATCATTACTTTTATCTTGAAGAGTATTGGATTCTATATAACTGTTGCATTGATAATTTTTTTCAACATAACTAACACCACATTTTCAATGTATTTTGCAGACTTGTTATGTGCAGATTGTGTTCCTTTTCTGATCACGTTATGATGATTATTGCAAGTCAAATCTCTTTGCATCTTGAGGATTTGAAATTGGCAGCTGTCAATATGTGGGTGATGCTGCTGCTGCTGCAGTTGCAGAATAACTTCCATTCAGGGCTTAATGGTAGAAATCTCTAGTTTATGTATTATAGGCTTTAACTTTTTTTTTTTTTGTAATGATTGTTCTCTTTTAAGACTGGGAAGTGCAGTCAGATCTTTATGTACTCCTTGAGATATTGATATGATCTATTAATTCCCAATGGTATTTGGACAGTGCTCATTGTATAATTGTGCTGTGGCAATGCTTTTAATTTTTCTGCATGCATGTATTAGACACAGCTTGAGCCTGAGGCTAAGGGACCAAGTGCACAAAGTACCCATGCACATACAATTCAGATATATATTTCATGGCGTTTACGGTGACCAAAACATATCTTGAAGAGTGAATGCATGTGATACAGCAATGCTACTATTGTCGTGGCTAGTAAATGCTAAAACTGCATGCACATCAAATAATTGTCATGCTAAGATTGTCATGGTAAAACTGCATGCACAACATCTAATTATTAAGTTTTGGTCAATAAGATTTAATTGATGTTATCAATCTTGCATCTATAAATAGTACTAAAACCTTAAATCTTAAATTATAAATTTGCTTATAAAGTACTACTTAATCTAGATTTATTGGTTGGGGATATTGTGCATGCATGGCTGATTCAGGTCTTGTTTATGTTTTTAGTACCCAACTTATCATTACAAATGAAAATTTAATGAACATATAGATACCCCTTTTGTACATCATAACCAAAACATAGGGGGAGTACCATTACAGTTGATCCATTCAAAAATAGAGTACAATACCATATGCTATTTGCATACAATTTATCTGAACCAAGCCAAAATTATTACAAATATGACAACCCAATGAAAACATAATAATTTGCAGTTTTCCTTTTTCAGAGTTGTCTCTCTCTCTCTCATACTTTATCTTCCCTTTTACGAACTTCATGCTCGTGCAACAATACGTCATCCCACATCTTTCAAACTTTATTATCTCTTGTACGAATGTTCTCCTCTAGCAAGTGAAATATATCCACCCAAACGAAAAATTCACAGCTCCTCACTTCTCCCTGCACACAATACAAACATTATTAATTAAAATGATAAAGCACATCGTGCATCATCATGTCAATATGCTAATTAACATGATAAGTTGCTTTACCGTGTTATAGTTTGGGCACGCCAAAAATTTCCTTTGGTGATTTTTGGTAGTGTGCGACGTCAGTAGCTTGGCTTTCAAACACAAAATCATCAAGTACAAACGATGATGATTGGGTTGATGGCATGCGTAAAACCAACTACAAGTTCAGATTTTTAAAGAGGTTGAGACACTTTTGGGGCACGAAATGAAACACTGAAAGAGTCCCCACAAGATTAACGATGACATCAATGTGGCAGATCAACCAGAAGATCATGGTTTAAACCTTAAAAATAGGATGCACTTCCTAAACAGCCAACAACATGCAATTAATGAAACGTATATCAATCCCATTTCTGTGTAAAAGTCCACATTGGGATAATGTCTAACATATACTACTCCTAAAAAATTCAATGAACCAGCTCAAGCACACCAAAAATCATATCAAACCATAAAACTCAATATAAAGCCGACCATGCTACCCTTGTCTGCAATATATTCCTTTGAAATTTAAACTTCACAAAGTTTTCACACGTCTGAGCCACTTTTACTAATTAGCAACTTTCCACATCAATGGCTCTTATTTCCAAACAAAATCCACAAACTCCATGCCACCCTAGTATTAAATATTGCATGGATTTGCAGCTTTCTCTCATGGTTAAAATAGATTGGGACCATACTAATATCTACCTAGCCTTGAAAGTAGGACATCAACAGTGATCAAGTCGCCTAAAAAAAGAGATATGTCTCAAAGGAAGCTGAGATCCATAATGAAACACGAGCAAATGTAATATTTTAGAAACCCCACTCATTGTACTTCACCCTGCCATGACAAATTGTTTTCAATGCAAGATTCTCTTAGGAATCTATTTGTTAATGATGTGCATGATTAAGAAGAAAATAAGATTTCCTTTCGGTTCAATTTTTATTTCATACCTTCAAACTACCAGCAAAAAATCCCCAAGAGTTCTTTTTCAGTCATGGAAACCATTGTTGGAAGTTTTTTCGCAGATCATCACAGTGCAATCTACATGAATGATATTATTAGCATGCAAATTTTTTTTTCACCAACTAAACGAACCTCACCCTTTTTGGGGCTACCAAACAAAAATTAACAAAAACAAAAACAAAATTAACAGAGATGCCTAATCTCATTCCCTATCTGCCCATCACATGTTCAGGGTCCACTAATCACAACCCCACCTTCCTCCTCGAGATGGCTGATAAACGTTTTGCAAAATGGCCCACCACCACCACTCCACTCCACCTTACAACCACCGGGTGCAATGCAATTTAAAAAATTTTAACCAAACAGACACTTAAAGCTTAATACACAGCAACTATGATTTGCATTTTTCAGAAACATAAATCTTAATACACTGCAAATGACAGCATCCGAGCATATCAATACACAATATATCAACACAAATTATCCAAGCATATCAATAATGTACGGTGTAAACCCTAGAATCACAGAGAACAAATGAGGTATCCGAAAATTTTGAAGAAGATTCATGGGTCAGCAGAATAATTTCGCACCTTTGGTCCCGAGTTTCTGCACGCACCTTTGGTCCTCAGTTTCTGCACGCACCTTTGGTTCCGAGTTTCTGGGTCTAAAGGGGGCTTCGGGAGGGAATTGAGCTCGTGGGGGGGGGGGGGGGGGGGGGGGGGGGGGGGGGGGGGGGGATTGGGGGGCTTCGTTGAGTGGGAAGGAACGACCGAGGCAATTGAGGGGTCTTCGGGAGATGGGGTCTGAGACGAAATCGACTCGGGATGCATCTGAGGGGGCTTCGTCGAGTGGGTGGGAATCGCTAGGGGTCGGAGGGGTCTACGTCGAGTGGGAGAGAAGGAGAGATCCGAGGGTGATTCGGGAGGCAAGTGTGTCTGTCGGAGGGGTCTTCGTCGAGTGGGAGAGAAGGAGAGATCTGAGGGGGCTTCGGGAGGGAATCGTGTCGCATGGGGTCGGGGACTTCGTCGCTAAGGCATTTTGGGGGGGGGGGATTCTGCTTCTTTTTTTTTTTTTGGTCTTCGTCGAGTGGAAGAGAACGAGAGGGAGGGAATGAGAGTTGCCGCCGCGAGTTTCATTGGGGGTTTCCCGTTTCTGGTTCTTCGTCGCTAGGGCAGGAGGGGCCTTCGTCGAGTGGAAGAGAACGAAAGGGAGGGAACGAGAGGGCCCGAGTGGAAATTAAATTTTCCCTCCGATTTACTGAACCCGGCTTGCCACGTAATGTGTGGGAAGTGTGTGCTGGTAGACCGGCGGATGCAAAGAATTTCTCTTTTGTTTATTTAGGCACGACATTTTTGTTTATTTAGGTGCGATTGGAGGTGGGATGGGATATTTTAGGCCAGGTGAAAAAAAAAAATTGATAAAATTAAATTATTTATTATATTTTATGTAAATATTTAAAAAAATTATAATAATAAGATGAGATTAAATATTTTTATTATATAGTCTTAATTTGTATTTGGACATGAACATGATTATCTGATTTGGATAAATAATAATATTTTATAGATTTTATTGAAATGTGTTTAATATTTTATAAAATATTAAAAAAATAATGAATTTGATCATTAATTGATTTGAATAGATTAAGATGGATTTTTTTTTTGCAGGCAAATAGATTAAGATGGATGGACACTCAAAGATCCTACTCATCATTTCATATAATATATTTTAAAATTATTTTTTTATTTAACATTTTATAAAATATTAAAAAGATAATAAATTTTATCGTTAATTGATTTGAATAGATTAAGATGGATGGACACTCAAAGATCCTACTCATCATTTTATATAGAGTAATGATACGCATCAACCATACTTTCTGTACACTTAACGTGATGTTTTCTTTTTTCTTCCTCATTACGGTGTGTTGCAGCTACAGTGGCTGATGTAAGTAATTTCTCTTTTATATAACATATTTTATATATTTTAAAATTATTTTTTTATTATTTTATTTTATTTTTATTAAATTAATTGAATTGTTTTACATATTATATATTTATTATAATACAAAAAATTAAAATAGATGTGACATATTAATAATAAGTTATTTAATATAATAACTGTGAGTTCCTTTTGCGGAAGTTATGTTCATAGCAGTATTTTAAATTTCGTATTGTACCAGTCGGTACGGTCGAAAATTTTTCATTTCGACCGTCCGGCCGGTACCAGTCGTACCGGCCTGAATTTTGGCTTGTACTTACCTATATTTCAACCGATACTGACTAATATTTCGACTTGTATTTTTTTTTTTCATTTTTTCAAATTACAAACTTATTTTTTAATCCTAAATTCAGATCTATTTATAATTTATATATATGTATTTATATATAATTTATTTATATATAAACTATTATTTTAGAATATAATTTTTATATATATAATTTATTCATATATTGACTATCCCGAAATATTATCCCAAAATGTTATCTTAAAACGGTATTGATATTGAAATATTTGATTCTAATATCTTGACCGATACGGCGTCGGTACGATATTCAAAATATTGGATCAGAGACCAAGAGGACGGTGCGAGGGCATGGCCATGGGTGCCATTGTTCTCGATCTCCGACCTGGTTTCCGTATCGGACTCTTCTCTCTCGGTAATTCTCGATTGGTTTCTGGCTTTTCATCTTTTGAAATTTGAACGATTGAATTGAGTGGCGATTGGTTAATAAAGTGAGAATCATGTCGAAGTTTGGATTGGATGTCATTTCATCCTAATTACGTTGGTTTTGAAACATTTACCGTTATGGTTCCCGACAAATGCGATACGATGAATCATCCTGCATCTTTATCGAACTTCTTCATACATTCAATGGAGCTCAAAACGGATGAGTTCCAATGCAATCTCCGGTTTTGCAGCTGCCAAACTTAGGTTTAGGTTATGATTACGATGCTTCACTTATTGGTTGCCAGAACGATTTGTTATTGGTCTTGTGAGCTCAGCATTCGTGCGCAGTATGTGGCCTTGTTTCTTGGATTGAGTTTTGGTTGTCGAAAGCTCTGGTTAGCTACTGCCCTTGTTCGGCACTAAAATCTAGTTTTTTTTTTTTTTTTTCAGGGATGCCAATATGCGAATCATTTGCTCAGATAGAGCAGCAGCCTAACATGTACGATGTCTTCCACGTGAAGTACTTTGATGAGATTCTGATTGTAGATGGTTTATATCATGTGTGCATCTACGCACATAAACACTTGTGAACTGCTTTGAATTGTTGGGAATTCAATGGATGCCATCTTTGGCTTGTAGTGGATTTACTGTATATGAAATTCACAGTCATATACTCACGTTACTTATGCCTTTAATTTGTCACATACAGGTGTCTTATGTACTGAGTTCATATGAGTCTAATTTAGGTCTTAATCTTGTAAGAACCTCTTATTGAGCCCGTTTAATGCAGGAGCCACTGAAACTATATATTGTTATTAGCTTTCCACATCACGGCTTTCATCTTTGTTTTGATCCTTGGTCCCAGGTGTTACATTACTTTGTATATATTCATTTGTTTAGGTTTTCTGTCTGTGCTTCATAGTGAGCATGTGATCTGGAAGATCCTTTTCTTCTAATTATCAATGAGATGAGGGAACTATTAAAGATTAATTTTTCTACCTAATGAAGCAATTAGTTTAGTAGCTTTAATCACTAATACATTGTTTTGAAAGATCACAGAATTAAGCTTTTGTTTTCTGGCTCGTTGGGCAAACTAGAGGTTCCTTCTTGTATTCGTCTGGATACCCACTTTTTTTAGTGTACTAGTCTTGATACCTATCACTTTTTAACTCCACATTTGATCTGATAGTGACAATGGCTGTCTCTAAAGCGTATTCTCTGAGTCCTTGCATTCTGATATTATCTCTGTTATCATTATTATTATTTTGGATCTATGATTGTTGTTAAAAATGGTCTTTTACCATTTATATTGCACGCCAGGATAACACCACATAAGTAACTCATGCTAAGGACTACAGAGGATATAAAAAACAATAGAATCTATTGCTTGAAAATGGATGATTTTAATGTTTCTTGCAAGCATGATAATACATACATGATCACCCCAATCTGTTAAAATTGTCAACTTGTGACCTTAATGGAAATAAATCCAATCTATTTTGGATCTATAATTGTTGTTATAAATGGTCTTTTTTGTGGGTTTTCCAATTCACATAATGAATAAATCAATCATTGGATTTGAGTAATTGTCTCTTTTGGCAATTGCATAGAACTATGGATTGGGTATCTGCCTCATTGGATCAGCTATTGCAATTACTTTATGCTATGAGGTCCATTCTCATTTGAGTTTTGAGGGATTTCATGTTGGTACTGTGTTCTCTGTAATTTGTTGGTGGGCGTCCATTTTATTTTTTCAGGGTGTGATTATGCATTTTGGTGCTGTATCTTGTGTCTAGTGTGGCCTAATAGGTGTTCAGCCTTGTGCCTTGCTGCCATAAGTTAATTATCTATCCAAAACATAAAAGTATGATTACATCATGATGCATTTTGATTAATGTAACTTTGATTAATGCCTTTTGATTAATGCATCAGACCCTTGTCCGTGGACAACACTCTGTGGTGATTATTTCTACAACTATTTTACATGTGGTTTGGACATCTTATTTGATGGACAGGTATTGGCTTTCTTTAATTCTAGTGATTTGTAAATAATCATGATACTATGCATGAAAACCTTTGCACTTAAAGTTCTAATATCACTGTGTTGTACACGCAGGCTCATAAGATCAAGAAGTTTGTTTTGCATACAAACTATCCCGGTCATGCAGATTTCAATTCATATAGAAAGTGCAATTTTATTATCTTTGGTTCAGATGGTAAGTTATTTTCTTTTTCTGAAATTTCCTATTAAGATTTTTATTAGAGAAACAGATAAACCATTTTTGTTTTGTTTTCTGCAGTTGAGGGGTCTTTTGAGGATGTAAATGGCAGCAGACAGACGATTGCACCAAGCACCAACTGGGAGCAAGTGAAGGTAATTTTTTTTCTCCCACTTTCTAGTCTAGCCAAAGGACATTATAACAGAAAAAGAAAAGAGTCTCCCATTTTATCCTTCTTTAGTATCTGTCTACTTTGCTGCTATTAAGGTCCTAACAAAAGCACCGTTTGGATAGTGAAAATGTTTACTCTCATCTTATCTCATTATTACAACTTTCCCAAATTTTCACACAAAATATAATAAACAATTCAACTTTTTCAAATCCCAAAATAATAATAATATTAAAAAATAATATTCTAACAATATTTTATTCAACTTTTAACTTTCATCTCAACTCATCTTATTTCAACTCACTATCCAAATGGCACCTAAGGTTCTACAAACAATCCTTTTGGATCTACATTTGTATATGGTTATCAGAATGTTGTGTTTGAGGTGAGTTAACAATCCTTCTTGCTTGCTTCCAATATTGGAACACCCTCTCCGGTCTTAAGAAAATGGAAGAATATATTTTCTACTCTCTAACTAACAGCTATTTTCCACTTTACACTTGACTATCAAAACTGACCTGTAGTTGACAAAAAATGGTAGTGAGCATGCAATGTGTCAGTTTTGGTAGTTTGGGATGCATAGTATAAAACAGTTGGTAGTTGGAAGGTGGAAAGTTTATTGAAAACAAAAACCTCTTGTTTGTTGACAATTACATTGCTTAATTTTAGCTACTGTATGGTAGTAATAGGGATTGCTGATTAGTATTTCCTTGATATTAGCAGGTGATGAAGAATGGTTATACTGCAACTGTAACTCTTTCCCAGTCATGATTATAATATCTGGTTGGTTGCTCTCTCCTGTTCTTCCTCAGTGATGTTGCTCATGTTTGTGTATATTAAGCTTCTACAATCTTTCTATATTTCTTGGATATAATCATTGATCAGTTTTCAGCAGTAGAAGTCCTTGTGAGCTACTAAGTTTAGGAAGTTTGGTTCCACATTTAATCACAGCTAGATCTTTTGTGTGGAAACCTTTTTAGAGAACCATTGTCCTAATATATTCGAACATGCTGTAGAGTAGAGACATCACTGCATTGTGACATTTAGACGAAGCCTTGGTTGGTTATTGCGGTTTCTGATCCCTGTAGTTGGGTTGGTTATATATTAATTTTAGGTTGTCCGAATTGGATGCTGGCACGGTCAGTCCGTCACAAGGAGTAGGTGGGATTTGTACAGTCAATTGGTCCTGAAGTAGCAAACTCTCTTTGTAAATATCCATGGAATGAGGCAATCAATTTTCTGAACTCCTACTTTATGTCCGGACGTATACATTATGGGAATGCCACAGATGCTAGTTCTTTTTTTTTTTTTTTTTTTTTTTTTCTATGCTTTCAACTTAAATTAGCTGTTAGAAACGGGGTTATTCAAGCCACAATAAATTCTAGGGTTTATATAATATCATTTTAGCTTTCTGAACATTCCACTAATTGCCTAACAACTGCAGTTTAGAAATTGAAATTATCACAGGTTTGGGAGCCATTCATTGGCATGAATAAAACTCGGTGAAATAAATGGTTCAACCTCCTTAGCAGTAAGCTCCCTGGACCATGAAACTCGTCCTCCGAAATCAGCCCCTGCTCCCCAACATTTGTATTGTCCATAAAACACAGTCCTGCATTGATGTTGTTTCAAATTGGTTAAAAACACTATGCAGGCATATAAATCATGGCACGTCTTGGAAGTAAATAGGAGAGAGAAACAAACATACATTTCCCTATTTTTATCTCCCCAATCATACCATCCTCTGGGAGTGATGATCTTGTCCATGTACGTGTACGCAAAGACTACCCTAGAAAAAGTGCCCCATGCCCTGCCCAAGTATAGGGCCCCTGATCCAGTGACCTTACAGTTGACAAAGGAGAAGCCAGTTTCCTCAAGCAAGCTCTGTCTCTTTTGGGCAGTCAGGGCTCCATAGCTACTGGTGATGGCATGCAAATGGCAATCCTTGTAGAGGGAGAGACCGTTTCCGAAAATGAAGTCGACGGAGCCTTCAATGAAACAGTCCTTGAAGTAGTGTCTGCCTTTGTGATCGTAAAGAGTGTCTTGTGCTCCGATAATTTTGCATCCGAAGAAGGCTGCTGTGTCAGCTGAAACCCGTAGTGCCACTGCTTGCTTTCCCAGTGCTCCTGATGGTGGCGATGGTGCTTTATTCTGTTCAGGAAATGTTGAGAAAAAAAAAATGAACACCCCCCCCTTACCGTTGTCATAAGCGTCATTCATTCTCCCAAGAGTCATCTACTTGCATTTAATTGTCGTTGACTTACTTCCATGTGTGAATTGGGTCTTGAGTTTGAATCCAAATACAAATTCGCCTAGACTAAGGATTAATAAAGACTCGGTATTAGCTTCAGCCGCACAAGTATTCATAAAGTTTCTAGCACCCTAAGGTCAAGGCTATGGCTCAAACTCGACTTGAGGGAGTGCCCGTGGCTTTCTGCCATCTAGGCACTCTGGATTTTAGTAAATAGGATGCTTTTATGGTCATGTCTAAGTAGGCAAACCACATTGTTAAGAATAGAATATAAATAATAAAAATCGACTTCTTCTTATTAGTTTAAACTTTTGGGACAAGTGGTGATTTCATATGATATCAGAGCAAAAGTTCTGAATTCGAATCCTGACTCTACACTTTACCCATTTAATTAAATATTCTACGTGTTGAGCCTATTCATTGAAGAAGAGACTAGCCCACACGTGAGGGAAAGTATTAAGAATATAATACAAATAATAAAAATCTACCTCTTCCTATTAGCTTAAACTTTTAGGACAAGTGGTGATTTCACACACATCTAGTAGCCCCGTCTTACCCTTTTTACCTATAAAGAAACGAGTCATTCAACTTACATACCAGTATAAATGACACATTTCACATTGTTGATTCGACGTTATTTAATTTATAAGAGAATTTAGAGGGTTATGTATACTACGAGAGGTAGTTCAATGGTCCCGAGCCACGCACTCACACATGGTTCGGTGGTTAATAGGTTTTACTGAAATACATCCTATCCGAGCAGTAAGCCTCGTTCTCTCTCTAGCTTGAATGTCTAAAATTATAGTTGACCTATTGACAAATGTAACAGCCAAAATCACCAAAGTTGTTTGACCTTGAAGGTGATGTTCTTTGCAATGAAGTAAAGAGCATCAACTGCAAATGTTGCAGATGCAAAGGTACCCAATGGACGCCCACTTTGTCCCATTCTGTCGGCTGTGTCGTCCCACTCAATAATGGTATTGTCTGCACCAGCACCTTCCAGGGTAATGTATGCCATACTCGCAGGAATCTCAACCTTCTCCCTACATTTTTTTTTTTTAAATCCCATTATTTGAGTTGCTATATAAAGTATAAACACAAACGAAATGAAACTAAATAGGATCTTACTTCGTAGAATGTTACCTGTAAATCCCTGCACTAATGGAGATAACCACCCTGCAGTGAGTGAAGACTGGCAGTGAATCGATCGCCTTCTGCACTGAAACAAAATCACCTAACCTCGAGACTTTATTTACTTTTATGGTTAAGCAAGGCTTGAACTTGTTTACTGCTTTCTGGAAGAAAGAGTGCTTGAAGGAACCCATTTGTTTCACCCAATTCAGGTAAGCCTTTTCGGCCACCACGACGCCATTAGAGACGTTTGGATGAGATAGAGAGACTGTACTCTCAAACAGCAAAAATAGCAACAACAGCTTTGGTACCATTTCATTGAAGTTGTTAAGTGAAACAAGGAAAGTCTCTAGCTTTAGCTGAAAGACTGAAAATAAAATATGGGAAAGGTGGGAAGCTGATGAGCTGTTTCAATGGAAGTTTAAAAAAGAAAATGGAGGGAAGGTCAAGGGAATCCAGAAACTTGTGGCTGTATCTGTGTTGTCTCTTCCTATTACACCCATTAGACCCAGCAGTAATTTGCAGTCGAGTGGTGTTTCTTCTTGTCTTTTCTGGTCTTCCAAGTATTGAATTCTGCAAGTGTAATGGCAATATTGCAAGAAAATAAAAGAAACTATTGCAGCTGACCCAAAAACTGAATTAATCATCATGCCGATGAATGCTGATCATGCAATTGGTGTCGTATCTCTTGTGACGCATTTTCTTAGACCAGCCAAGTCTAAATCGTGCAGTGGGGAGAAAAAAGCATAATGGCATGAACTTTGCTATTGTGAAGTAGCTTCATTTCTCTGTGTAGTGTGAGGTAACTTCGCTAATGTGCTGAGAGAAAGAACAAAAGTAATGGGTATGTTTTGGGTAGAGGCGTGGGAGAATATCGTGACAAAATTATGTCATGACGCATCATGTTCAGGATGGAAACGCTACAAAAGCAGACAGAATTTGATAGCGCCATAACAATTCCCATTATCCCTAAGGTTACATCTTGTCCTCACCAGAAAGTACATGGCCTTGTTTGGTTATGTAGATGAAATGTGAGGAGATGAGAAATTTATAAATAGTAGCGAAATAATTTATGAATATTAATGAAATGGTTTGAATTAATATTTTTGTGAGATTGTGAAAAAGGAGAGAGAAAAAATTTAATAAAAATTATAAAGTAAAAAGAGGGTTGTAATATAATTTTTGTTTTAAATTTTGAAAAAGATAAATTATTTTTTGTGTTTTATTTGAAAGTTTAGAAAAGTTGTAATGATTAAATAAAAAATTGAAAAATTGAAATTTAAAAAATGTTTGTGTTTAAATAGTATTTAGATGTTGAGATGAGATTGAATGAGATGATTTAAAAAGTTTGTGAAACCAAACCAGGACTCTAAAGCTGATAATATGCCATGAGAAACAACAAAGGAAATGGTTATGAAAGCGGTCATCTCGAGTGGGACTCCCAACTTTCACAAAAACCTACAAAACTTCATCTCAAACCATTTTCTTTTTTTAATAAAAAATTCTAAAACTCTTTATCACTTCTCAACATCATCCAAGCATCCACTACTTTAGTAATTTAGGGTGCAAAATATAAAATACTTTATAATTTAAGGGTGAAAGGTCTATTTAACCCAAATAAAGATATATGATTTTGCACTTTAAATTACACAAATTATTCCTGTTGTCCGTCAATTAAATGAGACTCGAGCATCCAATTAAAAACAGCTCAGCTCACATCCATGCATCATTTTAAAGATTGAAAGAAAGATTATAATAAATAATTAAATTTATCTTGTTCATCCAACATTTAACTAAGTCCTATTTGGATTCAGAGATGAGTTAAAATGGCTTGTGAATAGTAGAATAAAATATTATTAGAATATTATTTTTTATTATATTTTATGTAGAAATTTGAAAAGATTTATTGTTTATTATATTTTGTGTAAAAATTTAAAAAAATTATAATAATGAGATGAGTTGAGATGAGTTGATGTGAATTTCCAATCCAAACGAGACCTAATCTCTTAAGTAGACAGGCCTAACTCCCAGGCCAATTGGATTTCAAAGGAATTGGCCAATTGTCTCCCTTGATTTTACAATGTAGTTTTTCATCATAGACTGGTCACAATCCTACAACCCAAACAGGGTTGAGATGTTCTCTAAGCCCTTTGCTGGGTATTGTTCAATTCTCCCTCGCACAACTCTTTGATGCCTCTAACAAACCTCCAAGGACTCCAATGTCAAGCTCTTGTTTATTAATGAAGTAATACTTTGGCTCTAGACAATCCGAGTGAATGGGCATTCTATGAAAAGATAAAGAGTACATATTCTTCTTCACCATTACACAAAGGACAGAGCATATAATATTCAAGTTGAAAATCAGGGAGAAAGTTGCTGAGCCTCACTCGAGTTGGGAGAACATTCCAAATGATTTTCCAGAGAATCAGTTTATGTCTATCATGTTAGACTTTTGGTTTGGGTTCCCTAGAAAACCATTTGTCTTCCCTAAGGTGGTTCACTTCATCTATTAATCATAGGTAATTGCTCTTAATAAATAAAGTGGTTAACCCTTGCTATTTTTTTTATAGATGAAATAATGAGGGTAGCCCAAAAGTTGTAGGAGTAATAATAAGTAAGGGTCCCTAGTCTTGCCTATATAAAGGGGCTTGTGTTTTCCATTAGACTCACCCAAAAAAAAGTTCTAAGGCAAAAGAGTAGAAATCCCTTCCTTGCAGAAAATTTCTACTCTCTTTTGTAGGTTTTTCAGTTCTGAAACCCAAATGGTTGGAAATAAAAAATCCTACAGATTTCTTTATTCTTTTAAGAAGTTTTACAATTGATATAAGAGCCATACCTTTCAGCTTTGTGTTTGAATTATTAGCATTTCAATTTTGTTCATATATTCGGCTTCTAAAATCTAGTTTTGTTCTTTGTTTTATTCTCTTGGCGTGATTAATTATTTTTTTTCATAATCTGTATCACAAGAGAGTAGCCAGGTCATGATTTAAAATGCATTTTTCGAAAAAATAAATTTTTGATAACATAAGTCTTTTCGCATGTATTGGAACAATGTTATCCATTTAGTCCATCATTTATGGTCCTTTGTTCAAACATTTGTGGGCTTGATGAATGAGTCTTTAATAATTTGGAAGATGGGCATGACTTTCGGCTTTTAAGTTTTTTTCTTTGAATTCATATTTGGATGGTTATGTGCTCATAACTATATTAATGGATTTCAAAGGCTTGTTTTGACTTTGGGCTTAATTTCAAGCTTTATACATATTGATGGGCCTTTGGGCTAGTTTATAGTTAATAGATTTTTACCTATTTTAGTAGATGCCTAGTTGTATTTCTTTTGAATAATAAAGGTAATGCTACAACACCCTTATTATTTAAAAGAATACATAAATAAATTTAGAATCTCATTGTAACTAAATCATAAGTTTTAAGGATTTATCCCTACAGGGAAATTTTTAACTTTTGTGATTTAATTAGTATAAGAAAATGATTTTCGGTATTGACAGTAAAATTAGTCTTCTGCCTGCAGGTGTGGATAGTTTTATTTGTTAATATTTGGAATAATTTGTCTTATAAATAAAGATAAGTAAATTTATGCTGTTATGCAACCTTTTCCCATAGGAAAGTTAAAAATTTACATGAATTAATAGTATTAAAGTTTTTCTTGGTTTTGTAGCCGTCGTTCCACAATCCTTAGCTGATGGTGTTTATTTTATTCTAATACTTGATGACACTAATTATTCTGACTGGAAAGATTTGATTCATTTTACCTTGGGGTATATGGACCTTGACTATGCACTTCGTGTGGAGCAACCACCTGCTGCTATGGATACAGATACATAGGAAGTCATCGAAAATCGCCAATGGTGGGGGCGATCTAATTGCCTAAGTCTAATGCTCATAGAGTCTCGTATGAGTAAGAGCATTAGAGGTTTTGTTGGTGACTGCACTACAATTAAGGAATTAATGCAGGCAATTGAGGAACAGTTTGTTCGCTCTGACAAGGCTTTAGCTAGCACTCTTATCAGACAATTCACTACTAAAGCCTTTGATAGTTTTGAGGGTATGCGTGCATACATTACGAAAATATGAGACATTGTTTCTCAACTTAAGGGCTTAAAGATAGAGATATCTAAGCCGTTCTTGGTCCATTTCATCCTTGACTCACTGTCATTTGAGTATGAGCATTTCAAGATCTCTTATAATACACAAAAGGAAAATTGGTCAGTTACGGATCTTCTGACCATGTGTATGCAAGAAGAGGAAATGATGAAACATGATCGACTTGAAAGTGCAAATATGATCATGAATGATAAAGTTAAGACCGAGAAATGCCAAGGTGGACCTCAAAAGAAAAGGAAGCATAATGTGCCATCAAAATTCAATGGATCTAATGGCAAAAAAGTGACATGCTTCTTTTGCAAGAAAGAGAGTCATGTAAAGAAGAGTTGCATCAAGTATAAAGAGTGGCTTGGAAAAAAAGATAGCTCTATCTCTTTTGTGTGTCATGAATCTTTTTTCATTGATGCTCCTAAAAATTCATGGTGGATTGACTCTAGTTCTTCAATTCATATTGTGAATACACTGTAGGGTTTTCTCACTAGAAGGAAACTAACAACAAGTGAACTTAGGGTTTTCACTGGAAATAAAGGGCGTTCACAAGTTGTTGCAGTTAGAGTTTTTAGAATGATTCTCAAATCGGGACATGTTTTGGATTTAAATAATGCTTTTTATATTCCAGAATGTTGTAGAAATTTAATTTATGTTTCCAGACTTATTATCAAAGGTTGCAGTTTCTTTTTTGAGAATACTGTGACTATTTTTAAGAATAAACTTCCTATTGGTTTTGGAACTTTATTTGATAACTTGTTTAAATTAGATATTCATCCCGATTTTGAGAAGAATTATCTCTTCCTACATTCAGTTGTCATTAAGACAAACCTTTTGAATGAAAAATCTTCTCTACTATGGCATAAGAGATTGAGACATCTCTATAGAGAGGATGAAACGGTTAGTAAAAGAATGGGTCCAATAGGATCTTGATTTTACTGACTTTAAGAATTGTGTGGATTGCGTAAAGGGCAAGCAGACCAACAAAAATTCTAAAGGTTTAAGAAGAAGCTCAAGTGTTCTTGAGATTATACACACAGATATCTGTGGACTATTTCTTACCCCTTGCCTAAATAGTCAGAGATATTTTATCTCATTTATTGAAGACTATTTTAGGTATATGTATCTAGATCTTCTGAATAAAATGGCTCAAATATTAGATGCTTTCAAAGCCTAAAAGCAGAAATAGAGAATCAAAATGAAGAGAAAATCAAGATTGTAAGATCTGATAGAGGAGAGGAATATTATGGTAGGTACACAGAACATGGATAAATAAAGGGTCCATTTTCAAATTTCCTTTAGGAGGAAGGCATTGTTGCCCAATATTCAATGCCTAGCACACCACAACGAAATGGTATTGCAGAAAGAATGAACCGTATGCTAATGGATATGGTAAGGAGCATGATTAGTAAATCTAACATGCAACTTTCCTTGTGGAGTGAAGCTCTTAAAATTGCAGTATATATATTGAATAGGGTTCCATTCAAGTATGTTTCTAAGACACCTTTCGAGTTGTGGAAATGGTAGAAACTTAGCTTAAATCATATACACATATGAGGTTGTCCTGCTGAAGTTAGGATTTATAATCCTAACATAAAGAAGTTAGACCCAAGGACGACTAGCGGTTTCTTTATTAGGTATCCAAGTAACTCCAAATGATATAGATTTTATTGTCCCAGTCATAGCCCTAGAATTATCGAATCTAAAAATGCAAGATTTTTTGAGGATGTTGAACCTAGTGGGAGTGTGAATCTGTGAGATCTCTAATTTTTACTTGTGTTTATATTTCCATATATTTTAATTAAAAGTGTTATTTTAATTATGTTGTTTGTGTTATTTTATTTATGGTATTTTATTT
Source organism: Juglans microcarpa x Juglans regia (assembly GCF_004785595.1). Lineage (NCBI taxonomy): Eukaryota > Viridiplantae > Streptophyta > Magnoliopsida > Fagales > Juglandaceae > Juglans > Juglans microcarpa x Juglans regia. Next base: position 20,754,242 of record NC_054601.1, on the reverse strand, counting down.
ATGTTAATTTTATTTTATTTTGTGTGTGTTTCCGGGTTGGACTTCTTTAATTTCTGTGTTTTTATTTTAACTGGGTTGTGTGTGTGTGTGTTTCTCGTTGTGGGTGTGTGAGTTTGGTGAGCCCAAAAACAAACCCAGCCCGTGTGTTTGAACCCAACCCGTGTGAAGTGATAGCCTAACCCGTGTAATGATCCAGCTGTGTGTGTGTGCTGTGTTTGGCCCAGCCCGTGCCAATTAGAACCCAGCCCTCCCCTTAATTGCAACAGCACCGTTTTGAGGAACCCCTGGGTTCCATCGCTTTCCCTTCTTGCGCCACACAACTCCTTCTCCTTCCTTCTTCTTTTCTTCTACTTTCTTCTACCTTTTTCCCACCTCCTACTTGTTCTACTAGCTGCTGCTACCACCACCTCCTCTCCTCCACCTCATGGCAGCTCCGTGTCATTTGGTAGTGACTCCGAAATGCTTGATGTCATGCTGCCGCTCCTCGCGGCCACCACCACCTTCCACCTCGAACTCCCATTATTGCCTTCGTGTCTTTCGGCATGTTCACCGAAGGCTACTGTCAACCTGCCACTTCACCACGCCATCTTCACTGCCACACATCTCCTCTGCAGCTTGTACTCCTGTTCCTCTTCCACGTGATGTTCCCACGTGTGCCTCAAACTGCCATTCTTGGCCTATAAATAGGCCACGGGTTCTACAAATAAAATCTTCCGAGTTCCTCTTCCTTCCTCTCTTGTCTAAACCATCATCATTTCTTGTTGATTTGTGTTTTGTTCTGTATTTTTGTTGGTGAATCCGTGAGCTTGTGAAGCTTTGCCGAGCTCTATTTAGTTCTAAAATTGTGTATTTCACTTGGTTTCTTGGTGAAATTACTAGCTTGTTGCGAGTTGAATTTTTCCACCCGTTTGTAAGTTAGCCAACCCATGAGATAAAACCTATTTTTGGCACTGCTTCGCCCTGAGCTCCGCCATGTGCCGCCGTTGTGCCGCCACCTTGAGCAACGCTGATTTCGCTTGATCTTCCAAATTTATTCACTTTTCGTGTATGTAATTTTACATCGCAACTCAAGTAATTTAAATTGGCTTTATAACTGTTTTATTTGTAAACTATTAGTTTGTTGGAAATTGGGCCTTGGGCCGTTGAAGTGTTGGGATGTAATTGTAATTGGTGTTGATATTGTGCCTTGGGCCGGATTGGAGGAAGGGATTACGCGTGTAGTTGGTTGTAAATTGTATTTTTGTAATTAGAGTGAATTGTATATGAGATATTTAAATGTATTCCAATAAACTGTTGAAATGCATATTTATCGTTTTTAATAAATTGTGCTGTGAGGTCACATTGTCTGTTTGGAAATGAGACTGAATTATGTGGGTGCGTGTGTATTACGACCCCAAGCCGAGATGAGGCATTATCTTGGTGGAGTTCCTCTGGTCACTCGGGAGCATAACAGACTGACGTAACGTCCCCTGAGTTGTCGCAGGGTGACGACGGGAACGGACGAGACCGTAACGCTCTTGTACCGATTTCGTGACCTTTTGGCTGGCGAGATTAGAGGATGCTTGGCCATGTACTCGCTGGGCGCGGAACTGGGCATCGCTCGTTACAAAGTCTCATGTACGGACGTTACCCGTGATGTGACGATGAGAGCCAGGGTGTGCGGACGGTCTATAGGGGAGACCGTGGTGCATGTGTAATTTTGTAATAATAATTATGATTGGGCCAAAAATGAGATTTTTGGCGTGAGTATTAAAAATTTATTTTTAGGAAAAAGAATGTGGTTTGTTTTTCTGCATATTTGTTTGTATGGGGACGTGTGATTATATTAATGTGTTTTAAATCTTTTGGATGTTGTTTTGGTTAATTACTTGCTGATATGTCATAATCTCATTGTGGTGTTTTACCCCATGATTCCGTCTTATGGTGCCGTAGAGCCTGACACAGAGCTCGAGTATGAACCCGAGAGATTAGCTCCACCGGAGGTTTGAGTTGCTGATATGTTGTTCAGCGTTATGGGATTTGTTTTCCTTATATTATTTCTTGTCTTTAATTTATCTGTCGGATGACTGTATAAATCTTGTAATAATATTTTTCTGTTTTTGAATAATTCTGGTATTTAATAAAGAAATACCTTTTTATTTCTCCGCTGCGAATTTTATTTTGTACACGTATTGCATTTGTACACACTCTGAGCACTGGTCGTTGGGGGTGCGTGATCCGTGTGGTCATTATCCCGGTGTCACGAACTCCACAAAAATAATACGTGGGGGTCGAGGGTGCCACAGAATCCTCAAGAGATCACTTTTGAGGAAATATCTGAACATGCTACTTTGCCTTTTTTTGGAGGAAGAATGGTTGTATTAGGGCAAAATAAATCGCAAGATCATGCGGTGACACCAATTGATGGTTTCCAAACTATTACTCTCAAGTGCAGAAGTGGACTAGTTGTAATACGAGGCAGCACCCAACGTCATCTCCACAGGTACAAGTGGATTTCCAGCCAATTGATTGTATGAAATTGCGAGAATTTAGATTTGAAAAGAGTTTGGATGATTTATCACGTGGGAAAAGAGTTTTGTATGAAAATAAGAAAATAAACCAAGAAATGTTATATTCACAAAGAATGATCTATTGCCATTGATATGTATGGTTGATTTTTAGAGTGACTTGGTTCTGAAATTTTTGGAAAGGAAATGGACTAAATCAAAGTAATTCAAATCTCAAGAAAATAAACTAATCGACTTATGACAAACAACTGGAATTTTAACTTCACCCTATTGTAAACAGAGAATTAAATTGACACTAAAGTAATTATAGATTTTGTAGAAACAATTTGACAAACACCTGGATTGCTATTTTAGAACTTCTTTTCACTCCACATATTACCAAGATTTTTGGATACTACTCTTCTTTTATTAATCCAATCAAGATATTAACAAAATGCAATTTGAAGAACATAAACTCAGAGATCATGTACCAAGACTTTAAAAGAATTTATCATCAACCAATTTTTATTTTATCACTTGGCTGAGAGACACCTTGATTGATTCAAGGTTTTGTTGTGCCTATTGTCAACAACAGAACATGAATAAGAATGAGAGAATCTAACAGAAACCCATTCACAGAAACGTAATTTCAGATATGGTGAAGTATATAAATTGAGATCTATATAAATGCAGCCAACATAAGGAGAAAATGAAAGTTTTACCACAACCCAAGCTACAGATTTAGTCTAAGTTTACCATCATCAACATCAAGTCTCAACAAAATGAAAAACCCTAAAAACTTTCGAAAACTTTTGGAATATAAAATCAAGGAAAGAAATTCTATGCTAACTAACGTTCGCTCTCTGGCATTTCTCCTCCTCTTTATACCCATTTCCAGCTCCTATTTCTCTTTCTGTGCCACTGATTCTCACTTCTCCGTGCTCCCGTAACTGTTTTCTTTTTCCTCTCTCTTTCTCTCTTCTCTTCTGCTTTTCGTAACCTTCCATCTAGAATCTTCCCTTCTTCTCCTGTTAGCAGACATGGGCCTCAATCTTCCATTGCTATGTTATGAATCATGTAAGCCTTATTGCAGACGTTGGCCTCAACCTACAATACACACATGAGAATTAAGCCCGTGCCCAAGTTAAGTAAAATTGAGCCCAAGTCTATTTTTACTATGTAATGAGTCTTTACATGTCAACAACCCAATTATTATGCAATGTTTATTAAATACTCTTTTTACAAATAAAACTTATTTAATCAAGTATAATAAGAGTATTTAACACAACATTATTTCCCTTTTATCACCAATTCAAGAACAATATATCCCCGTAAATGAGGTTCAACCTAAAGTTATTCCGTATTTACAGTCTGAGCCAATTGAGTCATCCCCAAATGACGAAGTAGTGGCTCTAAGAAGATCCTCAAGAATACGTAGGCCTGCTATTTCAGATGATTACATTGTATACCTAACTGAGTCTAATTTTGACTATGGACTTTCAAAAGACCCAATTACGTTTTTCACAAGCCATGAGTGGGGATAAATCTACATTTTGGTTGAATGCCATGAGAAATGAGTTAGAATCCATTTATAAAAACCAAGTTTGGGATCTCGTCGAATTACCAGAAGGGGCGTCGACAGTTGGTTGTAAATGGGTTTATAAAACCAAACGAGATTTTTTTGCTAACGTTGAACTATATAAGGCTAGACTTGTCGCTAAAGGATTTGCTTAGAAGGAAAGCATAGATCATCATGAAACCTTCTCTCTAGTCTCTAAGAAGGATTTGTTCAGGATAATTATGGTCTTAGTAGCTCATTTTGATTTAGACCTACATCAAATGGATGTGAAAATGACTTTTCTTGATGAGGATCTTGATGAAGTGGTATACATAAAACAACCTGAGGGTTTCAATGATGACAATCAGAAAGTATGCAAGTTGAAGAAGTCTCTTTATGAACTAAAACAAACTTCCTGTCAATGGTATTTAAAGTTTCACGAGATTGTTATCTCATACAGTTTTATTAAGAATCTTGTTGATCAATATATATACCTTAAGGTCAATGAGAGCAAATACATTTAGTCCTATATGTAGACGATATTCTTCTTGCAAGCAATGATTTGGGCTTACTACATGAGACTAAATAATTTCTCTCCCAAAACTTTGAAATGAAGGATATGGGTGAAGCCTCTTATGTCATTGGCATAGAGATTCACAGAGACAGGAAACAAAGAGTCTTAGGACTGTCTCAAAAGGCCTACATTGAAAATGCTTTTACAGAGATTTGGTATAAAAGATTGTAAAACCGTAGCTCCCACAATCAAAGGGGATAAATTTCATTAATGTCAATCACCTGAAAATGCATTGGAACAAGAGTAGATGAAAAGTGTGCCTTATGCATCTACAATGGGTAGCTTGACGTATGCTCAAGTTTGCACTCGTCCAAACATATGTCTAGCAATTGGATTATTGGGTCACTATCAAAGTAACTCAGGTCTTCAACATTGGATAGCTGCAAAGAAGGTGATTGAGTATTTGTAAGGAACCAAGGACTACATGCTAACCTACAAGCATATAGAAAATTTGCAAGTGATTGGCTTTTTAGATTCAAATTTTGCTAGTTGTGTAGACACCAGAAAGTCTACTTCTGGATATATCTTTCTTCTTGTTGAAGAAGCTATATCTTGGAAGAGTACGAATCAATCTATAGTTGTTATGTCTACTATGCAGGTAGAATTCATTGCGTGCTATGAAACAATGACACAAGCCATGTGATTGAAAATTTTTATTTCTGATCTTAAAGTTGTTGATTCCATTTAAAGATCAATAAAGATTTTTTGTGATAACACCGCTACAATGTTCTTCTCAAAGAACAATAAGAGCAGAAGCATAAGCAAGCATATCGACATTAAATATTTAAGTGTAAGAGAGAGCATAAAAAACAATGTGGTATATATTGAGCACACTAGTATAGATTTGATGTTAGCTGATCCAATGACCAAATGTTTACCGGTAAAACAGTTTCAGGGTCATGTGGATCGTATGGGCCTATCTAAAGTGTAATTTCTCTCACGTTGCTATATATTCCACAAAGAATGAAGTTGAATTCAGTTTCAGTTTTGCGCATAAAGTAACGAATTCGTTATATCCATTGGGTGATTAAGTTAGACCCGAATGACTTTTATTAGTTGTTCATAAATTATTTTAAGGGATACTATGTATTGTGACGCATGGAAGGGAAATGCTCACTATAGAGAGCAATACCGCCATGGTTCGTGTATATGATACCTTGACAGAATTGAGGGCATTAGTTTTTGGCCATTTCAGTTTTACCTATTAAGTTAACCAAGTGGCAGAATGTTAGACTTTTGATTTGATTTACCTAGAAAGTCATTTGTCTTCCTTAAGGTGGTTCACTTCATCTACGATGATTCACTTCATCTATCAAGCATAGGTAATTGCCCTTAATAAATAAAGTAATTAACCCTTGCTATTTTTTTATGGATGAAATAATGAGGGTAGTCCAAAAGTTTTAGGAGTAATAAATAGTCTTGCTTATATAAAAGGGTTTGTGTTTTCCATTAGACTCACCAAAAAAAAAAAAAAGTTCTAAGGCAGAAGACTAGAAGTCCATTCCCTATAGAAAATCTCTACTCTCTTTTGTAGGTTTTTCAATTCTCAAACCTAAATGGATTGAGGTAAAAGATTTTATAGATCTCTTTATTCTTTTAAGAAGTTTTACATATCATGGATATATATTGGGTATTAATGATTATCAACCAAGGGAAAAATCTAATTGTAAGCGATTATGCACACTAATACGCGTACCCATTCAATATGATTGGTCAAAAAGTAGATTTTATTGAAAAGAGTGCTAATTTAAATTTAGAATATGAAGGCAACAACATTAGTACGCAGATTGGTACACAAACTTGCTTGTATATAGCAAAACTCATCAACCAAGAGCCAATTCTAGGATTAACTGGCCTAGAGGTACATATATTTGTTGTTTTAATGCTTGATCTTATATGTTAGCTCCAAAACAAAATAATTCATGACCATAATATTGAACCGACTTTGAGGACGGCTAAGTACCCAACTGGAAATCCTATCTTAGCCTATATGCATGCATGGGAAAAAGCTGCAAGTCTCTCTACCACTTAACTGGTCACCATCTCCACCCAACTATTGGAGTATTTCTTTTGATGTAACAGTTAGAGACTCATTCTCTACTTCATCAGCAGTTGTTGTAATGCGGAAGGTTTGATCTCAACTATATGGACCTCAAAAAACCTCTCCTCCATTTCTTGTCATTGCTGAAGCTTCCGCAGCTCTACTATTGGAGGGCGATGCACAACAGGTCATCACTACAATAGAAATTGCTGATCTTTCATCATTAGCATGGCAAATCATTTCAATTGTAGATGATATCCGTCAGAATCTACACCCATGTGGTGATTGGAGTGTTCAGAAAATTCATCAATCTTAAAATTGATATGGGCACTCAGTGGTGTAATGGGCAATGACTAATCTCTCTTTTGGTCGCATACACTCTACCTAGATGTATTTTGTATATTGACAATAGAAAAGATCAACCTTAAATCACTATGTACTCATTTTATTTCCTATTTATACTATATGTGCTTGATTAGGGAAAAAAAAACGCCATGTATCAATAAGCACTTTCTAAGTATCTTCTTGTAGAAGATTACTCAAAACAATCCACTCTATGTATTACTTCAGCAAGCACTAATTCGTTGGCATCATGACCAAGAAAATATAGGATTAGACCAATTTATTGGCTACATTTCACAATTTGATTTTATTTTGACAACTGCTACAAATATAAAGAAATTATACAAAAGTAAATCCACAAACTGATATGACTTCATGGGATCTGTTAGATTTACTTTATAATAAAAATAAATTTACAATCTGATATACTATATCAAGTCACATTAGTTTGTGTTTCACTTTTGTGTAATCCTTTTGTGGCTAAAGTATTTCCTTTTATTTTCTACAACATTCACGTGAACTATTATGGGGTGTTTGTCGTGATCCCTATCCTGCTACTTTTGTATTTTTAGCCTTGTTAATATTGATATCTTAATTGTAAAAAGAATCAAACTTACTATTGTGAGTTTCAAATTTTTTCATTTCCTTCACTTCTCTCAAGTAAAAAAAGAAAAAAAAGGCTAAAAGAAGGAAAAAAAAAAAAAAAAAAAAAGACTTAAAACTCAAGAGAAGTGATCAATTTATCATGTGTACGTACACACTGCACATACATGCACATTTTGAATGTGCATACACAAACATAAATATTATAAAGAGTACTCACTATCCCTTTTACCATTATCATCCCGCTATCCCGTGTTATGTTATTATATAATTGGATACCATTTGTTATGTTCAATTTGTTATTATTTGATACCATATGGAGAAATGTTGAAAAAATGATGGCAAAAAGGATGACAAATAAAATGTTTCTATCATAAAAGTATAAATTCTACTTATGTGCTGAATTTTCTTCACAAGTATGTTAATTTTCCCGACTACGCTTTCAAATGTCCCTATATATAATGCTTTATCACAGTTCTGCAATTCCTTTTTGGTCCATCTTTTTCTCCGAAAATTAATAAAATATGAATGAATTAAGGATTCATTTAGTTCACATGCATAATACATCTGATCATAGGTGTTGTTTTCATGTATACAATGGGTGAAAAATGCTATTTTTCAATAATTTAATGTCACATAAGAAGATGATAAAAGGATGATGAATGGTAATATTCTAGATATTAAATATCGGGAAGCAAAATCAACTGTGCCACATACAGTAGACGACTCATTTGGAAATATCCGTCACAGATTTACATATAAACATCTGCACGGAAGGAAATACACGAGATTAAGGTTCTTTAAACAATCATCTTACAGATTGCATGTTTCTCAAACATCACATAGAACTCCTAGCTGAGTCTTGGCACTGCGACAGCCACAAGTCTATGTGTTCTATAATCTGTTGCCTTACTTTGTGAACTGCATCAGGAGAGCTGCAGTTCTGGGCGTTGCCTGGGAAGAAAAGGCATGGCCTCAGAAACAACTATTTGGAGGAAAAGTCTAAGAGAACATAAATGTTCATACATACCATGTCAAAATGCATGTGGTGCATGATGGCAAGACTTTAGATACAATAAGTGATTGAGTTTTAATCTATTTTTTGTGTGAGCCTTTGAAATATGAAGGCTTCCAACCATATAGGGTTTCATCCACAACAATTCTACACGCAAGGGATGAAACATCATATAAACTTCTGCAGTAAGTGATAACACTGAACAAGGTTCCAAGTGAGATGCATAGTTGTATTCCGTTCAGTGAAGGGTGGAAAAGTAATGTAGCAACAACCCCACGCCAACCCCCCTCCCCCCTCCCCCGGGGGGCAGATTATATATATATATATATATATATATATATTGAGCATGCCATATATCAGCTCATTTGAAAACCATGAAGTAGCCAAATGAATTGAATTAGAAACACAAATGGGCATTGCAAATATAAAAGCTGATAAAAGTTATTCATACCTTCAATGCTTAAAGGAGCTTGAGGACATCCTCGCAAATCACTCCCATGGCCACAATTATGACAAGAAACGATGTAGGAAGGCACTAGTAAGTTCCAGGGAGAAAGAGGAGATTTTAGTAAAAGTGTATAACCATGATAAAATAAAAGCATAAATGACCACAAAATTGTTGCATTAAGCAGGCATAAAAAAATCTGCAGACGATCCTAATGATCATAAATAGAGGATGAAAATCTATGGCATATTATTGATTACCATTTCTATCTTTTAGACCCTTGTCCAATTTGGTCTGAACTGGAGGTAGGCAATTTTGACATCTAAGGACTCTACCCCACTGTAATTCAAGTATGATCATAGGAATATTGTAATTCAGATCAAGCAGAGAAACTCACTATCTGTTGATGAAATCTGTTTGGATGCATGACGCCAGGGATCCTGAGAGCCATTTGTAAAAACTATTTTTGAACCTGCATTTTAAGTTTTCTTAAGAAGACATGAACAATAACCAAATACATCGATGGTAACTTCATCACAGCACTACAGTATTCCTCTACCACAAGTGAGGGTTTTTGTTTTAATAAATTTGGGTTTCCGTCCCCTTAAAAAAACCATCACAGCAAGTCAACGGCTATATGTAGAAAATAATCTCCAGTACATGCATACTTTCAGCCATTAAAAGCACAAAAATCAATTTGTCCTCTAAAATGAACTAATTTCTCTAATGTGCATTCATATAAATACAAAACCCCCACTTTCTGAAGGATTTAACGTATTACTTCAATTCCTCATTCAGTGCATAGAGTCTTCAAATTTCCAGTGATGCAAGCTTATAAGTATCATATGCATGAAAGAAAAACTCCCTAACCCATGAAATGATATCATAAAACTTTCTAAAAGCAGCTATTAGTTACTAGGAGAAGAAGCTTAGAATAATATAGATTGATTCTGATATCTCCATGCAACACACAAGTGGGTATCATGGGGTGTGTGTGTGCAAGAGAGAAAAAGAAGCATTTGAATCTAAAATTTTGCTATAGCTGGAGATAATAACCAAAGAAAAATAAATTGTTTGTCAAATTATAAAACTGAGAACACTGCCTTGCCATCAAGAGCTAACATGGAAAAGTCTTATATAGGTGCATATAGCCAAATGCAGACGCACATATCTATGTAAATTCCCGTACATGGTATATATCGGTACTCTAATGCATAGCCCCCTTCTGAGATAGAATAAATATTTTGAAAAGGTCTTGTCAATAAAATTTCCATTAATGCGAGATCAACGCATAGGTAGCTATTCATTTATAATTTAATTTGCCTACCTCTTGCAAGAATTGATTTTACAACAAAAGGATCAACATTCGAAAAAAGATGCAACCTTCTATTTATCTATTTAAAAGAATCAATACAAGAGAAGAAATACTTGAATCTGATTAGACCAATCAAAGCTAAATCTAGGAGTATAAGAATGAAAGGTTATTCCGGTTTCATCAAAGTCAAAAATTCAAAGGATTTATTTTAGAATAATTAAAATAGACTTTTCAGTGCTTGAATATTACTTAAATGAATGAAAATGAGTAGAAGTTATATCCTGATCCATGCATAATAAGAAGCTTAACAACTCTCATTTTTGCTACTTTATCATATGAACAATAAACTTAAAATTATAAAATGAAAAGGTAGTCTTATTCAAAACCCTAATTATGGAAGTCCCCTCTCGCTTCATGCCTAAAATAAATATAGAAAGAAGACAAGGGTTGTTGTTCGTACCAGCGATTTTTGTGCCACCATAGTATGTATTTGTTGCAACTACATCAGGGTAGATGCCCTCTCCAAAGACATTTTTACAAAGGTCCAGATGGTAACTGTCGCATATCAGCAGCCATATTGTATACTCAGATGTGCATAATTGAGCACAACCCCAACCACAGGAAGTACTAAAAATCTCATTAAAAATTAAACATAACATCGTAATGAGAACATGCCTTGTGTCAACCTTTCTGGAGCGAATGCTATCATTTAATGGTGCCACCTGAAAATATGCAACTTCAGTACAAACTTGGAACCACCACAACCGATCGGTACTGCCTGCAGAAAGAGTAGTGTTTTTCAATTGTTTCTGATTATATGTCTGAACATTAGCTCCAAAATCTCCAAGTATATACTCTCTCACATATTTGGCATATGCATCCTGCATGAAGTAATGTATATTTTCAAATTAGATGGATAAGATAACTAATAATAAAGGATATAGGAATCTGGATGAAATCCAAGCCAAAGAAACTGTATCGGCATCTATGTTAATAAGCTGAACAGAGAAATAGGAACAAAAACAATAACAGAAAAGAAGAGAAATAATAACAATGATCAAAAGTAGCACGTGACAAAGCATAAGAAAGATTGCTCATTTGCTTATAAGCTAACAGTACGAAGTTATAACCAGTGAAGGTGGCTAATAGATTATCTGGAAAACATGTACATAATTAATGGTTTAAAGAAATCCCAAACGAAAGAACCGAAATGATGGTCAGAATGAGGAGCATACCACTAAATTGCCTCGAGCCTTCTTTGCTTGAACAAGAGGGGTGCATAGTTTATCAGGATTTCCATATTGGAACTGCGAAATATAAAACAGATAAAGATCACTAATTTACAAACAACAGGGCCGGAAAAGAAACTACACCTACCGCCATAACAGCAGCATCAGCCAGAAAATAGAAGAAGTCGCCATCAATCTCAAGCTGCAGAAACAGAATAAAGATCATCATGCATGATGAATTGCATCGGAGAAAATTCTCCGCAGTCTGGATTCTAAAATTTATATATGTTTTGAGGTAATTCATGGTTAAGTATTACAGGGAAAAGAATTGATGAACCTCAGATGCACCAAATAATGCCTTCACTGCTTTCCCATCTGTTGCAAGCCTTTGTTCAATAAGTTGATTAATTTCTTGTAATGCAACTTTACATTCTGCACCAGCTGATTCACCAACCTGCATTTAGAAGATAATACTGAAAGGTTTTTCCCAACACCAAATAAGAGCAATGTTGATGTGTACATGAAAAAAAATGTAGAACCAATATTATCTTTACCTGCTGGTCAAATTCAGTGAAGTTATAAACAGCAAGAACAACTGCAGAACTTGCAAGGCTTCCACATGTTAAATGAGGAAACTTAAGACGGAACCAGGCACTAAGAGCTCCTGGGTAAGAGACACCAAAAAAGAACCAGGGATTTTCAGCTTTTGATCTATTGAGCTTCATATTTAATGATTCCTGCAAGAGAAGTGGAAAGCAATAAGGCCACAAAATATTTGCGTCAAAGAATCCAACTGACAAAAAGGGTATACTAACAGCTTGGCAACAGTCAATGAGAATAAACTTCGAAGGTCCAATAGAAAATAAGTACTACAGATTCGAGCCAAGAAGTTTAACTCTCCTCCAAAGCAGTCTGCTTTCATAATCCTTCGAGTTGCCAATGACAAGAACACAAAATACATGATAGAAAGTTGACAATATAACCATCTGGGAAACTTGGACACCACTTGAGCCAAAAGCTTAACTCCTGAACCAAGCTATGCTATATCAACCTCTTTGGTCTCCTCGTGTATTCTGTATGAGACTTATTGATCATGACCAGTAACTATGATTCATTCCCCGGTAAAATGATCATCGACCGGAATTCTTACTAAGTAGCCCCGAAAAAAAAAGAACTACTTACTAAATGAGACGGAAACTTGCCTGATAATATTGCCCAAAAGCAGCCAAATCGAAGATCGCCTGCTTAGATGAAAGATACCTTAAGTTTTCCGTCCTCAGTGAACTGAAAGGAGAACTTTTCCCATAGTAGCGATGTTCAAGAGAAACCACAGCTGCCCCAAACTTCTTCGCTAAAACCTATCAGGCATCGCAAAATTTAAAGTTGAGAATGCAAGTAGCATATATACCTTAAACCCTATACCATATAATTCTATTTTACAACAAAGCAACTCTCTGTCTCTGTCAACAAAGCAACTCTCTGTCTCTGTCTCCGTCTCTCTCCCAGACCCCCCCCCCCCCTCTCTCTCTCTCTCACAAATGACAAACTTACACTGATATAGTCATTGTCTATCCCATTGCATGGATATTCACCACAGATTATCAAAAAAATGGGTCCGTCTGGAAGCCGGAAGTTATGAAGGAATTCATAGTACCGTTGCCGAAACCGGCGGTGATCCTGCAAATACAGAGACTTAATCAATTTTGTGCCTTAATTCGAACAATTTAAATCGAATAAGCCAATAGCGAAAGAGAACAGACAGAAAGAAAACAACAATCGAGAGAGTTACATAGGGAGAGAAGTGGTCGAGCGTCTGAGAGTACCAGAGCTCCTTATTGGTCAAGTAACTGCTGGTTCCAGACAAGCGGTTCGGCATAATCCGAGACGTGACAAAGGCATTGTTCTGATGAGAGAAGGTCGATAGCGTCAACAAGAAAAACAATGCCACCGTCATCGGCGACCACAGCCTCATCGTCGGTCGTCCCCAGTCCTTTCTTTCTCTCCCTGTTTTCTTCTCGCAACGGAAGAAACAACTTGGGCTGCGCGGCGTTTCTCCAACTAAAAACAGAAGCCACGTATTTATTTCGGATTCAATATAAACTGATAAGTTACTTAGGCCACGTTTGCTTTTAGAAAATATGCTCATCTCATCTCATCTAATCATTATCCAATACAAAATAAAATAAAAAATTCAATTTTTTCAAATCCTAAAACAAAAATAATATTAAAAAATATATTCTAATAATATTTTATTCAACTTTTTAATTTTAATCTCATCTTCGAAAGCAAACGAGCCCTTATTGGTCAATACTATAGGCTGTTTGGATTGAAAAACCATTATCTCATCTCATTATTACAACTTTATCAAATTTTTATATAAAATATAATAGACAATTCAAATTTTTCAAATTCTAAAATAATAATAATATTAAAAAAATAATATTCTAATAATATTTTATTCAACTAAACTATCTCATCTCATCTCATTTCAATTTATTATTCAAATTAGTACTAAAACTTATAAAAATTCATAATTTCCAATTCTCTATTATTTTCTTAATTTGATTGATAATTTGATATATTTATTCAAAGATTAATGGCTCCATTTAGTTTTGTTTTTTCATTCATATTGGTCGAAAATCAAACTAATTTAAAAACATTTTATTACTCGGTTCAATCGACTCGTTTAAACATGTTATAGCCTAATCAAATTGATTTAAATCGATTCATATTTTACATATTTTGTATAATCTTTTTCTAAATTGTGTTACATAGATTTGAGCTTTTATTATTCTTGTACAAAATTACGAGATATTTTAGATGTGTTTCGTAAAAAATGATTTATATAATAATAGTGTTTATCATATCATTTTCCTAATTATATATATATATAGAAAAATTTTATACACTATACTATTATCCTACTAAGTATGACGTGACATATTTATTACTATCAAATGATCATTTATTGCATACTTCTTTGTCATTTAATGGTAATGAATATGCCACATATTAGCTTGTATTATCAAAATAGAATAAGAGTGTAGTGTATAACATTATTTATATATATATATATATATGTATATATATCTTCGATGAACAATTTGGCGTAAAGAATAGTCATACAAAGGTGCAAAGAGAAATCCCATACCAACCGTTTTGCTTATTTGAAAAGGGAAGTTTCCGAATGGCCCAAGAAAGAGAAGGAAGAGCAAGAAATTTCCAAAGTTTCTCGTCGTTTTCTTTGCAGGAAATGAATTGGAAGCAAGAAAGAGACGACAAGCTTTGATTTTTGGAACATATGCTGCATGCGCGCAAAGGTCCCGCGTGATCACTGTGATCAGGGGCATTTATCTATTTTGTTTTTTTGTTTGTAGCTTTGCTTTGACAACATATAATGGCTACAACCTGCGACTCTTGGAGTCTTTGGCCGAAATAATTTTTACGAAAATTGACTTAAAATAAAGATAATTCGTTCATTTTTTCATATAAAAACAATGATGCAATTTAAAAATATTTTATGATAATCTGTAGAGATCGAAGCTGCACTTTCATGGGAAGTATCTTGGACTGGGAGGACCATTGTCTGTGTATCTGTTAAAACTTAAAAGAGAATAGAATAGAAAAGAAAAAGCTGCGGTTTCCTAGAAAGTAACTGTGCATGGGAGGACCATTCTGGCTGCAGCCGATTAAGAAATTGTTCTCAGGCATGAATAGTTGTTCTCCCATTACCTACGACAAAAAGTCAAAACATGGAAGGGAAAGTACTCAAAACTCAGACATGGAGAGCTACTGGCATATAGGCATATACCCTACCTTTTATCATGCAAATTAATGGTTTTTTCGCAGCCAAAGCCAATTAATGACAAAAGTTTGAATAATGGGTCCATCAAAAAGAAGCTAGCTCCGCCTTGTCAAATTTAAAAAAAAAAAAAAAAAAAAAAAAATCCCTCTATGTAGAACAATTAATTATATGAAATGAATTTTACAAGATTTATTGAAAATTAAATACTGCTCTTGAAAAATATGGACAGATAATATTAAGTAGTTAAAACCCTTTTAATGCCTTGTCCATTTCCTGTTTGTAAGGTTATGATCCTCTCAGTGAAATGAAGAACATGATGTCAAATTTAGGTGACTTTCTAACCATTTTTTTTTTTGAGAAATAGACTGCATTTATTCATGAAAATGAAGTTACATTTGTGACTGATATTATAGAAAAAATTTATATTACAAGCTAACTATTCACAGTTAGAGCTCCATCGGTACACAAATTCATTTGTAATTGGTATGGTCTTAACTTCTAGAATTTTCTACAGATAAACCATCTGAGAGACCACACTCTGCCTAAAACAGAGATTTCAAACCTCACCCTCCAGAGGAGGAAATGACTTTCACTTTATAGACAAAATGTCCAAGAGACTATTTCTTTTTTATTATTAACTTAAAACAAAAGAAATAACAGAAAACGTAAATGATACATGAGAAAATAGCGAAATACAACTTGGAAAGCTATAGATCCACATTTTCAACCTTAGAAGAAATAAAAAAAGCAAACACGGGGATTGTGGTGACACGTGAGGGACACATACCATCCTGAAAGTACAGCGGACAGTCAAGTCTGAAGAAATCGATGGCCCTGATCCCAGAAATGTTGTGCGTGGCGGCGAAAGAGCTCTCCTTGCAGTGGTGCATGGATGTCATGCTCACACTTTGGACCGCATGTATGGCTCACGTGCCATTCCGTTCAACGAGATTCTTCGCTCGTCTGAAAAATCGATGCCTTGGGAGTCTTGCGGTGGGGTGCGTGGTGGTCGCGGGGTTTCAAAGAACAACAAATAGACATTTTGCTCTACTTTGAAAGAAAAACACACAAAACTAGAAAAAAAATAAAAGAAAAAACTAGAGAGAAAATGGAGGAGGGATGAGGGAGGGAGGAACTGAAGCTCCAACTCCCCTCCTCTAGTCTGGATTTTTTTAGGGGGTCTGCTTTAGAGAGAAAATTGAGAGGGCGAGAGGTGTGCTAGGGCAATCCACTTTCTCACCTTTCTCAAGCTTGATCATGATGTGTTTGACATATCAAGAAATCTCATAACCATAATGAAAATTATAAGAAATGTTACTTCAACAAGAGTTGCACATGTACAGAAGTAATTACAGAACTGGGTTTGACAGAAATGAGTGCCTATTACAATTCCAAAGCACTTGCAAAAATAAATGTGGCATGGCAGCCATATTTCCCACGCACTAGAAAGAGGAGGAATGAGAAGTTGAAGTTCCACGGAAGCTGGCAAGTAGGTGATGACGTAATTAGTATATGTGGATGATATATAGCTCACTCTTCCGGCATGATCAATGAAAGATAAATGCAAGATAATCTAACTCGACAAGAATATGTTATGACTTTTTTTTTTTTTTTCGCGGATTTTCAAGGAGGCTTAGACTATGGAGTGCAGGCTTGGGCTGGGGTGAGAAAACTTTTTGGCACTGTTTGTGGTCAGAAAAAGCACTAGGCAAAAATTTCTCTCGACGTCTGCGCTATAGGTAGTTCAAGCTAAACATCAGACAGAGAATTTGCTCGAGTTTCACTTGACAGGTAGCTAGAGCGAGCATTGGACAGAGATCTCGCTTGAGGTGCACTTGACACTCCACTCGAATGAATAATGCAGAAAAGTGAAAATTAGGATTTCCGATATGTAACATTGTAAATATGTACTTAATGAACAATTAGTACGCTCTAAGTATTCTGAACAATTAGATTTCGCTCCAAAGTGTATTTTGTGATTCCTCAGTATATTAAAATCATTTGCAGCTTTGTGGACGTAGGCACATTGCCGACCTACGTTAGTTTTGTATCGTGTAATTGATTTGCTTGTATTTACTTTAACTTGTTTGTAGTCGTTTCACAACAGCAAGAGTCGTACATGCTTCTGGATGTTGATCTTATTATCAAACCTAAGAACAAGGAATTCTTGTTTTTAAATGTTATGGTATATGCATGCATACTTCCCAAATCAACTTTACATGCTTAGACAGTGAAAATGCCTTGAGGTATAAATCACTTGTATCCAGTTAAGATGGGTAGGGCTATAAATGAATCAGTCCGTACAATCGCCCGATACTCGCTCGGCTAAACTTGAACCGAACTCGACTCGTAATAAAAAAAGCTCAATTGTGAAAGTAGAAACCAGCTCGATTAGTAAGGCCTCGTTTATTTTCGCAGATGAGATAAGATTAGATGAGATGAGATTTTTAATAATACGTACTCGATTAAACTTGACTCGACTTGGCTAAGGCTTATTAAGGCTCGCTCGTTCATACTTGACTCAACTTGTTAGCTCGACTCGATTAGAGTTTGTCCATAAATCATTGAATATATATAATTTCTTTCTATATATTAGTATTCTTCTATATATTAGTATTCTTACACACACACACACACACACACACACACACATTCATATGCTTCTATACATATTAAATTTAATAACACAAGCATAGTTGCCTTTATAATTAAATATATAGTATGTAACCCAATTACTTATCCCTAATCATTTATATCTATATATTGAATATAGTTTATAATTATATGTTAGTTAATTAAGTACTTAAGTGATTAATTATAGTATATATTTTATAATGTGCAATAGTTAGTATATAGGACTTGGTAGTTTCATTATATACTATAATGTATAACCATATAAGAAATGTGTTCATAAAGATTTTATAATTTTATAGTTCAATATAGTTTATATATTAATTGTAAAAACTCCATTACATTTAATATTTTTTTTTGTAATTTGGTATTTTTAATTATTTAATTCATTAATATATATATATAAGAGTACAAACAAAACTCAAGTAATAACTCGACTCGGCTCGGTTCGACTCAGACTCGTTAAAGAATACAAACAAAGATCGATAAATAACTTAATTTGGCTCGAGTTCGTGTTTGATTAGCTTGAACTCAGCTTGGCTTGGTGAGCCCTTAACTTGAGCTTGAACTCGAGTTAGAGTTATTTGAGTCCAGCTCAACTCGATAACCCGAAAGCTCGACTCGGCTCGAATCGATTACAATGCTAAAAGATGGGTTTGGTTGTATTAGTAGCATTAATCATGAAACAGTTGACAAAATATACAACTAAATATCAAGAACCAAACCACCATTGTGATGAAGTTTGAATATTGACAGAAATTTAATTACTCACAATCAACAATCTTTTCAACACACTTCTTGATACATAGACTTGTATAGCATAAATACAAGATTTAGAAGTTCTATTCTAGGAGAGTAAACTAAGATTGTGGCTATAATTTTCTAGCTGTTACAGAGACTATTTTTCTGTGATTTTGTGACTATTATAGATATGATTCTTGCCTAATTAGCTATTTTGTGATCTTGGCCTTGATTTATGGAATCATCGTTTATATGCCCCAGCAAGATGGAGCTGCCATTGGCAAGGCCAATCTTGTTTCGAAGAAGCTCTGTACGTTGTCGTGACAGTAGTTTTGTTAGAAGATCCGCAAGTTGATCTTGAGTATTAACATGATGAACATTAAGTGTGCCTCGTTGAACTATGTCACGAACAAAGTGGAGGTCAATCTGAATATGCTTCATTTGAGAGTGCTGAACTGGATTGAAACTAAGTTGTGTTGCTCCTAGATTATCACAGTGCAGTTTTGGTGGGGATGCAAGTGGAAAACTGAGTTCAGTAAATAGTGTCAGTAGCCATATTGTTTTAGATGCAGCATTTGCAAAAGCTCTATATTTAGCTTCACTGGATGATCGAGCGACAACCCTATATTTTTTTGAACTCCAAGAAATGAGATGGGAGCCAAGAAAACTTATATATATATGCAGAAGTAGATGTACGATCATCAAAGTTGCCAGCCCAATTGGCATTGAAATATGTTGTGAGATTTGAAGTGGAGTTCTTGTGGATGTGGATGTCATGAAAAATGGTATGCTTCAAGTAGTGAAGGAGTCTCTTTGCAGCTGTCCAATGAGTGATGGTTGGTTTATGCATAAACTAAGAGAGTTTGTTCACCGAGAATGAGATATCCGGACGTGTGAGAGAAAGGTATTGAAGAGCACCTATGACACGTCAAAACTCTGAGCTATCAACAGAGGATGTACCATCAACCAATTTGAGGGCAGTACTTGTAGACAACAGTGTAGAAACATCCTTGGCACCAATCATATTAGTTTTGGATAGGAGTTTACGAATATATTTATGTTGGGACAAGAATAAACCAGATTTAGTAGAGATAACCTCCATGCCCAAGAAGAAATGAAGCTGACCCATGTCCTTTAGAGAGAAACGAGCTCTAAGTTTTTTAGTGATTGAACAAACAAAGTTAATATCACTCCCTGTGATGACCAGATCATCCACATAAATCAAGAAATAATAGATAACAGAGCTTCTCTTATATATAAACAACGATGAATCAACTTTGGAATTCTTAAACCCAAGCTCCATTATATTTTTCTTTAGAGCCGAATACCACATCCTAGGAGCCTGTTTGAGGCCATAAATGGCCTTGCATAGCCTGCAAACATGGCTTTGTGTAAACACCATTTTTACATGCACATTTGAGTAAGATCGCCCCTGTGATTTGATCCTTGATAAGGAAATAAGAAGAGTGAAATTCAACAAAAACATGATTTTGTTTAGTAAACTGATGAGTAGAGATTAAATTTTTACGTATGCTTGGAACACAAAGTGTATCATTTAAAAGAAAATGTGTGTGTAGGTGAATGAAATACAAAGGAACCAATATGTGAGACAGACAAAGCTGAACCATCACCAATGACAGCTTCATCTGTGCCATCATATTCAGAGTGGACTGATAAATTAGTCAAATCACTAGTAATATTGTGAGATGTTGCAGAGTCAATGAGCCATTTAGTATCCTTTGTTTGAGAGGTGGATACACAATTTACAGTGGCTTTAGAAAAATGCACCTGAGGACAATTTTTTGTAGTATGGCCCAATTGATCACAAAGTTGACACTTGGGCTAAAAGCATTGCTGACCCGTGGGCCTTCCCGTGTAGGTAGGCGACTTTCTATTGTCCCGTGGGCCACCATTGTTGCAAGATGGGACTGAAGAACGAGATGGCCCATGTTGCTTATAGAAACCCCGAGAGAAGTTGTTTCCCATTGAGGGATTTTGACCAGAGCGGTAATTCGAGTAGTTTGCAGTGGCAACCAGCTGCTGTGTGGTGGCTTCAAGGCAGCGCAAATATCCTTCATGGTCGATGAGAAGATCATGGAGCTCTTGAAATGTCAATGGTTTTTCCTGAGCTTGAATTGGTACAGGGATCTCGCATAAATTAGGACCCAAACCATTGAGAATATAGAGAGTAAGATCATCATCAGAAATTGGATGATCAATGAGGGCAATCTCATTTGCAAGCGCCTTCACAGTGTGTAGGTAATCTTGAATTGTCCAATTGCCCCGCTTTATCAAGGTGAGCTCCTCTTTGAATTGCATTGCTTTGGTGCGTGATTTGCTTGCATACATGGTATTTAGTTTTTACCATGCTTCTTGAGTTGTTTTAGCAATAAAGATAAATAGGGTGATGGTGGTGGTAGAGGCCAAAATGGCACTAAGAATGAGTTTCTCTTGCATTACCCAATGGGTTTTTTGAAGGGAGGAGATGGAGGAGCCAGTGTGGTTCTGACATGGATTTTCGCTGATGACATAATCTAGAAGATTATATCTAATGAGAATGGCTTCAAACTAGGCACGCCATTGGGAAAAAGTTGAAGGTGTGAGTTTTTCATTGATTTGAGCAGTAATATTTAGGGCAATCAAGGGAGTATCGGTTGGAGATGATGGATTTGTGGTATGAGTGTGTTGTAGAAGATGGAATTTCTGAGTTGGGGATCTGAGTTCTCGTGAGAGGATGGCTCTGCTGATACCATGATGAAATTTGAATATTGACAGAAATTTTATTACTCACAATCAACAATCTTTTCAACACACTTCTTGATACATAGATTCGTATAGCATAAATACAAGATTTACAAGTTCTATTCTAGGAAATTAAACTAAGATTGTGGCTGCGAGACTATTTTTCTGTGATTTCGTGATTGTTACAGACATGATTCTTGCCTAATTAGCTTCTGTGTGATCTTGGCCTTGATTTATGGAATCATCTTCTATACATTGGTCCCTACTTTTATTACTTTGGCCATGTATATAGCAAACTTAGTTGTGTTTGTGTAAGAGTCTTTCTACTTGTAAGTCGGTCTATATGCTCTCTACCCCTTGTGACGACTGAATGACTTTTTTACATCGACTTACAAGTAGAATGACTTTTTTTTGATGTAATATATAGCTTCCTCTTTTAAGCTGTATTGGCTTTTAAATCAGATAAATTAGTCTGTATCATATACCAATAATACTAATGAGAGGCATCCATGTTAAAACTAAGCAAACTAAATAAATTAAAGATCAGTAACAGTAGATGTACATGTAAATATTTGTCAAGGGTTCGCGTTCAAATCAATCATTTTATCCATCTTTAGATGCCCATCAGCACTAGCATTTGAAATTGGAACTGGAGAGGCCCTGTGATTTTGCTGGTTCTGATCTCCCACTGTCAATATAGCTGGATCCACCGGTTGCAAAGCTGGCTCTTCAAGAACACCAGGTTTATCTCCTGGAAACTAAACAAGTAAAACGTTTAAGAAGCTGTGGCAATGAGCAATGCAACGTTTATCTTAGATTTTGTACGGAAATTATACAAAACAGAAGAGCATGACTCTGCTTTCTCTTCGGTGACAAACCTCAACTCTCTGCCTTAACAGAAGATATCTTCCATGGCTTCTTTTCCCTCCAACATGAACAGTCATGTCACACGGCAAGCAAAGGGAACTCCCATCTACCTCACAGTAAAAGAAAGCTGCACACATGTTTAAAGAAAAAGAAAGGAGAACCATAAGCTTGAAAATCTTCTACCAAGACTCACGATCAGGAACAATTTCTGAAAAAAAAAAGAAAGAAATAAATGGAAAAAGTGAAGAGCAACATGAGAAATATATGCATTACCAGGTGCATTTTCGCAGATATCACAGCGGGGAACATCACTGGGATTTGCCAGACCAACCCGAACATGCCGGCTAGCTAGCTTATTACACATGTGAACCTGCCACTCCCATTCATGTACAGTTAAAGCAGATTGCAAAAATTATAACTCATTTCAAACACTCTGCTTTCTTATCAAACAAAATCGTTTTGTCTGGAAACTGTAAACTCGTATATATCCACGTACGTTCTAAAGTTTTTAGGATAATTAACTAGAAACGATACATGAATGTTGCTGCTTAACAACTTCATCTGAGCTTGTAATTGCTTTTGTCCTTCTTTCATAGGTAAGATCAAAAGTAAGTAATAATTGGGTCAAAAAAAAAAAATAAAAAGATAAAGTAATTAGGAGAGAAACCCAAAAACGAATAATCAGAAGAACGAAGCTCAATTGAGTTTTAAGGACTCGTATGGCTAGTAAAATGGGATGAAATAATTCTAGATAAATTGAATAAAATATTATTAAAATATTATATTTTTAATAATATTATTATTTTAAAATTTAAAAAAATTAAATTATTTATTATATTTTATTTAAGAATTTAAAAAAATTATATCGATAATTTTTCTATCCAAACAAATCTTTAAAATCAAAGAGTTGAAAAGGATAAGTAATTAAGAACAGGTACATGGGAGAAACCAGAAGCAACGCAACTGCTATGAAAAAGTACAAAACCTTTTCGTCGCAGGAACGACAGAGAGCGGCCTCATCGGCAGCGCAAAACACGATCGCGGCCGCGCTCTCGCAAGCGTCACAAAGTGTTCGCATACTTGATGCTTTCCACGTTCATTTCTCCGACACTAACCAAAACGAAACCCAACTAAAACCTCATGAAAAAGAGAAGAAAAAATCCCACTTAGAATAAGACCACCAAATCCATATGCTTATAATGATGAGGAAAGACAAGGACTTCGACGAGCAAAGAGGATATAAAAAGGGGAGGCGTTGGGTTGGGTTGGGACTTGAGGGTGCTGGGGGGAGATTCTAGATCAATATTCAATAGCGTGTGGATTTTAATAAGCAACTGAGTTTTTTTTTGTGGGGTAAGGGTTTTGTCAACCTTGTTCCCCACGAGTTCACTCCGTGGCCACAAGCTTCAAAAGCAGTGGGGCTGACAGCGACTCTCGCTTCATTCTCAGCCATCAGTGACCAGTTTGGTTATCTGAGAAAGGGCCCCCATGCATTGTGCTTGGCTATATATGTTGCTTGCGCCATCTTTGCCACTTGTGGATCAAGCGCTGCCGTGAAATATGAAAAATGCTATTCTCACCGACAGCTGGATCCATTAAAATGAAAAAAAAAAAAAAAAATTCTATACATTATATTATCATTTTATTTTCATCTCATTAAATATAATGTAACATATTTATTATCATTAAATGATTATTTATTTCATATTTTTTTATCATTTAATAGTGATAAATGTGTCACATACCACTTAGTATAATCAAAATAAGATAAGAATGTGATATATAATATTACTCTTAAATAAGAGTAATACTACTCATCATCTCAACTTTCATCATTCTATAATGTGACATTAGGTGATTAAAAATTATTTATTACATTTCACTTGTAAATCTATTATTTAATGTCACATTATAAAATAATTAAAAGATTATAAGAGTTAAGATGATAAATAAATTTTTTCATATATATATATATATATTATATTTTGCCCTTATCCGGACCCGTCTCTTTGATCTCCGGCTAGAGTGTACTGCTCGTGCAATATTCATCTCTACTCTTTGCTATAAAATATCAAAATCTGTACCGTAGTTTCTGACATTGGAAAACAAGAACAATTATCAGGTACCCCGAAATATGTAATAGTAATAATACATGGTATTTTATATTATCGTAGAATCCATATTATGTGGATCAAAATTAGATAGATGATCAATTATATAAGACCTATAAGATATTTTTTATATTTTCTAATTGAATTAATCATTTTTCTCTATTTTTCTTTAAAAAGATGCTACATGATGTGGTTTGTTTTGGCCCTACTCTAACCAGAGGTCTCGTTTGGTTTCATATATGATTTCAACCTATCTTATTTCATCTCATCTCATTTCAACATCCAAATAACATTTAAATACAATATTTTTCAATTTCAAATTTTTAAATTTTTTATATAATATTACCTAATCATTATAATTTTTTAAAACTTTTAAACAAAATACAAAATATAATTCAACTTTTTCAAATTTTAGAACAAAAATAATATTAAAAAATAATATTATAACAATATTTTAACTTTATAATATTTTTATTCAACTTTCTCTCTCTCATTTTTTAAAATCTCATAAAATATATTAAATCAGACTATTTTATTACTATTCACAAATTATCTCATTACTGTTAATAGATTTCTCATCTCATCTCATCTCATCTGATCTCATATGTATAACCAAACAAGGCCTAATGAAAGCGCAATCCCTTACTACAATGTTAAGAGAGGTTTCTTGAATGAGTAATGCTAGATACAATCATAGGTTATGTAAGCACCGCACATTAATTTTAAAAAAGAGTAAGGTCTATTATTAAAAAATTAATTTTTTTATGTGTATCCCATACTTACTCACATTTTTTTAACAAAATGCGTAACGCTAGCGCAACACATAATTACAAATATTATTTCTCTTATTGAATACGTTGCTTTGGTTTATTTAGAACTCGTTGTAAACATATAAGAATATACGAAGTCTGTTCATTATAAAACTAACTTTTTTAATATTTCCTTTAAGTAAATTTTTTTTTTAAAAAATATAAATGGCTGGTTTCAATTTTTTTTTACAGCAAAACAAGCTCTATTTTCGATTTCATTAAAACCACTTAAGGAACCTTTTTGTTTGGGGCTTGAGGAGTGGGGGCCTTAGGCAGACGCCTCAATCTCCTTAAGCGGCCCCAACCATGCAACCTTTGTCTATGTTTTTTAGACTTATATTCCTTCCCAACTGTATGGATGGCCACCCTGCATCTCTTTTGTCCTTCTTCACCTTGCTTGGTCATGAGTTGTTATTCTCTCATAATTAGGGGCATACATTCTTTTTTATACGCAACAGTTACTTTGCGATTCTTAAGGCCAATTGAGATAAATTCGCAGATGAGATGAGATAAATTGAGATAAAAATTAAAAGTTTGATAAAATATTGTTAGGACTTGATTTCATCATCTTTGAAGGAGATTCTTGTCAAGTTGTTCATGCAGTTCAGAGGTTTCATTCTTCTGTTGGACGTCTACAGTGCATTACCTCATATATCCTTAAGCTTCTGCATATTGCTCAAAGAAAAATTCAGCGTGTTAAGAGGAACTTTAATGGTGTTGCTCATTGACTTGCTCAATTTGCAGTGACTTTAGAACATGAGTTACTAGATATTGATTGTATTGTTGAATGTATTGAACCGCTTGTATTGGCTGAATGCCATATTTCATTTCAATAAAATTGACTACTATATTGATTTTCAAAAAAAAAAAAAAAAAAAAGAATGATTATGAAAGCAAACAAGAAAATTAAAAAAAAAAGAACTAAAAATAATTTAAACAATTATATATATCACCTAAACAAAAAATAACTTAAGGTATTATTGGGTGGTTTATCAATTTAAAAACAATAAACCGAATTCATTGGTTAACAAGTCGAATCAAATTACGAGGCGGAGTAAAATGCATATAAAAGGCAAATGATACAGAATAAATGCAACAAAAACATTAAAACCACAAACCACTGAAATATATATATATATATATATATATATGGCTGGCACAGCATTGGGAGCCAAAAACGTTGACACCAAAAAAAGCCACATGATGCAATTGGCTTTGAAGCATATGTTACAAAATGGAACTCGTTAATTCAATCTTACATTAATCTTTATTCCAGGAACAAGAAAATCAATACAAACTCTTCTCAAACCAGCAGCGGAGTACACAAACCATAATTATAAACAGTGTTATAAATTTGAAAAATATAACTTTTTCTTGTAGCAGACAAAATAAGCCGGTGAAAATTAAAATTTTCCCTCTTTTGGGAACTCTTAAAATGAGAAGTTCAGCATGTCCATGCTCAGGCTCTCCATCATCACATTCTCCATGAAACCACATGTAGCAGGTGCCTGCTTCTTGAAACTTTGCCTTCTGGGCTTGAATGAGCAGGAAGAGATGGGAATAACTGGGATATTCTCGCAGTTGCAGAGCTCGACCATATATCCATCTGGGTCATGGAAGAAAACTTGATCCACCTTAGCCCCTCCGTCCTCAACCACTGCTGTGACATATCTCATCCCCAAATCTTGCAGCCTCCTTATAACAAGTGCAACATCTGTACACTGTTGGAAAACATGCTTTTGTTAAGAATCTTGCACCCATACATATGGTTGCCACAACTTCTCTAGTTTGTTGAGAATAAGGTTACGTTTCTCTTTCAGATCTATTAATATATATGTTTTTCCTTTTTACCTGGAAGGAGATGTGGTTGTCCTTCGGATTAATTGGTCGCGGTTCATTGATAGTGATGTCAAACTCATCAATTGATGGGTTCTCAATCAAATGTATCCCAATCCCATAATTGTACAACCTGCATAGATATCAGAGGTGTGATTAAAATAGTAGGAAAATAAACAAAAAGCTTTCATATATTTGACACCAAGTAAAGGGTTTTTCCTTGCAAAATTTGGACTTTTAAGCACGTTTAACCATTCACAGAGGGGTTTAGAAAGCTAACCAAGCTCCATTGAAGTTGAAAGAAGAGGGGCGTTTGATGAGAAAAAAGCCCAAGACGTCTTCATAGAACCGCACTGAATCCCAAACTGATCTGCACATTATGGACACATGGTTTAAGGAGAGAAGAGGCAGTGCCTCGTAGCTGCTTACTTCCTCAATCTCCATTTTTCTCTCTATATTATATTATTCTGCCCTCACTTGCACTCACCTAGTTGATCTCTTCTTTTTCTACTTCTTTCGCTTGTATGAATGAGCCACATTGCTGGGATGCTCCTTTTATAAAGGAAGTCTTCAAAATATCACCCTGCGCTAGCTGGTTTGATTCAAACATGCATAGCGATTCTTGTCCAGTTGGGTAGAGTGAGTTATGGGGCGAGGAACTTTCCTGGCAGATTCTCTTGTACCAAATCAGACAAGTTGAATACAGTCACTATCCTGGGGGGTTTTCGACTCCTGGTACAGAAGTGTTCGTTTCTGATTCAATTCAAACTGCCAATAAATCAGCAAGCAACTGAGATCTGTATAGAAAAATATTGATATTTGTCTTTTTTTTATGATTATAATATATCCCATAATAAATATTAATGTGTTTAGTATAGCCATTAAGCATGCAACCCCTAAGCTTAGCATTCAGCTGCATATACATTTTCTGGATAAGTAATTACACGAGTAATTAAGATGCATGTTTTTTTTTCTTTTTTTTTTTTTTTTTTTTTTTTTTTTTTTTTTTTGTTGCAGATGCATGGCTTATGATCACCGGTAGTACTTAAAACTTTTCATTTTTTTGAAGTATTTATGTATAATGTGCGTATACGTAGCTTATAATTTGTACATGAAAAGGGGACCTGAAGGTGACCCAACCATGTTGCCTACGCGTTTTGCCCTCAAATCGAACGAAGCTTATTTGATAAAGACGAAAAGTACAAGGTTCCGAAATTGAGTAGTTTCTATGATGTTTCCTCTCTCACACACACGGCATTATCAGTTTTCATCTGGATTAATATGGACACAGAAGCAGTATTAATATAAATAAAAATAATTAGCATGGAAAACATGTAAAATTTCTCTTATTGAAATCGACCGTTAAAATTGGAGTTAGTTTATCTTCAATCTCCAAATATAGACCGTTCATGTAAGTTCATACAGTTATGTTTAAAAAAAAAATTAAAATTATAATAATATCATTTTTAAAATATTTTTTTTTTCCTTTTACTTCCATTCATCACTGAGACTGCAGTCTCCCTCTCAGAACTGTAAATAGAATTTCTCTTAAAATTGTGCCAAGTCCCTTTTTTTTTTTTTTTTTTTTTCATTTTTCTTAACATATGAGTCAGAATTGGTCGAGAATTATTGTAGCGTATGAACTTTTGATGATGTAGCATATATCGTATCAATCTCAATAGTTGAAAATATGAAGTAGGTACAAGACTAAGCATGTTTTCCATACTAATTTATTTTTAACTATATTACTGCTTCTGTGTCCATATTTCAAGAGAAATTCTACATGAAAGCCTTCCATACAGCCACCACACAACTTCACCTGATCAATATGTGATTTATTATTTTTACTTTTATGTCTCAATGCTTAAATATGCATGTGTTAAATCGAAATACAAAAATAATAAATCATATGTTGATTAAGTGGATCTATGTGGTGTAAAGCTTTTTTGTAAGATTTATCATTCAATAAAGAGTGTTGGCCTCATTCGTTTTCACAATATTTCTCAACTCATCTCATCTAATCATTACAATTTTCTTAAATTTCTACATAAACTAAAATAAACAATTCAACTTTTTTAAATCTCAAAATAAAAATAATATTAAAAAAATATATTCTAATAATATTTTATTCAACTTTTAAATTTAATCTCAACCCATTTCATCTCCTCTGCGAAAACAAACCAAGTTTTTTTTTTTAAAGTACTTTCATAACATAATGCGTCAATTTTAATAGTTTGAGATGCAAAGTGCATAACTCCTGTATCACATCAAAGGACTGATCCTAAGGGATTTATGAACATGATCAGCTGGCGAAGGAAGAAGCTGCAAAGAAGCCACTTTATTTTTTATTTTTTAATTTTTACCAAAATCAGGTTATAATTTGATTCTTTTGATAAACAATGTGATGTATGTCTTTTAGCTATCTATGTACCAATTTGGTCGAGGACAGTGGTAGAATTTGAATGTTTTTCAGATTCTTGTCCTGGTAGGGTCTAGAATCTTCTTGAACTCTTCTACCGAAATTAGTTTAGGTTTTTAAGGTCACGAAATGTTCATTTGGATTTTCTATTTAGAAAAGAGAACTGCTAGGTGCAGTTCGTAAAGGCAGTCCCCACGTATGCTACTGTTTGCCATTTGCTAAATGACCAAAATCAATTGCAACCTTCCACGAATAGAATTCGAAATTCAAAAGAGAAATTATTTTGCCGCTACCCAGCCCTGCGTGACCCAGGTTTTTCTGTCACATTCGAGTTCCAGCGTCGTGCTCATCTCCTCCACCACTAGGATCATGCTTAGCTCCTCCACCACCATCAGCCGGTAACGTCGACCCAAATCAAACGAGAAAAATCGAGACCTCTGCCTGCCTTCCATCCCCGATAAGAGACCTCTGCCTACCACTTGAAACCGTCTCCGCCACAACGCCACCACGAACCAGGTAGTTGCTCTGCTCTCACTCTCTTTTCCTCGTTCTGAAGATCCTGACAAACCATGCTCCGCCACCAACCACAACGCCGCCCCCGATAAGAGACCCATACTTGTTTATATGTTTGATAATTAGTTGTTGGTTAAATGTGCTTAGATTTAAATGTCAACCAAGAAAAATAGTAATGTTATTTCTTGAGTTTAATATGAACCGTAAATGAAGGAATGTGGAACATTCAAAGGCTGCCAGTAACTGTTATTTCTTTGATGCAAAACGCACACTGGAAAGGTTGCCAGTAAGGTGTTGAACTCCCCCAGAGGAACATTAGTTAGTGCTGAGTTTCTTGATGTTAGTGTACCAGGAATGTGGAACATTTAAAACTCCCATGAATATTGTCTAGCCCTTGAAGTTTTCCTACAGAAAGAATGCAAAGGAAATTATTCACCAAAAATAAAAAGATGTGTTATATGAAACCTAATCATATGATCAGACTATGATTCTCTTTATTACTAGTGGTTCATGATTAAAGAAGTGTCCGCCTTGTCAAATTAATTTCTAATCTCGAATTGGCTGAAAGTTTGCATAGAGGTAGGATAAGTTGGTGGACAAATTAAAACAAGTATTGGTTTGATTCATAAAATTTATTGCCTCAAAGATTGTCTATAATTCAAAAGAATCATTCAAGATCAATCAAGTCCAAAAGTTAATTCAAAACTCAATTCCACCGCATTATCCATCCCCACATTCATATTATCAAAATCATAAGTCTAGGAGTTTGAAAAGTCAACTTGTCTATTGTGTGGCCAACAAGAAAAGGCCGACGAGAGTCATCCACAAAGGCAATCGAAAAGGTATGAAATATATTTCCAAAAAAAAAAAAAAAAGAAGAAGAAGAAGAAAAATCCGATCTGCGGAATAGAGGGGTAAAGAGAGGTATGTTGAGAGATTTATAATGATTGAGAAGAGATGTTTGTTTTAGAAGTGAGATTGCTCTATTTATTTTGTTTATGTTCATACTTAAGTTCTCTTGTTTTATTTGAATCCTACCTTTTCTTTGTAGCCCTCACCCTAGCCTTATATTACAAGCTTGATAAAGACCTATTGATCCATGGTGATAGTTTTTGTTCTACATTAGTGGAGAGTGATTTGAAAAGCAGGCTTATGGAGTTTTTAGAGATCCATTATTTATTTACTTGTTTGCATAAAACTATCCGGGGAGCTAATGATGAAGTGAGAATGATGGCTATGCATTATTGTTGATGAGCAAATCTTATGACACAATTGCTTGAGCACATTCCAATTGTCAGCTAATAACCGCCATTCAGCTAATACCCTCACCCTCACATGCCTCAAGATGGAATCTCTTAGTACTTTGCATTTTCAAAAGAGCTGAGAAAGCAGAAAAAAAAATTAAATAATACAACTCTATTCCAATATGAAGCACACATTATATGATAAAAAAAGATAAGGGTAATTGAACAAGAACTACTTAATAACAAGAGTGGAATAAAGAAAGGAACTCATAAGTTAGGAAGGTTCTCAACATCTACAATACTCCTTTTATTCTTCATGAGTACATCTACAATACTCATGTTATGCAGGTAAATGATGTTTATAATTATGACAAACTTGACTTAGCTCGGACTTATACAAACTTCAATATTTTTTGCCAATATTCAACTTCACCTAAGTATGTAGCCTACACTTGTATGCGGCGAGTAAGGTCTAGCATGTGAAAAGTACTTGATCCATCACAAAATACAAGAGGTTTTACCAAAAGAGCAAAATAGCAAGAACCTACAGAAGAATATTAACCTCTATTAGTTTCTAAGCATTGCATGTATGTTGGTGATTGGGAACAGAAGAAGTATCATATGGCACCAAGGAAACACCTAGGTAAAAAGTGAATGCAAAACAAGCAATTGAAATTTGCAAGTGCGAAATCTTGAAATTTACTAACTGCTTACGAGCCTATAAAAAAAAATACATACTGCTAAGCAATAACATGCATGAGTACATGGCAAAACTATATGAAATCAGTCAAGGAAACTTCCCAGTTAATTAAACAGGTTTTGTATGCTCTCTTCACTAGCAGATCTTGGACATTCGGTCGAATTGCTTTTGGATCAAAACGTAAATGCTACAAATAAAGGGATTTAGAACTCAAAAGGGAGTTAGAAACACCTCTGGACTATTGTAAAGGAACAATAAAGACCAAAGCAGAAACATAAAAAATAAAAATAAAAAGAAAGCCCAACCTACCAAATAGATTTGCCGTGGGAGTAAGGAAGGAGAACAGGGGAGTGAGTCTTCTTGTATTGGAGGTTGTACCGTCCCTCTGCATTCTTGAAATACTTCTTTAGCCCCTGAGATTGCTCATTCATTACGGATGAAGACGATGTCATGCACCGTGGGCGTCGCTGCCGTCGATGCTGACGTCACCACCCTATTTATGTAGTCGTTGTTCCCGTTGTGCATCATCATCTTGATTCTTTCCGTCTCTCCATTGAGCTCTCCTTGTGTAAAATCTTTCACGCTCTCACATTTCCGTAGCTCTCTCTCTCTCTCCCTGATTCTATTTATTCTTCTCTTCTAAGTCACTATATTTTTCTCTCTACAGAGTATATTTATAAGTATATAAAACGGCAGCATAGACATGAAATCAAGAATCCAACGCATGTTCTCTATAGTTAGGCTTTGAATTTTCTAGCTGTTAGTTTTAAAATTTAAATTCTCTACACATGTATTCGTTTATGTTTATAATTTTATTGGCGTTAATATGCTAGTAATTCTAAGCCGAGCATGGAACCCTAAGCCATTATTGCCTCTCACAAGACTATGTGGCCTACAACCAATACCTCGTCTAATTTATCACCACTTTAGAGAGCTGAAAATTAATGTTAGTGGCTAGAGATCATCATACGAATAAATAAAAATAACGAGAGCAAGTGTAAAGCCCATCAAAGACTAATAGAATATGAAAGCTCGTTTTAATAGGAAGAAATGGGGAAAGAGAGAGTTTGCCAATGACAAGGCTTGTTAGGATAAAAAAATGAATATGAGACATAAAGTTGGAAGACAAGATATAAATTAACGAGAATAGACGCAAGAAAAATGCTAGTTGAACCGATAAAATTAACCGATAAAAATGATTGATTGAGTTTGTTATTTTATTTTTATTTTTGAATCTTACTTAATGATTAAGGAAGTTAATATTAGTGAATTGATATTTTTTATTATTTTTTAAAAATATTTAAAATATTTGTGCAAAAAATTATTAAAAGAAAATAAGAAAAAAATAAAAAAAATACATTTACATTGCATCGATTCACTTTATTTGTTAACCATCGGTACCACTAGCATTGTCCTAGACGTAAAGAAGGAGTAGAGGCAACAAAGAGAGGGATCTACTTCCATTGAGGTTTGGAGGGACTACTGGACAGAAAGGGAGGGAACCAGAGAGTTTCTATTTTACTTTCTAGGAGCTGAGTGATTGTAGAAAGTTTAGTGAGAATAAAGAGCTTGTATTCAACTATGTTTATAGTGAATTTTACACTCAAAATCCTTAGACATAGGTCTCAATATCGAATTATGTAAATATATATGTTCTTAATTTTCAGCCATATATCATTAAACAAATCATGAGGAAACATTCTAAGTATATCTGTGATACTCCATATGATATGAATAAGAGTAAGTGGTGTATGGGATCCCACATTGTTTGGGAATGAGAAGTTCTTGCTCTTTATAATGTTCCAATAGGGCTCCAATTGCATCATTGACTAGTCCTTTTGGAGTATAAGCCATGTGGTTTAGGTCTTCTATTGAGACGTTACAAGTGGTATCAGAGCCGATCACAACCAGAAATGTGAGACTTGAGCAGTGTCACCTACAATGAACAAGCCCGATGAGGACGTCGGGAATTTCAGGGGGTAGATTGTGATACCCCATATGATATGGATAAGGGTAGGTAGTGTATGGAATTCCACATTGTTTGGGAATGAGAAGTTCTTGCTCTTTATAAGGTTTCAATGAAGCTCCAATTGTATCATTGACTAGTCATTTTGAAGTATAGGCCATGTGGTTTGGGCCTTTCATTGGGGCATTACAAATAGTATCAGAACCACCCCACGTCTAAGGCCATGTTGCTACGATTGCAATCGTGCGGCATAGGGGTGATGCCGGCATAGCAGTGTTCGTTCGGAGCTAGAAAAAAGACCTAGCACACAGCCAGCTCATGTGAGCATTGGGACCGCCATGGATGTCGGCTATGGAGCGTGGTGGTTGTTACTATCCCACATCGAGTAAATATGGAATTAGTTAATGGTTTATAAGCCCCTAAGCACCCTTCCCTTGTAAGCTAGTTTTCAAGGGTGAGTTCTACCTAGTGTAACAAATGGTATCAGAATGTATCCCAACCAGAAATGTGGGACTTGAGCCGTGTCACCTACAATAGACAGGCCCGATGAGGACATCGAGAATTTAAGGAGAGTAGATTGTGATACCTCATATGATATGGATAAGGGTAAGCGGTGTATGGGATCCCACGTTGCTTGGGAAGGAGAAATTCTAGTTTTTTATAAGGTTCCAATGGGGCTCCAATTGCATCATTGACAAGTCCTTTTAGAGTATAAGCCATGTGATTTGAGTCTTCCATTGGGGCGTTACAATACCACCACCAAGAATCACCACATGAGAGGAAATGCCTCAGTTTTAATCTCACCACCTCAATTCGATATTGGGAAAATTGTACTGATACCTCCAAACTGTATCATCCTTTCGGCCATGAGACATCCAAACCATCGGGTTTTAGTACTCAACATTCAACACCTCTAATTTTATAGTAAAATGGATTAAAAAAAAGCCACATGTTATACCTTGAAATATCAATTGAAGCAAAATTATTTAAATAAAAAATGGCATGTAAAAGCCACCTTACCTACTCTTCATCTATCTTAGCATTAAAATTTGACAAACATGAAAGGATGGAATGGGAGTACTAATTAAACATTTGTGTTAATATTTTAAATATAATATTGTGCAATTGACGATTGATAGGTAGGGAAATTAAGCACAATTTTTTTCTATTCTTCCGCAAGATTTTCCAACTCGAAAGATGAAGTACAATCCTCTATAAGATGGTTTCCATTCTTATACATTTAATGCTAATTCCACTATAAGATTAAGTACAATCCACTATAAGTGTAAGGTCCCCTCAAAATTTAAGGTGTGCTGATCCTTGCACTCAGATTACGTCAATTCCCTCTGCCCCTAAAAGAATCCGACTCCGACAGATATTGGGCCTGATAAAACTAATATAAGTCCGGATCAAGACGTTGAACCTCCTATGTCTTTAACCAACAACCCTTATTGATAATTACTACCTAAGTTGTTTAGATAAAGACTGCCAAATGTCCTAGTCTTATTCAATACTACTTACTTCATGAGTCCTCCTTGCACTCAGACTATGTCAATTCCCTCTGCCTCGAAAGATTCTGACTCTAACGGATGTTGGGCCTAAAAAAACTCATATAAGTCCAAATCAAGACGTTCAACTTCCTCCATCTTTAACCAACAACAATCAGATAGTGGCCTATTCTTCCATTTGACAAGGAACTTATGGTACCCTCCTCTCAGGATGGACACTACATGATCATCTAAGATTGCCTCAATGGCTTCACGTGGCTTGCAAGTCCTGGGTAGCGAGGTAGTGGTAGTATCCTCAATTTTCATGGTATCATCTCCTAGGTACACAGTCAAGTCTTCCACATTAAAAATGGGACTAAACTGCACTTCTGCAGGTAGCTCTAGTAGACAAGCATTTGGACCGAAACAACACAGAATTTTGAAAGGTCCAGCTTTGTGAGAATGCAGCTTGGTTAGTGCTCCTTGTGGAAACCTCTCAGGCCGAACATGTGTGAGCAAAGTCTCCAGGTTGAAACTCAACGTGCCTGCAATGGGTATCAGCATGTTGTTTGTGTGCCGCATTGCTACGAGCTATGTGGTTATGTACCTCTTGATGGATTTCCTGCAGGTGCCTACAAAAATCAGTAGCCCCTTCACTAACTCTATGTGGTAAAGGCAGTAAAACATGATATAACAGTGCTATTGGCTTAAGTCCTATGACTACTTCAAATGGCAAGCGACTTGTGCTGCGATTAACGGAGTTATTGTAGGCAAACTCGGCGTGTGGAATGAGGAGGTCTCGAGTCACACCATGATCGGCAAAGAGACAACGTAACAAGTTGCCCAAACTTTCGTTGACCGACTCCGTTTGCCCATTGGTCTAGGGATGGAAGGCTCTAGGAAACTGAAGTTTCGTTCCCATTTTTGCCTATAATGTTTTCTAGAAGTAACTAACGAAATTAACGTCACGGTTTGAAGTGATAGTTTTTGGTAGACCATGCAAACGCACCACTTCGACGAAAAACATGGTAACTTAGGAGGCATTGTACATTCCGCTGTAGGGGAGGAAATGAGCCATTTTGGAGAAACAGTCGACAACCAAAAAAATAGAGTCATGTGCTCGTATGGTTCGAGGAAGGCCAATATGAAGTCCATACTGAAATCCTCCCATGGTTGAGCCGGTACTGATAGAGGGGTGTACAAACCTTTGTTTTGCCTCTGGCCCCTGGATAGTTGGCATGTTCGGCAGCATTCTACTGTCCGTTGGACATCTCATTTTAGGCTTGGCCACCAGAACTTGTCCTCAACAAGCTAGATGGTTTTATCATAGGCAAAGTGACCTGTGATATCTCCTGAATGTAATTCACAAGTAATGAAAGCTTGAACGCTTGTATCGGGTAGGCATATCCAATTATAGAAGAAGAGGAACCCATTGGCAAGGGTGAAGTCAGCATGCTGAGTTGAGGGCCTTGTTTGCAAAACCGCATATATGGGGCCAAGCTTGGGGTCAGCACTGTACTATGCTTTGATGGAGCCAAGCACAATTGTTGTCACTGTGAGGGTGGTAAGTAGAGCGGTCTTGCGGTTGAGGGCGTTGGCTACTCTGTTTTCAAATTCTGCTGTGTTTGAGAATAAAAGAAAATTGTT
Organism: Juglans microcarpa x Juglans regia; assembly: GCF_004785595.1. Classification (NCBI taxonomy): domain Eukaryota; kingdom Viridiplantae; phylum Streptophyta; class Magnoliopsida; order Fagales; family Juglandaceae; genus Juglans; species Juglans microcarpa x Juglans regia. The sequence continues at coordinate 20,717,116 of NC_054601.1, read as the reverse complement.
GAAGAAAATCTACCTGACGAGCAGGCTTAGCATTCAAGTGCTTCTAAGATTGGAGGTGCTGAAGTGAATCATGATCAGTGTAAAGGACAAATTCTCGGTGGATGAGGTAGTGTCTCTAGTGGCGTAGAGATTGCACAAGTGCATAAAATTCTAAGTCATAGGCCGAATAGCGACGTCGTATCTTATTAAGTTTCTCGCTAAAGAAGGCAATGGGATGGCCCTGCTGACTGAGTACTCCTCCAATGCCTGCTTTAGACGCATCGCAGGCGACTTCAAAGGGTTACTGGAAATTGGACAATCAAAGAACAAAGGCCTCGGTAAGGTGTTGTTTGATCATTCGGAATACCCGTTCTGCTGCTGGGGACCACACAAAGGATCCATTTTTGGTGCACTTGGTAATCGGTGCCATGATGCTGCTAAAGTTTCTGATGAAGCATCGGTAAAACAAGGCAAGACCATGGAAGCTACGGGCTTCATCTACATTGGTGGGAGTGGGCCAATCTCGGACAGCTTGCACTTTAGAAGTGTCAGTGGAAACCCCTTGATCAGAGATGAAAAACCTGAGGAACACCACTAAGTTCTTGGAAAAGGTGCACTTCTTCGAGTGTATACAAAAACTTTCGAAGCGGAGGACTTGTAGTACCTGGCAAAGATGGTCCAAGTGGGCGGGGTAGTCGTGGCTAAACACAAGAATGTCGTGTAAATATACTACAAGAAATTTGTTGATGAATGGGCATAGAATTTGCATCATCACTCACATGAATGTACTAGGGGCATTCTTAAGCCCAAATGGCATCACTAGCCACTCAAAAAGTCCCTCCTTTGTCTTGAAAGCAGTCTCCATTCATCTCCGGGACATAGTCGAATTTGATGGTAGCCACTCCATAAGTCAATCTTAGAAAAAACATGTGCACCATGCAATACGTCCAGCATATCATCTAAGCTAGGAATAGGTAAGTGATATTTTATCGTGATTTAATTGATAGCACGACTATTAATTCACATTCACCAGCTGTTGTCCTTCTTGGGTGTGAGCAGAGTAGGTATTACGCAAGGGCTGAGGCTCTCGTGAATAAATCTTTTGTCAAGTAAGCTTTGGACTTGTCGTTGAAGCTCCTTCATGTGTTTGGTTGGGCTCATCCTATATGCGGGCAAGTTTGGCAAGATTGCCCCGGGATTATATCCACAGCATGCTGGGTGTCTCTCATGGGTGGAAGGGACTAAGGTAGCTTGTCCGAGGAGATATTCGAAAAACTCCTCTAAGAGCCCGTTTATCTCTGGTAGCAATGAGTCCATTGTTGGCGGTGGGGTAGTTGTCTTGTCAATTAACACAAAAATGTGCCCACAGTCATGGCTTGCTTGAGAGAAGCTCCGTAGTGCCAATATTCAGTCTTCATGAGAGGGATAGTCAAAGTTGTGAATCTTCATGGGTTGTAGAACTACTTTCCTATTACCAAACAAAAAGGAGTATGTGTTCTTGAAGCTGTCATATTTGACTCACCTGTTGTAAAGACAGGGTCGTCCCAATAACAAATGGCAAGCTCTTATAGGAATCACATCACAGGGTAAGGTATCGACATAGTGCTGCCCGAGAGAGAAGGTGATCAGGCATTGATGCTTCACGAGAATAGAGGTGTTCTTGACCTAGTTTAGTTTGTATGGTTGAGAATGTTTTTCCATTAGAAGTTTAAGCTTCTAAACGATTTCTTGGGAGATCACGTTCATTCCACTACCGTTGTCAATAATAAGATTCAAGGAGTTTCCTTAATGCTCCACTCGAGTATGGAATATGTTGTTGCACAGCCAATCATTGCCAGTGGGATCTTCCTTCTTCTACCCCGTTGGTACTTGTCAGATCACACAAACAACCAATTTAGATCCTTCCAGTACTTCCTTAGGCTCGGTAGCCTTGATGTCCTCATCGATATCAGAAGTTAGTAGTTACTTTATCCTCTCCAATCACGAGTTGGTTTTCGTACGACAAGGCCAGCCTTTGTTCTTTCATGGGGCATACTACTGCGAGTGTCCGTGCCCTCCACACTTGTAACATTCCTTAGGCTTACTCCTTCCCACATCACATTCTAGGATTCCCTTTGTTGGTGTTGCTGGTGTCTTGTGCCAGGTCCTATCAATTGGTGATGCTTGGCTCCTCTGGTTTGGGCTTCCTTTTTGTGCAAGGATTGTTTAGCTGGTAGCGGTCTTTCAAGGGGTGAGAATTCTGTATTGTTGCTCCAGTCGGAGTGCTAGCTGATAAGCTTCTTTGATGCTTGTCAAACGGACGGTAAGCAGTTCTTTCCGAATGTCATCTCTTAGGCCCGCCTTATAGCATGCAATAGATCGTCGCCCTGTTTTAGATATGTGTTAAGAATTAATTAACCAGAGAGATTGAGTGAAAGAAAAGGAGAAAATGGATTCTCATTCATAAATTGTACATTCTACAATGGCCCTTTACATTGTTGCTATATATACATATACATAGCTACTTGGAGCCACTATGCCTAGAAAGAATAAAAACAATATAAGCTCCTAGAGAATTACAAAAAGCAGAATAACCAACTCTGCTACATGGTACATGTGAGTCACTGTTAGCAACCACTATTTCAGTCCTAAAGTGTCAACCTTCACTACATGTGGCTAGGTGCAGGAGCAATCGTGGGTGGTGGCCTCTGTAGCTGAGTAGCCAGTGCATTTCCTTAGTGCTCCAATGTCCTCTGTTGTAGGGGAATCAGTGCTTGATTCTTTGGTGTGCAATTCTTGAGACTCCCCCTCAAGATGTGCATGTATGTTAAGGATGCCTATCTTGGATAATAACAAGTAGAAAGGTGGTGTTGTTAGGGCCTTAGTAAGTATATCTGGTAGTTGAAATTTTGAATACACATGCACTGGTTTAATAACACTTGCCTACACCTTTTCTCGAACAAAATGACAGTTCCATTCTACATGTTTTGTTCTCTCATAGAATATGGGATTCATGGTGAGGTGTATTGCAGATTGGTTATCACAATACAACAAGGCAGGTTGTGGATGGTCAATGTTGAAATCCTCCAAGAGACCCTTCAGCCAAATGATTTCACAGCTTGTGTGTGCCAATGCCCTATATTTTGCCTCAGTAGATGACCTTGACACCATCACTTGTTTCTTTGATTTCCAACTAATCAAAGAGTCACCAATGAATATGCAAAAACCAGTTGTAGATCTTCTGGTTTCAGGGCAGGCTGCCCAATCTGAGTCACTGTATCCTTTAAGATGCAAAGAGGATTTTGAAGAGAAGAAGATTCCTTGACCAACTGAGCCTTTAAGATACTTAAGTATCCTATGAGCCATAAGGAGATGAGTGTGAGTGGGTTTATCCATGAATTGGCTAAGAATACCAATAGAATAAGTAATATCAGGCCTTATGCTGCTTAAATAGATAAGTTTTCCTATCAATCTACGATAGCTAGTGGCATCTGAGAGGCACTCACCAGAAGAGTGTGTTAGCTTGTGATTTGGTTCCATTGGAGTAGTCACCACTTTATTCCCAAGCAACCTAGCACTTTCAATGATCTCCAAAGCATATTTCCTTTGGCAAATATGAATTCCATTCTTTGATCTTGCAACCTCTAATCCCAAAAAGTATTTAAGCATTCCCAAGTCTCGAATTTTAAATTGATCATAGAGATAAGCCTTCATAGAGTCAATTGCAGTTAAACTACTAGTTCCTAAGATGATATCATTAACATACACCAAAAGGGCAACAAAACCATCATTATTACTTCTAGTAAATAATGAATAATCTGATTTTGAATGACAAAAACCAGAAGCAACAAGTGAGGCAGTGAATTTCTCATTTCATTGCCTTGATGCTTGTTTCAAGTCATACAAGGACTTATCAAGCTTACATACCAACTTCTTTCCTTCAAGTTGAGACTCCTCTTTAAGCTGAAATTCAGATGGTAACTCTATGTAGATCTCCTCATCGAGATCACCATGTAGAAAAGTATTATGAACATCTAATTGTTCTAAATGCCAGTTATGAATTGAGGCAAGGGCAAAGAATAACCTGAACGTTGACATCTTAGCTACACGACTAAAAGTTTCTTAATAATCAAAGCCCTCACATTGAGTATACCCGTTAGCCACTAATCTTGCCTTGTGTTTGTCCACAATGCCATCTGATCTTAACTTGACTTTGAACACATATTTGTAGCCTATTGCTTTCTTGCCAGCAAGGAGGTGAGTGACTGACCAAGTTCCATTATTTTCAAGGGAAGCAAGTTCTTCAGTGATGGCAGTATGCCAATGTTCATGCACAACAGCTTCTTCATAATTCCTTGGTTCAGATATGAGAGTTAGAGATAAGGCATAGTTTTGATGAGATGGAGATAGCATTGAGTAGGAGAGTGTTTTCTGTAAAGGGTGGGCAGTGGAATAGGTAGAGAGGGAATGACTGGAAATAGAGGAGACTAGTTGGCAGTGGTACTCATGTATGAGGGTTGGTAGGTAATTCTATCTGATCTCCTAAGTTGTAAAGATGGAGAATGTGTAGGTGAAGCAGGAGACAATTGAGGAAGAGGGTCTGAGCTATTTGGTTCAAGAGGAGAAGGTGAAGAGATAGGAGTGGATGGAGGTGTAGTGATGTTTGTATTTTCAGGAGATGAGGAAGAAGAGAGTTAAGGTTCTGTCCTATCTAAAGGAGAGGGTGAGGGGTGGTGAGGGGTAAGGAATGAAATCAGGGAAGGCTAGGGGTAAGGTAAGATTTGAATTGAGGGTGGAGGAAGGCTGAGGAGTTGTTGTTGCAAAGGGAAATTCAGTTTCTATGAAGATGACATCTCGAGATACAAAGTTGTTATGAGTAGTGAGATCATACAACTTATACCCTTTGATCCCTACAGGGTATCCAATGAAAACACATTTCTTGGATCTAGGATCAAGTTTTGTTCTGTCCCTTTTGAGTGTGGAGACACGTGCCGGCCCTTTTATGGTCAGTGGAAAATCATACAACGTCATACAACATCATGTAAGCCCTAAAGGTTTCCAGGTGCTCAAGAGGGTTCCTTCTTCTGTCATATATCTCCATAGCAGGGACCCTAAACTTCGGTGGTAAGGGCACCGCCATCACCTCTTCTGTATAGGGCAGACTAGTGCTTATGAGCAACTGGTCCACTGTTGACGATATACCCACCTTCATCGCTATCTCCTCATATTTTCCTTTAAAGTTGTGGAGCTCGTCTTGCAAATTCTTCTGCTCCTCATCTTTATTTGGTCCAGCTTGCGTGTTTTGAGACCCCGAGGTTTTCTAAGTTCCTCATTTTCCTTGCGAAGTGTTTGTACTTCGCCAGTCAATTTTGTTACCCACTCCTCCATAGTTTTCAACCTTACTTCCATGGCATCTTCCATATTTCTCCTCAATTGTTCGAAACGAGTTGTTGTAGGCATGAGAAAGACATGCAATATCTATCACGATCTTTTAAAAGGATCCCACAGACGAAACCACTATTAATGTCGTGTTTCGCACACCTTTGACATAAGGGAAGTCTAGCTTAACTCCTCTGGGTCCTTTGTCTATGTTGCTCCCCATCAGGTTCTGCATTATGGTTTGGTTCTTGTTGCTGTTGTTGTTCATGGTTGGGGTGTTGAGTCTGATTTGCTAAAATTGTTCTTAGCATATCAGACATTTGATGCATCTACTCCCTCATGTCGTGAGTGGTTTGATCATGTTGAAGTAGCATACCTTCTTCTTGTTGTTGTTTGGTGCAGATATTCTCAGTCATTAGAAACGTTAGGCTCTAGATACCACTTGTAATGACTCTTTTAATTCTATGTTGTATAATGGCTGTAGCGAATGTGAGATTGTAAGAATTTGTAATGGAACATGAGTGAAGATAAATTGTTTGTAAAATTGCTTTAAATAGTTGAATGGAGAAAAGAAGGATATAAGGTTCTTCGAGCGCCCCTTAAACCTCCAAAAGCTTTCTATTGAAATTTGATAATTGTTCATATGCCTTTTTCTTGTGAATTGTCTGATTCTAATACCCACGCAGGGGTAATTACCCAAAGCAATGACATATGGACACTTGTCCTAACTCTAACAGAAATAAAGCAAGGAAATTCTCTACAAGGTTCTAGAACATTTAAAAGAAAGGAACAACAAAACGTTGCACTTTAACAATGGAGAAAACGCTGCACTTTGGAATAATTAAAACGTGCTTGTGTCTTCATGAAACAGCGCTGCTCCTTACTGCTACTGCGCGTTTTGATGCATCAACCTTGGTGGAACGCTGCGTTTTGGAATGGCTTCTTGACTCAACTATCTTTCCAAACACTTAACTCCCGAAGTCCCTAGTTGTGTCTTCCATCATGTCTTCACGTATCTGCGAACCCTAGCCCTCTCGGTGCTCCTTCTCTCTTCTCCATGGGGCCATAACACTTTTTCATTTAAATGGACCAGATGACATGCGAAGTGGAGGGAGGGTTGTGGTTTATGGAGTCAAGTTTCTGCTGCCACTGCTACGTTTCTACCTTCTCGATAAGCTATAGAATCCAAGAATTAAGAGTTCTAGAGAGAGAACTCCAAGTTTAACATCGAAAAATGCCTGATTTCGATAGAGATTAGATGATTAGAGATGCGGTTTTCATGTGATAATTGAGGCGGGGTGAGACTAAGAAGGGCTTTCTGGATTCTAGACCGTTGGGCGAGTACTGGAACTTAAAAATAGAGGGTTTTTCAAATTCTAGATGCACAAATAGGAAAGAATGCACTTAAGTGGTAACAGAAAGGAATGAAGCTAGTTAAATAAATAAAATTATAAAATTTAATAAAGAGATAATTTTGAACTCGGGGAGTATAGAAAATAATTCAGAAATAATAGATATGTCAAAAGCTTTACAGTACTCAATGAAAAAAGTTCGAATATGTTCTAAATACTGTTTGTACCATTTTAACATGTTGAAAGGAAATGAGCAAAGAAGCTTAGTTACTGGATGACTCACGAAATTCTATAAACCACACTATCATACCACTTTCATTTCACTATATAAAATGTAATACATTTATCACTATTAAACGATCCTTTACTGGATACATTACTCAATAGCTATGATATTACCTTGGGAGTTGGGGTGGGTGTGGCCTTTGATATATAGGGTCAGGGAAGGAGTCGTCTCGCGGGCCATCCACAGTACATCCTTGGGAGGTTTCAAACGCCAATCTTGGGTTGGAGGGTGGTTGCGCAGCTGAGCCGAACACTACTTCCTTGTGCTGGTTGCCTTTGGTCGGAGTTTTGTGGGGTTTGTTGGCCTAATACTGATTCCACCGCAATATATGCGTGGTCTTTGAGAGCTCAAAACTAATTTGTGGCAGATTTCTGTAGTTACATTTCTAAAGGATACAATTAAAGAGGCTTTCAAAGGTAAGAAGTAAACAAAATCATTAAAGATAAAGAGAAATGCTAAAAGGGTAGGCAAAAATTTCATAATCAAGGCATTTCAACATCAATGACAACACTTTCTAGTTAAAAATTTTAAGTAAATATGAAAACACAGTATTAATTTAGAAAGATAAACCAATTGATGACTTTCGAATGTACAAGGCAAATAATTGGCCCTTCATTGGGCTTGCCTAACTACTAACGAACAAAACGAGGCCGAGAAACCCGAATAAAATCGTTTCTCAAAGCATGAAAAATCAAGCCATTGTACTCTCGACGTATTCCATTGCCTTCCTTCTCACAGACTCCATTCTTTCTTCATCGCCTTTAGACTCCTCGAACTTGAGATACTTCTTAAATAAGAACTGCAAATCAAGACAACATGTAAGAACACCATATAAAAGAAAAAGGTATATTGATTATTTTAAACTTGAAACGATAATAAATAACTTGTGCACTTTTTTTTTTCTTTTGCTGAATATATTTAATTTGTACACACTTTCATCTTTTTTGGCGCTAGGCTCAAACTGATTGCCCTCTCAAAGAGGGCACGTATCACATCCACATCTCCAAGTCGAATCTCCTGCAAGTATGACACGAATGTAAGTAAACTATACGACAGCCAAACAATATTTAAGGGATAATAAAAATGGATTTTACTTGATCGAGATAAACGCTCCACAAATATGTTTTTGTTGGGTACTCCCGCAGAATTCCTTCGAACATGGATCTTCCTCTATCAGGAACCCCACATTTGAATTCAAGGATAGCAGTCTGTGAGATGAACTTGATATGTTTATGGCGGGGAAGACTTAATAAAGCACGATTTACAACAGGCTGAACCACATCCTGCTGTTGCTTCAACATCCTTTGCACACGTCTTAACCAAACCTGAACAAAGATAGTAGAACTTAAATATTTTGTTAAAGGACAGAATGATTGTAGGAACTAGGAAAATGATGAAAGTACCTTGCATGAATGCTTGAACTTCTTGGTCATTTTGTCAAGAAGCTCATCGGCCAATTTATGTTGCTCAGTCCTCTCATACATTCCCAGGAGTGCCATATGGACCTTTTTCGGATCGTTGTACTGCAAAGCTCTTTGGAATACGTTTGTAACAGCCGCCTGAAGAAGCACACTAATTAATAAAACAATACGCAAGCCAGAACAACAATGAAAGCAAGAAAAAAACAAAAAAGTGGCTATATCACTCCTCTTTTTCTAGTACCTGTGGAGGATTTCCGTACTCATTTTCCAAATTAAAATAAGCCACCCAAATATTAAGCTTCTCGTTCTCTTCTCGGATATTAATTGTGTTCAAAGCCCTATAAAAAGCAAAAAGCAACATCATAGTCAAAGTGTATGTAAAAGTAAAGAGTGATATAGCCACAAAGAGATTACACAAAAGTAATCTCATAAATAGACGTGGCTTAATATGATCCGTTAGATCTGTTTTACAATAAAAGTAACTTTACAATCTGACAAACCACATTAAGCCACATCAGTTTGTGAGATTACTTTGTGTAATCACTTTGTGGCTTAAGAGTATTTCTCAAAAGTAAAACACCTACGCAGAAAGCACAATATTCAACCATGCACTGCCAGAAATAGCTGCTTTGCTAATTAGGTTTATCTTGTATATTCAACTATTATCTAGCCACTCCTTTTTCCTCGAGGGGAGAGGGAAGGTTGAGGGAAGGGGAAAAAGAGGAACGGGAAAATCGCTCCCCCATCAAAAAATTTTAAGTGGCTTGAATAAATTCTTAGAAAATAATGATAGCCACTTTGCATCAAAAGATCAAATAAAAAAATGATATGACTGGCTCTCGAAAGGTGAGAGGCTTTCACAAAGATGTATGAGAAAGGGAGAGCCTAAGATCAGGCCAAAAGGCGTAGTCGATGGACAACAGTTGAATATTCCTGTACCGCCCCTGTTGGTCCCGAGGGACAGAGGAGACTAGGTTTCGATCTTATATCACCCTTCAATTCGAATTAGCAAAAGCAATATCTTTTGTTTTTAACTCAAAAGCTCCCAATATCTGAGCAAAGAAGTTAGATGCCAGAAAAAGTACTTCGATGAAAAATAACTGTTGAAATAATTCAGTTAAAAACTGTGCCTAACTTTCTTGGGAAAAATCCTGTTAGCCTGCCTATCTTTGACATTCTACCAAAGTTCCTCACGGTATTTGGTAGGGTAAGCAAGAAAATTTTCTTATCTCAGTTCATGCTACAAAAAATAACTATTTAAAAAGATACTTATTACTACTATTATTTATTAGAGGCTAAGTCTGGGTCAAAACAAGAAAGTGCCATAAAAGCTAGAGCCCCTAAGCAAACAAATTTACTTTTTGTGTATTTAGGAAGCAGTTCCAATGAAAGAAAACTTGTAGTTAGTGGCTAATGTGCAAAATAACTAATAGATAAATGGGAGTCTCATGAACCAGGACGTTCCATTTCATAACACAGGTCTATTCCAATTAAACACAGCAGAAGCAACTTATTCCATCTGGTCACGTGGCAGACCCATTATAACAGCTTAACAGGAAAATTCCCATAAGATAACTTTTGACCTTTTTTTAGTTTGGTGACGCGGTGGGAGGAAAGTGGGGGTGTCTATGGTCAACGTGGGAGAGGAGGGTCGGTAACTCCAAGAGTGGAGATAGAGCAAGTTCCCATATGAGGGAAGTGGCCAGAAGCAAAAAGTAACATGCAAATAGCTCAAAGAATACCTTTCAGCAATAGAACGGGCTTTCTCAACATCAGCCATAGAGAGCATGAAAGCCATGTACTTTATCCATACAAAACTGCAATTAGGAGAGCTTCTAACCAGTTTTTCAAATTCATCAGCAGTTCTTGGTATATCATTCTCCACTAGTCTTTCCTCAGCAGCCCTAATTTCTTGCTCCCTGCTCAGGTTAGTTTCCAAGTTAAAACTGAATAAAAACTTAAAAAGAAGAAGATAGAACTAGCCCTTAAAAACAAAATGACCAGGAATTTCCTGGACAATTGTGAAAACTGAAATGACCTCTCTTTCTTTGCCTTTTTCTTTGCCTGTCTCTTGTTCTTTTCATGTACAGTGGCTGCCTCATCAATATTCTCTTGGTCTTGACCGACTAAATTATCAATATTGGATTGATCTATGTCATCAAGACTGACCTCAAGTGGTGGAATGGAAGCCCTTGATCCTGCTTGTGCAAGAATTGGGCAATCTCCATTTTCATCTTCAGTATCCATACTTTGAGTCCCAAGCAAACTACTACCAGGAGATGTTAATAAAGTAGTAAAACCATTATCTCTAATGGCTTCATCAGGTTCTTGTTGTGAGGGTAGTTGAAAATCAATACCGTCACCAATATAGGAACCTTTCATTCCAAGAGAGATGCGGCATCTTTGTTCATCCACCTAAAACAGAAGAAAATCAATAAGAAACCACTGAACAAGAAACAAAAACTCACAATGATCTTGGTGAATACCATATCCTTCAGTTGATCTTGGTGAATAATCATTGTTAGTATCCACCAATCAAAACTAACAATGATTCAAAGATGATCTAAAGTTTTGAATCTTATATTTTCCAGTGAGAGGTAAAAGTTAAAATGCCAGTGGGAGTGTAACTCTCAACGATTCTTCATAAACAATATGATTACCTTTAATATCTTCACTGTCACTCTCTCCCCTGCTCTGTATTTAGTTTCTATGCTTTCAACATGATCATCGGAAAGCTCTGACACATGGCATAATCCAACCTAGGCAAGAAAAGAGCACAAATACAAATAAATTCCAAGGTCACAATGCATACATGGCAATGCAAGGTAAAATCATTGACACAAAACCAAGTATTTTTCAATTAAAAAATCAACAACAGTGCATAGAACTTCTGTGTAATTTTATAACTAAAGAGATCCCACACCATCCAGCTGAAATAATCCCGATTTAAAAAAACAGGTTACTTTTAAGCATCAATTTGGGAAGTGGATCACGCCTGGGAATTTCCAGGCTCAAAAAACTGATTTTTAATCACCTAACTTCAAGTACATTTTTACAAGACTTCGATTGAATAACTTATTCCTTACCAAGTTCGTGTCGTCAATTGTGATGAACAAGCCATATGATTCCACCCGCTTAATTCTGCCAGACATAATATTTCCAATACGCAGAGTTCTCAAAGCATCAATTTCAGATTTTGAAGAGCTGCTTCTGCCCAATGTCTTCAATGTCACTTCAACTCGCTTTGATAAAGGCTCCACAGACAACACCCTACACTCAAGCTTTCTTAGTTCATTGCTATATTTCTACCTCTACATATCACTTCAACCAACAAGTAAAAAGATAAATGAGACTTGCCTGCCAGTCAAAAGTTTTCCAACAGGGAATTCTTTCTCAGGGTTCTCAACATATCCATCAGATAAGTTTGAGAGAAGGATTTTGGCATCAATCTTCCGAGAAAGCCAAATGAAACATCCTTTAGATGTAACATTCTTAACATAACCCTATCAAACACAACTAAATAAGCTGATATAAAAATGAAGCAATATTACGTCATTGGAACATGAACTACTATACATGAACAAAGAAAATCAGAGGAAGCATTTTTTGATAATTGAAAAGAATAAAAAACTGAGCAAGAATTGAAAAGGTGCACGTTGAATATCTTTTAGTGAATGTTCCACTTGCCTACTCAATACCAGTTCTCTCAGAAAGACTGGCTACGACTAAAGATAATGGAGACACAGAGTTTCTCTAAAAAGGGAAATTGTTTTTTGTATCACAAAAAGCTCCCCCCTCAAAAGCCCCCACTACACCCCCCCCCCCCCCAAAAAAAAAAAAGCAGCTGCTGTTTTGCCCATGGTAGTGTCCTGCATGCATGACATTAATCATGGTCACTGCAATCTCTCACTTGATGTAGTAAGTAAAAAAAGAGCGAAAATAGACTACGAGGGAAGAGAAATATAAGCAATTACATCCAGGAGAGCCTAGGATGATAATATAAAAGTACCTGTACAACAATATTAGGATGTAGTTCCTCCATCTTCTCAACACGTTTGGAATGAGGCTGCCTGTAAATCATAAAAGAATACTGTGTTCAGATAAACAATTAAATAAAGAAAACTGCAGATGAAACGAATTTTTAATATCTTGGATACCATTAAAGTTCTAAGCAGATAGTTTCCGTAATTTACTGAACCTAATATTTTTTTGTTTTGCAATATTATTCCTCTAGCCGAATAATTTTTTTTTATATAAGTAATAAGAAGTTTTATTAAATCAAGTAAATAGGCATAGCCCAAGTACACATGAAATATACAAGAGAAAACACCTAAATGCAAGCTAGGAAGTAGTAGAAGCTAAAATACAACCATGAAAATTTATCCCCATTCAGAACAAGAACATATTCACCCAAAGACATAAAGTTCAAAAGAAAAACTCTCTAATTCCTCCCAACAACCGTTCTCTATCTTCAAAACACCGCCCATTCCTTTCCAACTGTAAGCACCACATCAGGCATAAATGAATCATCTTCCAAATAGCAGCAATACAATGACTACCCTTAATGCCTTTCCAACAAGCCAAAAGATCCACCACCCTCTTAAGGCATCACCCAAGCAATGCCCGTCCTGCCAAAAATCTCATCCGAATAATTTAGAGACAGGTTTTTGGTTCATATAAATTTAGTCCCTCGATTCTAACTTCATCCCTGATAACTCCATCCTTCCTTGGAAGTGGTTTGCATGTTAAAGAGTAGCTTAAAATTAGCAATAAAAGTTGGTCATAATTCAAACCCATCCAGCAATGTCTACACACTTTGCATGCACGTTTACGAGGCTTGTAACTCTCTATTACCAGCAAGTTGTAAATTGAATATAACATTAAATGGAAAAGAAGAAACAAAAAGCTTATTTTCTGAAGAAACAATATTGCCTAACCATTCATAAATTCTGTCCTTAAAAAACAAGAATTTAAACTTCCAATTTTTATCAGATTAGCAATCCTCACTACTTACTGTATGTTGCAGATTTCAGCAGAAGACTCAGTAAGCATGCCATCTAAAGAAGAACGTAATGATAAATCAACTTGAATGGTGCCCTTGACAGAGCGGCTGACTTCCAGCACTTTGCATCTGACAAATTGCCCTTCGTAATATCCAGATAATGGGTCAGGCACCCATGAGTCTCTAAGCTCCGTAAAATGTACTCTACCATACAGTTGAGGACAAATCTGCACGAGCAATCCACCAACACCTGCAAGTATTTTGGATATTCTTCCACCCACAATATCTCCTTCATGAACATAAGATGTAACATCTTTCAAATGATCATCCATCTTTAAATCTACACCAGCAACATTTCCATTTGCGACAGCAAATGAAGGACGTAGAACCAACCGTAATAGCTTTTTCTCTTTGTTAATACTTAAAATACGACCAGAAACACCTTTTCCCACATGAAAGCGCTTCTGAAATCCCTCTAGTTCACTAGGGTCGGATGCACTGTCAAGAATAAAAAGCTGAGCTCTTACATCTCGAGATACTGTTAACCAAACCCATTCACTGTCCACCTTATATACATAACCAGTGATGCATTGTCCAGTTGAAAAATCAACATCTTTGGCCATCAGCTTGCCCTCCATTTCAAAGGAATCTGTATTTGAACAGAAACTTAGAATCTCATAAGTGATCAACTTTAACGAACATGGATACAAAGGTTCAAGCAGAGATGGGAAACATTCTCAATATCATTTAATTGATTAGTTGACCCAGCTATGCAGAATACTCTCCTACTTTCCCCTTTCTTATGGAAAATGATTTATACACAACATTTTCCACAACACATTTCACAACAATGTGTTAAATGAGGGGTAATTTTATAAAACACTTTATAAAAGTAACATTACTTTACAAAAATACCCTTATCTTACAACATTGTTGTAAAATATGTTGTGAAAATGTGTTGTGTGTATATCAATACTCTTTCTTATAAGGGTAGGAATTCCTAGAAGAGGATAGGTCATTTTTTTATCGACAAATAAAATTTTATTGAGCACAAAATAGACAAAGGCACGTATACAGGACATATACAGGAGCATCGACTTTGCATGCTAATTTAGCGATACAAGGAAGTCATGAAAAAAGTAATTTAGCAATAGAAGGTCATTTTTTTACATAAGTAATTTAATAATATTTTTATTTTTTTTTAAAAAGTACATTGATTGACAAATAAGCAAGAAAATGAGGAATGGCCCAGAATGATTAATTTGCATATATGCAAACCTAAAATTTAGAAGTGTGTAACAACGAGCGTCTTTGGAACTAAAAAAGCTATGATATTACAGGTCTGAGTTAAGATGCCAATAACTTTTTCTCTAGCTCTAAAATATTGTAGTCTCAGTAACAGAAAACAATAAAAGAAGAGAATCTGAAGTGTCTGTGTGGCAGTTAAAACAATGAGGTTTAGAAACAAGTCTAGGCAAGCCTAAAGTATACACCAGATGCAAGCATTTAGAAAGTAACGACAACATTTTGATTCTATCCCATTACATAATTTAAAAGAGGGAGACTAAAGTCAAGCTCATTTGACTTTAATAGCACTGGAACGTGAGAAATGTTACTCATAAAAATAAAACATGGAATTTGAGAAACGTAAGGTAACTGAAATAGGTTTCGAAACAGATCACCAGAAGGATATTTATCAATATATTGTTTACCTGCTAGCATTTTAGGTTTCAACGAAAGATCCCATTGGTAGCTTTTTTTGTCTGATTGCTTAGCTTTAGCAATAACCCTTGCAGTCACTGTTTGCCCAACCCTTAAGTTACTAAATGGATCTTCCAAAGCATTAACATCTTTCACCTGCAATAAAATTGTTCATGACAAGCTAATTACAAAACAATAAAAAATATTTACATTAAGAGTGATCAAATAACTAATCAAGAAAAGAGTGATCAAATAGATGCCTTAAAATTTGGAAAACGATACCTCTGTTATATGAACTCGTCCATGAAAACTGAGTCCGAATTTTAATTTCAGTCCAAGAGGGTTAATTTCAGTAATCTGGCAAGCAATAGAAGAACAAAGATAAAAAAAAATCAGTAATCTCACAGTCAAAAAAATCTATGTAGTATGCTTCTCAACAAAGCCACCACTGAAAAGAACAGAAAGTCAAAACTCCTCACGGTTTATGCAGTTGCGAATTTTTTTTATTAATAAAATCACCAGACACCATAAAAGAATATCTCTAGAATATCACAAATACTCTTAAACTGTCTACCTCTGCCTGAACCAGAGATCCCACTTCACAGGTAGACTTCTTTCTGGATCTTTTTGTTTCACTGGCTTCACTCTTCGTATTAAGAAGCAATAGCGATCTCCCGAATGTTGAAGGGCTTGGAAGAGCCACAACAGTTGCAATGATACTGCACCACGTGAACTAATTCCCATTACTTCTTGATGCGTAATAATCAGCAATAAGACAAATAGTTTATACATAGGAACAATACATCTTTAAAATGCCAAAAAACAATAAGAAAAAATTACGGAAAATCTACAAGAAGCACAAAAGCAAATCCACATTGATATATTATGAAAAAAAATGTCAAATCTGCAATTAGACAAGTAGTTTTATTGTACAAAGTGACTAAATTTAGAGAAAAGGAATTAATACAAAGGATAATATTAACCGCATATAGGTTTGGAAGAGAAGCTGACCAATTTGTGTGGTCCTATGCAATGAACCAAAAGAATATAGAGCTTAAAATGTTTAACCATCGATGTTTACCTTTGTCCATTCAGAAATTGTTTCCGAGGAAACTTTTGGGTGTTATAGTCGGATAACGATGCATAACCTATAGTATAATTATATTCTGGCACTGAAAGGACCTGTCAATGCAATTCAGAAACATAAGAGCTTAAGTAAGATATGTGTAAATCATTTTACCAAAGCTACTAACAAAATTAACAGTCAAACACTTGCCAAGTAATTCTCTTTCACAATTTCCACAATTGCATTCACTGTTTGATCCACTTCCAAGTCCATGGATGGTTCTCTTCTGCGTTTCTGAAACCATAACGGTAAAAATTAGGGAAAAATAGGCAAGGACAGAGAAATAATCACATAAAACCTTCATACATAAAAAAGAAGTGACATCTATACCACACCATAATAAAAAAAGTTAAAAAACTGCCCCTAAATAAAAAGCGCAGAGTTTGACCTTCTTTTGAGATTGGCTTTTTAAACTTCCTCCTCTGGATTCATAAAAAAACTCTGGCTTTAGAGATAAATCCACTAGGTGTTCTGCCACAGAAACATCCAGAACTACGGCACGAACTAGCGAGCCCCTTTTTGCAGTAGTTCCCCCTACTACAAAGATTATATTAGTAATGATAATAAATAGCCAGGATCACAGCAACAAATCAATGAAATAATCAAAACTTAAGGAGAGTATCTCACATTGATAGTGGGTAATGAAACCAAATACATCCAGATACTTCTCAAAGCTAACAATAACTCCAATATCCTTCACCTCCTGAATTTTTCCCTCAATGACACTGCCAATGCTAAATCCTTCAACCCACTTTAGCTCAGAACCTTTGGATTCCAATGATTGCAACCTAGCAATCTGGATAAGAAAGAAGATGGCCAAGGTTTAGAAAATATCCTAATATCTTGAAGATCTTCCTAAGAGAGTAGCCGGTAACCATATAAGATTACATACTAATTAGAGGTCACTATAATCTCAAAATTATTTAAACCATCAAATTACAAGGAATAATATAGTACATAAGCAACTAGTATAAGAGAATTTATCATTTACAAAAACTAGAATTCAAAACCCAATGAGCTTGACAAAATGAAAGACAACTTGGGACTCTTCTCTTCAGATAAAAACTCTATAATAGGACCTAAATGCAGCTTACACTTGTGCCACCACTTACACCGTAAATAAAAGGTGAAAGCCTCAACAAGTAGGACCCGTAAATAAAAGGTGAAAGCCTCAACAAGTAGGACACTGGCTTGATGAACACCTTTTTTACGGGTAAACAAACAAAATTTTATTGATAATGATAATAGGCATAGCCTAAGTACACGGGACGTATACAAAAGAAAGCATCTGCTTAAGAACTCGAAATGGATACAAGAAAATCTTGGAAATTTAGTCCATTGAAATCTATAGCTATTGCTCAAAGAAAGAAAGTATTGAAGAAGAGCCTTCAACAGCATTGCGGCTTGATGAACACATTGCTTAAACAGTACACAAGACCAGCAATGTGGCTGTTGAGATCTGTATATAAAAGAAAGCACCCAACTAGGAAGAGGGAAAACAGAGACATAAAATCAAGATAGAAATTCCAGGACAATTTTGAACCGACAACCAGTTAAAAAGAGTTTTTAACATTATGGATCTAACTTCATCCACAATCTTCTCGCAAGCTTTCAAAGTTCTAAGCATAACCTTCATTTTGATCTTTGTGCTTCCAGTGCTTTTATGTATATTACCTGTGTACTTGGGCTGTGCCATTGCAGTTATTAATAAAGATATTCTTATAAAAAAGTATTCTGTTTAGGTAGCAAAAACAAAAAAGCACAAAGATAAATGGGTGATCACAAATTTCCAGTATATGGGGCCAGTTTTTATGGAGGCAATCATGTTTACCTTCTCCTCCAGAACAAAGTATTCTTGAATAAAGGATGCATCTGTCGAATAGCAAGATGACTGCTTCAAGGAAACAGTTATTCTACCTGTTTCATTACTGACCTGAAAGAAGGAGGAGAAGGAGGAGGAGCAGAGTGGATTAATCCCAATTTCAGAACGTCAAAAATCATAATTTCAGAAGCTTAGTCTCAAGTAGTTCACCAACATCGAGAATATTACTACGAACAGACTGTCCAATGTAAAAGGACTCTGAAAGTTCAACCCTTTGGTCATCTGTTGCCTACAGGGGACAACAAAAAATCAGAGTGAGTCCAAACAAAACTCATGCAAAGTATTTGTCAATATCAGGACTGCATGGAAGGGGAAAACCTTGTTTCTAGGGAGAAACCAGTCAAACGCCCAAGATAGCGGACAAAACAACCAGTTTCAATTAAGTTACAGATGTACCCCTGTTAAGAGAAGAAAAATTTAGGCCACAGCAGTTTGCATGCATATTATATAGAAATCGAAATGTGTTTCTCCAAACAAAAACTGCAGCAACATATCACATAAGAAGAGAACCAATTACTCACATGGACTACTGAGTTGGGACGAATCTGACTGAGATCCAAAGGAAGTTGCTGAGAGAAATTGATCAGAGAATGTTTTGCAGAGAGTACCAAATTGTTACCAACAATATCTATTATGAAGCAAGAAAAATTTTTAAAATAATAACCAGGTCATCATCTTAATTTTTCCATTTAACAATAAGAGACGAACAGCAGAATCAACAAGAAAGCAAACAGGAAAAAAGCATGAAAGCTATATCTTTTGTCAACAAGCATTTCCACAAGCCATGATGAAGCTTCAAAACTTAAAAGCTCAACCTTTTTATATGAATGATACTAATAACTCACATCAGCAATCAGAAATAGCTGGATAGGCTTTAGCAGCAGATTAGGAGAAGAAGAGAATCAAGATAGTGCCACAGCACTACAAGCCACTTGGCTTCAACATGTACTTTGCATTGATTTGGATCTTTTGAAGTGAAAGTAAAACAGACATTCCAACAATAGGAAGCACCAATAAATTGGTGTTTATGAGGATGTTTTCAATTCAAGTTGCTCAAGGGATTATCAACTGAGGAAGCATTATCATTTTTATTTTTATTTTTTTTAGGATGTTTTCAGCATTATAAGAGGTTGCTTTCTTTCTTTCTTTTTTGTTTTTTTTTTTTTTTTTTCAGTAAAAGATAGATATTATATATATGAATGAAATAGGCATAGCATAGCCCTTGTACACAAGAAGTATACATAAGAACTCCTAATTACATTCTAAGAACGATAAATTAAAGCCAAGAAATCCTGAACATTATCCCCATGTAATACAATAGTGGAAAACCAACACATTAGAGTGTGGAGAAAAAAATTCTTCAGCTTGGTCGTAGTGCGTTCCTTATCTTTAAGGCACCGCGCATTCCTTTCCGTTCAAATGCACCACATAATATACAACGGAATCATCTTCTACCCTGCTGCCACTTAATGGCAGCATTGCATCTTTGACCAACAACCCAACAAGTCCACCACCCTCATAGGCATAACCTAAGCAACGCCTACCCTTAAAAAGATCTCATCCCACAACACCCTTGTTACCTCACAGTGCAATAAGAGATGGTCCACAGATTCCCCATTCTTCTTGCACATGTAGCACCAATCCAACACTACACATCCTCTCTTCCTCAGGTTGTTCGTGGTCAATATCTTCCCAAGAACAGCACTCCAAACAAAAAAATCTACTTTAGAAGGCACACGGGACCTCCAAATATTCTTCCAGGGGAACGGCGTAATATCAAGTTGTGTTGTCAAGATGCTGTAATATGCCTTAACTGTACATAACTTGTGGTTATCAGACCTCCACTTCAAACTATCTCGTTGTGCCAAAGGAATCTCCGTGGAATATAGTAAGCTGAAAAATTCTGAAACAATAGGTAACTCCCAATCATGTAAATCCCTGTTAAAAAGAATATTTCGCTGATGCGCACCATGAGAAAATAAGCGCACGTCCGCCACTGAAGCCTCCCTATTCACTGCAATACGATATAAGGCCGGAAAAACCCTTTCCAAAGCGTGGTCTCCACACCACACGTCCCTCCAAAATCTTATTCGAAAGCCCTCACCAATTACAAAGCGAATTTGATTTACAAAACATGGTCATCCCTTCCTTATATACTTCCACAAACCCACACCATACCCCCTCTCACTTCCTTAGAGCACCAACCACCCCAAACGACACCATATCTAGCGTCAATAATATCCTTCTACAAAGATCCCCCTCCACATGATAATAACGCTTTATTAAAAGTTCTCAAATTACACACACCCAAACCCCCCATTCACAACTAAGGCACATATAGTCTTCCATCTAACCAAATAGAATTTCTTCTCCTCCCCCATACCTCCCCATAAGAACGTCCTAAAGAGTTTCTCCATTTTGTTCACCACCCCTACAGGCATAGGAAACAAAGATAAAAAATAAGTTGGGAGATTAGTGAGAGTACTCTTAATAAGAGTGAGGCGACCCCCTTTTGATAAATACATCCGTTTCTAGCCAGCCAACCTTTTCTCTATCTTTTCCACTACCTCATCCCATATATCTCTATTCTTAAAGGTTGCTCCCAACGGAAAGCCCATATATTTCATTGGGAAACAGGACACCTTACAATCCAGAATGCTTGCTAAACTTAGGATATTAGAGACCATACCCACAGGAACCATCTCAAACTTGCCTAGATTCACCTTTAACCCTGACACAGCTTCAAAGCAAAGTAACAATGCTTGTAGAGTTTGGATCTGGCTTCTATTCGCTTCACAAAAAACTAACGTATCATCTGCAAAAAGGAGGTGTGAAATGATAATAGGACAACCAGAACCATTGCTCACCTGAAAGCCCGATAAGAAACCTCCCCCAACTACAGCCTGCACCATCCTACTTAAGGCTTTCATAACTATAACAAAAAGAAGAGGAGACAAAGGATCTCCATGCCGCAATCCCCGCAAACTATAAAAAAAAACCAATAGGTGTGCCATTAATCAGAACTGAAAACCGGGCTGTTGAAATACAATGATGCATCCATGCAATCCACCTATCCCAAAAACCACATCTCTCAAGCACGTATAAAAGAAATTCCCAATTCACATGATCATATGCCTTCTCCATGTCAAGCTTGCACAAAACACCTAAACCTCCCTCCCGTACTCTGTAACCCAAGCACTCATTTACAATAAGTACTGAATCAAGAATGTCTCCCACGAATAAATGCATTCTGGGATTTGGAAATAATATGTTCCAACAGAGGGCTAAGCCGGTTAGCAAGGACCTTCGAGATAATCTTATATACACTACTAGCCAGACTTATAGGCCGAAAGTCTTCAATAATCAAAGTCTCGTGTTTCTTGGGAACGAGAGCAATAAAGGTCGCATTAAGTGATTTTTCAAACTTTTGAAAAGAGTGAAATTCACTGAAAACCTGCATAACGTCACCTTTCACAATGTCCCAACAAATTTGAAAGAAACCCGTTGAAAAATCATCCGGCCCAAGCGCTTTATCCTTTGCCATGCCAGATATGACCTTGTAAATCTCTTCTTCAACAAAAGGTCTCTCCAAAACACTCACACTCTACAAGTCAATTGCCTCAAAATGCAAGGTATCAAGCTTCGGCCTCGAAGGAACCGATTCTGTGAGAAGGGTCTCATAGTACTGTACTATATGGTTTTCTATCTCGAGAGGAGAAGATAGCACCTGCGTACCCGATTGCAATGACTCGATAGCATTATTACACCGATGTAAATTAGCCACTTTGTGAAAGAACTTCGTACACCTATCACCTTCTTTCAATCAAAGGGCGCTGGATTTTTGACGCCATGAAGTCTCTTCTGACAACAAAACCCTCTCCAAGTTTGCCATAACCGTGCCCTTCCTCAATAACACTTCCTCCGAGTTTTCACCCAATAACTCTTTATCCTCTAAGTCTTGCAATTCCTCCAACAATGTAGTCTTTTGGTTGAAAATGTGACCAAAAATCTCCAAATTCCACTTCTTCAAGTCTTGTTTCAATGCCTTCAATTTGCCTGCAAGAATGTAACTTGGAGTACCAACAAATTGATAAGAAGGCCACCAAACACGCACCATCTCTACAAACCCATACGCTGTTAGCCACATGTTTTCAAACTTGAAATACCTGCGCCCCCTGTGCATACCCCCACAACCCAAAAGGATAGGAAAATGATCTGAACTGACTCGAGCTAGTCGTTTCTGTCTTACTTCTGGATATTTAGCTTCCCACGAAGGAGATACGAGGAATCTATCCAATCTCGACCAAACCCGCCCATTTGACAAGTGTACTTGCCCCCCACCAGAGGGAGATCCACGAGGTCCAGATCAAAGATGAACTCACTGAATTCTTCCATGGCCATAGAATGTCAATAGTGCCTTAATCACTCACTAGGAAAGCGAAGTGTTAAAATCACCCCCCCATGCACCACAGCACCTCCCATAAGGCGTACAGACCCGCCAACTCCTCCCACAACCTTCTCCTATCCCTATCCACATTAAGACCATAGGAGCCTGCAAATGTCCATTCCCATCCATCAACCACATTTTTGAAAATGGTCGCAACCAAGAACTTTCCAATACACTCCTCAATCAACTCAACCACTCTTTTATCCTACATAAGTAACAATCCACCTGAGGCTCCCAATGAGACCAAATAAGTCCAACCCACATACGAGCACCCCCATAAACTTCGCACAATTTTCCTATCAATAAGTCGCAACTTTGTTTCTTGAAGACACCACATCACCCTTCCACATCCACAATATTGATTTAATACGAAGAAGTTTATTGCGATCATTGAGACCCCGTACATTCCATGATAAAATCTTAGGCTTCATGATAAAACTATATTGCCCCTCCCTTTCATTATATCTCTTCCACCACTCCCTTCTTTCACATCATAATTAATGGAACAAGTTAACTTTTTAAGTTCTCTATCCAGCTTAGAGATTGACTTCGAATGGCTAGCCTCAAGTGCTACGAGTAGAGCCTTAAATTGTTCTTCATAACCTCCAAATGAAATCCCAATGACAGCTTGAATCTCTTCTACTTTCTTGAAAACCCACTTTGACGAACAACTCCCATAATTAGCACAGGGAGGGAGTGTACACAATGGAGTTAGAAAGTCCGCCTCCTTACCAGTACTGGCAAGAGTAAAAATAGCCAATTTTGAGCCACACACTGAATCTGGTTCCCCACTGACAGGAGCAAAAATTTTAATTCTTCAACCCCATCTCCACACTTTTTCTCCTCAAAAGAAACCATTTCCAATGAAAAAGAATCTGTCGAACAACCCAGTACCGAGAGATCCTACTCCAACACTTCTGACTGCATTGGAATCACCATTGGACCTTTGTCCACAATGCATGGCTGAGTCTGTGCCTTCTCCCAAAACAACCCACAAGCTGGCGACGGGAAACTCGAAAAACCCTCCTCTGCTGACGAGACTACATGCACGGGAACAACCTCAGGTGCAACATGCGCCCCTTCGACCACCACACACGACTTAGGCTGCCTAATCTCCAACCCAAAAACAGGTGGCAACGACAGGAAATCCTCTCTAAAAGTCTCCACCACAATCTCTCCCTCCTCCATTTCTTCTCGTCGGCATAACGCTACCGGCTCGTCAGGATGGTCGACGGAGATCGGCGATTTTTTCTATGTCGGTGGGGATGCCGACAACGTATTTATTGGCTCCACAGGAGCCCGATTCGGTTCCTGACCCGAAATCTCGACAGTCACTCGAGATGCAGCCCTCCAGGTCTTCTTTGGGCCTGCGGCCTGGCCCATCTCACCAAACAAAATAGGCCTGCATTTTTGGCCCATTACAAGGCCCACTTCAGTTTTCAATACAGCCTTGCCCTTGACGCAACGTTTCAAGTAACTAATTTCTTCTAAAATACCCTCAGAATTGTTTCCTCATTTGACCCCAACAGCCCGCTCCCTTCTCCCTTATGCCTCTGCACGATGGGCTCGTCTGGCACCACGGCACTCACGTCTCGAGGCAGTACCTTCTTCACTTGGAGCATCTTGTTGTACGACCTTGCACCTCCTACCATCGACGGTGTACCACCACCAATTCCTCTGGTCAATTTAGAGTAACCTGCCTGAGCCTCATGAGTGACTCTGTTTCTCATGCTCAAAACAGAGGGTGAATGGAGCTCCATTAAAGCATCTCCGAAGTTTCTCCACCCCTCCCCCTTCTTCCCTTCCAGCACCACTATCATCCTCTTATCATGACCAAACTCTGAGAGAATGATAAAACTGCCGTTGCGGTTATGCCCCTTCCGCACCATTAACACCATGTCTCCTTTTCTACGAGTTCTCAGAAACTCATAGGCACCCCTTGACACTGCACATTCCTTCACTGTAGAGCCCAGCCAACCCAGAGCTTCCTGATCTAAGGATATATATTTCACTATATGGTGACTACTTTCTATGATATTCCACCATCTATCATTCACCTTCCTAAACTCGAATAACTTCTGATCAATAAGAACCTTGTTGCACAGCCCCATCTTATCCAACCCACTACGATAAACCAAAGCTACCGTGATACGCTAATCTCCACAGAAAGCCATTAACGAATCACCACCAACAGAAAGAAAAACCAGCAGAAAAAAAGTACGGAGAGAGTTTTTTCTCTCTAACCACTCGCTTGAAAAAGTTCTCTCTCTCTTACCCTCTTTTCAGAGGTTGCTTTCTTTACATCCTGAGAAGATGTTCACGTCATTTTAATGTGTCCTTTAGTTCTTTTCTATATATTATGTTCTCCAAGTATATTCAACGTATAATATCACATCCAACTATATAGTTTTTAGGACTTGTGAGCATATCGTTTATGACTTAAGGGTCCACAACAATAACACAAACAACAGTTCTAAAGAATAAAATCCTACTTATGCCTCAAATGTTTTCTTAAAGACGCAAACCGGTCACCAAGTTGTCTCTAGTTCTGGATCTACTAGGAGTAAAGGTAATATGGGTACAGAGGGTGACATGACTGGGCAGCAGATGGGGAGGCAGCACAGTATAAGCTTGGAAAGATAATTTTATCCTTCCTTGAACTTATCAGAGGTGCCACTCTTCTCACCCTCCATCACATACACACCAACATAGCCATGGTGTGCACACAAATAAATATAATGCTGTTTATCAGGACAAGTAAGTGGTCACCAAAAATTTATTTAGTTCTTTTTTCATATAATATTCATTTTCCTTCCCCTTGATAATGCCAAGAATTATATTCTCTCTCCTCTTTTCTGCAAACATATTTCTGATTCTTATGAGAAACAAAGCCATTATAAACAACCCATTTAAAAATCTTTGGTTTCAGTTTTTTGGGCAGAATTGTAAGAAAACTGAAGACTGAAGGCTACCTAATATCAGCAGTTGATCAAACTCATATCCTGGCTTCAAAACTGACTTCATCAAAGCAGCATGCCCTGCATAACAATTAACTCAATCAGGACAGTCCCAAAAATCTTAAAAAACATAAAACTGATAAAAGTGGAGGAAAAAATTTTATCAGCCAAAAAACTTCTATACCTTGGTGGTCTGCCAAATGTTCAGGAGAAATTGTGCCCTTTGAGTAACCTTTTGCATTCACATAGACTATAACGCCATGGGTGGTTACCCCGTCAACAACTCCAGAAACAAGGCTACCTAATGTGACCTTATCCTCTTCAGAAACCCTGCCACTTGAGATGCAAGCTAAATGTAATCCACAAAAGAAACTTAGCATAAACATTAATTCTTGCATAGTACAGATAAGATAGAACTCCATTATAATATAACCTGCTAACATATTTTTCCAAGTATAATAACCTAATAACAATCCATTTCATGGTCCTAACTTGTAATTAGGTGTTCCTCTTTCGTACTTGGGCTATGCCTACTTAATTTTATTTATTTTTTATTTTTTTTATAAGTAAATGATTTTATTAATAATGATAGGAATAGCCCAAGTATACAAGAAGATATAAAAAGGTACGACCTATCTAAGTAGAGGCAATATGCCTACTTGATTCAATAAAACTTTATTTTACTTATAAAAGAATAACCTGAAAACAATAACCCCCCATACAACTTCACACTGATCCACCATCTAAACTTTAGCTCATTGAATATGCCACTTAAGATGACCCAAGGGTATTTCCAGTAACGGAAAAGAAATTTTGAACTCAACTCCATCATCAAATTCAAAGGCAGGAAAGATAAAGGCATAAATCAAAGAAAGTAACGGAAGCAAACCTTGCAGGTTTTATTATGAAACTAAGGTTGATCCTCCGAGAAGCAGGAACTGAACTCATTATTCTACATTTGACAACTTGTCCAACATGATACATCGTATTTGGGTCACATCCTGGCTCTAATCCAAGTTCAGACCTGGTTCATAATGGGAAACAATCAATCAATGACAAATAAATAAAAAAGAGATGGAATATTTTCACAGGGAAACATCATGAACCGAGGGTAATTGGCAGAAGCAAAACTCTTGGCAAAACCTAATTGATCAGAGAGATGGAGAAGAAGAAACAAAGTCTCAAGCAAATCTCCATTCTCTGCATCACGGTTACACAGAAAACACTGCCCAACTAGGATACACTGATTTTTTTTTATATACAAAAGAGGAAGGCCTAGTTTAAGAAAGGGAAGAAAAACAAGAATCCAGAAACATATGAAAGAAGAAAAATGTGTTGTTGTGGGCAGCTGTCCACTAATGCAAAGAAGCATAGAAATTTTTAATTATGGCAATGCTCTCTCATTATCCTACCTCCTGTGTGCTTGGGCTATGCCTATTTACTTCTATCAATAAAATGTTATCTTACTCATCAAAAAGCAATGCTCTCTCATTGTCCTTGAAGTTGCAGGTGTTATGCTCATTCCAAAAACTCCATATCAAGCACAAAGGGGCCATCCTCCATACGCCCCACCTATTGGGTCATCATCCAATCAACCCCGAAAGGTGAAAGATTGAGCACCCTAGCCACTTCACAGCAATGCTTATTTTTATGTTTTGATGCGTAGGGTTGAAATTCTACTTTTCCAAATCAAAATAAGTTTTGTTTAGTGACGTGGAAGACATAGGGTATTGGCTCAAATCCTTGGTTGTAGGGCAGTGTCACTGCCTCCAGCAATGCCCACAATTCGAGGTCAGATTGCATTGATTGAGAGCACTCTCTCTAACTTACCTAGTTATTTTTTTCCCCACCTGGCAGGTCTGGTAGTGTATTGAGAAGCTCGAGGGGTTTCTTGAGGTGTGGTGTGGACTGGAGGGTGAGCCTAAGTATCATCTAGTTACTTGACCAACTATATGTGCTCCAATTCCTTTACGTGGCTCAAACCTTATCATGTCTAATTTCACTGCTAGGCAAATGGTTTTGGTGCCATGCAACAGAAAGAGATGTTCTGTGGCAGGCAATGGTGAAAATGAAGTATGGGAGCATGTGGGGTGGATGGTATTATAACCCAATCAATAGAGGCATTTTTTAGTAAAGGTGTAGAGAAACCTTTTTTTTATAAGTAAAATAGGTGCGGAAAAACATTTGTTAAGAATGGGGACATTTCCTAGGTCTACCAGATTTGAGGTGGGAAATGGCTCTAGAGGTCAGATTTTGGCATGGCATATATAGTGGGGATCGCACCAGAACAAAAATCACGTATACAAATTCTAGAAGATTAGAGACTAGCCTGGGAGCAAATCCTTGGACTCCATTGTAAAAACGGACAAAGCATCCATGTTTCTCAATCTTTGTTATCCATCCATGTGTTATTAATCCCTCAGCAGCATCAGCATATGAACTAAGAATCCCAAGTTTCGATTTCACCTGTAAAAGCATCAGCCAAATAACAATTTCTATTAATCTAATGTGTACAACCATTAAAATAAATGTGCTTGCACACAATCCTCCAAATATTATGTTACCACTTTGATTTTTCTTTTTAAATTATTATTACTATCATTAGTAGTAAATATCTTCAAGATCACTCTACAAAGCCTACCATTGAAAGCGGAAGAATGAGAATAAACTAATGAGTGAATGTTTTCCAATTGCCAAGCAACAAGAACGGATGTGCTTGTATAACATTTTTTCCTGTAAGTATTTTTTATGGGTAATAACTTTATCAATGAGTGAAAAAAAAAAAAAACAACTACACAAATAGTAAGAAGGTCAAGAAAATCTTTTTGTGATAGGTAATAAGAAATTTTATTCCAAGTAAATAGGCATAGCCAAGTACACAGGAAGTATACAAGTGATTATACCTAAATACAAGCTAAAGAAAAACAAAACTAAAACAAAACATTACAAGTATTCCCATCCCTTGCAAGGTTCTTCACCCAAAAACTTAAAGAGCTAAAGAAAAAATCCCTAAATTCCCCCATAGTATGTTCGCGATCGTCGAAACACCTCCCATTTCTCTCTAACCATAAACACCAAAACAAACACAAGGGGATCATCCTCCAAAATTCCGCACTGCCTCCACAACCCACTGAACCATGCCAACTAGCCAAAAAATCCACCACTCGCAATGGCATAACCCAAACAATGCCAACCCTTGCAAATATCTCATTCCACAAGGCTGCCAAAAACTCACAATGGAGAAAAAGATGATTAACAGATTCACCATCTTTTTTACATATAAAAGACCAATCAATTACAAATAGAACTCTTTTCCTCAAATTATGTGTGGTTAAAATTTTCTCAAGTGACACCAGCCAACAGAAGAATGCAACTTTACTAGGGACCTTTGTTTTCCAGATACATTTCCAGGGGTATGCTGAGTCACCATGACTATTTAACACCTTGTAGTAAGATCACACTGAAAATCTGGAATTATAATCATGTATCCACAGCAGCGTATCCTCCCTATTCTGATCAATCTTCATATCATATAACTTTGCAAAGAAATCAGCAGCTTCACACACTTCCCAATCCTGTAATTCTCTATTAAAATCCACATTCCAGAGCAAAAGATTATTAGAGATCTGATACGATTCAGCCACTGCATCCCCTTTGTTTCTACCTATCCTAAACAGATTAGGATAAACAGATTTGAGAGCTGAATTCCCACACCATACATCATGCCAGAAAAAAAATATTAGTCCCTTTCCCCACTCTGAAATTAATGTAATTGACAAAATCCCCCATCCCAACCGAATGGACTTCTATAAACTCACCCCAAATGCCCCTTTAACTTCGTTAGTACACCAATTCCCCCACATCCTTCCATATTTGACATCTACAATCTGCCTCCATAATGCATTACTCTCTTTGTTGTACCTCCAAAGCCACTTCCCAAGAAGAGCCTTATTGAAAAGCTTTAAATTCCTAATGCCCAAACCCCCACATGACACCGGGACACAAACTTTATTCCAGCTCACCGTGAAATTTTCTTTCCTCCCCAATACCGTCCCATAAGAAATTCCTTAAAGTTTTCACGATTCTTTTAGCTACTCCCACAGGTAAAGGAAAAAGAGAGAGGAAATTTGTGGGAAGGTTAGACAAAGTATTTTTAATCAAAGTAATTCTGCCCCCTTTTGATAAATAAATCTTTTTCCAGCCAGCTAATCTCCTCTCTATCTTCTCAATCACCCCATCCCAAATAGACACTGATTTGTGAGGGACTCTCAAAGGAAGCCCGAGATATTTCATAGGCAAAGTAGTTACCTTACAACCCAAAATATTGGCCAGATCGAGAGAATTTCTCACTGTACCCACTGGAACAATTTCAGACTTTGTTAAATTGATTCTAAGCCCGGAGACAGCTTCAAAACACAACAACAAAGCTCTTAAAACTCTAAGATGATCCTGAATGGAATCACTAAAAATTAAAGTATCATCTGTGAAGAGTAAATGAGAAACAGTGATGCAGCCCCGAGATTCATCACCCACCATAAAACCCGACACAAAGCCACCTTCAACAGCCGCATCAATCATACGACTCAAAGCGTCCATAACAATGACAAATAGGAATGGAAATAATGGGTCACCTTGCCTTAAACAGCGGGAGCTGCTGAAAAATCCAACCGGAGATCCATTCACCAAAATAGAAAATCTGGCCGTCGAAATGCAATGTCTTATCCACGAGCACCACTTCTCCCCAAAACCAAATCTCCCAAGTAGAGTAGAAATTCCCAATTGACATGGTCAAAAGCCTTTTCCATGTCCAATTTAACTAAAATTCCAGATTGCCCCATCCTTTTTCTGCTTTCCAAACACTCATGAGCAATTAATATTGAGTCAAGAATTTGTCTACCCCTCACAAAAGCATTCTAAGACTTCGTTATAATCTTATCCATAACCACACTAAGGCGATTAGCTAACACCTTAGAAATAATCTTACAACCCATTTACCAAGCTAATAGGGCGAAAATCTCTCATTTCAACAGCGCCCACCTTTTTGGGAATTAGAGCGATGAAGATCAAGAAAATCAGGAAAACAAAAGCTGAAGAAAGGGAGATCCTTGAGCCTCAAAATTTCTATCACAGCATGGTCTCAGACTCGAGTAATACAGAATGCAGTACAGGCATCCACGTCCCAATCAACACCCATTCTGATTAAATTGCATTGCACCTAGTGAAATCACTAGATATCTCCAAATTGTCTATGCTTTTGGCAAAGAAATGCCATATAGCAGAAACATTTCTATGCAGCAAGAAGGAATCATTGCAATTCTCAACAATCTTTTTTTTATAAGTAAGAAAAAGTTTTATTAGAAATGAATGTATAGGCAAAAGCCCATGTACACAGGAAGTATACAAAAGAAAACACCTAAATACCTATCAAAAAAAAAAAGAAAAAGAAAACACCTAAATACATTCTAGAAAACAGAAAGCGACGTGATGCAGAAGTGCTGTTAATCACCAAGGGCTTGTTTGGAAAAAGTTTCCATCCCAAAATTCTCATCTCCTTCTCAAACATCACTCAAACACAAATACTTTCAAACTAATCATTACAACTTTTCCAAACTGTCAAACAAAAAATAAAAAATAATTTAACTTTTTCAAATCCCCAAACAAAAATAATATTAAAAAAATATATTCTAACAATACTTTTAACTTTATAAAAAAATTTATTCAACTTTTTCTCTCTAATTTCTCAAAACCCCATAAAGCATTAACTCCAACTATCTAACTACTATTCACAAACTATCTTACTACTATTCACAAAATTCTCATCACAACAAAGAGTGCACAAGAAAATTCCAGAGTTGCTCCAAAGAACGCTCCTTGTCATTAAAACACCACTCATTCCTTTCCATCCAAATGCACAACATAAGACACAAAGGAACCATCATCAAGTCGTGTCCACTTAAGAACAACCATGAAGCCCATTCCAACACGCAAAAAGGTCAACCACTCTCAAAGGCATCAATCACCCAGGCAACCCCAAAGGGTTGGCCCAAGTGGTGAAGCCTTGGTCTTGGGATATCACTCCCTTCAAGGTCCAAGGTTCAACACCTCATAGGTGCAAACAATCCTTTGAGGCCACACCCTCTGGTGAAAAGCCAGCAATTTAACAAGTTTCGTGTAGGGAAACTACAGAGGATGCGGTGCACAGGACTGGGGTTTACTCTGCAGTGGTGGGTCCGAAGGGCCCTGCCTTGGAGAGAGATTCCCCGACATCTTCCCCAATATCGAAAAAAAAAAAAAAAGGCATCACCCAAGCCAAGCCGATTCTACAAAAAATGTCATCCCACAAAGCCCTTGCCACCTCACAATGCAAGAGTAGATGGTCCACGGTTTCCCCATTCTTTTTACAAATGAAAGATCAATCCATAACCATAATACCCCGCTTCCTTAAATTATCCAATGTCAAAATTTTCCTAAGAGAGGCAGTCCAAATGAAAAAAGCCACTTTGGAAGGCACATGAGATATCCAAATACACTTCCAAGGAAAAGGAGACTATTCCAAAAAGTCAACAGCTTATAGTACAAATGAACTGTAAACTTTTTACACCCTTTAGACTTCCACAGCATCCTATCCACATCATCACTACCAAGCCTCAAAGAGTACAAAAAACTGAAGAAAGCTAAAACTCCATCAATCTCCCAAGCCTGTACAGCTCTAGTTAAACAAATATCACACTAAATTGAGCCATTAGAATGACAAAGCAAATCAGAAACAGTAGCAAACCAATATGAAGCCAATTGAAAGATAGCAGGAAACACAGTATTGAGGGCCCGATCACCCCACCAAATGTCAAACCAGAAACGGATCCTAGATCCCTCACCAACAGCATAAGTAACATGACTAACAAAACCCTCCCATCCCTTTCTAATGAACTTCCAAAGTCCCACACCATAAATCCCCCAAACTTCATTAGAACACCAACCCCCCAAGCACTTCCATACTTCTAATCAATCACCTCCCTCCAAAGCGACTCTCCTTCCAATTGATATCTCCATAGCCACTTCCCCAATAGGGCCTTACTAAAAATCGTCAAAGTACTCTTTTTTTTATAAGTAATAAGAGATTTATTAATGCAAGTAGATAGGCATAACCCAAGTACACAGGAAGTATACAAGCGGAAACACCTAAATGCAAGCAATGAACTAGGAACTAGCAAAGTCTAAAAAAAAAAACATTTAAAAAATCCCCATTCAGTACAAGAGTTTTTGCCCAAAAGCAAAGAATTCGAAAGAAAAACTCTCTAAATTCTCCCAACAAGTGTTCTTTTCTCTTTTTTTTTTTTTTTTTTTTTTTTTTGGATAATTAATAAGAATTTTCTCCCAACAAGAGTTCTCTGTCATCAAAACAATATTCATTCCTTTCTAGCGATAAACACCACATTAGACATAGAGGAATCATCTTCCAAATATCAGCAATGTGATGGCTGCCCATAGATCATTTCCAACAAGCCAATAGATCCACCACTCTCTTGGGCATCACACAAGCTATACCCAACCTGCTGAAAATCTCATCCCAAAGAGTCTTTGCCATCTCACAATGGAGAAACAAATGATCAACCGACTTCCCATCTTTCTTGTATAAATAACACCAGTCCAGGCAAATTATACCACGCTTCCTCAAATTATCTGTTGTCAGAATCTTCCCAAGTGACACCAACCAGCAGAAAAGAACAACTTTTGTCAGTACTATGGAGCTCCAAATACACTTCCAAGGGAATTGGTTGACAAAATGGCACGTCAGCACTTTATAATAAGAGCTAACGGAAAAAATTGAATTTCCAGCATGTTGCCACAACATTCTGTCCTCTCCTCCCTGCACCATTTTTATGTCATACAGTCTACTGAAAAAGACAATAACAATCAGCACTTCCCAATCATGAACATCTCTAATAAATCTCACATTCCATTGGGGAATATTATTGGAAAAAGATATAGAATCAGCTACAGTGGCATCTTTGTCCCTTGCCATTCTAAATAGGGAAGAAAAAGCATTCGTGAGAGCCAAATCCCCACACCAAACATCATGCCAAAAGCAAATCCTATCTCCTCCTCCAACCTTAAACAAAACATGGTTAACAAATTCCCCCAAACCATTCCGTATGTCACAAGCCCACACCATACACACTTCTAACTTCATTAGAACACCAACACCCCCAAGCCTTCCCATATTTAGCATCAATAATATTTTTCCATAACGCATCCCTCTCTAATTGATATCTCCAAAGCCACTTTCCGAGAAGGGCTTTATTAAAAAGCCTCAAATTAAAAATCCCCAAACCCCCACAAGTAAATGATGAACAGACTTTATCCCAACTTACTAGATGGAGCTTCTCGTCATCTCCAAGACCACACCACAAAAAATTACGAAAGATTCTTTCAATTCTACAAGCCACCCCAACGGGCAAAGAGAAGAGGGAAAGAAAATACGTTGGAAGATTGGACAACGTACTTTTAATTAGAGTAATTCTTCCCCCTTTGGATATATAGATCATTTTCCACCTAGCTAACCTTCTTTCTATTTTCTCAATCACTCCATCCCAAATCGACAATGATTTATAAGGGGCACCCAAGGGAAGTGAAATTAGTTTTTGATAAGTAAAATTATGAAAAACTAACTTAGTCAAACCAATAAGTGCAATTTATTGCTGGCATCCCCAATTATTTTTTGATAAGTAAAATTCTGAAAAACTAATCTAGTCATACCAATAAGTGCAATTTATTGCAGGCGTCCCAAGTAATATAGATCAAAGTATCGAACCAAACACATACATGTGTGCGTGTCAACATGCTAAAAAAATAACTAGTGATATGAGTCATTAAAAAATGAAAGAACATACAAGTGTTTTCTTGTGTGTAACAGTTATTCTCTTAGATTTGCAACCAAGCACACGGAATACCAGCTCAGCTCCAACCTGCAAAGTTGCATCCCCCAGGAATCGAGGAAAAAAAAACACAATTAGATGAATCATCGTTGCGCTATTATAGTCTACCATAGTCTGCAGCAAACATTAAAAAAAAAAAAAAAAACAGTTCAGAAGGCATATGCTGCCAGGGCATGACCTTGAATTTTTTTCCAGGCTTTGCAATTTCAAATTCAGACATATGCTGGACGGGACAAAGAGCCTTCATACCGCCAGGAAATTGCACAATAGCGCCAAAGCTGTCAACAGCTAGAGTCCTTGCCCTCACAACCATCCCAGGCTTGACATCTGCATGGGTGAATACAGAGTCTTCAAAAGCTGTAGCCTGCTTGAAAGAAAAACAGCATCACCATATATTACCAAGTAACAAATACTCTCAAACCATTAAGGCAACTCTTCATTTTGCGTAAAATTATTATACCATTTATTTGTTCCATTAAAACAAAATAACTGCTTTTCAACAAATATCACCACTTTACCCATTAGGTAAATGGCATGGTAAAGAACATCCACAGGTACCTATTGTTAGTAGTGATCCTAAAAGGTCAGCCTTTAAATATACCACAGGATAGGACCAAGATCATGCAAGGACAACAAGACTTGAAATTAATAATTACCATCCCCGATATCTTTTGAAAAATATTTAGAAAGCTAGAAAGAATTTTTTAGGACAAATTAGCAACTGGTAAGCAGCTTCATGAATTTAAAAAAATGACAGCATGAGTTCTATTTTTCATATAAAGTTAGAAAATTATCAGCATATTTGAATCATAAGCATTTTTTCTTTGTAGGGCAGGAATCATGTCAAGTGAAGTATAACATCCCACCGTTAAGGCTCAGCTTGGTCAATATGGAAGGGTTTGATCCTGCTAAAGTTCAATTCGAACCAAACTTATGACCAATCTGGTTCAGTTCACAATAATCAGAAGTGAACAAAAAGTAAAAAATTTTCATTTCCACAACCTTGTCTTACTTTATTCATTCCGTATATTTGAAAATGATGTGAGAGTAGGAGGACAACCTTCAAAATCCCTGTAGCAAGCCCTTCCAAGTGCTTAAATCCTAGAACTCGAACCCGGACATGACTTCCTTCCTTGAACTTTTTTTCAAGCTTCAACACTTCCACTTCAGCCACATCAGATATCTGAGTCAACAGAAATTATATCTAGCATCAATACAGTAAACTTGAATAGCTAAAATGTTCCGGAAATATGCTGCCAAAAAACTGATATATTGACATACACTAACGTATGCTGGAGTGGAAACTGTAGATGGTATTTCAAGCAGAAGGCCCAATCCTTTATCAACCCTGACTACTTTTGAGTCATCATATATATCTCCAACTTTAACATTCTGGTGTCAATCACAAAAATGTTAGTCTAGCACAGAGCATGACCCTTTATAAATTGAAAAGTTACCCAAAGAGCACATTCAAGTTATTCTGCAAGAGGGTTAGACAAGAAATTGAAAGCAAAGCCAAGTCCACTCTTAACATTCTGGTATGATTAAGCTAAATGAGAGATGCAGCAGAACAAGCCTTCGAACAGAATTTGAAGTAAACCCTGCACAGCATCTTGCTTGCCACCAGCCACACCAACAACAACATGAATTGTCAACACCCCAAACTCCATTAAACTGTAGCCGGGTTCAGCTATTGATCTAACTACTCTAAACAACCCAAATCGCATTCAGTACCAAGAAAAACTAAAGGAGTATAGAATCAAAGATCCATCTCACAGACTGATATTTCCTTTGAAAAACCTAGCAGTCTCATAAATGCTTAATAACTTACTGAAGGAATGGCCTTGTTATGAACAAGATGCGCATTCAGGGTCAACCCAATAGCTCTAGTCGAGGGATCAATAAATAATATCCGTGCATTAACCTAAACCAAAGAGTAGATATTTAAGTTAGTAAATCAAATAAGAACTCAAATATACATGAAAAAAAAAAAAAACAAAACACACACACACACACACACACACACACACACACACACATAGATATACATATATATAGTGAGAGGGCACCAATAGTAGGCCATAAATCATATTTTGGTAAAAATGTGATTTATAGCCTACAACCAAGAATGCAATCATGCAATAGAACTGAGAACTACATAAAAAACTAATTTTCAGAAGAGCAGTAAATCACGTTGCATCAAGTTTTGTCTTATAGAATGTGAATTGCTTTAATGAGTTTTCACAATTCCCAAATCTTTAAATGAGCTAATACACAATCTGTGATCAAGTTGTAAAATGTGCATATATGCAACAGAAGTCAGCAAAGTGAAAATATTACATGCTTGTTCCCAGTTGCCACTGAAAAACACCAGTCAAAAGCAGTGAACATAAAGTTGTTAAAATTAGTGCGGTAGAAAAGAGCCAAGATCAATACAAGATGTAAGTTCAAACAATTACCTTTTTATTTTGACTGTAGTCATCCTTCCAATTTGCAGAAGGGAAACTATTTTGCAAATGAAAAATATCAGCCTGCAAAGTTTTTATTGAAAAAAAAAACAAATCGATGGCTCAATATTATTTCCAACAATGTCATAGATAGAGAAATGACGAGTATATCAAGCTTACAGTTCCCGTAAAGTAAGTGAGGAATGATAACATAACCCCATTTTCAAGAGTTGACTGTACACGAGCATTAACCATCATACCCGGAACGAGAAGTTCAATCGAAATTCCTTTAACATCCTTGGTCTGAATACAGCACAACACAAAAATGTTCAATTACAATGGAAACGGTGAGAGAAGGGAAAATTACAGGACGAATTCTTGTAAGGTGGGTGGCATACCACACATTTAGACACTGTGTCAGTGTCACAATTCAGATAGACAACTTGACGAACTTTATCAATTTTCCCAACGATCCCTTGTAGAAGTTGCCCAATTTTGACGTCAACCTCCCCCCTCACTGGAAAGACCACAAAATCAAGTAGAGAAACATGGGAGAGACAGAAAGACTTCAATAAATAATGCAGATTCAAAAACTACATAGAAGAATCAGAACTTCAGTCTAATGGAAATTGGTTGCAATTTGCAACCAACAAGTAAGCATGGCAGGAAAAAGGAATTTAGAAATAGTTAATGACATTTCAAACTACTACAGGGACAAATTGAGCAGTGAATGGTCCATTAAAGAGAATTCCCAAAACCAACCACGAAGGTATACATAGCATGATTAAGGAGGCATTCGCATGCTGAGTTTGTCAAATTACGCACCGGCTTGGTCATTTTTTAACAAAAATCCCGTGAAAGAAGGCAATCCAAAATGAAGAATGTAACCATGGTCTTGTATACTCTTGACATATGCAGTAAGTACCTGCAGTGACAGAATCAGAAACACCTCCTAAGTTCACATGTTCACATCTAAAATTATCAACATAAATGATGTTTAAAAAGCCTTTAAAAGGGGAAGCTGAAATTGGCCGTTGCAGGGGATGGTAGGTAAATCACCACAAGAACATAATAACAAGACTAAGAATAAAACGAAATAAGAACCCCTCCCCAGCATAAGATAACATTATCTCCTTTTTTTTTTCTTTTTTTTTTCTTTTTTTTTTTT
This sequence comes from Juglans microcarpa x Juglans regia, assembly GCF_004785595.1. Classification (NCBI taxonomy): domain Eukaryota; kingdom Viridiplantae; phylum Streptophyta; class Magnoliopsida; order Fagales; family Juglandaceae; genus Juglans; species Juglans microcarpa x Juglans regia. The sequence goes on along the minus strand of NC_054601.1, from coordinate 20,679,054 downwards.
TTTGTGATAAGTAATAGATAAAATTTATAGATGTGAATGAAATAAGCATAGCCTGTGTACACAGGAGGTATACAAAAGAACACCTAAATACATTCTATGAATGGTAAATTAAAGACAAAAATCTTCTTTTTTTTAAAAGATGAAATTATCCTCTTATATGCCCATCATTAACATAAGGCTAGGGTTGTAAATGAACCAGTTTGTTCGATAGTCCGCTCGGTACTCGCTCGATTAAACTCGAATCGAACTCGACTCGCGAAAAAAAAAAAAAAAACTCGTTCGTGAAAGCAGATACTCGCTCGATTTGTAAATGACACGTACAAGACAAAACTTGACTCAACTCGACTCGACTAAAGCTTGTTAAGGCTCGCTCGTTTATGCTCGAGTCGACTCGTTAGCTCGACTCAACTAAAACTCATTCATATATTGATAAATATATACATATACCTATGTATATATACATATATATATATGTGTTAGCTAATAATATAAGCATACCACTTTTATAATTAGATATATAATATGTAATCTAATTACTTATGTCTATATAGTGAATATACTTCATAAGTATATTTTATAATTTGTATAATAATTAGTCGATAAAATTTAATAATTTCATATACTAGTATGTGGGAACCATGAATGAAATAGATATATGCTATCATATTAAGTATATGCATTAATAATATATGTAGGCATATAATATATTGTTATTTTAGATAAATATCAACAAGTTACATATTAATTATTTATAAATTTTTAAAATTTTATAATTCAATAGAGATTCTACTTGTTAGTTGTATAAATTCAATATTAGATCTTTTATTTAATTTTATTTAATTTATTAATTATTAAATCTTATTCAAAAAATAAAAAAATAAACAATTTGAGCTCGAGTTGAGCTCGGCTCGACTCGAACTCATTTGTGGGACGAGCTCGAGTTGAGAGTTTAGCTTATCGAGTCGAGCTCGAACAAAGAATAAAAAAAATCTCGAGCTCAGGCTTGAGTATTTTGAGTCAAGCCGAGCTCGGCAAGCCAAAAAGGGGCTCGGCTTGGCTCGATTACAGCCCTACATAGGGTGATTTTCTTGGCTAATAAATGTTTTGTGAGTGCAAAATTCGGTTACCATAACTTTTAAAGAAATTTGATATGTAGAGGGCTTCTAATAAAAAAATACTAACTGTGCATGCATTTTTTTATAAGAAAAAGTTTTATTGCTAAAGAGTAGGATAGCCCCAAGTACACAACTGTGCATGCATATTCTATACATATGACACAAATTCTACCACCACTTCAAAAATTAAGAATTTGGTCAATTGTATCATATAAACTTATTGTAAGCAAGGTACGGACCAATAAAAAGATGAAGTATCTGGCATTCTTATACTTGAATTACAACTTGAAAGAAATTTTAAAATGCATTTCAATCTCTTCTGATTTATACAAAGCATAAAGTTATCTCGACGTTATACACAAACACCAGGGGAATGGGACATTTTATAGCAATTACTAATTTTAACGCACATGTGAGATGCCAGCAGCCAGCTGATCAATAGGTAAGCTTATACACAAACTTCAAACTGCACTATGCCTGATATATATTCTATACTTCCATTAAACCCCAAACTAGAACCTATACATGCTCCCCTTTATTGAGAAGTTGAACAATAAAGACAACAAGAAAAATAGACGCATGTGTAGGGGAAAAGTACATATATCAACAGAGGATATGCAGCAAAGACTAAAGATTTAAAACTGTACTTGCTTTCGTTTTCTTATACTCAATACTGAATAGAAATTAGATATGGGTGTCATAAATAGTTCTTAGTAAGTTACTTATCAAAAAAAAATAGTTTTTGTAAGTTATACAGATGTATGATAAATAAAGTAACACATCTCCCGCTACTGCTTCCTAACAACAATATCTTTACAGAAGATTGTTTCATTGAGTTCAAAACTTCAAATGTGACTGTTTCAAAGTAGTGGGAGAGAGAGAGAGAGAGAGAGAGAGAGAGAGAGAGAGAAATGAACAAATAGCCTTTCCCTCTCATTCAAAAATTAAAGTGAAAATCAAGTATTTCTCAATGCAACAAAAGAGCAAACGAACAGCATACAAGCAGGCTTACCATCCCTTCTTGAACAGCCTCCAAGGTGAAACCCTTATGTAATAGAGAAAGACGCAAAGAAAGCCAGAGCTTGCGCTTCCCTACATCTTTTTTATCATCATCTAGCTGCAACACTATGCAAGAAACCAGCTGCCCAACATGGAACCGACTAGGAAGGATATTATTTTCCAAGTCCTGGTGAGGGTAAATGAATACTGTAAGATTTCTTTATGAACGTTTATTACTCATAATCTTTTTTTTAAAGAATAAAATTATTATTGAATGAAGTAAATGGGCATAGTCCAAGTACACAAAGATATGCACAAGATAAAATCAATTATATAATAAGGCAACAATAATAATTTTATATCTGTTTATTATAGGTAATCAAAAATTTTATTGATAATAATATCTAGGCATAACCCGGGTACATGTGTTGTATACAAGAGAAGACACCTAATTTGTATGTGTAACTGCAGGAAAGAGAAAGTCTTAGCGATACCGTAATTTCACTTTTCACATCAAGATCCAAAGCATCAGCCATACGAACTAATCCACGTAGGCCTCCAGGCAGACCAATTACAAGGTCCTTCTCATTTACTTCAGCAACAACTCCCCAAAGCTTCATTCCAGGGGATACATTCTGAAATACATTGGAGAACAAAAGGTTGGAAGATTATCCTAGAATAGAAAACATAAAGAGAGAGAAAGGAAAAAGAAAATAATTATAAAAGACTCGGCAAACTTTTTCTGTGGGCAGCATTCATTTTCAATGCAGCATCATACAACCCTAATAGAAACTAGAGGTGCTAAATTTTCACTTCTTATGGAAATGTGATTGAAGAGTCAATGCATATTTTTATTTTTATTTTTATTTTTTTATAAGAATAAGATTTTATTGAAATAACAGTAGGCATAGCCCAAGTACACATGAAGTATACACGAAAAACGCCTAGCAACCACTAGGAACTAGATAGAGATACAAGCAGATTATGAAAACCAGTCCCATTACGAACGATAACAGAAGCCCAAGAAAATAAGGTGTTGAAGAAGAATCTCTTCAGAGGAAGGAGGTGGGGAAAAAACCATAAGAAACCCATCATGCCGAAACTAGCTAGTAAAGTTTCTGATCTAAATGTATAAATATCAGGAAAAAAAACCTAAATCAGGAGTCCTAGTTTTGGCTAGTACATTTCGAAAATGCATGCAGCCTCGAAATGTTGACAGGAAGTTACACTGTTGCAGCCCTAATAAATAATTACAGATGGGATTCTAAGAACTTAAACAATGAATATTACAACTCACATGATGGTCATTGAAACAGGTGTCAATAGGATGAAGAAGCAGAGTTAGAAATGAAAAGTTTATATCAATCGCTATGTAGAACTAGCAGTGTCCAACTTGTGAGGTGGCTGGGGAGCTATGGGCTGGTATTCTTAGTAGAGCTGGGCTGAGTTGGGCTATGCCCAAGAGTGTGGTGCATCTATTAGCATGCTGGAATAGATCTCATAGTAGTGTCCAACTAGCAGCCGTGTGGCGAGTGATTCCTTTGTGCTTAATGTGGTGTTTATGGTCGGAAAGGAATGACTAGTGCTTTAATAACAAGGAGCGTGCAGTGGGGGAAATTTGGAACTTTTTTGTATTCTCTCTTTTCCAGTGGTTTTCTGCTCTTGTATTGAAGGGAGGGAATGTTCATGAGTTTTTATCTTCTTTCTAGCCTTCTAGAATGTAATTAGGTGTCTCACTTTGTATACGTCTTGTGTACTTGGGCATCGCCTAATTTCATTTACATCAATAAAGATTATTACTTATCAAAAAAAAAAAAAACATAGTTTTCATGGGGCACTAATAGGAAGAGTTGAATTTGTCCTTCAGGGAACCAGATCATAATCTCACCTATTCCACCATTGACTATAACTCTTGCATACATTATACATCTCAAGTAAAATTGTTCAAAAGTTACAGATAGCATGGTCTGATAAAATGTATAATAGGTAAATACGATCTCTAACATCAGCAAGACAAACTACAACTTTCAACAAACCACTTCTTCAACGGCATTAATTCCCATTATCCCATCCTAGAAATATGCCCAACACACTCAAAGTCTCTCTTCTGATCTTTCAAACCAAAGTTTTGGGAAGTAAAAATACCAGGAAAAAGAAAATCTCAATATTTTTGGGAAAAGACCACCATCAAAAACTGATGACTGATACTTTCCTTGTTGACTGTTATTTTCCACAACGTTGTGATTTACAAAGAATGTAAAAGAAATAATCTTTAACCATAAAGTGAGAACAAAGAATTTTAATCCCATCGTGAATATAATATACAGAATACTTGTTTCACTTAGTTGTCAACGGGAAAAAAGCTAAATTTTATAACATTGCATTGGCATTATTGGAGGTTGATCATAGAAAGATTTTCACAAAACTGAGCCTTATACTGCAACTGGTATGTTTCTCACAAATCATCATGACATAAAATTATTTACACCCGGAGAGAAACTTTTTTTTCGGTGAATTCTCTGATCAACCATATGGGCAAGCCAAGTTTATTTAATCCATACCTTCAAAGTGATCTTATTTGCATATCTAGGTAGCTTTCCAGTTATGCCATCACCAAAAAGAGAACCAAAATCGTCCTCTGTTGCCTGAGTCTTCTTCTGCATCTTTTTTCTCCTATTCTTCTTCTGATCCCGCTCCTCAGCCTCAAACTCAGCATCAACTTCAGCATGGATTTCATCGCGTTCTTGTCGGCTCAGAGAACTTCCCCCACCTGAAAATTAGAAACAACTCAAAGCCGTGTTTGAAACAAGTCCTGATACAAACATATACATAGTTACATTTAATACCAACTTTTCTTTTCCTCTCGTCAACTTTCTGAACCCCAAATGGGAAAGTAAGAAACGCTAAAGAGTTTAGAATAGAATGCAAACCTCTGGGGAAATCAGGGACTTCGTCTTCAAGTTGCAAGGCTAGTGCTGCAGACTTAACAGCATCGTTCGAGCCCTTGGTTGTTTTGAACGGTTGCTTGGAAGCTTTGCTGAACTTGGAACCGTCCATGATAGACTTGTTTTTCTTCTGGCCATCCCTAAAATTCTTCTTCACTCCCATATTTACCAAAATTTATGGCTCAAACTCCTTCGTTTATTGCCTGTGGCTCAAGAAGTAAATGGTGAGTCTCATCGTGCATTTTCTCAAGGATAAAGAGGTCATTTTACCCATCAAACACATTAGAACCTCGAGGACAAAGAAGTAATTTTGCTCATCAAACACAAACCTCAAGGACAAAAAAGTAATTCACTTTGCTCATCAAACGCAAACCTCAAGGACAAAAAAGTAATTTCTCTTTGCTCATCAAACGCAAACCTCAAGGATACAAAAGGTAATTTCTCTTTGCTCATCAAACACGAACCTCAAGGACAAAAATGTAGTTTCTCACAGGTGATGAAGTCTTTTAAATAACGCATTTTCTCTGAGTTCAAAATACAGAGTAACTCAGGACAAAAGGCTGAAACTTTAGGAAAGGATGATTGCACTAAACTGTGCTCGATGTTGGAAAAAGCGCACATAAGCACAAAGCACCAAGGCCAAAGCTGCTAAGCACTTTTAGAAAACACGTGCTTTTTTAGTGAGCTTAGAGTGCAAAAACAGCACTTTTTACTTTTTTGAAAAAAATACAAATTATCTGTTTTAATTACTATTACTCTCCTTGACCTTTTTTATGTGGTCAATACCTAAATTTTGACACTTTAGAACTTCATTTTATTGCTTCTGTTAGCATATAATGTACATAAAATTCGTGTGCTTTTTTATCATTGCCTTTTGGGATATATTTTGAATCTTTGATTCAACTGTGTATCTTAGGAAAGGGTGATTGCACCAAAATTTTGCCTCTGAAAAACAGAAACCCGATGGCCAAATGATTGGTTCATTCAAAAATGATTGGTTCATTCAAAAATGATTGGTTCATTCAAAATTCAACAAAACTAAGGACTGTGTAATGTGTTTGTGTGTGACCGTATAGCGCAGCCACAGACACATCAAATTACAATGACAAATTCAGAAACGCAATGAGACACATAAAGATTGCTTCTTTAATTCAATTCAGCATACGCAGACCAGCCCATCATCAGCAGACTAAATTAGCAAGTCATAGACACACAATCAAGTTACAGAATTTAAAAAATTTGCAAGCTCTTTGACCAAATCACATAGAAAAAGTTACGGCTTTGTGCAACTAAAGCAATTAAGACTGAATGAGAATCCCTAGAAATAAACTTAACAAAAAGAACAAATGCCCAAGACTCATGTACCTCTGAAAGAGCAGTAATATTCAGTTCTCCCGAGCCATAAATAACGAAAGAAACTTTTCTGTCCTTGGGTGACTGAAAAAAAAAAAAAAAAAAAAAAAGAGAGAAAAACAAAGAAAAAAAAGTCTTGTCATAGTCTTAGAATAACAGTAAAGGAGAGAGTCGAGAGGCGGAGCTGAGAGAGAGAGAGAAGGGGGGACCTTGAAACGAAGCGGTGGAACGAAGGCCGGGACGCTCGGAGTCGGCAGTCGGCAGAGACAAGGAGCTTTCAAGCTTGAGAGTTCGGAGTGGTTGTTGGCTGTTGGCCTCTATTATCAAACACAATTTACCGTTGACGCCGCTATAGCGGTTTTTACAATAGAAGGTAGATGAGCAGCAGTCGGCCGAACTTGCTCTGGCTATGGTTTTAGAGAGGGCTCAAGAATAAGCACCAGTCGGACGAACTTGTCGTTAGGGTTTTGTAGGGTTTAGGTATTTTTCTTTTTCTAAGGGGTTTAGGAATTTACGTTTAATTTTTTCCACCGAAAAAATGATAAGAGTCCTCCGTGTCCCTTGTCACGTCATTTTATGCTCCATATAAATAGCCCCTGCTAGGGCATTTTTCGACAAAATTTCAATCTTGCCATGCGGGTTCCGCTAAAGCCCTCTCGTGTTGTGTCAGTATGGGTTGAGGTTTCGTTGACTTAATTCACCTCAATTAATTATTATAATTTTTTTAAATTTTAATATAAAATATAATAAATAATTTAATTTTTTCAAATTTCAAAATAATAATAATATTAAAAAATAATATTCTAATAATATTTTATCATCTCAACTCAACTCAATTTAACATCCAAACGCAACTTAAAAATTTAATGATCCGATTTGATTCGATTTTACCCTTTCTGTTTTTCATTTTTGATAGTGTCTAATTTATTTCTATATTAGACTTATATTATAATATTTTATTATATATTATTATACTAGTGTATAATTTATTTTTAATATTTATATATACTAAATTATTAGTCTATTTATATTTATAACAAGTTAAGAGTTTGATGGCCTGATGGTATATAACTCGGTTTCTCAAATGAAAAAGCTGGTTGAAAACCCCCACCCCATTGTATAAAAAAATATTATATTTATAACAACCAAACTCAATATTAGTAAAGATGAAATATGGATAATTTTATTAAGTTTAAATTAGATTTAATAGGTCATATTTTGGTAAATCAATGAATTATTATTTATTGAGATTGGCGAGGAATTTTAGTTAGACCCATAGATCCAAAATTTTATTTTAAGGCACGGTAAGCCTAGGGGCCAATATTATTAGCAAACACAATTGAGATTTTATCGGATAATTTGAATACCTCACGAGCCTAAAAATTTTATTACGAAGGATTATAGAATTTAAGTGCAATCAATATTTATGTTAAGAGTGCAGCCCAATTAATATTATTATTTTTGGATCAAGTGGACTCCTATTTAACTTATATTATGTCTAAGAATTTATTTAAAATCCAAAAATATATATTGGATGAAATGAGCTCATTTTTAAAATTTAAGATCGACTCGTTAGGTTTATTAACTAATTTAAACCATGAAAATTATAGGCAAGCCCTATAATATAATTAGTTAAGCACACACGACTTGATTGATTTTAATAAGTGTTTCTGCAGACTCTCTTTTAAATTTTAAATATTTTAATAAAAATTGACTATTTATTTATAGAATCTTTTGTTTATTTAGGGAATCTTTTGTATCTGATGATTCGTTAAGAATAAAAGAATTTAAAATCAAGGTAAGTAGCACTCAAGTTCCTGAGATTAGTAAAAGAGAATAAAATTTTTGCAAAGAAATAAGTTTTGACAAGGAAACTAAAATTTTTTACAAGCAGAAAAGATAGAGAAGCGATTTCTAGGACGAAGTCCCTCTATGACTTGTCTTGCTTTGCAATAATTATCTTGAATTGTTACTATTTTTTTTTAATGAAAATTTTGAATGGTATTATGGTGTTTTTAAAGACATGCATGTCAAAATGGCACCTACCATGTAAAAGGGCTTTGGTGCTTAAGTTAAGGAATGTTCTAAAGGATGAGGTAGGATGATGGGAGCCCACTTTGGTTCAAGAGATTTCATTCCCGCAAGTTTATATTATAGGAACAAAGGAAAACCACATGGCTCGGAAATTTTATGGTTATGGCTACATGGTTGATTGAGGTAATTACTAGTGGATTAGTTATAGGCCCTAGAGATCATGCATGTATACTTCGAGATCACAAGAAAGACTATGAGACTAGTAAGTTTTGATTTTAGAATTGATGATGTTTCTTGTTTATAGGCAGTGATGGAAATGGTCTTATAAATTGTGGAGTTATATTTGAGGACATTAGGAATGTAGCTAGTAAGTTTTAGAGTTATTTCATATGTTATGTATGGTACATGATATTTTATGATGACCGGTGGAAAATATCTAATATTCTATAGGTAACGCGATTTTATTGCGTAGCACGAGTTGTAAGGTTTAGGATCTGTATTATGGAGATAGTGCTACTTATTTGAGGTTATTATTTTATGTGGAGACTTGTTTTACTATTTTGGTAGAGTTAAGATAAGGAATTGGAAGAAATTATTATTAGGATTTAATCAAACCCATTGTTGAAGATTATATTGTTAAGCTTGAATTGAACTTCCAAAGTGTATGATTGTTGACACTAAGTATGCAAACGTGT